>NC_133561.1:36945000-37590000 GCF_048773025.1 Camelus bactrianus | reverse complement strand
CTGACAATTGAAATTTTGTTAAATAGCCTGCTACTCTTAATTGTATCACTTGAATGTAGGCAGGTGTATTTCTGTGAGCATTTATAGGTTCACACAAACACACCAGCCCCTCTTGCCCCCATCGGGGATGGGCTTTCTCAAGCACAGTGCACCTCCTGCTTTGGGGGACCACGCTGCATGTCCTCGCCTGGGGCCGGGCTGCTGCAGGGCACTGAGTCCCCGAGGCACGGGCTGTGAGACACGACAAGAACATCTCTGCTCATGACTGAGAGCCTCCGTTTCCCCCTGCAGTGTAAGGATGCAGGTGACTGAGTTAGAAGCATGCTTCGAAGCTGTCTGTGTCCTTGTCATCCAGAAGCGGAGCCTGGGAGCTTCCGAATTTCTCCAGAATGCGGTTTACATTCACCTTCAACAGGTGAGTGTATGTCCACTTACAAGTGGAGGAATTACTGCAGTTTTTCTGAAACTTACTTACCACTATTCGATCTGATTTTTCTGTGCTAGGATTCAGTATACCCTGCTAAAAATTCTGGAGTCAGATCTTGAAACCCTGATGAAGAGGACTATTTATCTTATTTCTTTATATGATAGTATTTTACTTTCAAAATTCAGAGTTTTCAATTCCTTGAGGAATTTTTTCGGGGGTTGGAGAATCAACTTTGCTATTACCATCTTTGTGACCTGTTGCTATATGTCTCTCACCTGTCTTCTGTCACTTGTGAGGCAGTTCCATTTGTGACCCTGTGCGGGTTGTTCATGTTATAAAACATAAAGTCTATAAAAGTACAGTCCCTTTTACTATGAAGATATTCCACAAGTACTACTTAAATCTGGGTGTGGTTTTTAGAAGACAGAATCATTAGAACATGTACTTGCAGGTTGCTAGTGCAAAATCCCCAAATCAATAGTCTAGCTCAACATCTAAAATGTTTCTAATCTACCTTGGATTTATATGGACAAGTGAAGCAGTTTGCTAAGAACAGAAGACCAGGTTTAGAATACAGGCTGGTGTAGCTCAGCAGGTCCTCCCATGCTGAAGCTCTGCCAGAGGGCGGGGCCGACCGGAGAGGGCGTGTCCTGCCCGCCCTGAGCTGACAGTTTGATGACAAAGATCTTCACCAGGTGAAGAACTGGGAGATTCTTCTAAGAACAGTGGGTTTGAAAAGAGGCCTAAAACCGCGAGAGTGACACAATCCCATTTGTCTCAAGTAGGGGAGAGCAGCTATGGGGCCACTTGGGAGACTCGTGAGTCCAGGTGGTAAGTGTTGGTGGCTTCCTCTTGAGTGGTGTGACGGTCAGTGGGTAAAAGCGAACAGATTGAAGACATGTTTAGATTGTTAACAGGAAAGGATGAATGATGTCTGTGAATGTAGAATGGAGTAAGGCCTAGGTTTCTGTGTGCATTAATGAGGTAAATGATGATCCCACTGTGCTCTGAGGAGGGAAAGCTGCAGAGGGAGTTCTGGGGGAAATCTGATGAGTTCAGCTGTGGGTAAAGTGAAAGGCTGTTAGATGTGTGGTCTGGGAGCTCCGGTGAGAGCCAGTAGTGAGTAGGGTGAGGGGAGAGGAGGGGAGAGAGACTTTCAAATCATTTTGTCTTGTGAACATACAAATAAGTGTGAGCAATGACACACTTAACACCTCTATATTCTGGATTTAAAGCCCTGTAACATTTTGCTATATTGACTGCAGTGATTCTTAACTTTTTTAATAGAAATAAAATAAATAGAAACAAAATAGTGGAGTTAATGAACATCTTAGAGTTGATGTGTGTCCTTGTATATATTTTGATACCTCATCTGTTTATAACCATAATCTACAAAAAGTTAACTTCCTTAGCATAAGAGTTAAACATAGGGACGTGAAACACACTGTTGGGGGTTGAAGCTGATCACCTTGGGCAAACTATGTCCCCTCTCTGTGCCTTAGTTGCATCTTCTGTGACTGCCCCCGGGCCCCTCGTCACAGCTGATTTCCTAGACTAGATGTTGGGAGGGAGGCTGCTGAAGGGAGTAAAAAGAGGCAACTGCTAGGGATAATGAAGAGAGAGACAAAAACAGATTAAAGCCGATAAACTGAGTGCAAATACCCTCAAAAGAGAAAAAATCCCACAGTGTTTTGAGCCACTTAGCGTAAGGAAAACAAAATCACGTGGGCCCAATTCTCTTGAGAATGTGAGTATTGTGGGTAGGAGGGTGTCATCAGAAAACAGTTGAGAAAAGGCCTTTTGGTTTCCCTTGATGTTTCCAGTAAGGATGGGGAGCAGAAGCTAAAACCCACCGCTTCACAGTGGAAGCTGCTGTTTTGTGCAAAACTGACCAAAGGTTGGAAACCAGTCATCAGCGGTGCTGGCAAATGAAGAGACTTCTGGATTGGGTGGGGCACTTGCTGTGACTTCCAGGTGACCTGCTGGCTGGGGGCTGTGAAGTGGGCAGTAGGTTTGCAGGGTGACCAGGGCATAATCCCTGGCTTGAGGTTGCTGGTCTGATTAGCAGACCTGGGCACCCGCAGTCCTAATGGGGCAGCTAGGGATGTTGCCTGGGACATCTGCCGTGCTGAGGGCGAGAAGAGGTCTCCCCTGAGGGGGTGTCCCTGCAGAGAGTGGAAACATCCTCCTGCAGGGGAGGAAGAGCCTCTGAGCAGGGGGCCGGTTGCACAGGCAAGACCAGCCTGAGCACGGAGGGTTTGGGAAGCTGGAATTCATACAGTGGCCCAAACAGCCTTTTTCCTGAGATACTGGAGGGAAAAGATGATGAAAAAGGCAGGCTAGGGTCCGAAACTGTGTTGGGTTATGAGTGACAGGAAAGGACTAGACGGGCAGGCACGAGAGAACCCTGTGGGCGTCCCAGCTGGGGCGTCACGCCAGAGGGAGGAGCAGAGTTATAGACTTTGCCACTTATTAGCTGTGTGACTTTGAGCAATATCACCCCACCTCTGTCTATATATATCTTCATCTGTAAAGTGACAGAGTGACAAGCTCGTGTCATCAGAAGGCTTAGTTTAGCTCTGATCCTCTGTGTCCAGTCCTGTCAGTGCTGCCCTTCAAGGTTCTGCAGCGGCTGCTCTTACCCTGAGATGGGAGAGCATAGATGGACATTGCAGCACCCGAGGGCAGGAAGGGGTTGCTTTAAAAGCAGACATGTAGCCTCCTGCAGCTGCAGACCTTCAGTCAGTTTGATTGATGGTCGTGGAGAGGACTTTGGAGGCCTTAGCGTTGTCTTAAGACTTGTTTTCACTTGGGGACCAGATTTGCCTTTGCAGATTAATATTGAAGATTTGGGCTTCTAGCAAAGCTGTTTTCAGAGATGGGTATATACGTAACATATCATATAAATTAAAATGATTTATTTAACGTGTGGGACTTTGCAACTTTTGTGAACATCTCTCTTCGCCTGGTCTCCACGGAGGACTCTAGGGGTCAGCAGAGCGTGCGGGAGGGCAAGCAGCCCTCAGTGCTTTTGCCGGCTCTTCTCCCCAGTAGGGCAGTCTGCTGAGTTGACTCTTCTCTGAGTTTGGTTGCCAGATGAGCAGACAGCAAAGTAATGAGTTCTGGTGGGATTGTATAATGACAGGAAGAAAGAGGAACCCGTAGTTTTTCGAGACTAGAACACGCTTTTGGTTACTGATCCAGTGTGTTCCATTACAGAATTGGTGAGTTTTGTCTATTCTGGGATTTGATTGAAAGAAACGTTCAGCCTAAAAGTTAAGAGTTATGTTTTATTTGGCGGGAGGACTCGAGCCGGGATGACAGCCTCTCAGATCACTCAGAGGGACTGTTCCCAAGAGGTAGTGGAGGAGCTAGGATATACAGGAGCTTTACAACAAAGACCAGGTAGTTGGAACAATAAAACAGTGCTTGTTATCTAAAGAAAGCCAGGTATCTCAAGTTCAAGTATTTAGTGCTTTTCTATGTATGGGAAGAAGCAAACATTTTGGTAATCGAATTCATTCATTTTACAAGCACCTAGCTATCTAGGGCCAGTATCCTGTCGTTTCTTATTCTGAGTCTGCTCAGAGGGCACCATTGTGAGTGGCTGCAGAGGCTGGTCTGCAGGCCTGTCCTTGATCGGGTGTGTTGGCAGCTGCTGATGACTTGGTTTCAGCTTTCTTTGTTTACTGACATGGTTGCAGAATTTTCATTCACATTGTATTTTCGTTCACAGACTGATTATGGATAATCTGCAACCTTGGAAAGCAGCCGAGATGGAATTACTGCAGGTACCTTCTACTTTAATAAGCCGTGTGCAAACATAAAAATGGAGGAAGCATACATTTGGATTTGGTGGTGTAAGGAAGGGTTTCTGTACATTACAGGAGAAGGCAAGGCAGAATTCCTCTTTGTGGGCATGGACGTAAGTCCACCTTTCTTTTATGTAGTGGTTTCTGAGAACAGCTTATGGTAATTAACCAACATTGACAAACGGTGGCACACATTGCATTTAAGAGCTGGCTGGCTGCAAAATTGTGTATTGGACAGGTGGATTTCATATGCAAATGGTCAGGTGGATGGGAGATGGAACCCAGGCCTGGGCCCAGATTCAGGTTTAAATCGCCATTTCCTCACCATAGGGCCTTGGACTAATATGTAACCTCTATTAATCTGTTAGTGAATCTGTGAAATGGGCATGATAATATTCGTTTCTTCCTGGGATTGTTGTAAGTTGCAAAGAATATTATAGCACACATGAAGCGCTTAACACACTGGCACTTAGAAGTGTTCACTGTGTGCGGCCGTCCCACTTGGCGTGTGTCAGAGTCTTAAAGGCATCGTTTGTCTGTTAAGGATGCACTGGTAGCCCCTTGAATAGGTTGTGAATTTGGTTATTTCCTTTTATCCTTGTAACTCTGTGTGCCATGGGCAGTTATTTTCATGGACAGATGAGGAATCTCAGGATAAAGACGACTGTATAATTTGCCCAAAGTCAGACCATAATTTTGGGTGCAGGGGCCTTGGTTCAGCATGGGCCCCTGGGACTTCTGCCCTCTCGGTTCAGCACCAGAGCCATATGTGTGGTCGGCTGTCTCCCAGCCCAGAATATCCAGCAGGCAACAAGACACACCTGGCCCTGTGCTGCTTGAGCAAAATCTCCGGAGTGGGAGGCAGTTACAAAAAGGATAAACATAAAAACAGATGACAGCAAACTGTGATCAGCTCTGAGAAGGAAAGGAACACATCTCGCCGTGCAGAGCTGGAAGCTTTCCCGTCGGGGCTGCTCTGGGGGCGTTCATCTCAGCTAAACAAGCTCTGCTGCTGCACCATGGCAGGAAGGCAGGGCGCGTGTGACCAGGTAGACTGGGCCTCGTTGATCATTCTCTTTCCCCATTAAGCAGCAGCTGTCACGGTCACTTACCTAGTAAACAGATGTCGGCCACAATCATCACGCAATTTGCTTGGTAGTTTTATTGACCCCACCTTTGAGATGAGGTCATTGAAGCTGGGGTGTTTGCTGCATGCCCGTAATCACCTTGGAAATACCCCCACTGGTCTTTCAACCTAGACTGGTTTGGCTGTCATGCCCCAGCCCTGTGAATGGCATCGTGTAACTTCTCCCAAGTGGCCCAAATGACTGATATTGATTTTCTTAATTCGTAGGAAATGGTATGTGACAATAGGAGAAAAAGGTAGTAAGAAATTGTTTGGAAAACTAGAAAAAAATTGAATTCTTCCCCAGCTGGGGGAGCGTACCCTGTGTCACTCACCCCACTCACTGCCTGGCACCTCCTCCCTGCTGACTCCCTGTTCAGAAGCCACTCTGAGCGTTTGAAGAACATTTTGCCTCATGACACTCTTGACTAGGACCTGCGACCTCTCTGTCCCTGGTTAACAGTCTATTCAAAGCCATTTAAATTTTATGCAGGCTTCTCTGCTCAGATGTAAGATTAGCCTCGTTAAACTTCTTGATGCAGCTCCTTAATGAAGATCTTGTGAAGGAAACCTAGCCAAAACCTGGGAGGTATGCACACAGTGACTGCAACCTCAGCACTTTGTGAAGTTCAGAATCAGAGGGGTGGGGGACTCAGGAAAGGCTTTTTAAGGTAGAAAATTGAAAGTGAAAAGATGATGGCTGTGTGAGACTGAAAAATCTTTGTCCCAGCCAGCAAGGCACCTGTGTTCAGGATGGTGTGTGGAGAGTGCAGAGTTGTCACAAAGAAAGAAGTGGTGGGATGGGAGGGAGGACAGTTAGGTTCTTTACTGGGGAAGGAAAATTTGGGCTGAGCACTTCCTGGTTGAACAAGAGGACTGTGACATGATGTGCTTGTATTTTGGAGAGAAGGGTTTTGTGGGGACAGGCCTAGAGAAAGCTCTCTGGATGGGGAGTCAGCACAACAAAGAAACACAGAGAACCAGGCAGACCCCAGGGCCCCTGCTGGGGGAGAGGCTGCCCGCCAATTAGAGCCCTGGGGGCTGCTTCTGCCCTTAGCTGGGGCCTCAGAGCTCCCTTCACAACACAGTCCTGTTGATACAAGAAAAAATACGTGGGGCATGAGAAGGGCTGTGTCCCAGGCTTTGGTTGAAACCCTGGGATGTGCCCCGCCAGATGTTGGTCCTTGTCTTCATGCAGGAAAGGATTCAAGAGCAAGCCAGTGTTGAGTAAAGGTAGATTTATTCAGAGAGATGCATAGAAAGGCAAGAGAAACGCCACGAGGTGTGGGGGTTTGATGCTCAGATTAAAAGTAGGTACACAATCCACAGACAGAGTGTGGGCCTTCTCCGAAGAGGGAGAGAGAGAGGAGTGACCGAGAGGTGGCGCTGTGTTGCTGGTTTTCATGGGCTTGGTTGTTTCATATGCTAATAAGTAGAATGAGCAGCCTAAGGGCAAGGGGCTGGGATTCCCAGGGAGTTGGCCATTTCCCACACTTTGACATTTTGTGGCTAGCCTTGGGATGGCCATGGTGCCTTGGGGCGTGTTATTCACCATGTTACTATTACAATGGATGTATAATGAAGCTCAAGATCAGCTAGAAGTTAAATCTCTTCATCCTGTGCCTCAAGGCCTATTGGGGGTTGAATCCTTCACCATATTGATGTTAATTGCTGTGGCCTTCATTGAATGGCTGTGCTCTGCCCCTTCCATCCTGTCTCACTGTGTTGACACAGAGAGAGCAAAGGCCAGGCCCTGCCTGTGCTCCTGCATTTAACAGGGGGAGGGGTGGGGTGGGCTGAGGATGACTGAGTGGTGTGAAGGATGTTTCAGACTTTCCCACGTGGGACATGGGGACGTGCCAGCAGCCACCGCAGATTTATCTCATAGGCATTATCGCTGTTGTCACTCATTTGTTTCTATTTTTCTTTTTTTTTTTTTCAAGTATTTAATCTAAATTATTATCAGGATTTTTTAGGAAACAAATTTCTCTTTTCCTTTTCTTTGGGGCTCTTTTTGGGGGTTAGGCAATTAGGTGTATTCATCTGTTAGTGGAGGCCCTGGGGCTTGAACCCAGAACCCCGTGCATGCTAAGCACTCGCTCTACCACTGAGCTCTACCACCCACCACATCATCTTTTTCTTTTTGCTTTAGCTGCCAAAAATCTTACAGCTGAGTTTCTAATTGGCCTTTAACACTTACCCTGACGTCATGGCATTCGTTTTTATGACTTTATCTCCCCCTGGTTTCATTTAAGTATTGAATCTCCATTTTCTCTTCACTCTCAATTTTGTCTTTTTGTTGTTATGGTTGTTAAGTTGTGTTTAAAAAATTGTTTAATTTCTCTTTTAGCAGAAGGCTGAAAGTAAATAACTATGTAAACAAACTTATCACAATTTAATATTTTATACATTCTAAGCTGTTTAGTAGTTACTTAAAAACCGAATTGAATACTAAACTGATAAAATTTTTAAATTATTTTTTAATTTTTTATAAAGGTAGAGCTGATTTACAATATGATATAAGTTTCAGGTGTACAATAGTTGCACAATTTTTATTGTTATGCTCCATTTATAGTTATTGTAAAACATTGGCTATATTCCCTGTGTTGTAAGACACATCCCTGTAGCGTGTTTACATAACATGTTACAGTTTGTATAAGAAAGTTGGGTAACACAGAGTCTGGGGCGCCGCTGTGTCTGACACAGGTTCACGCTCACCCTGCCTGTCAGAGCCCAGGCCCTCACTCCTGTCTGCAGGGCAGCGAGTGGAGGCAGCCCTCATCAGCGCTGGCACCACCTTCTGAGTGGCAGTGACAGCAGTGACTTTCTGTGGATGTGCAAATTGTTGTTCCAGGAGTTTTACATGCATTTCTGCATTTAATAATCAAAGCCCTCCTGTGAGGAATCATTTTATGTTTTTAATGAATAATACATTTTATTTTGATTTTGATAGACTTCAAACCTCTGGAAAATTTACTGGAATAGTACAATAAACGGTTAGATACAGTTCACCTAAAAGGGCACTATTTGCTTTTTTGTGTCTGGCTTATTTTAGTATAAACTTTCAAGGTTCATCCATGTTGTAGCGTCAATCAGTACTTTATTCTTTTGGTTTGATAATATCCTTTTTCTTTTTTTCGTTTTTTGTCTATTTAAAAATATTTTCATTGAATTCTAGTCAGTTTATAATGTTGCATCAGTTTCTTGTGTACAGCACAACACTTCATTTATGTAGAAACATACCTGTATTCATTTTCATATTCTTTTTCAACATAAGTTACTATAAAATATTAAATATATTCTCCTGTGTTATACAGTATAAACTTGCTGTTTATTCTATACATACTCAGTATCTGCAAATCTTGAACTCCCAATTTATTCCTTCCCACACCCTCTTCCCTCTGGTAACCATAGTTTGGTTTCTGTCTTTGTGCCTGTTTCTGTACTATAGATAATTTTATCTTTTTGTTTGTTTGTTTGTTTGTTTGATTCCACATGTGAGTGATCTCATATGTTATTTTTCTTTCTCTTTCTGGGTTACTTCACTTAGAATGACATTCTCCAGGTCCATTGATGTTGCTACAAATGGCATTATTTTAATTTTATTTTTATGGGTGAATAGTAGTCTATTGTACAAATATACTAAAACCTCTTTATCCAGTCATCTGTCAGTGGACATTTAGGTTGTTTCCACGTCTTGCTATTGTAAATAGTGCTGCTGTGAACATTGGGGTGTAGGTGTCTTTTTGAATTACGGATCCTTCTGGATATATGCCCAGGAGTGGGATTGCTGGGTCATATGGGAGGTCAATTTTTTGTCTTTTGAGGAACCTCTGTACTGTTTTCCACATTGGCTCCACCAAACTGCATTCCCTCCACAGTGTATGAGGGTTCCCTATTCTCCACAGCCTCTCCAGCATTTATTGTTTGTGAACTTCTGAATGATGGCTATTCTGACTGGTGAGAGGTGATACTTGATTGCAGTTTTGATTTGCATTTCTCTGATAATGATATTGATTCATGTGCCTATTGGCCATTTGTATGTCTTCATTGGAGAAATATTTCTTTAGGACTTCTGCCCATTTTTGAATTGAATTGTTTGTTTTTCTTTCTTACGAAGTGTAAAAGGTGTTTACATATTCTGGGAATTAAGCACTTGTCAGTTTCATTCATTGCAACTATTTTCTCCCATTCCATAGATTGTCTTTTTGTTTTGCTTTTTGTTTCCTTTTCTGTGCTAAAGCTTGTAAGTTTAATTAGATCCCACTTGTATATTTTTGCTTGTATTTCTATTGCTTGAGTAGATTGCTCTAGGAAAACATTGTTGAGATGTATGTCAGATGTTTTGCCTATGTTTTCTTCTAAGCGGTTTATAGTATCTTGACTACATGTTTAAGTCTTTAAGTCATTTTGAATTCATTTTTGTGTATGCTGTGAGGGAGTAGTCTAACTTCATTCATTTACATGCAGCTGTCCAGTTTTCCCTACACCACTTGCTGAAGAGGCTGTCTTTACTCCATTGTATGTTCTCATCTCCTTTGTCAAAGATTCAATGACCAAAAGTTTGTGGGAATATTCCTGGTAATTTTGTTTATCCATTCATTGATGGATGGATATTGTTTGTAACCTTTGGCTACTCTGGATGATACTGCTATGAATATTGATGTGCAAGTTTTTGTGAGAATATGTTTTCATTCTGTTGGCTGTACAGTTGGCCCGCCATATCTGTAGTTTCCACTTCATGGATCCAGATGGCTGATTGTAAAGAGACTCGAACATCCTTGGATTATGGAATCGAGGGTGGGGGGTTCCTGAAACCAACCCCCCGAGGATACTGAGGGATGACTCTACATGTAGGAGTGGAATTGCTGAGCCATATAACTCTAACCATTTGAGGAAACACCAGACTTCTCCAAAGAAGCTGCACCATTGTCCCTTTCCACTGGCCGCATATAAGGTATCTCTTCCTCCTGAACAACACTTGTTATTGTCCATGTTTTGATTATAACCATCCTAGTGGGTGTAAAATGAGATATCGTTTTGATTTTGATTTGGCTAGTGATGATGAGCATCTTTTCATATGCTTATTGGCCATTTGTGTATTTTTTTAAATCCTTGGCAAATTTAATAATTGGGTCGATTTTCTTTGTATTGTTCAGTTGTAAGCATTTGTTATATATCCTGAATACTAGTCTCTTATTAGATACACGCTTTGCAAAATTTTTCTCCTATTCTGCAGATTGTCCTTTCACTTTAGTTTTTTAAACATTAAAACAGTTTCTTTATAGGGGAGGTAATTAGATGTATTGATTTATTTTATTTTTCTTGCTAAGCACGCACTCTATCACGTGAGATACCCGATTCCCCTGTCATTTCACTTTCTTGATGATGTCCTTTATAACAAAAAGGTTTTAATTTTGATGAAGTCCAGTTTATCTGCTTTTTTCTTCTATCACTTGTGCTCTTCGTTTGTATCTAGGAAACCAAAGCCTATCCTAGGGCCACAAATATTTATACTGTGTCTTCTTTTAGAAAGTTTATAAGTTTAGTTTTTACATTTCTGTCTGTGATCCATTTTGAATTAATTTTTATTTGTTATATAAAATATGGGGATCCAGATTCCACATTCATTCTTTTGCCTGCAGATACCCAGCTGTCCCTGCACCATTTGTTGAATAGACTATTCTTTCAATGGAGTGTTGTTGGCACCCTTGTGGAAAACTGACTGTAAATGTAAGATATTTCCCCCTGGATTTTTATTGTGTCTCATAGATTTATTTATCTAAACTTATGTCAGTACCATAATGACTTAGTACTATAGCTTTTTAGTACACTTTAAAGTGAGTCCTCCAAATTTGCTCTGCTTTTTCAAGATTGTTTTGTCTGTCCTGGGCCCCTTACACTTCCATATGAATTTTGGTATCAGTTTTTCAATTTTTGCAAAGAAGTCAGCTGGAATTTTGATAGGGATTCCACTGAATTTGTAGGTCACTTTGGGGAGTCTTAACATTTTTAACAATATTGTCTACCATTCCATGAACTTGGGATGTCTTCCATATATGTAGATCTTTTAAATTTTATTTCCGTGATGCTTCAAAATATTCAATGTACAAATATTGTAAATTTTTGTTAAATGTATCTCTCATTTTATTTTTAATGCTGTTGTAAATGGAAAGGCTGAGCTTCTTGAGGGTAGGACTATGTATCAATTTGTTTATTTCTAGTATTCCTACACAGCAAATACCCTAGGTTTATATTTGCTACATAAATCTATCCACAACTCTTACCACCCCCGTGTTACAAGAAACCAAGACCCAGGTTAAGCTACCTGAACAACTATGTGGAAGTGAGAAATGAGACATTTGTGTGGGGCTTTGTGCAGATGATACTGAGAGCTTACTTAGGATGGCTTCATCTTAATTTCTTTTAAACAACACTTTCGGTGTTGTCAGATACATTAAGATCATGCCTTTTGATGTGCAGAGGAGCTAAGACTATCATTTTCAAATAATTTCTAGTGAGAGTGTTGTACTTGAAACCTAATTTGTATCTATCTTTGAAGATTTATGTTTCAGGAGGTTTGACTAAAGAACACCTGTCTTTATTCATTAATGACAACTAAATGCTCAAGCAACATGTAAGAGTTTGAGCAAACTGCCCCAGCCCCGTAGTGCTGGTTGGCTGCAGCTGTAACTGGAGTCAGCACTTACCTTTCCCAGTATGCTTGTGTTGATCTGCTCAAAGGGGTTCGTCCAACAATTTATCTGTAGTCTGTTGGACAAAGCCATAAAACACTGAGTTAAGATTGCTGGAATGCAATATATTCTTATTAATATTAAGTAAGCACATATTGAGTGCTTACTGTATGTTGGGAATTGTCCCTCAGCCTCACATGAATATTATTTCACTTAAAACTTCACATATTTCCTTGTTATTCTCACTTTACAGATAAGGAGACTGAGAATTAGGTCTTCTCTCTTTTGGGTGGAGCTCATTATCAATGATGGGAAATTGTAAGGAAAAAGATATTGATTCACCCTGAGAAAACATTTTTCTGAGAGTCAGCAGTGAAGAGGGTGAACACTGAAGAAGGTGATCATTGTTTGATTGAGATGAGCCCCGGGTTGTACGGAGTCAGCATCCTTGTCCTGGGCACAGCCAGTGTAGTGTTGCATGGTGGGTGAAGCGGCGCGGCCACACAGGGAACACGGATGCCAGGCCATTGGGCTGTGCTCAGGCTGGTGGGGCTTTCTCCTAAGGGAAGTGGACCGTCATTGACAGATTTTAAGTAGGGAAGTGGGGTGCTCTCGTAGATCACTTTTGTCTTGTAGAATGCTTAGAAACTTTTAGAAGGCTCGGCAGGAGGTGATGTGATGAGTCAGAGTGGGGTGGCTGCGAGGTGTAGCAGTGTTCAGTTTTCCAGTTTTGTGGTTCAGTAGCCGTGTCACTGGATGATGCACTCAAGGAAATGAAACAATTTATCTAATCAATTCAAGCAGTGATGTACCGAACTACCAGGACTGCTGTGGAGATCCAGTGAGATAACGTGTGCACAGTGTGCAGCGTGGTCCCCAGCACAGAGTCAGTGCTGCGTGAGTGCCAGTGAGTATCTGGTAGGACAGGTGTGGGTGGTGGGACTCGGTGACTGATGAAATCTGAGCCCTGAAGGAGGGGTCCAGTAACATCTGTGAGTGATTGGCCTGAGCTGGGAGAGGCAGGGAGACCTTGCTCCCCGACCAGGGGCCCTGGGCAGGACGGCTATGGGACGAGCACTGTGAAGTCAGCTCTTTGCAGGTGGAGTTGGAGTTGCCCTTGAGACATCTAAGTGCAGTGTCACAAGCACAAAGGTTAGGTCTGGGCCCGGGCTGTGCATTTTCCTATAATCTTAATCCCTGAGGACGCTGAGGTATTGATCACTGAACGTGAAGACATACTTTACAGGACAAGTGAATAGTAGTATCATCTCTTTCATCAAAGCTCACGTCTCTTTATTCATCACTCACTTTGCTATTTGGGTACTTACAGAGCTCACTTCACTGCCCTCCCCTGGGCTCAGGCTCCACAGTAAAGAGCTGGTGAGCCTCCCTCCTTTCCAGAAGAAGACACATTTATCTGGTAGCCTTCTGTACCTCGCCAGACTTAGAATTTTAATTTGTTGTTTTAATTCTATTTTCTGTTAGCCATCTCCTGACAGGAGAGACGTTTTACATCATTGTCATATTTCAATTAGCTGTTACTGAGAATTGCTGATCTGATCCATAGTGTAAGTATTATATTAACCTTGTAGAGTATTTCTCATTTTTCTGTCTTTGCCCTTTAATATTGTATGCCCCTTCAAGTCTCTATCCTATTTGGGGCCTTATTGTTTTTAATATAAAAATGTCTGTTTGTAGTTAAGAAAACAAAAGAAAAAAATACACATGATAGCTAAATTTAGAAAATATCTAGTGTGTTTTCTGATTCGGCAATGGAGTGTTGTAGAAACTCGTGAAAACTTTCATTACACAAGTTTCTTAAAATGCTGATTAAGAAATAAATCCTTCCTTCCTCATCTTTCAAGCTGCACAGCTAATTGTCAAGAAAGTGAGGGGAAATCCTCAGAATCCAAGACAAACCAGAAAGCAGGGATTCTGGGAGATACGTGAGCCTTTGAAGCCCTGGGGTGCCTGTTGGCTCCTGTACTGAGTTTCAGTTGCCCTGGCAGGAGGGCAGGATGTGAGCCCGAGGCCTCTCACACTGGGAGTTGGATGACTGATCATATGTAAGGCCAAGCCCATCCCGAGAAGCATGGTTTACTATAGGGTGAACTAGGAAAAAAATTTCCTCAAGACAAGACAGTAAGGAAAGTCAATTTTGTTGGAAGAGGGGAAAAATAACAAATCAAAGTAAGGATATAGTTTAAAGCTGTTCTGGCATGAGAGTGACTGCAAACTCCTGGCAGAGAAGCACAGCTACTCCTGGAATGAGAAGCTGTGGTTTGAATAAATCAGTGAGCAGCCATTCCGAAAAAGGCCTCCTGAGTCTTGTGGATCAAGATACTGGACCGCAAACACCTCTCTTCCAAGGTCTCATTCAAATAACCACAAAGGTTTTAAAGGAAAGAAGCCATAATCATAGTTCTATTTATTGACATTACTATATGCTAGGAATACAGAGGTGACTATGGAGTTGTCTTCTCTTTTATGGACCTTACTTTCTCTTTGGGGAGACAAACTGACATAGTCGGGAAACTTGGTGGAGGGGGGTGTTAGTCTGTTGCAATTAGCCAGGAGAGGAGATTAAGAAAGAAGTGAAGGGTGGGTGAAATTGTTAGCTGAGGACAGACAGTCTTGCTCAGTTGGCTTTTAATTGCAGGCTCAATGAGCTGTCATTGGAGGGAATAGATCTTATAGAGGATGGACTTAGCTCAGGCCTCTTCAGAATGGACAAGTGAACCTGGACAAAGACAGTCAAATCTGTGCAGACATTGAAGTTCACTTGAACGTGCTCCAACCCTGAGCCAAAGATAGGACAAATATGCAGCACTTCTTCAGGACAGAGGAGTGGTTTTTAAGGTTCTCCAAGAATGAATCCCAGGGAACTGAGATGGCCAGTTGTCAAACTGTGACTTTGCTCTTTCGACGGTGTACCCACCAAGTATATTGGACTTTTATAGGTTTTCATTTCTCTTTAATACATGTCAGGTGATGAGGACGTGGGCACAAGTGTTTGACACCTTGTCGAGGTGACTTTGGGTACCTGCCTAGAAGCACGGGCACAGCTACGGCTGCGTCATAGATCTTGCCGCCCATCCCGCTCCCCGGCTCCGTGATCACGGCAGAGTGGTTCCTTGTTGACCTGTCCATCTCCTCTGTGACATCATAACCCATGAAAAGACTGTAGCATATTAACTTGGCTTTGTTAAAGTCAAAGGAACAGATCTAATATGGAGTCAGATTTGTTCTTTCCTACTTCAGTAGTACCATGGAGAAGGCAGTTTGGGCAGCTTTTGGTAGGGTCCTGGAGGTTTTCTCTCTCAGCCTCTGGGCGCCTCTATTGAAAACCCTTCATAGCTGTCTGGCATGCTGGAAAACCACTCCGACTGTTTTGCCCTGAAGATGTGTTCTGTTTATAACTCATCTCTACTCCTTGGAAAACAACTCAATAAAAACTCAGTTGGTTTTCCACCAGCCATGGGCAGGGGTGAGGGATACCTTGTTATTATTACATAGAATAACAATAACAGTAATAATAATAATAATAATAATAATAATAATAATAATAATAATAATAATAATAATAATAATAATAACAACAACAAAAAAAAATAATAATAAAAGAAGTCTTAAAACAGCACTGGGCACATTGGAGAGAGTCAATAAATGCTTCCTGGCTTAAATCAAAAGTGATGACTCAGTGATTCCATGGCTGCTGTATTTGCTGAGCTAATTACTCCTTTGCTCCATTACACATTTTTTTAACTGAAAAAGAAATACATGCAAATTTTTTTAAAAAATTCAAACAGAGCACAAAAATACACAAGTTAAAGAAGTTTTCCCTCATCCCCTGTTCTTCCAGCCCTCCCTGGAGATGCCACTGTTTACTATCCTTTGGGTGCTTTTCCAGATATGCTATGCATAGTCCCACCTATGTATGTAAATTACTTTAAAGTTTTAGTTATTTTTAACTTAAAGGGATTTAAATCCTCAAGTGGCTTCTGCCTGGGTAATAGAACAGAACAAATCTGACTCCATATTAGATCTGTTCCTTTGACTTTAACCCTATGCTCTGTCTCCTAGGCTTCATCTTGCTTGTAAAACAATGTTGCCTAGAGCCTGAAATATACAGGAGAGCCTATTCTGAGGGCTCTGACCTTTAAGGATATTTAACACTTTTTCATTCATAAAAAGATAACAAATTGCAGAATAGAAAATAACGTTTGTTTTGTTGGAGGTTTACAGGGATCTGACCCAGGCAGATAGCTGCAAGAACAAAGGATTCTAACAAGAAGGAATTCCTACACCAAGAAGATTGCAACAACCAAGCATGTAGGAAAGGAGCCTGAATTTTGACTTGGGGAGATGGTTTTCCAGGACATTAGTTTGCCATCTAGGTCTACAGAAACTTGCTATTCCATGCCCCAACACCTGGTCTCTGAACTTATTGGCCTGTCCTGCACTGAGGAGAATGAATTTGGACTCGGTAACACTCCTATCTACCTAGCAAGCTGGGCACTGGAACTGAGTGTTATGGAAACAACAGGCCAGCCAAGAAACAAGCACCACTCGGAGTGTTGGTGTACTCAGATTTATTATGCCGGCGGGCTCAGAGTGGTTTCTGCTCCGAAGTTCTGAGCACCTCCGAGACGTGCACATGAGGTTTTAAAGGGTTAATTACAAGTAAGGGGCTATTAGCCAATAAGGCTCAAACAACAAAAAGCAAGGAATCAGTACACTAGAGCTTATCAACTTGTAATAGATCACGTTACTGACAATTGTTGAGCTTGGATTTACGAGTTAGCTTGTTAGCCCATTAAACTGACACTAAACTTCAGATTTACGAGTTAGCCCAGCAGAATTTAGATCAGTAAACCGACACTTATCACACTTAGATTTGTGACTTAGCTTGTTAGCCCAGCTTGGCTTTTCCTTCACATGAGGATAGCTCTCCCACACCCAGGGAACTACTGTGAGCCCTTGATGGTTCCACTAGGGTGGGGTGTGGTTTACCCAGGAGGGATGGGGACTATGCACCAACACTCAGGCAGTCTGATCTGTCTGGGGCTCTGATCTTGTACCACCCCGCTCCCCGCCAGCCCAACACCTGGGAGAGTGGAGCTAAGGCAGAGATTGTGCCTGCCTGTTTCCCAGCGTGTAAAAGGGGAATATGTACCCTTCCCAAGGTAGTCCTGAGCGACAACACCTGCGGGTGCTTGGTTCCCAGAGCAACAGAAAACCCAGCTCCGCGTGGGGGCAACGGGTGTGATACCCGTAGGGGTTCTGCAGAAGCATCGGAAGGAGGGCTGGATCAGAGTGGTAAAACGTGAGCTGCGGGCCTTGAAGGGTTACAGAAGGGTACAGAGGCAGGACTGCCTCCTCCTTCGGGGTGCCCCCAGAGGTAAAGCTTTTTCTCTCCATCTCCGCTACTCCCCTCCCCTCCACAGATCCCTCCCTTTTCTCTGCTCTTCCTGTCCATCTGTCTCCCTCCACTTTTCCCCTCCTCTCCTCCACCTCCCATCTTCTCCCTCCCTCGCTGCCCCACCTTCCCTCACAGAACCCAGAGTATCGCTGGCCCTCCTGCGCATGGGCAGTCAGTGCCAGCTGGACCCGAGTTGGAAGCTCCAGCTACGAGCCAGGAATCGGCCCCAAAGGCTTCTCAGCTCTGTCGCCTGGTAGGCCTTTGGCTCCTGCCCGGGCCGGGGCCTCCGGCTGTGGAACTGCAACGTGGGGTTTCCCGGGAAAGGGGTCAGGCGACTGCGGGAGGGCGGTCTGCGTGTCACAGCCCCCCAGGGCGCCAGTCAGCCTGTGTTCAGCTGAATTGCTCGGGCCAGACCCCTCTGCCCGCGCCACCTGCCCCGGGGCCCCGGCCAAACCTGTCCAGGGCCAGGTGTGCACTTGCCGCCTCTCACCCAGCCGGGCACCACTCACTCTGCGGCTGGCGTCCCCTTCCCCTCTCCCGCCCGCGAGTCCTCTCCTCCCGGGCTTCCTCTTCGGCCGCCGGGCAGTCCCCACACCTGGGCGGGCTGTGTCCCGGGCGGGCGGGGTCTGCCGACCTGGATGGGGGCGGGCGGCTGGGGCTGGGGCTAGACTCCGAGCGGGGCTGCAGCCCGCGTACCCAACCCCCCGCTTTCCCTGCCCCGCGACCACGGGGCTGCCCTCCTCTCCCTTTCCCGCTCCCTCAGGACCAGCTCAGTGGCGTGGGCACTGCTACCCCGGCTGAGAGCCCCCGGCTGTAACGCCCAGCTTCTCCTAGTGGAGTCGGGAAAAGGGATCCTCAGTGTTGAGTGAGCTTCTATCTCCTCCCTCAGTGTTTCTGCCGCAGGTAAGTACCTTGAACACTTTCAGAGGTTATGATGGCGGTGCTTGTTTATGTCACTTTTTTTATAGTGCGAGGGATTACAGTGTTGAAAGCAGGGCTTGGTTCAGTTAAAAATGTGCTGATGCTATGAGGCTGTGACATCCTCCTTCCTTCCCTCTCCCAGGGTGAAACGTGTGACCGTCGATTTTAAAAAGATAGTTACAGTCCCTAACTAGCCCAGCCCAGCTAGGGTGTGTTAACAGGAACAGCACCACCAGGGGCGTTGGAGACCCAGTGATATTGCAGTCCTAAAGAGCTCCTGGCACAGTTTGGTTTGTTTTGGTTTTTTGTTTTTCTTAAATTGTGGGGCAATCTAGTATTATAGAGGGAAAAATAATTGTCAAGAAATATTTTTTCATATAACAGCTTTATTGTGATATTGTTCACACACCATGAAGTCCATCCATTTATATGGTACAATTCAGCAGCTTTTAGCATATTCACAGTGCTGCAACCATTATTATTCCAGAACGTTTCATCACATCAGAAAGACCAGAGGAAATGAGTGACCTATCCACCCCTCTCCAGTGGTGGTTCTAAAGAAGTTTCTTGGCTATTCCTGACCATAAGTTAACTTGTTACATTCCATGAAAAATCTGGTAGGAATTCTAATCAGAATTGCAATGCATTTGTCTATCAAAACAGGAAGAATTAATGTCTTTATGGCATAAATTTTTTCTACCCATTAATATATCTGGAACCGTATCTTTTCATCTGTACAGAGCCTGGCCCATGGGAAGTCCTCACTAATTTTTGGGCTTGTGAATGATGAGATTCTATACATCATTAGTTGCTACTGTTGCCTTTCACAGGAGAGAAATTAACCTCAGTGAAGCCAAGTGACTCTCTGATGGTCAGAAAGAGTGACAGCCAGTGCTGGAGTGATCCAGTGGACTTGGTGCTTGCAACCAGAATTCTCCAGCACCTACAGCTAAGGGGATTACAGTATTCTTTTATTTTTTCTTAATGGCATTGCTTTTATTTTTACTTATTTTTTTAAATTATTTTTTATAGAAGTGTAGTCAATTTACAATGATAGTTTCAGGTGTACAGCAGAGATTCAGTTATAAACATATGCATATGTATATACTTATGTTTTAGATTGTTTTTAGTGCAAGTCATTACAAGAAATTGAATATAGTTCCCTGTGCTATATAGTAGGTCCTTGTCATTTATTTTATATTTATTAATGAGCATCTGTTAATCCCCCCTTTCCTGGCTGCTAACCACAGTTTGCTTTCTATGTCCATGAGTCCATTTATAGCAGCACCGTTTTTCCTAGTAATATATGCTCTTTGGCTGCTTTCAGTTTCAGTAATTCCATCTTATCTGTGGGCGCTTTTCTTCTGGTGGCCTTTATGTGGTTTGCACACGTGGTAATAGAGATCTGTATTTGGGAGAACTCCAGGCCTCGTGTAGTCCCTGGTACAGAGTGCCCACTGAGTTGATGCTTGAACTGGGAAAACAACATAGTAAATGTTGGAATTTCCACTATGGTTGAGACTTCCAGGTTTCTATAACCTGTTTAGCCCACCTTAATATTGGCTGCACCGATACTGGTAATTTGGTGGAATTTCATGGTATGGTGGTGTAGAGACAGGGTCTTTTATGCTTCTTCTCTTTCCGTTTTCTAACACTCATTCTCCTGGGCCTCCCAGATCCTCCCCCAGAAGTGCCCAGGGCTGGCTTGGTGCTGCGCTGAGGCAATATTTATTAATGAGGACCTTTCCTCATCTCTTCTGACCCTCCGTTTCTTTCTCTGCACAATGAGGGCTTAGACTAGATAAGTGATTTTCAGTTTCTTTTAAAGCCATGTTTCCTTTGAGAAACAGAAAATGCAAATCTCTCCTCCCATCCCAACCCTTTAGATTTTGATAATTCCTCCAAGGAGTGACATTGCTCTTTGTGGAAAATTGATGTGATTGTGATTCCAGGTGGCACAGAAAAGACTCTTCAGAGATTTATTGCAGGGAGAGGGCAGGAAAGCGGCAGTATGTCACACTTTCTAGTGTGAGCACTGGAGCAGGCGCTTGGATTTAAATATGGTGTCTGTCGTGGCCTCTCTTTAATCTTGTACAATGTGATAAACTTCTCTACCTCAGTTTCTTGATGTGTCAAGTTGGGGTGATAATATTTTAGGGCTTTTGTGAAACATTATGCACATAATCCATTTGTGTCTCAGTAGAAACAAGACCTGCTAGGGATTCAGGAATTTGTTTAAAAAAAAAAAATCTTGTCCATAGCACTCTGTCGGTGTGTATTTTGAATTTCCTGGAGGGTGAGGTTTGAGTCTAAAGTCCATCGTGGGACAGTTGGCCCATGGTTCTGTGTGCCCCAGATTGCCCCCTTCTCCCCAGTCCTCATCCTCTGTCCAGGATGAAGTTCCCTAGTAGATTTACACAGAGGTCTTGTGGAAACGGCTTTTCATTTTATTGTTTCACCAAGAAGGGCTGCCATCATGATCTCTGTGGTCAGGTTTTGAAGGGCTGCCATCATGATGTCTGGTCAGGTGAAGCCTATGCAATTGGGAGATTCTATTTGATAAAAAGAAAAAAAATTACAAATAGAAAATTAGAACAAGGGTGGTGACGGGGCTCTTGGAAGTGGGCACCATTAGCTTTGTTAGCTTCAGGTGCATTGGCCTCTTGCCATGAGGACTCATCCTCTTGCTCTGAAGTTGGAGGGACTAGTGGGTTCAGTGGGAATGTTAACTGAGTGTATCTCATGTGCTGGGCATTGTCCTATTTTTACTGTGTGTTCCTTATTTGAGACAGTGATCTCACTTAACCTCAATAGCCTCTTTAAACAATTAGACATTTTATTTTGAGATGTAATGTAGATTCCCATGTAGTTGTAAGAGATAATATGGAGGGGGCCTATGAACCCTTTGCCCAGTTTTCCTTAATGATTCCATCTTGCAAAGTTGGTATACAATTCATTACTGACTCACTAACAATTTGAGGTTTGTGTTATTCCCCTCATTTCTATTCATGATTAACCTGGGGCTTAGAGAAGCACACAGGCCTGCCCAGGTCACCCACATGGTTAGTGTAGAGACGGGTGGAACGTGGGCTTGGCATTTCCAGGCAGTACCATTATGATGGTTTGTGGCAGGGAGCAGCATTCACTTTGCTTGTTTATTCATTCATTCAACAAACATTTATTGAGTAACCTCTGTGGGTCAGATGCTTTCATAGGGTTACCTGATTCTTCAGCAGTACTGAGAACCAGGTAATATTTACTTTTTTTTAATCAGAGAAAATTAGCTCTGAGAAGTTATAACCCCCCCAAAGGAAATATAGCTCATAAAGGAACAATACTAAGTTTGTACAGTCACCCCTTTGTATGCAGGTGGTACCCTAGGCATTTTAAATTTGCAAACTTCTGTAATCCAGATATATTCTTGTAAGGCAAGGATTTTTTTTTAATTGAATTATAGTCAAGTTTACAATGTGTGAATTGCAAGGTGTTTTTTGAATTTTGAATTAAAAATATTTTTTGAGGAGGGTAATTAGGTTTATTTATTTGTTTCATTTATTAAAATGAGGTACTGGGGTTTGAACCCAGGACCTCGTACATGATAAGCACGTGCCCTACCACTGAACTCTACCCTAATCCCCAAGTCACGTTTTCTTATCCATTATTCTGCAGCTTAGGGGTTCAAATAAATTGGATAGAAATCCAGATCTTTTGCTCCTACTGTCGTCCTTTTCTTTATATTCTGCTGAAGGGGGTTGTGGAAAGCAGTTCCTTTGTTCATTTCTTTATTCAGCATTTTTGAGCAGTGACTTTGCATCAGGGCTTTGCTAGGTGCTTGGGAACAAAACAAGAAATGACCCTTCTCTGCAGGGGCAGGAAGCCTAGACCAAAAGCTGGGTAATGTGATCCGAGCTACGGTAGCCATGTGCAGACACTGAAGGACAATCTGTAACCCTGGATTTACTTTGGCTTCCCTTGCCTTCTGGCTGGTACACACCAGGTCACTGCATCCCAGATGGGCCTGCAGCCCACAGCACTGTATATACCTCGATCTCCTCTCCCCTCTCGGCAGGGCCTGCAACATGAGCATCCCTGACTACGTGTAGTGTACTGAGGACTATGAGACTCTTCCCGTGGTGGTCCAACCCGTGAGGATCTCAGAGGAGAATTTCTTTTGCATCTATAAGCGAATCTCCTTGGTGAGCCAGGTCATCCGTGCGGCTCGCATTGGGCACTCTGTATCCACTACAGGCACCACTATGCACCCGAGAAAGGGTGGAGCGACTTCCAGACCCACCGCAAGGTAGTGGGCCTTGTCACCATTGCCAACTGCCTCTCGGCCAAGGCCTTCGAGAAGCTCCACGTGCAGAGGAGTTGTATGGCACCACGCTTAATGACTCTCAGTTATTTGTCTTTGTGCTGCATGGGGAGGTAGCCGAGCAGCCGCGCACCGACGTGGCCTTCAATCTACGAGGACTGCAGGGTGGTGGAGAAGAGGATCACGGACTTCACTGAGTCACTCTTCTTCTTGCTCAAGTTCAAGTAGCTGGATGGGGCCCCTGACAAGTCTGGGGACAAGATCCCACTCCTCTGCATGCTGTTTGAGGAGGACTTCGTGGGACTGGACACAGACAGCAGGTAAGTTTACCTGGAGGCCAGTCCACCCTGGCTGTGTGCCAGGTTTCTTCCCTACATCCAGAAAGGGATAAGCAAGGAAGAGGACTGTCTTGTAGCCAAGGGGGGAGGGAGATGCAGCCCTCCGGTTTACAGACATTTAAAAGTGAATCCGCCTTTGTTTCAGAGAGATCCTTTTAGGGTTAGTGTGGACACTTACTCCCGCTTTTCAGCCAGGACCCTGGTGTGACCCCTGGAGTTGCTGTCCAATAGATTATCCACAGCCACTGATGCTAGGAGCACTGGGGAGGAGGCTGGTCTGAGCTGAGATGTGCTTTAAGTCAAATGCACATGAGACACTGAGTCTTGTCTAGTAAAAGAATACAAACTATCTTGTTACTTTCTATATTGATTACATGTCAAAATGATAGTATTTTAAATACAGTAGATTAAGTAAGATCTGTTCTTAAAATCAGTTTCTAGTGTTTGTTTTTTGTTTGTTGGTTTGTTTGTTTGTTTACCATTTTAAATGTGGCAACTGGGAAATTTTCTTTACATGGCTCTCATTTCATTTCTGTTGGGCAGCCTTTCCTGGGACAGTCTCATCCCTTTGCTTATAGATGAGATGCTGAATCCCGAGAGGCAGAACAAGGCGTTGGTTGAGCTGGCCTGGAGCCGGTGTCTCCTGCCTCCCAGGCCCAGCACCTGTTCGGCTCAGGCCCTCTCTTCCTGCCCGACAGCCACCATGCCATTTTTGGACATCAAAAACACCGCCAGGGACCTCCGAATGAACTCCTTATGCAGGGAAAGGCGTATCACGGAGTATGGGAAAGAGCAGGGAAATGTTCCTTTTCATTTTGTCCCTGTGATTAAGTCAATGGCCCCACTTTGCCTCGGAAATACAGACGAGCTCTTCTGGGCTGCCTACCCCCCCACCTCTGCTCTGTTTCCCCGTGTATCTATCGTGCTGTCCCTCATGCAGAAGAGGGTGAGATGTCTTTGCCTAGAGGTGGTCCCCCTTTGCTGGGGAGAGTGAGGGAAGCTGTGCCCCCCGGCCTACGGCCTCGGGCCTTGAGTCTGGAGAGCGCTCATGGCGGTCCCACAGGTGACGGTCGGAGGACCTGGCACGTGCTTCCGGGCCCGCTGTGGAGGCGGTGCTCTGTGATTCTTGAACTTACGTAAGATGAGATCCTACTTTCTGGTTGTTAGTCAGTTGGAGGAGAAGATGCCAGAGAATTGATAAAAAAGAATATCCAGAACAGCCCTGTGAGTGATAGGCAAGGAGACATGAGTCTCACCTGCGTGAGGTGCCTGGCGGGCTCTGGATGAATTTTCTGTTCCTCCCGGACATATCTCTATGGCTCAAGGAAGGGGCAAGGCATGTCGTGGTCATGATCTGTTCTTGTCCTCACAGGGCCCTGTGATCTACATGCCCACACTCCCCTTCTGCTCCTTGGAGATGAGGTGGCAGGTTTAGGAGCCTGGGCACTGCTGAGGGCATAGCTGCCAGCACTGTGCTACGCCAAGGCTGGCTCGGTTCACCTCACATGTCACCTCCTGCTGAGCCCCCAGGTGTTAGTCAAGGTAGGTGCATTGGTGCAACGTAAGCAGGGACCACGTTTTCCCCCTGGACAGACTGGTGAGTGAGCAGTGGAAGCCTGGAGCCCTGCCACAGCCCCCTGGCCAGTGCCTCCTCTTTTGTCACAGGAGGCACTGGTGACATGTTTGCTCAGCAACTGCTTGGCTCTGAGTCTGCAGACCCACCAGAGAATGCCAGCTTGTATTTGCCTTTTGAAGTCTGCCCTTGGGATTTGGCGGAGTAGCTGGATGTGTGCTTAGCCCATAGCGGTTGACACTGTCACCATTGTTTACCCAGAACCTCGTGTACCAGGCATGGCTCTCGGCATCAAAATACAGCAGCGCATTAAACCTCCATCCTGGTGGGTCTTTCTGTTTTGGTACCATAAGGGCTCAGCCAGCATCTTAAAGTCAGTGAGATAACGCGGCCAGTGAACTCGGGTCAAGCGCGTTCTCCTCCAGTCACTTTTACTCCATTGTTGCTTTTACTATTCCGCAGTCATTAATTTTTTAAACAATGCTTTGGTGCAGGAGCAGAGCCTAATTCTCTCCTGCTACTCTTGGTGGAAGTGTGTAAAACTGTCCAGCCTGAAATGCGACCACAATTTGTAGCTTAAAACCTGCCTAGACCCATTTAGGTGGAGTTTTGGTTAGGGGCGCTGACCACGTTGGGGATCCCCCGGCAGCGCCGCTCCCCTCAGGCCCCTGCCTTCCCTGGAGCACGAGGTGACGGTGGGCCTCACACAATCACGTAAATTCTTGTACGCGCTGTCAAAATCATTTTAGTTCTTGTGTGTTTCTAATTTTCTCTTGTTCCTCTTTTCCTTTTTCTTTATTCCTTTTTCTCTTGTACTGCCCTGTGAGCATGTTGTTGCATCTGAAAATGTGGGCTGTGCACACCCTGCATTGGAAATAGCCAGATTGCCCTCCGTGTTGTCTCCATCGCTTTAAAAAGCAAAAACTTAACAGCTGCCTTGATCCATGTATTATCATAGTCATCTTTTTTTTTCTAATTTTTTGGAATATTTGCTCTGTTAGCACATCACCCACTGGTGTTTGATACCTGTTAAAATCCTTTCTTTGAGGAAACAGTTTGGTCCTCCTTATATTTGGTGACAAATGTGCCCTTATTAAATTTGTTTGATTGTTTTGAAGAAGTGAGATGCGAATTGATTTAGGTTGCTGCTGAGGGATTCTTTTCATGGTGTATTTAAACTTGTAAAGTCAAATTCTGCAGCATCTTGCTCGATTCCTGCTTTTACACAAAAGTGCTCGGCACATGGTTCCTGGCTGTCGCTGTGTGACGTGAGTGACGGCGCTTCCTGGCCGGCTGTCACTGGTGAGGAAGTGGCAGTCTCGGGGTTGAGCAGCTGCAGGGGACGCTGTTGGAGGAAGCAGTCACCGTTTTATTATTTAATTTTTTTTTTGCATTGTACTTCCCCATGCCATTTACTTT
The DNA here is from genome assembly GCF_048773025.1 of Camelus bactrianus. Lineage (NCBI taxonomy): Eukaryota > Metazoa > Chordata > Mammalia > Artiodactyla > Camelidae > Camelus > Camelus bactrianus. Next base: position 37,563,952 of record NC_133561.1, on the reverse strand, counting down.
ACTTTGCCTTCATAAAGGGGCAGAAGTGGGTCTAATATCCATGCCACTATTTTTTTTCCCTTTATGAGGCTGGTTTTTCTGAATATCAGGACAACATGGCCTTCTCCTAAGTAGCTGGCTCACCTGGATCTGGTGGACACAGGTACCGCTAAAGGGGACTGTAGCTTCCTCTCTGTTTCAGCCAGTGGGCATTCAGAGCCGGGTCTGTGGTTTGCCTCAGCAGCCGTGCAGGCCTCCCTGAACCGGCCTTTACTTTTAACCCATGTTGGCAGTAAATAGCTGACTCCGTGTCTGTTGCAGCTGACGTCCAACACTGTTGACCTTGTCATTATTTTGCGGTAGTGAGTCTCCAACACCCCAGTCAGCCGTGAAGGAAGATGCTTTGGCTGACCTAGGACCTTGGATTCTCATGCCCACCATGGTTCATCTCACCCGGTGGAAAGGTTTGGCCACTACCATCACGCTGACCATGAGGCCTTGTTTCTCCTTTCATGCTCTGGTCCAAATGTGGACACCATTTTTCACTGAATTTATCTTGCTTGAGACAGGCCATAATATCTGAATGAGTCCATCACATTCTGGGTGGGGAACAGATCAGAAGAAAATGTCGCAAGTAGAAGGAGTCTAGGCTGTCCGGGTTGGCAAATGCAGGCTGTGATCTGTGATGGGTGGGCTGTGCCCTGGACACAGGCCTTTCCCGTGGCTCCCGAGAGCCCAGGGGTCGGAGTGAGAACAGCCTTGCTTGGGTTCCTCCATCCTCATCTGCTCACTGGCAAGTGTGTCTGCTAATTAGGAGCTCCCCCAGACCTCGGGCCCTTCAAAGCTCAGACCACTGGAGAACCTTGAGTCCCTTCTCCTGGGCCTCCTTTGTGAGAATTCATTGACTTCTGTGGTGACCTGTGCCAGGAGATGCCTCCCCCTCCAGGGAGACCCCTTTAGAGGACTGTGACTCAGTGCACCATGCTGTGAGCTTGTGGGGTTCCGGCCGTGGTCCCTGCAGAACCAGACTTGAGATGGGCTTAGCGACGGAAATAACAGGACTCATTCCAGGGCAGGGCTGGTGGGAGGGAACAGGGGAAATTGAATGTGACCTGAAACACATAGGTGGGTCCTGGGGCTGTTACTAAAATGGGGAGTCTGCGAGGTACCTGCCAGGAATCGAATTCCAGAGTAAATGGTGGACATGAGTCATTTTTAAGATGCTATTTGTCATCCACGTTTGGACTTCAAAGAGGCACTCGGGTCTATGATACTGGGGCTCAGGTGAAGGGGCCGGAATAGAAATACAGGTTGGGAATCGTCATTCTTAGCTGGTGTTCACAGCCTTGCATTTGAATTAGCTCATCTGGAGAGCTGCAGACTGAGGCTGAGGGGGGCAGGGCTGTGCCTTGGTTGGAGGAAACCCGAGACCATGCAGCTTTGGTGTGTCAGTGAGCGGCTTTTGCGATTTTCAGACTAATGAAATTTATACTTAAAGGGCCAGGGGGTCGGCAGGAAGAAACCTGAAGGGAGGGTCGTGGCCACATGTGTGTCTTGGGAAGATGCAGAGTCTGCAGGGTCCGGGAGGGTAGACTTCTAAGAAGCTGGAGTTGGAGTGGGGAGTGGAGAGAAAGTAGTCACACTCACCTGTAAGGGAGGGAGGGAGTCCTTGGGAGTCCCCACCTTACTGGACTCACTTTCCAATGAACAGAAGGCAATCAGACAGAGGATCTGAGGTGAGACGGGATGGGCGCTCAGAGGAGAGCCATCCTGGAGAATGGTGCTTGGAAAGTTCTGGAATAGTCTCCCTGAAAAATAGAGTTAAAAATACCCAGACTCTTAAGAACATTGATAGTGACTGGGGAGGAGACAGTTCATTTTCTGGCCTCCTAAGGGTAAGTCATGTATCTGGGGACACACAGAAGTATCAGGCAGCCTGTTCCGGGGGCTTGACCCTTACCGGGAGGAACAGAGCAAGTTTGAAGGGGGAGGAGGGCAGTGGAGGGAAACTAGCCAGGCCCCGTGTCAGGTACCAGTCGGCCGCCCTACTTGCGTGTTGCATTCACATCCATGCCTCCCAGGTGGGTGGTGGCAGCCCCCTTTTGCAGATTGGGAAGCCTTCTCAGAGGGGTTACGGAATTGGTCTGTTTTGCGGCTAGTAAATGCTGTAGCAAGATTCAAGCAGGGCCTTGTCAGATTTCAAGGGCATGTTTTCTCTACTAATTCCGGTACCTCCCTGTTGTACGTGGAATGGTGAAGTGGGTCAGTTTTGGAGACTTTCAGAAAAAGTGCAACTTATGTGCCTCAGGACTGTTTCACAAATCTCGGTGTTCTTTGATGGTTCGGAAGCACCGCAGTGCTTTTCGTCCCACAGAGGTAAGATCTTACTCCTTTGACGATGACGTGGTTGCAAATGACGTACAGGTGCAAAACCAGACTTAGCATCTTCTGAAGGGAAACTCTCTACTTCTCCCTTGATAGACTTTCTTCCGCGGGATGTAACTGTGCTGCAGCATAGGCCTGAGCTTTCCGTATGGAGTGAGGGTTTCATATATAAAGTTAGCATAAGACGGTCAGATGAAGAAAATCGACGTTGACAATTTATTTTTGGGTTTCATTAGACAAGGTATACTATCAGTTCATGGCCCATATAGAGAATGAAATTGAGTACAGAACATTGCATTTCTTACTTTCTATTTAGAGTTCTCTTACAGCATATGGCTGCCTGCTTTGGAACATCAGCTCCACCACCACGGCACCTATCACTGTGTTGTTGTGATTGCATTTATGCAGTGAATGTAATCTGGGCTTCCTCAGCCCCAAACACTCCAGTGCAGAATCATGGGCTGCAGCCATCTCTTAGTCACGCAAATACTTCTAAAATTATATGATGCCAGAAAAGAAAGAAGAGAGAGAGAGAGATGGCCTTTATCAAAGTTCCTTTCAATTCTAACTGCACACTGTTGTTGAGCAGCTCTGGTTTCCTTTGGATATGAATATATACATTTCTTTGCATGTAACCTGGGTTTTGGACTAGAACACCAAGCTCTTGCTGTCCACAAGCCACAAAGATAGTAGCCAAATTGCACACGTGTGAAATAGTTTATACTTTTTTCTGAGAAAGAATCCTTGAATTTGGGACTTGGGCTGTGATTTTTGCTTCCCCCACCCCTCTTGTAATCTCTCACTCCTTCCAACATGGCCCCCAAGAGGTCGTGGTCTCAAAGGAGCAGGCAAACACCCAGTTGGTCTCCATGAAGTGCTGATGTAGTGGAAGCCCAGCCAAGACTTAAAGGACATTTTCAGAGAGGACTTCCTGGAAGAAATGGGCTCTACATTCAGTCATGAGGACAGAGTAAGAGTCAGCCAGGAGAAGGAGTCAGCAGTCTGGCTCAGGTGTCAGGGGCTGCCCGAGCAGAGGTCTGGAGGCTTGTGGGGTGGGGACCCGGGGAGGGTGCCATGTGTGGTCCAGGGTGGAGTGTGCCCCTGCTGGGGAGGACACTGGAGAGAGCCTGGGGTGAAGGGCTTTGGAAGAGTTTGGGTTTTACTTGAACAGACACTGGAGGCAGTGAAGGGTGTCAGCAGGAAGTGACCCTCAGGAAAGGTACTTCTGGTTTTGCTTCTGATATTCTACAGACAGAAGGGTCTGGTCAGGCGAGAGCAGGTCTGTCTGTTCCTTTGAGTCCCACCCCGTCATTCATTTATTCATAACACGAGAACTTCTGTGTGTCTAGGGGAGAGAAGGTTGACCCACATTAGTAAGCAAAATGTATTTGCTTCTTGTGAGCTTAGCAGTGTCAGAAGTTGACTTAGCCTAGAATGTTCTAGGAACAGAGGAACAAGTTGCGGAGGTTGGAGGGAGGGAAGGCTTCCTCGGGAAACAGTCAAAATGAACCTGGAGGCAAGTGGGAAGTAGGAGCAGGACAGGGGGCCCCTGAGGTCACTGGGGACCTGTACTGAGGTGAGGCTGGGTGAGCAGTGTCGGGGGTGGGGCTAGAATTCCACCAGGGAGCCTCTGAAGGGTTTGAAGTGAGGTGATGTAATTAAATTTGTGATTTGGGAAGACTGCCGTGGCTCTGTGTGTGTGTGTGTGTAGCTGGGAAGAGGGGGAGGGTGCCACCAACTGGGGGGGCCACTAGAAGACCATTCACAGGCTGGGAGAGGGGCTTCGGGGCTGCTTGGGGATGGTAGGGGCAGTGTGGATGCCGGATTTCCTTCTGGGGAGGGCTTGTTATCGGGGCCGCCCTAGAGGCGACTTTTGGCTGGAAGAAAACAGATGGAGGACACTAGGTGGACATTCCTCTTCTCTGCTTCCCTGCCTTGTGTGATGATCTTAGCTCAGCCAACTTTTGGAACAGAAGAGGTAAGTTCCAGTGTAGCCCAGGTCTTTGTTGTACTCGTTCGAGTGAGATCTGATAGGATTTAGATTTGTGTTCAGATCTGCATGTTCACTTAGCTAGAAACGTCCCATCATTTCGATTTCCATAGGGGTATTTATTCTTGATAAAGTTTGCTGTCTTGGAGAGAGGAAATTTAATACAGCTGTTGTCTTTCTCAAAAACAATCATATCTTTTAAGAACATTAATATTCAAAAGAATAGGAATATATAAAAATGGTAAAGTAAGGCTTTGGTGTAGTTTCTTTCGTTTCTGAGCTAATGTGGAGTTAGAGCCTTTGCATTACTTAATACCACATACTTGTCATTATTTAAAGATCTGTTAGTGAGCGCCCCAGACCCCACCTCTCAAAACATCATTAAAGTTTGCTCTGAAATAGTGAGGTCATAAAGGTCTTGTTTGCAGAAATCAAAAAGTTGGTTTATACTACGCAGCATAGCTACATTTATAAAATAATAGTAGGTTCAAAATTAAGAAAGTGGAAGATAATTGATTTTTTTAAAGCTGAAACATAAACTTTCTTGTGCTAAAGTTGCAACTGGAAATTTTGAAAAGAAAAATCCTACTGTAATAACATCTACGTGGAATACATATATGAGTTTCACGTTTGAAAAGTAACTGTGCAGTGGTTTTTGAAGTCAGGGGCATTCCAGCTCAGATACTGGCAGTGATGGTTGCTGGTTTTCAATGGAAGAGCCCAAATTTGCCTTCTTAGCTTTTTTTTTTTTTTTGTAGTGAGAGGGTTGAGTTGTGTTTTGCCAGCATGATTTTGGGGCAATTTGAGGGCAGATGTCATGTACCAGCAGTGAGATATTTCCATGCATTTAATTTTCCCAACATCACCAGGGCACATGTGGAGTTTGTGCATGCAGGCTGGGAAGCTGCAGGACTCCCTAATCCATCACCGTTATGTCCTGGAGATGCTCAGGTCAGTGAATGATTTTCTGTGGCTTGGAGGTAAGGTGGTCTGATGCAGATGATCAGATGTGTAGTTAAAGTGCCATTACTTGAAATAAGAGAAACCAAGAAACATGGCTCTAACAATAAAGGATGAGGGATGAGAATTGTCTGAGCTGCTTGCAGTGGAGAATCTTCTCAGGTGAATCCCTCCCCGTGATTCCTGCCAATATCCGCCTCAGCCCTGCACGGTAATCCTGCTGAAGCAAGCATGCATTTTACTCAGAAACTCACTGAATTTCCTTGCGCCTCTGTTTGGTGGCTTTTTTTTTTTAAAGCACATCTTGCCCTTTGTTTAATGCCATCCCTGCTAGTCACCTCTTACACTCATTCTTCTGGACCTCGTCCATACATAGCTGCTGAATGGATGAACAGAATGTAGTATCTCCCTGTAGTGGAACATTATTCAGACGTAAGAGTGAATAAAAAAAAAATAAAGGGGAAGATGAAAAAGTCCACCTGTTCTGGGAAGTCCACCCTGACAGCTTAACCTGCACTTTTCCCTTTGAAACCCAATACCTTATGCTCCACTCTACTCTTTTTGATAGTACTGACCACCTTCTAATAAACTTTAACGTTTTCAAAAAACAACAGAGAGAGATGCTGATACCACTTCAAAATGGACGAGCCTTGATAACAGCATGTTAAGTGAAAGGAACCAGACACAAATGGCCACTTATTGTTGATTTCAGTGATCTGAAATGCCCAGAATAGGCACATGCAGAGGCAGAGAGCAGGTGATGGTTGCAAATGGCTGGGTGGAGGGGGGATGGGGTGTGACTACTAGTGGACAGGGGGTTTCTTTTGGGATGATGGAGTGTTCTGGAGATAGATGGTGGTGAGGGCTGCACAGCCGTGAGTGTGCAGAAGACTGCTTAGCACTGTCTCTGGGAGTGCCTGTTGTTGGGGCTGCTTTATTTAGGCCTCATCCTGCAATGTGAAGATTCATCTTCTGCTGTGGCCTTTCTAATCCTGTGAGTGGTGAGGCTCAGAGACTTTGCAGAGTCATGTTTCTATTTTCCCTTTTGCTAAGTGTAGGCAAAAAAGGTTTAAGCCTGAGAAATTGCTCCATCTGCAGAAATGTCTTTCAGTTTTGCATGGCGTAAAATTCTTGAGAGCTTTTTAATCGTTGAGGACAGTCTGTGGGGGGAAATTGCCTATGAAGCCTGGGTGAGACCTGGAAGAGCCGTGCTTCCCTCCCAGACACAGGTGGGGATTTCACACCCGTTCAGGCAGTGAAGGGCCCAGACCCGTGAGCAGAGTTGACACTCGTGAATATTTACATGTATCCGCTGCTTCACCTTAGATATTAATTTCAAGCTGAGTCAGTTTGTGGCGGCAGACTCATCCTACATCAGGAATTTATAGTATCTGGTCTTTGAGGTGAAGACCAGACAGACTTGATTATTTAACAGTCTCTCTTGAATTGATATCTCAGATTCCTTTGTCAAAAGCAAAACGGCAGAAATACAGACGTCCTTTAATGCCAATGTGACCTGGAAAAGATTTAGTCTCAGTGCCTCAGTGGCCTTATTTGCGGGTGGAGAGCATGATAACAATGCTTCCCTCAGAGGGGCTGGGGAGGGGGGAGTGAGAAGCACAAATGTAGGACTTACACGTGATGCTCATGAATGACCGAATTTAGTGCTCTCAGCCTGGTGAGGCCTCAGGGGCAGAGATGTCAGAACAGAGCAGTCCTAGCCAGAACTCGATCCGTGTTGGCAGCTGTTACGATCACTATCACCACTGTGGGTTATCAGGTAGTTTTAAGACTTGGTAATATGAATTCTTGAATAATGTTAAAAGACTAGACATCTCATACACATTTTACAGAGTTCTCAAGAATTCCTCTGAGAAATGGATGTTTTTTTCCTCATTTTAAATCGGAGTTGAGTCCCTAAAAAAATTCTGTATTCCTCCATCATTTTGCTTTAATTCTCCATTTCTTAAAAAAAATTTTTAAGTGTAGTTACTGGGGACTGAACTGAGGGCCTCATGCATGCTAAGCACATACTCTCCCAAATGAGGTGTAATCTCCCCCCTGTTTTTTTTAAACTTTACTTTCTTAATATTCAGAGGTTAGAGGCCTCTAATTCTTTTTCTGGAGACTTGTTTATGAACCTGTAAATCTATAATGAATGGACAAAACTTGGTTTATTGAAAACATCAATGGAATATTCTGCAATCCATCCAAAAGTAAATGCTCATTGACTTAAATTGTTTCTCCTTTATGGTGATTTCTCCTTTTTGGTCTAGCTCAATTAATTAACAGATATCCTCATCATCATAATGAGCGAAAGCGCTGTGAGTGGACACCTACCTAAGTCTAAAATGCTTTCCTCATGTTTTACTTCATAGCAGGTGTTTGAGGGTAGGTATCAGTGTCTCCTTTTTTGCAGCTGAGGGATTTTCAGATTGAGCAGTTTGTCCCAAATCACATGCAGCTGGTGGTAGCTACCTCTGTGCTGGAACCCTGGCTGCACAGGATGCATTTTTAATTGCTCCTTTAATCAGCCTCCCGTTGAGTGGTTTCCCGAAAACCTCTAAGTCCATAAGTGGCCGATTTTAGTGATCTCAGCCTGATGAGGCCTTGAAAGGAGAGACACCAGTGAGAAAGTGAGACAGAGTGGCATAAATTAAAATTGTACATTTTCACAAATATTTTATTCTCAGGTAATGACTTTAAAATTTAGTATTTTTTTATTTTAGTGCTCTGTAAGCATTAAAACAAAACATTAAAAGTAATTATAGTGCAAAAGAGAAGTGGGCTTTGAAAGTCCAACCATTCCTTATGATGTTACATGTTTTTCTCTAGTGGCCCTTATTGACAGAAATACTTACAAAGACTGAATTGGTTTTATGTAGTCTTAGTAATGAAGAAAAGATTGTCAGTGAATATTGTAACTAAAATCTTTACTCTTTTCTTTCCTGATGATGAATATGTAATTTGTTTTCATGACTTATGTACATTTCCTCATTTGTGTAATATGGTTTAAGTTGTCTGACTGTGAGAGTTAGACGCCTTGTATACAAAACACCCAAGATGTTCTTAATACAAATATGCTGTCACAATGCCAGATAGTTTAGAAGGATCAACTCTGAATACTAAAGAAGGTGGCTTATTTCTGATGCATATTCAATATGTTTATATATGATATATATGAATATGGTTTAAAGTAACAAGGATTCTTTTTTTGTGTGCAGTATGAAGTTTTAATGAAATCTGTATCATTCTAATGAGACAGGGATTAGTTAAATTGCCTTAAGCAGACGACCTTGAAGATTATTTACTCAGAATATGTATTGTTACAACTCAGAATTCATGTTGCAGTGTAACCATCCCCTCAGACATTTAAATTCGTCTGATTCTGAACAGATCCATTAAATTTAGAAAAATCCACATTGATCATTTTCAGGGAGTAAGCTTCTCACTTTTGTAATTAAAGAAAATTTTGATTTTTTTCCTCCAATCTTAACAGGTTTAAAATATAAAAACATTGATTTGACGTGTCACTTTTTAATAGAGAGAATAAAGCTCATGCTGTTTCACTATGTAAATAAATGTTTTTGTATTTCAACCAACTTGTATGATTTCTGGCTCTTTGAGAAGTATTCTGCAAGATACTTAGATTATCTGCTTTTGGATAAATACAGACGTGACTTTTATGAATATAGGCCTAGTACAGATCTGTTGGTTTTTGCTACAGTTCAAGACATGAGGCCTAGGGGAGCTTTGCTCCGGATTAACAGGAGGACATATCCCAGGTCTCAGTCTCCCCTCCTGTAAAATGAAGTGGCTGGACTGTATTTTTCCCTCTTCTAAGATGAGTTTCCATGTGCCTGTGCCTTTTGTTTATATTCAGGACTATTAGCAATATCAGATTAAATACTGAATACCCCTCCCTTCCCCTGAAGCAAAGTGCATTATGTGGTATACAAGCTTTTAGTTCCCTGATTCTCGTTTCTCATCCTACAGGCAATTTTTGTGTTGCATGTTTCCCGGCAACCTGGAAGGTCTTTTTAGCCATAGGTGGCGCTGTTGCACCTTCTTACAGTCTTAATTTTCCTGTTTGTAAAAGAAGGCTTAAACAACGTTATTTTATTTTGATTTCTTTGCTTAATGCTTCAGAATACCACAATGTCCATTGTGTCTGTCTACCTGGAAAAATTATTCTGCTTATATCTTAGTTTTATTCTGTCATCTAGCTGTGAACTTTTCAGACTTGCTGTGCCAACAATGGCAAAATCGGTCTTTTCTTCCAGTGTTAGAAATCACTGGGCCGGGATTTTATAAAAGAGCAAGAAGCGGCCTCTGGAGCAACTTAAAGCTAAAAAGTGTGTTGAGTTCCCTGAGAATTGACCCCGCCGATGTGTGTTAATTGGTGGGAGATGATTTGGTACATATACAAAGGAGTGTAGTGTTTTGACTTGGGTTTGCGTGCACGTGCTGCCACTGAGCCACGTGAGCCTAAGTCAGTTCGTTCTGAGATTTCCCTCGTCTGTGAGATGGGGACGCTCATATCAGCTTTGTAGAATTGTGAGAATTAGAAGTTATGTAAAGTGTTTACCACAGTGGGTATGTCAAGAAGGCTTATAAACTTTAGCTTCTGTTTTGTGTGAAGCCATCATTTGACGGTCTTTGGCAACTACTAAGAAACAGGAAAATAAGAAAAGCTGGTTTTATGATGAAAGATATTTGAGGAGGTTCCATAGTTCCTATACCCATAACTTAGCATCAGCAGAGTCAGAACTGTTACACAATGGCCCTGAAACAATGTTAAGCCACAGAATTTTTTGTTACTTCATATATGTTGGGGCTTAAGGGGATCCAATATTATACAAATGTTATCTCCAGAAGCCAACTGAGAGATGACACAAAAGATTAGGCAGGTGTTAAATGTCCTCTTTGTTACTGATGAAGCCACGTTCTCCATGAACTTCAGGGATGTGGGTAAATGAGTATCGTGATACTGTGTACCAGAAGTAGAGACTTACCCTGTCCCAGGTATCTCTGTGACACAGCGAGCCTTCCCTTGAGAGAATCTGCCCCATCATGCACAGGGATGTCCTGCCATGGAGCTGAGCATCCCGGGTGCTTCCCAAGGGTGGCCAACCCTGGAGGGAAAGAAGGGTTTCACATGCCCTGCTTGTCTCCCTGGAATCACACCTCACTCTGTTATTGTGAGGAGGGCTAGCTGTGGGCAAGGGGTCAGGGGTGTGAAGGGAGAAGCACTCTCCATGGCCCAGAGGAGTTGGGAGGAGGCATCCCCTCCTTCAGTTTAAACAGGTGGTGGGATGGAACAGAAGTGTGCACCCCAAGAGTTTATAAAAGGAGAAATAAGGATTTTCTTTGGGACTTAGACTAGCCAGGAAACACAGAAGATGATTAGAAGGGAGACTTGTAAACCACTGTAATATTAAGTTGACATTTTTTGAACACCAAAGATGTGCTACATTGTTTTCTGAGCGTTTTAAAGAAATGTATCCTTCAATCTTCTCAACAAGCGAGTAAGAAAAGTTTGATTTTTACCCCAGCATTACAGTGTGGAAATTGAGGCACACAGAAGTTAAGTTGGCCAAGGTCACAGAAATAGTAAGTGGCAGAGCTGGTATTTAAACCCTGGCTGTCTGGTTTTGAGGCTCACAGAGACGGGCTTTGGGAGTTTAGATGTATCTGCATGCCTTGATCTCTGTATGTCTGTGCGTCCGTTAGCCCAGAAAGGACAGGGAAAGGAGAGTCACACAGGTGCTCACAGTCGTGTCTCGGCCACTGTCCACGAAGAGTGCACCGTGATTAGCGTTGTTTTCCAGGCAGTAGATCTGTTCGTATAACAGAAATTTAGTCCATTGAGTTAATCTAGAAACCCTTCCTGCTCTACTTCTGTCCATGCTTGCCATGTGACTGCCTGGCCATGATTGGACTGTTGAGGAGAAAATGTACTCATGGTTGAACTCTGATATTGCAGTCTGGTTCATAGTTTCACGTCTTCTGTTACATTAATAAGTTAAGTTTCTGGTTTTCTTGCATCAGTGTCTCATGCGTTTGGTTAATGTGAAATCAGTCCATGGGAGCCCTGGGGTGCTGACTGCATAATTTTTGAGCACGTTGTGGCACTTCTACCCGTGCAGACCTGACTGGATGATGTCCGCCTTCCACACTTTTTTACCCCAATATCAGGGTCCTATCCCATCCCTGGATGTGAGGCTGGAAGCTCTCAGAGTAGGCCAGTCAGAGGCCAAGTCCACCAATCAGAAAATGATGAAGTACTTGGAAGTGTGTTTAATAGAAAAAAGGGCTTCCAGGTAGTCCGATGGGCTGTTCAAGTCCATTTGGTGAGAAGCTGTCCACTGTCTGTGGTTGAGCTGCTGCTTTGCTGTTGAAAAGTCTGGAGTAGAAGAAGGGACTTTAAAAAGCAGAAAGGAGTGATTTCAGGTGGTATATCCACACCGGGGAGAATTCATGGATGACTGACTGTGTGAGGCATAGACAGAGTCCTACAAAATTCATAAAACAGCTTCAAATGATCTTCCATCTGAGTGCACTTCATATGGGGTCCAGTTCATCAAAGGTCGCGCTGAGAGGGCAAATATTGATGATGGCAGAAAGGACACGGAGGCATCAAAAAGGTGTCAGTCATGTTCCCTGTTTAAAGGATGTGGCACAGTGTATTATATTTGAGCTGGTTTTTCACTGAACAATTTTTGTGTTTTCTGGGACTCCCCAGTGCCCCAAGGTTCCATGCAGCTGGGTGTCCCCTCAGTGCAGCTCCGTCAGTGTTGCCCTGGCCAGAAGTGTTGTCACGGGGAGAAGGACGGTCAGTGTCCCCGGCTCCTCCGAGCTCCATCTCCTCATCCGCAGTGCCGGGTTTCTCATTCGTGTCTACTTAATAGGATTGCTGAGAATCACACGTGATGGTTGTCAGGTGTGTTTTGTGGTTGTCTCTGTGATTGACATATAGTCAATATTTGATAGAAACACTTGTTTTTTTATTCCAATTGTGGCTCCTAGATTGCAGTGGTTTTTAGTCTGTATTTTTTTATAACTTTATTCTTATTTTTACATATACCCTTATTTTTTTGGATGTACTGGGGACTGAAGCCAGGACATTGTGCATGCTAAGCAGGTGCTGTACAACTGAGTAATACCCACTCTCCTTGTCTGCACTTAAAAATACATATTGCAATACACAAAATAGCTCTTAAACACCATCATGGGACGTAGCCTGTATAGGCAATTGAACACGTATACTATTTAAATAAGAATAAATGCTGTTGGGACATACATTTCTGAATCTGTTAATGTGCTTAAAAACGATCATAGCAAGTGATAAACACGAGACTTGGATCCAGTACTTCCTAGGGTCTATTTTGCCATCATGAGAAATTACATTCTACAGAGAAGGCTAATTGAGTCTCTTTGATATTTGGATGGTTTAGCAGATGATCAAGGCTTTCAAAATCTGACAGTTTTGTATTTTAAACTAATTACAAAGTTATCTTCTAGAAGTTGGAATTCCTAAACTTGTGAAGTGCCCAGTAATCCAGGGGGTATGTGTCTGGGATTGTGTGAACGTTTGTGTGTGTGTGATTTCAGGAAGTTAGAAATAAGTTCCATATGGACTTCTGATACCTTTCTCCTCCAGTTCAAGGTATAGGCATATATTTACACAAATAAATTGATTTTCTTTTTTCATTTGGCATATTGGTGGGAATTAGAGGTACTCATACTTGTTTCAGAAGTGTTGGGGAGCATGAGCTTAGAAAACGGGAGGCGAAAGGGGCCAGGAGGCACTTCACACTCTGTGCAGGACATGAGAAACAGTAGCTTTTCTTTTCTCTTCTCTTCTAAAGCAAACCGGCACTGAATTCTAACATACTATTACTCAGAATTGCTTTTCTAATCAGATACAAGTGCCTCAGATTTTTCAAGGCATCATGAATGATGAAATGTGTTTTAACATTTATCTTTAAAAGTAGTTTTATTTTTCAAGGAAAAGGCTATAGCTTGTTCTTTCTTCCAGCGGCAAAAGAAATTCTCATTGATCTATGTACATGATCTATGTGCTTAGTATCTTTGGGGTTTTTTGGGTTTTTTAAGTGCTTGTTTCATTGTGGTGTGAATGAATGTTTAAAATTTCTGGATTTTCATCTTTAGAACATGCTGATTTATCAGAACTGTTAAAAACGTGATTGTTCTTTGGTCGTTGTTTGGTGGGGTACCCTATTGATTTCTGCTGTGTGTTAAAGAGGGAAATTCTTCCTCTAGCCTGCAAATCATTAAGTGAATGGCTTGCAGTGTGCTTTTAAAATTCATTGAATGCATTGACCATGTTTGTCCAGTGAATTTTGAATTCACTCATAGTATTACTTTGCTTTGTTTCTGTGGCTTTTGGTCCTCTCCTCAAGAATTTTAATTCCCTGTTGCATTTTGTATACATGTTCTTAACAGGGGAAGATATTTTCAATTTTTTACAGAGGTGGGATTTCCTATCCCCTCTGAATGCCTTCTGTAATTGATACAACAAAAATCTGTTATTGCAGTGCTAAATAATTTCATAAATTATTTTTTTGGGTTAATCAGAAACAATGACAAAGAGTGATAAAAAATACGAAAACCTTTCCTTTGAAGAATATAAATCAGATGGTTAGGTTGACGCATGCTTTGTGCCTGACACACTTACTCTCATGTCATTGTGTATCATGATTCGGAGATGGAGATACTTCAGGTTTATAGATTTTTGTTTTAAAATTTGTGTTGAATTCTTTCTTCAGGCTGATGTTTCCTGTTGGGTTTGTGGAATGTGTAGAAGAAGGGAAACAAATGCTTTTTTATGTTTTCAGGAGGCCTGAGTTGCTGATGAGAAAAGAGTTGAGGGTGGGCTGAGGATCAGAGTGACACTCCCTCTCCTCCCGGCTGAAATTGATGAAAAATAAAATCAATTAAGTGTATCGGTAATTGACCAATTGAAGTTACCGAGCTCAAACTGGCTAATTATGCCCAATGGAAAGTATTGAATTCACCTGCAGAGTTAGGTGCTTTACCAAGTAGAAGCAGCTTAGAGCAATCAGAAAAATCTGTCCTATGATGAGCTATAAAAGTATATAATATCTTTTATCTCTGAAACTTTTCTAAGTTAAGTTGTGTAGAGCTAAAATTAAGTTTCAAGCACCAGGAGTTATGAGTGTGGGTGGTTCTGTGGGATCGTTATTCAGGGATGTGCATAGACCCTTCTATAGTGGCTGAAGCTGGCAGGAAAATACCCAAAACCAGGATTTGTCATCCCAGGGTATTCTCCATAATGGTTACATGTGGGAGCCCATGATTGGGTTAACAATTTGTAGCAGACCCAGGCCGCCTGTCAACTTTAAGAAGAAAAATTATGCTTAGTAACTGCTTTGCAAGCAAGCGCCTGTGCATCCTCACTCATGTCTCCTTGCCTTAAAAAGCAGAGACAATGCTTTGCTTGCGTAGTTGAGGTTTAAGATAGCACTCTGCTCATTGCAAAGCAAGGACCCAGGACCTCAGCTATAAAAGCTGGGCTTGTGTGCTGTTAGATAGCCTGTTATCCCCAAAACAAGGACCTGGCTGGTCTGGTGGTCTGCTTTGTAATTCACATATCTAAAGAATGTATTTTGTTCCCCTCACCCCATGACTTACCTAAGGATACACTAAGACTTTGTACTCATGTTGGATTCTATAATCTCTGTCTCATCTACTTTCCCCAAGTTCCTGCTTACTATCACATAACTGTTAATGACTATTTCCTTTGATTATACACAATAAATATGGGAGCATTTGAGAGGCTCGTGGAGTTGGCTCCCTACTCCCTATTGCTGGACTTTTTCCACAGTCTTGAATAATCATTCCGTGTCTGTAAGATTTCTGCCAGCCAGAACCCACAGTTCCAGGTGAGAAGGATGCAGGTTTAACTCTCCTACCCGAGGGAGAGCGAGTAGAGTATTGAGATCTGCTTCCTTCTTGTCCCTTCCTTCCCCAGGGCAAATCCAGTTCACCTGCAGCCTTCTGGACTCTGCTCACAGGGCCTCTGTCCCAGGACTGACTGCAGCCTTATCTTCCCTGGTCAACATTTCCTGTGCCTTTCAGAAGTTGGTCTCTTCTCTGCAGTTGAACCCTGGCAGATGTGATGTGGTCGGAGTGCTAGTGGGCAGTCACTTGGGGCTCCCAGGAACCATGCTTATTATCCTGAGTCTCTCATTCGGGGTTACAGAACTGTCGTGCACTGGAGGAAGCCCATTCACGTGAGGTCAATACAGCATTGCATCACTTTCATTTTATATTTGAATTTTCAGTGGAGAAATTATTTGTAGCTAACTGTTCCAGATTTTCGGCCGCCTGCTTTCCTCACCACCATTTCCTTGTTGGCTCTGGTGCTTGTTTTAAGAACCAGGTTTCTTCTCTGGTCATTTTTAGCAGCTGGTCTTGCCGAATCCTTGATCTTCATTTGAAGCAGAAAGCTTCTTCGTGATGTCAAACTGATTTTCCTATTTCTGAATATTTCGTGTACACTCAGCAAGTGTTTCAAGTGAAATGCTCTTGTCCAATTTCAGTTTACCCACATTTGAAGATCTCCTGCTTTCATGCTGAGGGCAGTTTTTTCTTCCTGTAATAAAAGTTAGCAATCTGCATTTACTATGGGAAGGTACTGGCCCGAGGTACTTTTGTTCTTTACAGATTTAATACAATTCACCCATTAAAATGTAAAGCACTTTTTACTCTATGCCCATAATTGTGCATTCCAGTCAATCTTAGAACATTTTCATCCCCCAACAGGAAGCCCCGTATACATAAGCAGTTATTCACATCTTCACCAACCTCCCATAGCCCCAAGGAGCCACTCTTCTCTCTATGAGGATTTGCCTGTGCTGGACATTTTCATATAAATCGAGTCATTTCATGTAAATGAAACCGTCTATTATGACTGACTTCTTTCACACTGAGTAACTTTTTCAATGTTTGTCAAAGTTGTGGCCTGGGTCAATACTTTATGCTTTGCAATTGCTGAATAATATTCCACTGTATGACTGGGCCCCACTGTTTACCCATTCATCAGGTGATAGACATATTGTTTGTTTCTGCTTTTTGTCTGTGGTGAATAATGGCGCCGTGAACATTCCTGTAGGAATTTTTATGTGGACACTTGTTTTCAGTTCCCTTAAGTGTGTGCCCAGAGAGCAGAAAGGCTGGGCCATTCATAAACCAAATGTTTAACTCTCTGAGGACCTGCCAAGCAGTTTTCCAAAGTGGCCTCACTGTGTTAAGTCCTCACCAGCAAGGGCTGGGATCTCCGCTTCCTCTGTGACCTCATTACTCTTTGTTAATCTCTTTTTGAGTATATCCTATTGTAGTGAGTGTGAAGCAGTTTCTCCTACTGGTTTTGACTTGATTTCAATTACAGCTAATGATATTGAACATCGTTTCTTTGTGCTTATTGGCCATTTGTATATTTTCCTTGAAAAATACTTTTTCAGATCCATTATTCAATTTTTAATTGAGTTGCCTTTGTATTGTTGTAGGAGTTTTTTTTGTTTGTTTGTTTGTTTTGTTTTGTTTTGTTTTGTTTTTTTGAGATGCAAATTCCTAATCAGATAAATGATTTGAAAAAATTTTCTCCTGTCTGTTGTTTTTTCACTTTCTGGATGGTGTCCTTTGAAGCAAAGTTTAAAATTTTGATGAACTCTAATTTATCCCTGTTTTCTTGGCTCCTTGTTCTTTTGGGGTAATATTTAAAATCTGAGGTATCTTATTTAAACTTTTATATATAAAATAACTTAATTTAGGACCGTTCTAGGAGACGGGTGCTGTTGTTGTCCCCAGTCTATTGACAGGAGACGGAGATGCAGAAAATTTCACTGACATATCAGTGTCACAGCTACCCAGTGTTGTGGGAATTCAGACCCTCATGTTTGTCCCCAACATCTGTGCTTTTCACCAACATGCTCCTTTCCTTCCTGGAATCGTTAATGAAAAAGTCTTTCCGTTTTTGATTTCTTGTTAGTTTGTTTTCTCATTGGGGACCTCATCTCCTCATTTTCTTTGCAGAGGTCAGTGTAGGTTTATTTTAGGTCTCATGTAGGCAGAAGCATTGCTATCAGTTAACTTCTTTATTACTCACTCTCCAGTGATGATTGTTGCTAGTTGACCTAATCAAGTCATGCCTAACTCTTTCCTGCTCATGACACTAAAAACAGAGTCATTACTTACAGAATGCTCAAAGAAGAAAGTACTTGAGTGATTTTATTTTGCTACCCAATCAAACCAATCAAATAAAACCCCCTGTGTTGACACATATATAAGCCCTCCAAAATAGGGTCACTTTCTTCCTTGTGTTTCATTGGTTTGGTCACATTGTCTGGATAGTGCCTTGCTGTCCAGCAGTTTTGTTAGGATACGGTGCTCGTGAATCATTGTAAGGACAGAATTTTGACAACAGACTGTGTTGTTCATTTAACGAGGGAAAAGATCATATAGAAATACTGCTCTGATCTATTTTAAAATTTAGCTTGGAATTTTGAGAAGAGTTCAGGGAACCATAAAAAGATCTTTTTCACTAATTTTAGAACTATCTTAGACACATTATGGTTACATAGCAGAGTAACTTATCAACTAGATTTGACAAGAGGTGTGTATTATTGATTATTTGTTCTAGTTGAAATATTCTACCTGGGATAAAGTAATCAGTGCCCATAAATGAACCAATATATTTGTATATCTATGCAACATGGGAGCAGAATTCATATGTTTCTGTATAATATATATGACTGTGTTGTAATCTGTCTGTCCAAGTTTTATAGATTTTCAGCAATGTTGTAGCCTTAGAGTTCTTCTAAGAAAATATCCCCTGATTCTAGTGCAGTTTGTACTGCGTATCCTGTCTTATGCATGGGAATCCACTGTCCTCTCAGTGAGGAATTTCCTCCCCTACTGAGATAGTAGCAGAGTTAAAGGAACTGTTATTTCTAGGCCTTTGCTCTCCATGTGTTTGCAGTTGGCTGTCAACCACGATTTTACCTTTCTTGAGTTTTCATTGTTAAATTAGTATTTTGGAAATAAATATTAATACGTTGCATCGGTCTCCCTAGAATCTTGATGTGTTTGTGCTTTTCAGATTTCAATTTATGAAAAATGTAAATGCACTCTTGTTTTTAAGTAGTCCTTTTTCACTAGATATTTGTTTACTTCTTTATAGTTAAAATATATTTTTCCCCAAAGAATGAATCGGTGTGCATGTTTTAAAAGATACCTTACTTTTTATTTTTCTTATTGTAAAAGATATATTCATTTTAGACAATTTGGAAAATAAGGATAAACTCAATAATAACTTAAAAATGGTCTCTAATATCACTTGGAGATACAGTTGTAAGGTTCGAAATTGAGAATTACAAGTCCTCTCATGTTGTTCTTCTTTTTCAAGTACGTTTTGGTTACTGAGACCCTCGAATTCCCATATGAATTGTAGTAGCAGCTAGTCAGTTTTTGCAGAGGAGCCTGCTGGGATTGTAATCGAAACCACGTTGTATGTATGTATCGCTCTGGGGAGCACTACCACTCCAAGAGCGCTGTCTTCTGATCCAGGAATGTGCGTTGTGTGTCTGTCCAGGTATTTAGGAATTCTCTAATTTTTTTCAACAATGCATTGTGTTTACAGAGTATTATTTTACTTTTTTTCTTTGCCTTTATACTGAGTAAAAGTGTGCAAATTACCGGGATCAAAAGTGTATTTGATCCCCGCCAATTGCTGCCACCATGTACGCTGTGCTCTTTCTTTGCCCTGTGTAAAATCTTGCATAAAATAAGACCTCAGTAACCCTCTCTTGAATGAATGATTATATGATTGTTGGATGATGCTTGAGAGTCCTTCTAATGATGTCTTTTTCCCAGCCTTTTCCCTCTTCTTAACTATGTCCTTTCTCTTCCTTTCATCCAGTCTGGTTTTCAGCCTGCCTGTGGCATTGATTTTCCCTGTCTGTACACTCTTCCTTTCACTGGTACATGATAATGTTACATGTGGGCTGTGGAAAATTGCTAGATGTCAAGAAAGAGCAAATCCATTGCATGGTAGAATTTTCAGACTGTGGTATTTTTTATCGATTGAAATTAAATCAGGCTGACACCTGAGCCCTCCCGTGAGCACTTTCTCCTTCCTACAGGTGATACTGCTCTGGTTGCTGCCTGTGCCCATTCCCCAGCCTTGGTTTTGGAGTTGAGTAAGTCAACATCACTGGATCCCTCTCTTTAAAAGATGAAAACATTTGCTCCTTCTCCCTAGTTGGGGACTTGGATGAGATGAGGTACCAGATAAAGAATGCAGCCCCACTTATTCTGACCCCTGCTCTTTCCGGTGTACTCTTTTTGAAATAGTACAGTTCAACAGTATAAAGATTGTTTGTGAGCTAATGAGATAGACAAGACAACCAAAAATTTATTAAATATCCTTTCATGCCAGAAACAAATGTATTATGCACACAAAAAGCACATAAAGCATGGTAGTACTGTGGTTACAAACATGGGTATGTGATCGAGTCCTGCTCTGGAGTGACCAGTCCTGTGTGATGGAGAACTGGTAGGTCGGCTTAGCCTCTCCCATACTTGTTTCCTGTCCTGCAGAGACTGGGCTCGCTAGGCATCCCTCCCCCGTAGAGGTGCTGTGGTGTGTAAACGACGCAAGTGGGCAGCCCGAGCACAGCTGTTCGTTCCTCGTAAGTGCAGGATAGAATGGATTTGTGGAGACAGCTTTATGACCGCCACGTGTAGACTCTCATTGCGCCAAAGGGATGTCTTGTTGTTTGGATGTGGGATTCTCACTTCTCTAAATACCCAAAAATGGTGTTATTGGGCCTTGCTGATTTGAATCTATTCTTTAGAAAGTACATATTGTAGATATATTTTTCAAGCATGCATGCTTTTTTTCTTTTATTATGTATAGTTCTACCCTCTCATCACTTGGTGTGACTTTACATGGAATCCAGGAAACTGTCCTAAGCTACCTGCCTCTCCACACTTCTCCGTGGTGGTTTTCTTCCCTGACTAGAAGAGGGTTTTGCATAGAAAATTTTCTTTCCCCTTTTCTTGGAGTCTCTCTGTTTGTCTGCCCATCTCTCACCTGTCCATCTCTTCATTTATCTACCCACTCACTCTTCTGAATTGTTCCTAGAAGCATATTAGGCATCTTACAGAAGAACAGATACCAAATAAACAGGTGAGAAAATGGGGCCAAGTACAGACATTGTGTCTAGTTGGTGAGCTTGTGTGAGGGTTGCAGGCGTGAGACATATAAGACTTATAAGATTGCTGTGACTTATAAGATCGACAGCAAGAGTGTGCCTGATGCTCCCAGCAGACACAGGGAAACAGGGTTTGTGGGACATTCTCCCTGGATGTGAAATAAATAAGTGGATGAAGAGAAGCCAAGCCTTTCCAGCTCCTAAGGCTTGGGAGAATATTTTGAGTGCCTTCCAAAATCAGAGTATTTCATCTTTTCCTTTGTCAGAGTTCTATGTATAGTTGGTTACATTCTATACATGGAAATTTCCTCAAAACTGCTTCCCACGTGAGTCCCATGGCTCGGAATGGGGTGGTTCTGCTCATTGAGGGGTGTTGGCCAGAAATAGAAAATGACAGCCTCCAAGAAGCCTGGGATTTCTCAGTTATGTTTTGTCAGTGCTGTTGATTTCAGAAAATGCTTTCACAGTTCCTCTCCATCTGAGGCGGCAGCATGCTCTCTCAGCAGCATCTGGAGCTCAGGGCCACGGGATGGTGGGGACTGACTGCACTGCCGTCAAGACAGCTGAGGTTGTCACTGCAGGTGTGGTGCTTTCACGTAGTGCATTTCATGTTCTTTAATAGGTTTCAACAGGGAGTTAATTGAGTTAATTTACATTTAATAAATATGATGCTTTGTTGTAAAGACAGTTATAGGCAAAATATAAGCTGTGAAGACTTTAAAAACGGTTTCATTACTTAAATTTCAGCAGGGAAGATTTAGTTTATCTTATTTACGCCTCTCTTTTACAGTAACAAAGAAACAAGACAGAAAAAGCAGAGGATGATTTCTGTTATTCCTCTCGGCTTGCAGGTGCCCTCACATCCAGTGGCATCCATCCAGACACCAGCACTGACACTGGCCGTGCTCAGAACTGCCTCAGCCCTGAATACACAACTGACGAATAGAAGGGAGACATACCCTGTTACAGCAGGTGCTCTCACTTTGTGGGTCCTTATGTAACTGCGTGGTGTTATTCAGGATCACCCGTTCTACATTGTGTGACGCTGCTGCGGTGTATCCTAGTTATTTGTTTGTGTAATTACTCGTGTATTTTCTCCAATGCGTGGTACTAGACATCTAAAAATGCTTTTTTCAGATGAAAAATAATGTGTATTTAATATAATAATTCTGAAAAAAGAGTGTATCCTTGTCCCACTACTCAGAGACTGTAATTAACACTTTAACATTTATTTTCTGTTCTTTTCGTCAGTGTGTGTCACCTCTGTCATAAAAACCAGCGATCGCTCTGTGCCTGTTTACTGTGTGGAGACCTCCATTTTCCATTCGGCTTATTACATGTTTTTCTACAATATTCTATCTCCTCTGGCATGATTTTTAATGACCAGTATAGCATTCTGTCTTGTGGGGCCATCATCCATTTTACTTCGGACTTAAATAAACTTTTAAATTCAAGTACACTTAACTGAAATGCTGAAAAGAGAACTGTGGTGGTACCGAAAGGCCCCTACCTCCCTTCCCCTTATTTCCTGAGTGTAAAATCTGTTGACAATGTGGTGTATATATTTCATGACTTTTATGCCTATGACATATATATAAATATACCCACAAATACATACATATATACATACATACACGTATATGAGGAATCTATGTATATGTGTGTGTATATATGCTTTATTGAAAAACAAGGCCATACTATATGTTTTCTGGAGCTTGCTTTATGCACTCAGGGGTATATCATAGACGTCCTCCCACTCCAGACTCACCCGGTCCTTTCGGATAGAGTGGAGGGGTCTCCATATGTGCAGGTGTGGTCTCATGTGCAAGGACAACTTTGGTGGGAGAGTGATGTGGACAAGGCCCTGGACCGTGCCGAATTGCCGGCACCCTAAGAGCCCCCATCTCGCCATGATTTACCGCATCATTTTCTTGATGGTGGACCCTTAAGTTTTCTCCATTTTCCACTTTCAGAAAGGATGTTTGACTGGCATCCTTCTTGTACAAACATTCCTGTTATCTTGTATGAGTATTCCTTTAGTTGAGGCTTCTGGAAATTTAGTCCGTGGATGTGACATTTACATTCATCACAGGCTCCTTTTAAGTGACTCTAGAAATTGCTTCTCCAGTGGGGAATGAAAAGCTGTAGAATTACTTATGTAACCAATTCTCTATCACTGGATATGATTTCACTTCACCTTTTCTTCCCACCATTGTAAACAGTGCTGTGTAAATTCTCTGATGAGTACATCTTTTGAACTGATTTTTTTTCTAAATGAAACGATTCCTAGAAGTTGAGTTGAGTCTGTGTGTACACACGTTTTTCAGAGTTTACATATTCATTGACATGTCATCCTCCAAAATGTCGCTCACAGTTTGTTCTCTCACAGATGGACACTAGCTAGAATATCTTTTATAAATATTTGCCAATATGATGTGCAAAAGTGCTTTTTCATTGTTTTAGTTTGCATTTGATGACCAGTGAGGTATTGAGCATTTTTAACTCATTAGCCATCTGACTTTTTAAAATGAATGATCCCTTTTGTCTTTGCAA
Organism: Camelus bactrianus; assembly: GCF_048773025.1. NCBI lineage: Eukaryota > Metazoa > Chordata > Mammalia > Artiodactyla > Camelidae > Camelus > Camelus bactrianus. The sequence continues at coordinate 37,540,822 of NC_133561.1, read as the reverse complement.
ACATTTAAGTGAGGGAGCTTCTTGTTGCTTTGTGACAGCTCTTTGTATGTCATGAACATTAACTGCTTGTCTTCATCAACATGTACCACAGAGCTTTTTCTTGTCATTTCTTGCCTTTCATTTTGTTCAGTAGATTTTTTTTATTTTCGTTTTGGCCCCAAATATTCTTAAGTTTGTAAATGTCTTCCTTTTGGGTTTTATCTTTGGTAGTATTCTTAGAAATACTTTCTTATAATGTTATTAATCTCTTCTGTAAGTTTTTTAATCTCTAAGATGGAGATGATAATAGTAATTGTTACAGTGAGGAGAAGTTGAATTTATATGTGCAAAGAGTTGCATTTGTTGTTATTAGTATTTTAATATTTATATCACTATCTGTAATTTTTCTTGTGGTCATTAGGACAGGAATAGAATTTCTTCTTTCCAGGTGATTCTCTGATTGTCCCAGGACAATTATTGAATTCATACTTTGCTCTTTGATTTGAAATCCCACCTGTAAAATATACTTATGTACACTAGAGTCTCTTTTTGAGCTCATGGTTTATTTCTGTCAATTTTAATTTCTTACTCCAGTGCTATATCTTACATATTGTAAATATTTACTTAATAACAGAAAGTGTGATTTTTTTTGATTCTTTTCTTTCATCCCAAATTTTCTTGGCTAGTATTATGACTTTATTATTCCTGAAGAATTCTAAAATACTTTGTTCAAGTTAAAAAAAAACAGATAAGGGTTTTCATGGGATTTTTTAGTAAGTTTTGAATTATCTTTAGGAGAACTTACATCTTTACCAAACTGCTTTCCTCCATGCAATATGTTGAAGTCTCTACATTCACACCTCTTAATTTACTCCTCAGTACAGTCCTGTAGTTTTCTCCATGTAGAACATGGGCTTTAGTTTTCAGTTTATTCCAGATTATTGTTGATGTCTTTGTTAATTTTGTGAGAATTTTTTCTATTATATTTTTTAACTGTTAAAACTGACACCTAGGAAGGCAGATTCGGTTTGTAAATACTCACTTTGTAACTTGTCATTTAAAATTGTAAGTATTAAGTACTTGTTCCAGAATCCTTTCATTTCTGTTTTTTCAAAATTTGTTTCCAAGATTATCAAAATGGTCATAGCTAAGTAGTATATTTGGGGAGACAGATGGAGAGAGGTAGTGTGCCTCATGTACAAACTCTGAGCAGTTTCATGGCTGCCTTTAGGCTGGAGAAGCTGCAGAAGGGCCCAGGTTAGACACAGGTGGCATTGTACTACCTTGACAGCCAGCTTTCCTACCTTTATGGAGAAGCCTGGTGGGCGTGGCAGGTAGATGAAAAAGGTCCGTTGGAGGTAATGGGCTGCACAGAGTGCTGTGTCTGTGAGAACTGAAGACCATCGCTATGGGAAATCCTTGGTGCCAGGAACACTGCAGGGGAGCTGGGGAGCCTGTGTGTTAACGATTTTCCAGTCCTGGGAGTGGGAAGAGCAGACTCTGCATTCAGATCTGAGTTTGAATTCATCCTCTCTTGTTTACTGGTCCTCTTCCTTTTGTCAACTTATATACCCTCTTTGAACACCTGTTTTTTTGTCTCTCAAAACAGGAGAATTACGGCCTGCTGCTAGAGTGTTTGATCAGGGTAAATGATTTGTGTCTATAAGATGCCACGTACAATCAGAAGCTCAGTGAGAAATGGGCTGTCACCTCATCTTCTGCCACTCAGTGCATGACAAGCTATGGGGGAAAGCCAGTCCCTAATTTGTGTATGATGTTTTTAAGAACAAAATTAATGTCTTGCCTTTCCCTAGCAGTGTTCTTACTCCTTTGCTTCATTTACTTCTTTCCTCTTTTCATTTCCCCTTTCCCCTCCTCCACCAAAAGAACCTGAGACTCTCTCAGAACACTAGATTCAAATTAATTTAAAGGTTGTCTCATCCTCATGAAATGACAGTAAGATAAAAAATCTGTAAATATCCCAGAATTCATTGTATTTGATTTACACACACACACACACACACACACATACGCACGCACACACACACACAATCAGGCTACCTCCCACTTGCTGAGGGAGAAGGAACACTTTTTCTGTGTTTTCATTCACTAAGCGTAAGAACAAATTCTCTTATGCAGACTTTCACCCGGTTTCTGGCATGGTGTTTTTAATTGGATTTCTGCTTTGTTGCCATAGAAATATTCTCCTAATAGAAGAGAGGAAGTGGAGATATAGACATTCTGCTGAGATATTGGTTTCATCATATTTGAGTTGGAAAGTACTTAAGAGCATAGAGATGTAACTTTTTATGGGTGAGAATCCATGATGTTATAACTTGGACAAGAACTTGGGTCTTCTGCCATCGTGTCCACGTGGGTGAAGAGGCAACTGGGCAGGGGATGGCAGGGATCCTTCTTGCTTGAGTTCCAGGGTCTTGCTAGTTTTCATTGCTCACCTGCCTTTAGTTTATGTCCATGTGGCCTCTCATGGGAAGGTCACTCTGTCCTGGTAGACTGAGTTTCTAATCAGCAAAAAGCTCTGGATCCACTCATATTTCCCAGAGTTTTTCTGCTGACCTGCTGACACTTTATATAAATGACACCTAAGTGACTACTGAATATAAAATCCTTATTGATATCATTTGCCCTCGAATTCCATAGGAATGGGGTGCTGTCTCAGGCTATCTAAGGCTAGATCTGTACATAGATATGGTGATAGGCTGTGCTGCTGGACCCTCCACAGTCAAATGGGATTTCCACCTAGTTTTTAGAATCGGGCAGATGAGTTCAAATCTTGCCTTTACCAGTTATTAGCTTTGTGACCTTGGGGAAGAAACTGTACTATTTTGTGTCCAATTGTCTTTGTCTGTAAGTAAGTTCAGTAATTATTTTAACTTTTTTTAATACAATTGAATGAGCTATTTCCCTCATTTATACCTAAAATACTGATCGCTTGGTTATTTGTTGGTGCCTTGGTAGTTGATTACTAAGGAACTCGGCAGTGAGAATGGCAGTGGTGGACCCCTGGATCATAGAGCTTATTTTCCAGGATATGCTTGTAAAAGACTGGATGTGCAGTGGATTTTTAGTAAATATCCATAGCTTTCCTAATCCACATTGATTGTTTAGATATCTTTACACTAATACATGAACAATTTTTATTGCAATTTATATATCTTTTTAGTATTTAAAATACATATCTATAACAAAAATACATGAAATAAATAGATTTGACTTCTATTTCTTTTCAATAAGCAAAACAAATAAAATAGCAAAGAAAAAAGTTTGAAGGTGTAGAAATAATTTTATTTCCGTAGAATCAATTCCCTCTGTTAGGTGTTTTGTTTGTGTTGTTAAACAGCATATAAAATTGATAGGTTGTGACATACTGGAAATGAGGAAACAGTGGAGACATACTACCTCCAATGAAGTCATTTTGTTACTACGTCCAAACTAGTTCTGCTTGCTGAATGACAGGCCAGTAAATTGGGAGATGAGGTGTTAGAGCAAGGAATAGTGACCTTATTTGAAAAGCTGGCAGACCCAGAAAATGGCATACTGATATCCTGGAGAACCCTCTTCCCCAAGTCAGAATTCAGTCTCCTTTTATACTAAAAAGGGGCTGGGGTGTGGTTGATTGTTGCAAACTTCTTTCTGTATGAATTGTTTGTCCTTGGAGTCCTGTGTTCTTACAGCTGTCCATGTGGGTCAAATCATGGTGACCTTTTAAATCTTCCAAAAAAAAAAAGCAGGTTATTTTCTATTTTGCAACTTGCCATCTCTATATAAGTGTAGAAAAGCTAACATCCTTAAAGTTCAGAGCCCGCATAATAGGCCCTCCTGGATATTTCAGGATAAAGGCAACTTTATTTTACAAAAGGTGCAGAGATAGCAAGTCTGATCCCATAAAACAGGGCACAGGTTTAAAGCCAAAGGAACACATCTAACATGAAGTCAAATTTGTTCTTTTCTATTACAATATCTTTTTCCACCTCATAAATAATTTTAGTAAGAAACATGAACAATTTTTAATTTTTGCTTCTTAATAACGGATAAATGAGCCAACTACATTTTTGTGAGCAGGGATGCTGGGCGTGCCTTGGGGTCACAGCAAACTCTTGTTGGGGGTGGTCGACCCTGCAACATGTCTGATGCCCTGTGAGTGTTGGTGAGGGTCTCCCTAACCTGGGGCTCTCTTCAAGAACCAGCATATGGGTATTGACCTCTGGAGACCACTTTTTCAGCTGCAGGAAATTTTTTCAGATACTGTGATTGAAAAATCACTCCAGCTGGGGATATGTAGGGAATAAAGGAAGAGGAAAAGTGCTTGGAGTAAAGTAGAAGAGAAGGACAGAAGATCAGGGAGACTGGGGGCTTGGCAGCGCGGCCTCGGGAGGGAGAGAAGCAGAGGTGAGGAGGTGCCCGGCTCCGGAACCAGCTCCTGCACCTGTCCCCATGCCCAAGACACACAGCACTTAATTGGCCCAGGACGCTATCCTGTCTGGATGTCACCCTGGTCAGAACGTTGAGAATAGAAGGTAAGTGGTCGGAAGCTCTCACCTAGGGGACACTAAAGGCATTGGTCAAGTCCGCAGTGACTTTTCTAGTCATGTGTCTTCACTTGCCCTTGACCTCAGGATCTGAGAAGCAGGAGCAAGGAACTCAGGGAGAGATCCAAGAAGACATCTGACAGTGTTAAGAGATGACAGTCACAGCAACACGGGGAGCGAAGACACTTGCAGCAAATTAAAATAACTTCACAACTATTGCCTCAGAGCTGCAGGTGTGAGAGAGCCTAAGCCTGTCTCAGAGTGCAGGGGACAAGCGAAAAAAAATGGCAAATTTCCACTCACAATTTAAATTTTATTTAATAGCCTGCTCCTGTTAATTGTATCAATTGATTAACTGTAGGTGTATTTCTTTGAGCGTTTATAGGTTTAAACATTCCCAACCAGCCCCTCTTGCCCCCATCGGGGATGGGCTTTCATAAGCACAGTGCCCCTCCTGCTTGGATGGGACACGCTGCGGGTCCTCGCCTGGGGACGGGCTGCTGCAGGGCACTGAGTCCCCGAGGAAAGGCCTGGGAGACATGACAGGAACATCTCTGCTATTGACTGAGGACCTCCTTTTCCCCTGCAGTTTATGAATGCTTGTGAATCAGTTAGAAGCATGCATCCAAGCTGTCCGTGTCCTTGCCATCCAGAAGCGGAGGCTGGATGCTTCCAAATTTCTCCAGAATGCGGTTTACATTCACCTTCGATAGGTGAGTGTATGTCCACTTACAAGTGGAGGAATTACTGCCGTTTCCCTGGAACTTACTCACCACTAGTCCGTCTGATTTTCCTGTGCTAGGATTCAGTATACCCTGCTAAAATTTCTGCAGTCAGATCTTGAAACCCTGATGAAGAGGACTATTTATCTTATTTCTTTATATGATAGTATTTTACTTTCAAAATTCAGAGTTTTCAGTTCTTTGAGGAATTTTTTCGGGGGTTGGAGAATCAACTTTGCTCTTACCATCTTTGTGAACTGTTGCTATATGCCTCTCACCTGTCTTCTGTCACTTGTGAGGCAGTTCCATTTGTGACCCTGTGCGGGTTGTTCATGTTATATAACATAAAGTCTGTAAAAGTACAGTCCCTTTTACTCCGAAGATATTCCACAAGTACTACTTAAATCTGGGTGTGGTTTTAAGAAGACAGAATCATTAGAACATGTACTTGCAGGTTGCTAGTGCAAAATCCCCAAATCAATAGTCTAGCTCAACATCTGAAATCTTTCTAATCTACCTTGGATTTATATGTATAAGTGAAGCAGTTTGCTAAGAACACAAGACCAGGTTTACAATACAGGCTGGTGTAGCTCAGCAGGTCCTCCCATGCTGATGCTCTGCCAGAGGTGGGGCCGACCGGAGAGGGCGTGTCCTGCCCTCCCTGAGCTGACAGTTTGATTGCAAAGACTTTCACCAGGTGAAGAACTGGGAGTTTCTTCTAAGGACAGTGGGTTTGAAAAGAGTCCTAAAAGCGCAGGAGTGACACAATCCCATTTGTCTCAAGCAGGGGAGAGTGGCTTTGGGGCCACTTGGGAGACTCGTGAGTCCAGGTGGGCAGTGTTGGTGGCTTCCACTTAATCGGTGGGATGGTCAGTGGGTAAAAGCGAACAGATTGAAGATATGTTTAGATGGTAAAAAGGAAAGGATGAATGATGTCTGTGAATGTAGGATGGAGTAAGGCCCAGGTTTCTGGGTGGATTAATGAGGTAAATGATACTCCTGCTGTGCTGTGATGAGGGAAAGCTGCAGAGGGAGTTCTGGGGAAAATCTGATGAGTTCAGCTGTGGGTAAAGTGAAAGGCTGTTAGATGTGTGGTCTGGGAGCTCTGGTGAGAGCCAGTAGTGAGTAGGGGGAGGGGAGAGAGACTTTCAAATCAGTTTGTCTTGTAAACATACAAATAAGTGTGAGCAATGACACACTTAACACCTCTATATTCTGGATTTAAAGCCCAGTAACATTTTGCTATATTGACTGCAGAGGTTCTTAATTTTTTTAACACAAATAAATTAAATAGAAACAAAATAGTGGAGTTAATGAACATCTTAGAGTTGATGTGTGTCCTTGTATATATTTTGATAGCTCATCTGTTTATAACTATAATCTACAAAAACTTAACTTGCTTAGCATAAGAGTTAAACAGAGGGACGTGACACACACAGTTGGGGGTTGAAGCTGATCACCTTGGGCAAATTATGTCGCCTCTATGTGCCTTAGTTTCATCTTCTGTTACTGCCCCCGGGCCCCTCGTCACAGCAGTTTTCCTAGACTTGTTGTTGGGAGAGAGGCTGCTGAAGGGAGTAAGAAGTGGCAACTGCTAGGGATACTGAAGAGAGAGACAAAAGCAGATTAAAGCCTATGAACTGAGTACAAATACCCTCAAAAAAGAAAGAATCCCGCAGTGTTTTGAGCCACTTAGCGTAAGGAAAACAAAATCACGTGGACCCAATTCTCTTGAGCTTTTGTGTATTGTGGGTGGGAGGGTGTCATCAAAAAAGTGTTGAGAAAAGGCCTTTTGGTTTCCCTTGACGTTTCCAGTAAGGATGGGGTACAAAAGCAAAACTGCCCCGGTTCACATTGGAAGGTGCTTTTTTTTGTGAAACTGACCAAAGTTTGGAAACCAGTCATCAGCGGTGCTGGCAAATGAAGAGACTTCTGGATTGGGTGGGGCACTTGCTGTGACTTCCAGATGAGCTGCTGGCTGGGGGCTGTGTGGTGGGCAGTAGGTTTGCAGGGTGACCCGGGCGTAATCCCTGGCTCTCAGGCTGCTGGACTATTTAACAGACCTGAGTACCCGCAGTCCTATTGGGGCAGCTAGGGATGTGGCCTGGGACATCTCCCATGCTGAGGGCGAGAAGAGGTCTCCCCTGAGGGGGTGTCCCTGCGGAGAGTGGAAACATCCTCCTGCAGGGGAGGAAGAGCCTCTGAGCAGGGGGACGGATGCACAGGCAAGGCCAGCCTGAGCACGGAGGGCTTGGGAAGCCGGAATTCATACAGTGGCCAGAGCAGCCTTGCTCCTAAGAGACTGGAGGGAAAAGATGCAGAAAACGCAGGCTAGTGCCCGACACTGTGGTCGGTTATGAGTGACAGGAAAGGACTGGTCAGGCAGGCACGAGAGAACTTTGTGGGCATCCCAGCTGGGGCGTCACACCAGAGGGAGGAGCAGAGTTATAGACTTTGCCACTTATTAGCTGTGTGACATTGAGCAATATCACCCCACCTCTCTCTATATATATCTTCATCTGTAAAGTGACAGAGTGACAAGCTCGTGTCATCAGAAGGCTTAGTTTAGATCTGATCTTCTGTGTCCAGTCCTGTCAGTGCTGCCCTGCAAGGTTCTGCAGTGGCTGCTCTTACCCTGAGATGGGAGGGCGTAGATGGACATTGTAGCACCCGAGGGCAGGAAGGGGTTGCTTTAAAAGCAGACATGTTGCCGCATGCAGCAGCAGACCTGCAGGCAGTTTTGTTGATGGTCGTGGAGAGAACTTTGGATGCCTTAGCGTTGTCTTAAGACTTGTTTTCACTTGGGGACCAGATTTGCCTTTGCAGATTAATGTTGAAGATTTGGGCTTCTAGCAAAGCTGTTTTCAGAGATGGGTATATACGTAACATATCATATAAAATAAAATGATTTACTTAACGTGTGGGACTTTGCAGCTGTTGGGAACAGCTCTGTTGCCCTGGTCTCCACGGAGGACACTAGGGGTCAGCAGTGCGTGTGGGAGGGCAGACAACCCACAGTGCTTTTGCCGGCTATTCTCCCCAGTAGGGCAGTCTGCTGAGTTGACTCTTCTCTGAGTTTGGTTGCCAGATGAGCAGACAGCAAAGTAATGAGTTCTGGTGGGATTGTATAATGACAGGAAGGAAGAGATACCAGTAGTTTTTCAGGACTAGAACACGCTTTTGGTTCCTGATCCAGTGTGTTCCATTACAGAAGTGATGAGTTGTGTCTATTCTGGGACTTGATTGAAATAAACGTTCAGCCTAATATTAAGTGTTGTGTTTCATTTGGCGGGAGGACTCGAGCCAGAATGACAGCATCAGATCACTCTGAGGGACTGCTCCAAAGGGGTAGTGTAGGAGCTAGGATATATAGGTGCTTTACAACAAAGACCAGGTAGTTGGAAGAATAAAAGATTGCTTGTTATCTAAAGAAAGCCAGGTATCTCAAGTTCAAGTATTTAGTGGCTTTCTATGTATGGGAGGAAGCAAACATTTGGGTCATTGAATTCATACTTTAAAAAACACCTAGTTATCTAGGGCCAGTATCCTGTCCTTTCTTATTCTGAGTCCGCTTAGAGGGCGCCACTGTGAGTGGCTGAGAGGCTGGGTTGCAGGCATGTACTCGCTGGGTGGTGGCAGAAACCGCTGATGTCTTGGTTTCAGCATTCTTTGTTTACTGACATGGTTGCAGTATTTTCTTTCACACTGTAGTATTTCCATTCACAGTGCTCCCCCTTGGTCCTAAATTCGACCAATATTTTGAGAGACAGTTCATGACCAATTTTGTCCCACGGTGCTAGGATGGCTCATTCCTAGTTCAGTTGAAGAATCTTCTGATCTGCCATTCAAGGTGTTAGTTACTTTATCAGGCCGTGCTGACACTAAAACTTCTCTGGTTCGCCTGTCTTACTAGTCTATTATGATCCAGGAAATGTTTACCCTTTGTTGCTCATTCCCATACCTAGAATCACACTATTACAATTATTTTATGCAGAGTTATAAATTTTATCTATTCTTTCAAGATGTTTAGCCATCATCAATCTTGTAGGCCTCGTTACACATTGGGAAATGTAACAGACAACAATTTTATTATATAGACAGGATATAAGTAATTCAGCTAGTAACGTTAATAAAGTCATGAATAAGAATGTAATAGTCGAGAAGTTATAGTTTTGGGTTAAAATTTTCCTTGTGTTTCTGATTGAGTTTGAGTGATCTTATGAGAAATTTCATATTTATGGTCAGGGTCAGAGCAGGTATTAATTGGCCAGGTGAGGTCTCCCATCTTGGAAGATCAACAGTGGCCTAAACAGAACTATAATTTCTTTTTAGAATAACATTACTGAGGGCTATCTAGTTAGAGCCTTGGAGTAGGGAAACCCACCAAGGTAACACAGAAGTACTAGACATAGGTAATTTACCATAAAGTTAACAATTGAAGTACTTCAGAATCAAAGGTAGCAGAAATTATCAAAGTAATTGGCATACAGGCCTGGTTCGGTGTTTTGGGTCAGCTGACTTACCTCAGATATCATCTTCTTCTTATCCTGGCCTGGGTAGATTTTTCTTCATTTGGGCATTGTTTTAAGGTGATGGGTGCTCTATAGGCCAGTGCACTTCAGGGGATGTTTCTGATAGGAAATGAATCCGAAAGTCCGTTTCCTTCAGCTTTGGTATGTACGGTCTAGTTAAGAGTACCTGATAAAGGGTCCTTCCATTCAGGTTGGAGACAGTTCTTTAAGTCATGCCTGTTCCAGTATGTATAATGCCCTGGCTGCAGGTCATGGGGCATTGGAAATTTACCCAAGGATAGATTACTGAGCTTCAGAAACAAACCTAGAGTATCCTTTTCATAATACAATTAACCTTTTCAGCAATGTGACATAACAGCAAGGAATGATCTGGGAAATGTCTTAGTAAATATAGACCTCAATTAACAAAACTAGAATTTAATATCCACTAAAATATAATCTTTTTTCCCTCTAAATTTACCCTCATTTTTCTCAAATATAGTCAAATCAAGATTAATTTGTTTACAAGTTAAGTCTGTTTATTTGATCATATAGGCTTTTTTAAATTGGCTGTGTTGGAACTTTTAATAAAGAGTCTCAGGATAGAATGTTAATAAGGTTTTCTAAGGCCAGGAAAGCCACATCAAGGGCTTGTCATGTTTTTCTGCCTTACAGATTTAGGTAAATTCTTTTCTCTTTAAAATCCTTAAAATACCTTGAGATTCCTATATCTGTTAGGAGATGATCTTTCTCATTTGTGTGATAGAGCCACTGGGGACCTAAGAGATTTTAGTCTCTTGAGGGATCAGATAGAGAGAAAAGGTAACTGTTCCAAGTCTGCTTACATAGGTATAATTTATTAAATTTCTGTGAATCTTAACTAGTTAAGGAGAAGTGTTTCTTTATGTCAGGGAAACAGGTTACAAGCCAGTAGTATTTCAGACAAAATCAAAAAGTATAACCATATTCACCAGTTTACTCAGTCCCATGTAACTAATTTTTAATCAGTTTTCATTAGATATTTAAAATTTCTTACCGAATTTAGTTCAGTGCTATAGTTTGAAATTTATTAGAAACCAGTAAATCTCCTTGAAGAGAAAGCATTTTGCAAAATCATTAGAAGAAAAGAATTAACTGTCTGTAAATGACAAAAGATTTAAAAGCATGGTTAAAAACCGTTACACTATAATCGATAAAGAAACCTGGTCACTATAATCAGAAATATGACTGGTAACATTTTAGATATGCCAGAATTTTAGGGAGTCCATATAATTTCTAGAGTATCTATATTAATAATGTTCTCTCATACAATATAACCTTAGAAGATTTATTATTCATTTGACAATACCATGTATTTAACATGCCAAATAAATTTACTAGTTTAAAACCTCTCTTTGGGATGTTTCAGGGGCCCTCTGTAGCATCTGAAACTTAACTGGAAATTAAAAGAACTTTAATTAGAAATTGATATTTGGGGAGCTTGTTAAAAGGTTTCAAAACACTTGGTCACGTAAACATATAGATCACTGTAAAGTAGTACTTATTCATTAAGAAAATACTTCAAAGGTAAAGGCAGAACAGATCAGGTAAGTGGTATAAGAAGTTTTACAATTTGTTACTGAAGGTGGATTAACATTTCAAGACAATTTTGTCCTCTTAACAGAGAGAAAACCAAATCTACTCTTGTACCAGTTTATGTCTAAGATTCATTTACTTTGCCCAAGTTGATTCTAAACTTAGCCAATTCCGACCATGTACAAATCCCTTTCTTCAGGGTTCCTCTTCCACAAGCCTTCCACAGCTTTCTATACTCATATTAGTTTGTTCCTAATTTTCTGTTCCATTCAGAAGTAACCAGCTTCAGGAGAAATTCACTATTTTTTATTAACAAAATATAATTCCATTCTTATATCTTCCTTTACACATTTATCTTACTTTCCTAGGATACCGAGATCATTCCCTTAATAATAGAGACTATTTCAGGGTGGTACCAACCATTTATTAATATTTCTAAACACCTTTATTTTCTCTGTAAGAGGAAGTTAAATGTTAAGTAATTCATATTTCAATCTTATTTTATCTGAAAATGGCATAGCTATTTAATAAAATCCTATCATTTAACTTAATGTAGCACAACTCTAGAATTTAAAGATATCAAACATTTAGAGATTATCTTAAACATACATTTTAAAAATATATTTTAAAAATTTACCCAAAACTCTCATCTCATTTGCATTTAATTTATTAAATTTTACCACACCAAATTACTATTATTTTTTTTAACAAATCTGCACCAGATATAACAGGATCTTATTTGACTTTCATTAAACCTAGGTACGGTAAAAGTATTATACTTAATATTGGTGACTTTAAAGATGTCTATATTAATTAGAACATACTTAAACTAAACAATATCAAATATTATCTTAATATTGAATATTTTCTAGTTCACGTGAAGCTGAAGGTCAACTTGGTCAGTTTTTATTTTAAAACTACTTAATTTGTAAGCTCTTATTTTTTACGTCAATTAAGCAGAGCTCTTTGACTTTGATTTTTTTTTTTTCAGCTGTAGAATTATCTCACATCTACAATGTGTATGCAGGCTTATAAACAGAAAAAAGCTAGAGATTTCATAGCTTCACTTTAAAACTTACTTATGAGATAAGTATAATAATAGTTGGAGTAAACTGAGTTTGCTTGCTCAAATCACTAAAGCTTACTATATATGAAACAGACATTTAAGATTTCTTGACAAAGTCTTAAGGACCCGTCAGGGTTCTGAGTTCTAAAATGCCACAAATTTCTTTGACCTTAAGTTTTATCTCCTTGAGCTAATTAGGCTCAGTCCTAGGTCACTGTTTGCTGTGTTTACATTTCTGATCTGCAAGACAAAGACACACGCTTCCAGTTCCCCAGAGAAATGCTCTGTCACGCAGGCCCAATTGTATCTCCTTAATTTGCTTCTTTGTATCAGTGAGAAGAGCTGTAAACAAAGAATTCCATGTTTAAAACGTTGTTTACTTTATCTTGCCTTTGAAAGCTTGCATAAGGCATTTAATAAGGTCTCTTTTCCTTGAGTTATAAGTTAAACCCAGGGTAAACCTCTTATTATATTTTTTATTAGCTACTGAATATTAGTTTTTAGTTTTACGTTATATTGGACTGCTCATGTAACTGTATTGGTTTCCTTTACTGTGTTCAATTAATATTTTCTGAGGGACAGATACGTGCCCAGCCTTATAATACCAAGAAGAGGAAGAGTTTTTCCATTGAAACATATCTATCCCAAAACATAAATAAGCAAAATGTTTATACAAAGCCCATTTAATATACCAATTTTACAAACTTTTATCTCAATTTTATTAAATCTTATACCTTTAATTTTTATATTTATTATGTTTAATCAATAATTCTTATTTCTAGAAGGAGTGCCAAAGGTCTTTTTTTTTCGTGCATTGTATCGAATTTTATAGAAAAGTCTCTGGGATCCCAAAGTTTGAGCCAAAGAGCTTAGGCCCTTCTCAATTTTAATTTCATTAATTGGTCTGTTGTCCCAATCATTGATCAAATATTTCAGTCTATATATATTTATATATATATATTTTTAGCCCTATAAATACATATAATTTAAACTGTGGTAAATAAAACTGACTTGTTTGAACTTTAATGTTGGGCGTAGTAGGTGATATCTTTGGCTCTTTTTTTTTTAACTTTACGTAGTGTAGTATCAAAACCTTGTATGTAAATGCAAAAATGTCCATTTTATTTATCTCATTCAAAATGTCCATATAAAAATATTTATCCATTTGGGATAAGCCTCTTTTTTTTTTTTTCCTACATCTTTACAATCCTTTTTCCAGTTATTCAACCTAATTAACATTAATTATTCTAAGTTTTTATTATCATGTCTAAAACCATTGACTGGAAAGGAAAAACACAAATGTAGCTTTTGAAACCAGTTTTTTTTTTTAACTAAATTCTTAGGTCAAATATTAGATACATTTTTCGACTTTAAACTTGATTTTAATAGGTACCAATAAAACAGATGTTTATAATGAGAGCTTTTTCAACTTTCACCAATTTAAAAGTTTTTCCAAATTAAAGGAACCAACATATGGTCATCAATTTATATATATATATATAATATATAAATAAATAGAATAAAATAAAAAATATATATATTTTAAACAAATAAGATGAAGAGGATTTTCCACATGAGAGTGGGTGTGTTGCCTAATTAAATTCAAAAGTTTACTCTCCAAAAGCTAAAGGCCTTTGTGGTACATGCTGATGAAACAAAGGTTAAGATGGTAAAATATCTGAAAATTGGTACAATAAAAGGATTGTTGAGAATCCCAATTTATTTGCGTGGCCACCATATGTACACAATATTTCTACCTTTTGTATGGCAGAGTCCAAGGTTCCCTTTAAAAAAAAAGGAAACGAACATATATATACGTACACAAAAATAAAATACCCAGAGAAAGATAAAACGTTTTCATTTCAAGGACATAGGAAAAAAAATCCAAGTTACCCCTAAAGGGGATTTTGTTTTATAAGTTCAGAATTCCTAAAAATGTTTTTAACATTCCTGGTTAGTTACTTTCAGAGTGAGGTTTTTTTTTTTTTTTTTTTTTGGAATTAATATTGTAAGTTTTTTACGTATATAAACCTGGCTGTGGTACTAGTTGGAGGCTGGCAATCTGTCATTTCTTTTCTTTTCTTTTTTTCTTTTTTTGAAAATTCTATTCCCCATTCTAAGGTCGGGTTCTCAAAATAAAATTGCTAGTAAGTTTTCCCGCAGGGACAACTATATGGCATGAAGTATTTGCCTCTACCAATCCTGCAAGTTTCTCTGTCACTGGAGAAAGCTGTTACCAGCCAGGAGGAAGGTCCCATTTTTGGAGTTGAAAGGTTCCTCATAAGAGTTTTACTTTTATCCTGAAAAATTCAGTAGAGGTAACCAAATTGAGGAAAACATTAGACCAGCCTCTTACCTAATCACTCAGTCCTGAACCCAGTGTCTTTCAACTTGGACAAACTCGGGACATCTCCACTGGGTGAGTATTTTCCTGGTATGTTTCCACCAGCCCCACTTTGGACGTCTCCTCAAGGTGGGTGTTTCCTGTTATCTTTCAACCAGGCCCCACCCAGCATGTCTCCACTGGGTGGGTAATTCCCCCCAGTCTCTTTCAACTGGTGGGCCAGGTACCTGGAAACACCACCAAATAAAACTCAGGATCATCAACCAATATGGGAGATCCTAGAACCAGGAAAGACTCACCCAAATTCATCTGGACTCCCCAAGGAGGCGGATGGGCACAAAGGGCCACTGCTGGTACCAAGGCCCCGGTTCCTCGGAGAGTTTAGCTGGAGAGAAATCTGCTCTGGGTCCCTTCATGGTTTCCAAAACTGTTGACTGAAATACATGTGCAGCCTAAAAGCTAAGAGTTATGATTTATTTGGCAGGAGGACTTGAGCTGGGATGACAGCCTCTCAGATCGCTCTGAGGGACTGCTCAGAAGAGGTCGGGGAAGAACTAGGTTATATAGGAGCTTTACATCAAAGACCAGGTAGTTGGAACAATAAAAGATTGCTTGTTATCTAAAGAAAGCCTGGTATGTCAAGTTCAAGAATTTAGTGCTTTTCTATGTATGGGAGGAAGCAGACATTTTGACTCACTGATTTCATTCTTTAGACAAGCACCCAGCTATCTAGGGCCAGTATCCTGTCCTTTCTTATTCTGAGTCTGCTCAGAGGGCACCATTGTGAGTGGCTGCAGAGGCTGGGCTGCAGGCCTGTCCTTGCTGGGGTGTGTTGGCAGCCGCTGATGACTTGGTTTCAGCATTCTTTGTTTACTGACATGGTTGCAGTATTTTCATTCACATTGTAATAAATTCTTTCACAGACTGACTATGGATAATCTGCAAACTTGGAAAGCAACCGAGATGGAATTACTGCAGGTACCTTCTACTTTAATAAGCCGTGTGCAAACATAAACATGGAGGAAGGATACAAAAGGATTTGGTGGTGTAGGGAAGGCTTTCTGCACATTACAGGAGAAGGCAAGGCAGAATTCCTCTCCTTTGTGGGCAGGGACGTGATTCCACCTTTCTCTTCTGTACTGGTTTCTGAGAACAATTTATGGTAATTAACCAACATTGACGAAAGTTGGAACACAATGCATTTAAGAGCTGGCCAGCTGGAAATTGTGTATTGGACAGGTGGATTTCATAGGCAAGTTTTCAGGTGGATGGGAGAGAGATGGAGCCCAATTCTGGGCCCAGATTCAGGTTTAAATCACCATTTCCTCACCATAGGGCCTTGGAATAGAATGTAACCTCTCTTAACCTGTTGGTGATTCTGTGAAATGGGTATGATAATATTCATTTCTACCTGGGATTGTTGTAAGTTGTAAAGAGTATTATAGCACACATGAAGCACTTAACACACTGGCACTTAGCAGTGTTCACTTTGTGCGGCTGCCCCGCTTGGCGTGTGTCAGAGCCATAAAGGCAGCATGTGTCTGTTGAGGGCGCATTGGTTGCCCCTTGAATACGTTGTGAATTTGGTGATTTCTATTAATCCTTGTAATTCTGTGTGCCATGGGCAGTTATTTTCATGGACAGATGAGGAATCTCAGGGTAAAGAAGACTGTGTAATTTGCCCAAAGTCAAAACATAATTTTGGGTGCAGGGGCCTCGATTTGGCATGGGACCCTGGGCCTTCTGCCCTCTTCGTTAAGCACCAGAGTCAGATGTGGGCTCGCCTGTCTCCCAGCCCAGAATCCCAGCATGCAGCAAGACACACCTGGCCCTGTGCTGCTTGAGCAAAACTCCGGAGGGGAGGCAGTTACAAAAGTGATAAACATAAAAACAGATGACTGCAAACTGTGATCAGCTCTGAGAAGGAAAGGAACAGGCCTCGCCTTGCAGCGCTGGGATCTTTCCCGTCGGGGCTGCTCTGGGGGCGTTCATCTCAGCTAAACAAGCTCTGCTGCTGCACCAAGGCAGGAAGGCAGGGCGCGTGTGACCAGGTAGACTGGGCCTCGTTGATCATTCTCATTCCCCATTAAAT
This sequence comes from Camelus bactrianus, assembly GCF_048773025.1. Taxonomy (NCBI): domain Eukaryota; kingdom Metazoa; phylum Chordata; class Mammalia; order Artiodactyla; family Camelidae; genus Camelus; species Camelus bactrianus. The sequence goes on along the minus strand of NC_133561.1, from coordinate 37,523,983 downwards.
GGCAGCTGTCATGGGCACTTACCTAGTAAACAGTTGTCGGCCATAATCATCACGCACTTTGCTTGGTAGTTTTATAGGCCCCACCTTTGAGATGAGGTCATTGAAGCTGGGGAGTTTGCTGCATGCCCGTGATCATCTTGGAAATACCCCCACTGGTCTTTCAACCTTGACTGGCGTGGGTGTCATGCCCCAGCCCTGTGAATGGCATCGTGTAGCTTCTCCCAAGTGGCCCAAATGACTGATATTGATTTTCTTAATTCGTAGGAAATGGTATGTGACAATAGGAGAAAATGGAAGTAAGAAATTGTTTGGAAAACTAGAAAAAAATTCAATTCTTCCCAAGCTGGGGGAGCGTAAGCTCTGTCACACACCCCACTCACTGCCTGTCACCTCCTTCCTGCCGACTCCGTGTTCAGAAGCCACTCTGAGCCTTTGAAGAACATTTTGCCTCATGAAACTGTTGACTAGGACCTGCGACCTCTCTGTCCCTGGTTAACTCTCTCTTCAAAGCCATTTAAATTTTATGCAGGCTCATCTGCTCAGATGTAAGACTAGCCTCTTTAAAAGTCTTGATACAGCTCCTTAAAGAAGATCTTGCAAAGGAAACCTAGCCAAAACCAGGGATGTATGCACATAGTGACTGTAACCTCAGCACTTTGTGAAGTTCAGAATCAGATGGGTGGGAGACTCAGGAAAGACTTTTTTAAGGTAGCAAAGTTAAAGTGAAAGGACTCAGGCTGTATGAGACTGAAACATCTCCGTCCCAGCCAGCAAGGCACCTGCGTTCAGCGTGGTCTGTTAGGAGTGCAGGGTTCTCACAAAGAAAGAAGTGGTGGGATCGGAGGGAGGACAGTTAGGTTTTTACTGGGGAAGGAATATGTGGGCTGAACATTTCCTGGTTGAACAAGAGGACTGTGACATGATGTGCTTGTATTTTGGAGAGAAGGGTTTTGTGGGAATAGGCCTAGGGAGAACTCTGTCTGGCTGTGGATTCAGCACAACAGAGAACCACTGAGAACCGGGCAGACCCCAGGCCCCTGCTGGGGGAGGGGCTTCCCGCCAATTCGAGCCCTGGGGGCTCCTTCTGTCCCTTAGCTGGGGCCTCAGAGCTCCCTTCAAAATCCAGTCCTGTTGATACAAAAAAAACATGGGGCATGAGAAGGGCTGTGCCCCAGGCTTTGGTTGAGCCACTGGAATGTGCCCCACCAGATGTTTGTCCTTGGTTTCATTCAGGAAAGATTTCAAAAGCAAGCCACTGTTGAGTAAAGGTAGATTTATTCAGAGAGATACATTGAAAGGCAAGAGAAACACCACGAGGTTTTGGGGTTTGATGCTCAGATTAAAAGTAGGTACTGGGATATCAAAATTGTAGAATAGATAAACAAATTATACTGTTCAGCACAGGGAAATTTACACAAAGTGTTATGGTAACAGAGAAAAAAGTGTGACAATGAGTGTTAATACGTGTATGTATGACTGAAAAATTGTGCTGAATACTGGAATTTGACACAACATTGTGAAATGATTATAAATCAATAAAAAATGTTAAAAAAAAAAAAAAAAAGAAGAATGTGAGGATGTTTTCACGGGATGGTTCCAGATATAAAACCCTTTCTGAGCATTTTCTCTATTTTTTGTGAAATGCATTTTTACTTGAAAGTTGACCATAGTTGAACTTAATTCTTTCAAATATGGCAGGGTTTTTTATTTTTTTCAATTTCTTCTTTCTCTCTTTCTTTTTTTTATTTTGAGTATGAAATCTGTTAGAACTAGGGCTAAAGCGTAAACAAAGCGTTGCTGAATTTTAAGTGTCATCTGTTGGCTGTAATGCTTAGAAAACGTCTGTATTTTGAAATAAAAGTCTTTAATGCTAACTAAAAAAAAAAGTAGGTACACACTCCACAGACAGAGTGTGGGCCTTCTCTGAAGACAGAGAGTGGCGGGTGCCCGCGATGTGGCGCTGTGTTGCTGGTTTTCATGGGCTTGGTGGTTTCATATGCTAATAAGTAGAAGGACCAGCCTAAGGGCAAGGGTTTGGAATTCCCAGGGAGTTGGCCATTTCCCACCCTTTGACATTTTGTGGCTAGTCTTGGGACTGCCATGGTGCCTGAGGGTGTGTTATTCACCATGTTACTATTACAGTGGGTGTATAATGATGCTCAAGTTCTGCTAGAAGTTAAATCTCTTCATCCTGAGCCTCAAGGCCTATTGGGGTTTGAATGCTTCACCATTTTGATGTTAATTGCTGTTGCCTTCCTTGAATGGCTGTGCTCTGCTCCCTTCCATCCTGTCTCACTGTGATGACACAGAGAGAGCAAAGGCCAGGCCCTGCCTGTGCTCCTGCGTTTAACAGGGGGAGGGGTGGGGTGGGCTGAGGATGACTCTGAGTGGTGAGAAGGATGTTTCTGATTTTCCCACTTGGGACATGGGGACTTGCCAGCAGCCACCACAGATTTATCTCACGGGCATTATCGCTTGTGTCACTCATCTTTTTCTATTTTTTTTAAGTATTTAATCGAAATTTAATATCAGATTTCTTTCATAAAGAAATTTCTCTTTTCCTTTTCTTTGGGGCTCTTTTTGGGGGTTAGGCAATTAGGTGTATTTATCTGTTAGTGGAGGCCCTGGGGCTTGACCCCAGAACCCCGTGCATGCTAAGCACTCGCTCTACCACTGAGCTCTACCACCCGCCCCATCATCTTTTTCTTTTTGCTTTAGCTGCCAAGAATCTTACAGCTGAATTTCTTGTCGGCCTTTAACACTTACCCTGACTTCATGGCATCCATTTTTATGACTTTACCTCCCCCTGGTTTCATTTAAGTATTGAATCTCCATTTTCTCTTCACTCTCACTTTTGTCTTTTTGTTGTTACGGTTGTTAAGCTGTGTTTAAAAAGTTGTTTAAATTCTCTTTTAGCAGGAAGTTGAAAGTAAATATATATGTAAACAAATTTATCACACTTAAATGCTTTTATACATTCTAAGCTGTTTAGTAGTTACTTAAAAACCGAATGGAATATTAAAGGGATAACATTTTAAAATCACTTTTTTAATTTTTTATAAAGGTATAACTGATTTACAATATGATATAAGTTTCAGGGTGTTAAATAGATGCATAATTTTTAATGTTATGCTCCTTTTATAGTTTTTGTAAAACATTGGCTATATTCCCTGTGTTGTAAGATACATCCCTGTAGCGTGTTTATGTTACATGGAGCAGTTTGTATAAGAAAGTTGGTTGTCGCAGAGTCTGGGGCGTGGCTGTGTCTGACACAGGTTCACGCTCACCCTGCCTGTCAGAGCCCAGGCCCTCACTCCTGCCTGCAGGGCAGCGAGTGGAGGCAGGTCTCATCAGCGCTGGCACCACCCCCTGAGTGGCAGTGACAGCAGTGACTGTCTGTGGACATGCAAATTGTTGTTCCAGGAGCTTTACATGCATTCCTGCATTTAATAATTAAAGCCCTCCTGTGAGGAATCGTTTTAAGTTATTAATGAATAATACATTTTATTTTGATTTTGATAGAATTCAAACCTCCGGAAAATTTACAGGAATAGTACAATAAATGCTTAGATACAGTTCACCTAAAAGGGCACAATTAGCCCTTTTGTGTCTGGCTTATTTTAGCATAAAGTTTGAAGGTTCATCCATGTTGTAGCCTGAATCAGTATTTTATTCTTTTGGTTTGATATTATCCTTTTTCTTTTTGTTCGTTTTTGGTCTATTTAAACATATTTTAATTGAAGTCTAGTCAGTTTATAATGCTGCATCAGTTTCTTGTGTACAACTCAACACTTCATTTATATAGGAACATACCTGTATTCATTTTCATATTGTTTTTAAACATAAGTTACTATAAGATATTAAATATATTTTCCTGTGCTATACAGTATAAATTTGCTGTTTATTCTATACATAGTCGGTATCTGCAAATCTTGAACTCCCAATTTATTCCTTCCCATACCCTCTCCCCTCTGGTAACCATAGTTTGGTTTCTATGTCTCTGTGTCTGTTTCTGTTCTGTAGATAAGTTTATCTTTTTGTTTGTTGGTTGTTTTAATTTTTTTTTAGATTCCACATGTGGGCGATCTCATATGGTATTTTTCTTTCTCTTTCTGGCTTACTTCACTTAGAATGTCATTCCCCAAGTCCATTCATGTTGCTACAAATGGCATTATTTTATTAATTTTTTATGGCTGAATAGTAGTCTACTGTACAAATATACTATAACCTCTTTATCCAGTCATCTATCAGTGGACATTTAGGTTGTTTCCATGTCTTGCTATTGTAAATAGTGCTGCTCTGAACATTGGGGTGTAGGTGTCTTTTTGAATTAGGGTTCATTCTGGATATAAGCCCAGGAGTTGGATTGCTGGGTCATATGGGAGGTCAATTTTTTGTCTTTTGAGGAACCTCTATACTGTTTTCCACAATGGCTCCACCAAACTTCATTCTCACCACACTGTAGGAGCGTTCCCTATTCTCCACAGCCTCTCCAGCATTTATTGTTTGTGAACTTCTGAATGATGGCTATTCTGACTGGTGAGAGGTGATACTTGATTGCAGTTTTGATTTGCATTTCTCTGATAATGATATTGAACATTTTTTCATGTGCCTATTGGCCATTTGTATGTCTTCATTGGAGAAATGTTTGTTTAGGTCTTCTGCCCATTTCTGGATTGAATTGTTTGTTTTTCTTTCTTATCAAGTGTAAAAGGTGTTTACGTATTCTGGGAATTAATCCCTTGTCAGTTTCATTCATTGCAAATATTTTCTTCCATTCCATAGGTTGTCTTTTTGTTTTCCTTACTGTTTCCTTTGCTGTGCAAAAGCTTGTAAGTTTAATTAGATCCCACTTATATATATTTGCTTGTATTTCTATTGCTTGAGTAGGCTGCTCTAGGAGAACATTGCTGAGATGTATGTCAGATGATTTGCCTATCTTTTCGTCTAAGAGGTTTATAGCGTCTTGTCTACATATTTAAGTCTTTAAGCCATTTTGAATTTATTTTTGTGTATGCTGTGAGGGAGTAGTCTAACTTCATTGATTTACATGCAGCTATCCAGTTTTCCCTACACCATTTGCTGAAGAGGCTATCTTTATTCTATTGTATGTTCTCACCTCCTTTGTCAAAGATTCAAAGACCAAAAGTTTGTGGGACTATGCTTGGTAATTTTGTTTATCCATTCATTGATGGATGGATATTGTTTGTAACTTTTGGCTACTATGAATATTGATGTACAAGATTTTCCTGAGAATATGTTTTCATTCTTTTGGCTGTAGAGTTGGCCCACCTTAAGTGTAGTTTCCACTTCATGGATCCAGATGGCTGATTGTAAAGAGACTCGAACATCCTTGGGTTATGGTATCCAGGGTGGGGGTTCCAGAAATCAACCCCCCGAGGATACTGAGGGATGGCTCAATATGTAGGAGGGGAAATGCTGAGCCATATAACTCTAACCTTTTGAGGAAACACCAGACTTCTGCAAAGAAGCTGCACCATTGTCCCTTTCCAATGGCCACATATAAGGTATCTCTTCCTCCTGAACAACACTTGTTATTGTCCATGTTTGATTATAACCATTCTATTGGGTGTAAAATGAGATCACATTTTGATATTGATTTGGCTAGTGATGCTGAGCATCTTTTCATATGCTTATTGGACATTTGTGTATCTATTTAAATCCTTGGCAAATTTAAAAATTGGGTCAATTATCTTTGTCTTGTTCAGTTCTAAGCATTTGTTACATATCCTGGATACTAGTCTCTTATTAGGTATATGCTATGCAAAATTTTCTCCTATTCTGCAGATTGTCATTTCACTTTAGTTTTCTTAAACATTAAAACAATTTCTTTATAGGGGAGGTAATTAGACGTATTGATTTATTTTATTTTTCTTGCTAAGCATGCACTCTATCCCTTATAAACAACCTTCCCCTGTAATTTCAATTTCTTGATGATGTCCTTTGTAAGAAAAAGGTTTTAATTTTGATGAAGTCCAGTTTCTCTGCCTTTATCTTCTGTCACTTCTGCTCGTGGTATTGTATCTAGGAACCCAAAGCCTATCCTAGGACCACAAAGATTTATACTGCGTCTTCTTTTAGAAAGTTTATAGGTTTAGTTATTATGTTTCTGTCTGTGATCCATTTTGAATTAATTTTTATTTGTTATATACAATATGGGGGTCCAGATTCCAGATTCATTCTTTTCCCTGCAGATACCCAGCTGTCTCTGCACCATTTGTTGAATAGACTATTCTTTCAATGGAGTGTTGTTGGCACTCTTGTGGAAAACTGACTGTAAATGTAAGATTTTCCCCTCTGGGTTTTATTGTGTCTCATTGATCCAAACTTATGCCAGCACTATACTGACTTGAGTACTACAGCTTTTTAGTAAACTTTAAAGTGAGTCCTCCAACTTTGTTCTTCTTTTTCAAGATTGTTTTGTCTGTCCTGGGCCCCTTGCACTTCCATATGAATTTTGGTATCAGTTTTTCAAATTTTGCAAAGAAGTCAGTTGGAATTTTGATAGGGATTCCACTGAATTTGTAAATCACTTTGGGGAGTCTTAACATTATTAACAATATTGTCTACCATTCCATGAACATGGGATGCCTTCCATATATGTAAATTTTTAAAGTTTTCTTCGGTGATACTTCAAAATGTTCAATGTACAAATCTTGTAAATTTTTGTTAAATGTGTCTCTCATTTTATTTTTAATGCTGTTGTAAATGGAAAGGCTAAGCTTCTTAAGGCTGGGACTATATATCAATTTGTTTATTTCTAGGATTCCTACACAGCAAATACTCTAGGTTTAAATTTGCTACATAAATCTATCCACATCTCTTCCCATCCCCATGTTATAAGAAACCAAGACCCAAGTTAGGCTACCTGAACACCTATGTGGAAGTGAGAAATGAGACATTTGTGTGGGGATTTGTGCAGATGATACTGACAGCTTATTCAGGATGGCTTTATCTTAATTTCTTTTAAACAACCCTTTCGGTGTATTTAGTCAGATACATTAAGAACATGCCCTTTTGATGTGCAGAGGAGCTAAGATTATCATTTTCAAATAATTTCTAGTGAGAGTGTTGTACTTGAAACACAATTTGCATCAGTCTTTGAAGATTTATGTTTCAGGAGTTTTGACTAAAGAACACATGTCTTTATTCAATAACGACAACTAAATGCTCAAGCAACATGTAAGAGTTTGAGCAAACTGCCCCCGCCCCATAGTGCTGGTTGGCTGCAGCTGTAAATGGAGTCAGCGCTTACCTCTCCCTGTACGCTTGTGCTGATCTGCTCAAAGGGTTTCGTCCAACAGTTTGTCTGTAGTCTGTTGGACAAAGCCATAAAACATTGATTTAAGTTTGCTGGAATGGAATATATTCTTATTAATATTAAGTAAGCACATATTGAGTGCTTACTGTAAGGTTGAATTGTCCCTCAGCCTCACATGAATATTATTTCTCTTAAAACCTCACATATTTCCTTGTTATTCTCACTTTACAGATAAGGAGACTGAGAATTAGGTCTTCTCTCTTTTGGGGGGAACTCATTATCAATGACTGGAAGTTGTGAGGAAAAAGATATTGATTCATCCTGAAAAAACATTTTTTTGAGAGTCAGCAATGAAGAGGGTGACCACTGAAGAAGGTGATAATTGTTCGAGTGAGATGAGCCCCGTGTTGTACGGAGTCAGCATCCCTGTCCTGGACACGGCACGTGTAGGGCTGCGTGGTGGGTGAGGCGGCGAGGCCGCACAGGGAACGCAGATGCCGGGCCATTGGGCTGTGCTCAGGCCCGGTGGGGCTTTCTTTTAAGGGCAGTGGACAGTCATTGACAGATTTTAAGTAGGGGAGTAGGGTGCTCTCATAAATCACTTTTGTATTTTAGAATGCTTGGAAACATTTAGAAGGCTCGGCAGGAGTTGATGTGATGAGTCAGAGTAGGGTGGCTGCGAGGTGTAGCAGTGTTCAGTTTTCAAGTGGTTTTCAGTCCCATGTTTGTGGCTCAGTAGACGTGTCACTTTGGATGATGCACTCAAGGAAGTGAAACAATTTATCTAATCAATTAAAGCAGTGACGTACCAACCTCCCAGGACTGCTGTGGAGATCCAGTGAGACTACTTGTGTGCAATGTGCAGCGTGGTCCCCAGCACAGAGTCAGTGCTGAGTGAGTGCCAGTGAGTATCTGGTAGGACAAGTGTGGGTGGTGGGACTCGGTGACTAACGAAATCTGGGACCTGAAGGATGGGTCCAGTCACATCTGTGAGTGATGAGCTCCAGCTGGGAGAGGCAGAGAGACCTTGCCCCCCAACCAGTGGCCCTGGGCAGGACGGCTATGGGAGGAGATCCATGAAGTCAGCTCTTTGCAGGTGGAGTTGGAGGTGCCCATGAGACATCTAAGTGCAATGTCATGAGCTCAAAGAGGAGGTCTGGGCTCAGGCTGTGCATTTTCCTATAATCTTAATCCCTGAGGACGCCGAGGTATTGATCACTGAACGTGAAGACATACTTTACAGGACAAGTGAATAGTAGTATCATCTCTGTCATCAAAGCTCACGTCTCTTTATTCATCACCCACTTTGCTAATTGGGTACTTACAGGGCGGTTCTTCACCACCCTCCCCTGGGCTCTGGCTCCACAGTAAAGAGCTGGTGAGCCTCCCTCTTTTCCAGAAGAAGACACAATTAGCTGGTAGACTTCTGTACCTCGCCAGACGTAGAATTTTAGTTTGCTGTTTTAATTCTATTTTCTGTTGGCCATTTCCTGACAGGAGAGAAGTTTTAACTCATGGTCATGTTTCAATTAGCTGTTACTGAGAATTGATGATCTGATCCATAGTGTATGTATTTTATTAACTTTGTAGAGTATTTCTCATTTTTCTGTCTTTGCCCTTTAATTTTGTATGCCATTTCAAGGCTCTATACTATTTGGGGCCTTATTTTTTTTTAATTAAACAGTATCTATTAGTTAAGAAAAGAAAAGCAAAGAAAAAATGCACATGATACGTAAATTTAGAAAATATCTAGTGTGTTTCCTGTCTCGGCAATGGAGTGATATAGAAACTCGTTAAAACCTTCATTACATAAGTTCCTTAAAATGCTGATTAAGAAAAAAAACCTTCCTTCCTCATCTTTCAAGCTGCACAGCTAATTGTCAAGAAATTGAGGGGAAATGCTCAGAATCCAAGACAAAAAAGAAAGGGATTCTGGGAAGTAAGAGAGCCTTAGAAGCACTTGGGGGGCCGTTTGGCTCCTGAGCTGGGTTTCAAATGCCCTGACAGGGGGGCAGGAGTTGAGTCCCAAGGCTCTCACAATGGGAGTTGAGTGGCTGATTTTATGTAAGGCCAAGCAGATCCCGAGAAGCCTGGTTTACTAAAGGGTGAACTAAGAAAAAAAATTCCTCAAGGCAAGAAAGTAAGGAAAGTCAATTTTGTTGGGAGAAGGGAAAAATAACAAATCCAAAGTAGGGATATAATTTAAAGCTGTTCTGGCATGAGAGTGACCACAAACTCATGGCAGAATAACACAGCTACTCCTGGAATGAGAAGTTATGTTTTGAATGGATCAGTGAGCAGCCATTCCGAAAAAGGCCTCCAGAGTCTTGTGGATCAAGATACTGGACCACAAACACCTCTCTTCCAAGGTCTCATTCAAATAACCAGAAAGGTTTTAAAGGAAAGAAGCCATAATCATAGTTCTATTTATTGACATTACTATATGCTATGAATTCAGAGGTGACTATGGAGTCACCTATTTATGGACCTCACTTTCTGTTTGGGGAGACAAACTGACATAGTCGGGGAGCTTGGTGGAGGGAGTTGTTAGTCTGTTGCAATTAGCTAGGAAAGGAGATTAAGAAATCAGTGAAGAGTGGGTGAACTTTTTAGCTGAGGAGGGTCTTGTTCAGTTGGCTTTTAATTGCAGGCTCGATGAGTTTTCACTGGAGGGAATATATCTTATGGAGGATGGACTTAGCTCAGGCCTCTTTAGAATGGACAAGTGAACCTGGACAAAGACAGTCAAATCTGTGCAGACATTGAAGTCCACTTGAATGAGCTCCATCCCTGAGCCAAAAATAGGATAAGTATGCAGCACTCCTTGAGGACAGTGGAGTGGCTTTAAGGTTCTCCAAGAATGAATCCCAGGGAACTGTGATGGCCAGTTGTCAAACTGTGACTTTGTTCTATGGACGGTATACCCACCAATTTTATTGGACTTTTATAGGTTTCCATTTCTCTTTAATACATGTCAGGTGATGAGGTCGTGGGCACAAGCATTTGACACCTTCTCGAGGTGACTTTGGGTACCTGCCTAGAAGTGCGGGCACAGCTGAGGATGCATCATACGTCTTGCCACCCTTCCCGTTCCCTGGCTCCGTGATCATGACAGAGTGGTTCCTTGTTGACCTGTCCGTCTCCACTGTGACATCATAACCCATGAAAAGACTGTAGCATATTAACTTGGCTTTGTTAAAGTCAAAGGAACAGATCTAATATGGAGTCAGATTTGTTCTTTCCTACTTCAGTAGTACCATGGAGAAGGCACTTTGGGCAGCTTTTTATAGGGTACTGGAGGCTTTCTCTCTGAGCCTCTGGGCGCCTCTATTGAAAACCCTTCATAGATATCTGGCTTGCTGGAAATCACTCTGATTGTTTTGCCCTGAAAATGTGTTCTGTTTATAACTAACCCCTACACCTTCAAAAAGAACTCAATAAAATCTCAGCGGGTTTTCCACCAACAAAGGGCAGGGGTGAGGGATAGAATGTTATAATTTTATAAAATAATTTAATAATAATAATAATAATAATAATAATAATAATAATAATAATAATAATAATAATAATAATAATAATAGAATACTTAAAACAGCACTGGGCACATAGGAGAGAGTCAATAAATGGTTTCTGGCTTAAATCAAAAGTGATGTCTCAGTGATTCCATGGCTGCTGTATTTGCTGTGCTAGTTACTCTTTTGCTCCATTACAATTTTTTTACTGAAAAAGAAATACATGCATGTGGTTAAAAAAATTCAGAGCCCAAAAATACACAAGTGAAAGAAGTTTTCCCTCACCCTCTGTTCTTTCAGCCCTCCCTGGAGATGCCACTGTTTACTAATCTTTGTGTGATTTTCCAGATATGCTATGCACATTCCCACCTATGTATGTAAATTACTTTAAAGTTTTAGTTATATTTAACTTAAAGTGATGTAAATACTGAAGTGGCTTCTTACCCGGTAATAGAAAAGAACAAATCTGTCTCCATATTAGATCTGTTCCTTTGACTTTAACCCTGTGCTCTGCCTCTTAGGCTTCATCTTGCTTGTATAAAAATGTTGCCTAGAGCCTGAACTATACAGGAGAGCCTATTCTGAAGGCTCTGCCCTTTAAGGCTATTTAACACTTTTCCATCCATATAAAGATAACAAGTTGCAGAATAGAAAATAACGTTTGTTTTGCTGGAGGTTTACAGAGATTTGACCCAGGCAGATAGCTGCAAGAACAAAGGATTCTAAGAACAAATAATTCTTACACCAAGAAGTTTGCTACAACCAAGCACGTAGGAAAGGAGCCTGAATTCTGACTTGGGGAGATGGTTTTCCAGGACATATGTTTGCCATCAAGGTCTACAGAAACTTGCTATTCCATGCCCCAACACCTGGTCTCTGAACTTATTGGCCTGTCCTGCACTGAGGAGAACGAATTTGGACTCGGTAACACTCCTATCTACCTAGCAAGCTGGGCACTGGAACTGAGGACAGCTCTCCCACACCCAGGGAACTGCTGTGAGCCCTTGATGGTTCCACTAGGGTGGGGTGTGGTTTACCCAGGAGGGATGGGGACTATGCATCAACACTCAGGCAGTCTGCTCTGTCTGGGGCTCTGATCTACCTCCTGCTCCCCACCAGCCCAACACCTGGGACAGTGGAGCCAAGGCAGAGATCGTGCCTGCCTGTTTCCCAGAGTGTAAAATCTGAATATGTACTCTTCCCAAGGTAGTTCTGAGGGACAACACCTTCGAGTGCTTGGTTCCCAGAGCAACAGGAAACCCAGCTCTGCATGGGGGCAATGGGTGTGATCCCCTTAGGGTTTCTGCAGAGGCCTTGGCTGGAGGGCTGGACCAGGGAGGTAAAACTTGAGCTGCGGGTCTTGAAGTGTTAGAGAAGGGTACAGAGGCAGGACTGCCTCCTCCTTTGGGGTGCCCCCAGATGTAAAGCTTTTTCTCCCCATCTCTGCTACTCCTCTCCCCTCTCCAGATCCCTCCCTTCTCTCTACACCTCCTGTCCATCTGTCTCACTCCACTTTTCCCCTCCTCCCCTCCTTCTCCCATCTTCTCCCTCCATTGCTGCCCCAGCTTTTCTCGCAGAACCAAGAGGATCCCTGGCCCTCCTGCGCATGCGCAGTCGGTGTCAGCTGGACCACCGGGTTGGAAGCCCCAGCTCCAAGCCGGGGATCGGCCCCAAAGGCTTCTCAACTCTGTCTCCCTGTAGGCTTTGGCTCCTTCCAGAAGCCTGGGCCTCTGGCTGTGGAAGTGCAAGTTGGGGTCTCCCGGGAAAGGGGTCAGGCGGCTGCGGAAGGGCGGTCCGCATCTCACAGCACGCGAGGGCGCGAGTCAGTGTGTGTTCAGCTGAATTCCTTGGACCAGGCCCCTCTGACCGCACCACCTGCCCCGGCGCTCCGGCCACAGCTGCCCAGGGCCAGGAGTGCAACTGCCGCCTCTCGCTCCAGCCGGGCTCCCCTCAGTCCGCGGCTGGTGTCCCCTTCCCCTCTCCCGCTCGCGAGTTCTCTCCTTCCGGGCTTCCTCTCCTGGGTCGCCGGCCAGTCCCTGCCCCTGGGAGGGCTGTGTCCCTGGCTGGCGGGGTCTGCAGACCCGGACGGGAGCGAGCGGCTGGGGCTGGGTCTGGCCTCCGAGCGGGGCTGCAGCCCGTGTCCACACACCCCCGCTTTCCCTGCCCCGCAACCCCGGGGTTCCCTTCCTCTCCCTTTCCCACTCCCTGAGGACAAGCTCAGCAGCGTGGGTGCTGCTCCCCGGGCTGAGAGTCTCCAGTGTAAAGCCCAGCTTCTCCTGGTGGAGTCAGGAAAAGGGAGCACCAGTGCTGTGTGAGCTTCCTTCTCCTCCCTCAGTGTTTCTGCCCCAGGTAAGTAAGTACCTTGAAAACTTTCAGTTGTTATGATGGCGGTGCTTGTTGATGTCATGTGTTTTTATAGTGCGAGGGATTACAGTGTTGAAAGCAGGGCTTTGTTAAGTTAGAAATGAACTGAAGGCATGAGGCTGCGACATCCTCCTTCCTTCCCTTTCCCAGAGTGATACATGTGACCGCTGATTTTAGGAATACAGTTACAGTCCCTAAGTAGTCCAGCCCAGCTAGTATGTGTTAACAGGAACAGCACCACCAGAAGCGTTGAAGACCTAGGGACATTGCAGTCCTAAAGAGCTCCTGGCACAGTTTGGTTTGTTTTGGTTTTTTGTTTTTCTTAAATTGTGGGGCAGACTAGTTGTATAGAGTGAAAAATAATTGTCAAGAAATATTTTTTCATATAACAGCTTTATTGTGATATTCTTCACACACTGTGAAGTCCATCCATTTAAATGGTACAATTCAGCAGCGTTTAGCATATTCACAGTGGTGCAACAATTATTATTCCAGAACGTTTTCATCACTTCAGAAAGAACAGTGGAAATGAATGACCTAACTACCCCTCCCCAGTGGTGGTTCTAAAGAAGTTTCTTGGCTGTTCCTGACCCTAAATTAACTTGTTACATTCCATGAAATATCTGGTTGGTATTCTAATCAGAATTGCATTGAATCTGTCTATCAAAACAGGAAGAATTAATGTCTTTATGGCTTAAACTTCTTCTACACATGAATAAATCTGGGACCCTATCTTTTCATCTGTCCAGAGCCTGGCCCATGGTAAGTCCTCACTAATTTTTGGGCTTGTGAATGATGAGATTCTATACATCATTAGTTGCAACTGTTGCCTTTCACAGGAGAGAAAAGTAACCTCAGTGAAGCCAAGTAACTCTCTGATGGTGAGAAAGATTTCAGTCAGTGATGGAGTGATCCAGTGGACTTGGTGTTTGCAACCAGAATTCTCCACCACCTACAGCTATGGGGATTACAGTTTTCTTCCATTTTTTTCTTAATGGCGTTGCTTTTATTTTTACTTATTTTTTAAATTATTTTCTTTGAAGTGTAGTCAATTTTCAATGTTAGTTTCAGGTGTACAACAGAGATTCAGTTATAAACATATTCATATGTATATACATATGTTTTAGATTGTTTTTAGTACAACTCATTACAAGAAATTGAATATAGTTCCCTGTGCTATATAGTAGGTCCTTGTCATTTATTTTATATTTATTAATGTGTATCTGTTAATCCCCCCTTTCCTGCCTGCTAAACACAGTTTGCTTTCTATGTCCATGAATCCATTTCTGGCAGCACCGTTTTTCCTAGAAATATATGCTGGTTGGCTGCTTTCAGTTTCAGTAATTCCATCTTATCTGTGGGCGTTTTTCTTCTGGTGGGCCTCTATGTGGTTTGCACACATGGTAATAGAGATCTGTATTTGGGAGAACTCCAGGCCTAGTGTCGTCCCTGGTATGGAGCGCCCACTGAGCTGATGCTTGAACTGGGAACAAAGCATATTAAATGTTGGAATTTCCACTATGGTTGAGAATTCCAGGTTTCTATAATCTGTTTAGCCCACCTTAATATTGGCTGCACCCATACTGGGTAATTTGGTGGAACTTCATGGTATGGTGTTGTAGATACAGGGACTTGTATGCTTCTTCTCTTTCCTTTTTCTAACACTTATTCTCCTGGGCCTCCCAGATCCTCCCCCAGAAGTGCCCAGGGAAGGTTTGGTGCTAAGCTGAGGCAATATCTGTTAATAAGGCCCTTTCCTCATCTCTTCTGAGCCTCCATTTCCTTCTCTGCACAATGAGGGTAGAAAATGCAAATCTCTCCTCCCATCCCAGCACTTTAGATTTTGATAAGTCCTCCAAGGAGTGACATAGCTCTTTGTGGAAAATTGATGTGATTGTGATTCCAGGTGGCACAGAAAAGACTCTTCAGTGATTTATTGCAAGGAGAAAGCAGGAAAGGGTCAGTATGTCACACTTTCTAGTGTGAGCACTGGAGAAGGGGCTTGGGTTTAAATACGGTGACTGACGTGGCCTCTCTCTAATATTGCACAATGTGATAAACCTCTCTCCCTCAGTTTCCTAATGTGTCAAGTTGGGGTGATAATATTTTAAGGCTTTTGTGAAACATTATACACATAAACCATTTGTGTCTCGGTAGAAAAAAGACCTGCTAGGGAGTCAGGGAATTCTTCGGAAAAAAAAAATCTTGTCCATAGCAATCTGTCTGTGTGTATTTTGAAGTTTCTGGGAAGTGAGGGTTGAGTCTAAAGTCCATCATGGGACAGGTGGCCCATGGGTCTGTGTGCCTCAGATTGCCCCCTCCTCCCCAGTCCTTTCCTCTCAGTCCAGGATGAAGTTCCCTAGTATATTTACACAGAGGCCTTGTGGAAACGGCTTTTCATTTTATTGTTTCACCAAGAAAGGCTGCCATCATGATCTCTGTGGTCAGTTTTTGTTGACCTGAAGGCTATGCAATTGGGGGTTTCTATTTAATAAAAAGAAAAAAATTACAAATACAAAATTAGACGTAGGGTGATGACAGGGGCTGTTCGAAGTGGGGAACATTAGCTTTGTTAGTTTCAGGTGCAGTGTCCTCTGGCCACGAGGACCCATCCTCGTGCTCTTAAGTTGGAGGGACAAGTGGGTTCAGTGGGAAATTTAACTGAGTGTATCTCATGGGCTGGGCATTGTCCTATTTGTACTGTGTGTTTCTAATTTGAGACATTGAGCTCATTTAACCTCAATAGCCTCTTTAAAAAATTAGACTTTTTATTTTAAGATATAATGTAGATTCCCATGTAGTCATAAGAGACTATATGGAGAGGGCCTATGGACATTTGCCCAATTTTACTTAATGGTTCCACCTTGCAAAGTTGGTGTACAATTCATTACTGACTCAGTAACAATTTGAGGTTTGTGTTATTGCCCTCATTTCTATTCATGATTGACCTGGGTCTTAGAGAAGCACACAGGCATGCCCAGGTCACCCACATGGTTAATGTAGAGTCGGGTGGAATGTGGGCTTGGAACTTCCAGGCAGTACCATTATGATGGTCTTTGGCAGGCAGCAGCATTCACTTTGCTTGTTTATTCATTCATTCAACAAACTTTTATTGAGTAACCTCAGTGGGTCAGATGATTTCATAGGGTCATCTGATTCTTCAGCAGTACTGATAATCAGGTAATATTTTCTTTTTTAATCTGAGAAAATTAGCTCTGTGAAGTTATAAACCCCCCAAAGGAAATATAGCTCATAAAGGAGGGATAGTAAATTTGTACATTTCCCATTTTTTATGCAGGTGGTACCCGAGGCATTTTACATTTTACATATCCATAATCCAGATATATTCTTGTAAGGCAAGTATTTTTTTTTTAATTGAAGTATACTCAAGTTTACAATGTTGTGTCAATTGCAAGGTGTTTTTTGAATTTTGAATTAAAAAATATTTTTTGAGGAGAGTAATTAGATTTATTTATTTGTTTCATTTTTTAAAATGAGGTACTGGGGATTGAACCCAGGACCTCGTACTTGCTAAGCACGTGCTCACCACTGAACTGTACCCTCCTACCCAAGGCAAGTTTTGTTATCCATTATTCTGCAGCTTAGGAGTTCAAATAAATTGGAGTTGAAATCCAGATGTTTTGACCCCACTGTGGTTCTTTTGTTTATATTCTGCTGAAGCGGGTTCGGGAAAGCAGTTCCTTTGTTCATTGCTTTATTCAGCAGTTTTGAGGACTGACTATGCATAAGGGTCTGGCTAGGTGCTTGGTACAGTAAACAATAAATGATCCTTCTCTGCAGGGCCCGAAAGTCTAGACCAAAAGCTGGGTAATGTGATCCGAGCTACGGTAGCCATGTGCAGACTCTGAGGACAAACTGTACCCCCGGCTTTGCTTGGACTTCCCTTGCCTTCTGGATAGTACACACCAGGTCACCGCAACCCAGAGGGGCCCGCAACCCGCAGCACAGTATGTACCTCGATCTCCTCTCCCCTCTCGGCAAGGCCTGCAACATGAGCACCCCTGACTACGTTTAGAGTGCTGAGGACTTCAGGACTCTCCCCGTGGTGGTCCAAGCCGTTGGGATCATCTCAGAGGAGAATTTCTTTTGCATTTATAAGCAAATCTCCTTGGTGAGCCAGATCATTCCCTGCGGCTCCCAGTGGGCACTCTGTATCTACTAAAGGCACCACTATGCGCCTGAGAATGGGTGGAGCGAACTCCAGACCAACCGCAAGGTCGTGGGCCTTGTCACCATTACAAACTGCCTCTCGGCCAAGGCTTCGAGAAGCTCCACGTGCAGAGGAGCTGTATGGCACCTCGCTCTATGACTCTCAGCTCTTTGTCTTTGTGCTGCATGGGGAGGTAGCCGAGCAGACACGCACTGAAATGGCGTTCAATCTACAAGGACTGCAGTGTGGTGAAGAGGATCGAGGGCTTCACTGAGTCCCTCTTCATCTTGCTCAAGTCTAAGTGGCTGGATGGGGCCCCCGACAACTCTGGGGACAAGATCCCGCTCTTCTGCATCCTGTTTGAGAAGGAGGACTTCATGGGACTGGACACAGACTGAAGGTAATTTACCTGGCGGCCCGTGCGCCCTGGTTCTTTGCCAGGTTGCTTCCCTACATCCAGAAAGGGATCAGCAAGGAAGAGGGCTGTCTAGTAGCCAAGGGTGGAGGGAGGTGCAGCCCGCCGGTTTACAGACATTTAAAAGTGAATCCGCCTTTGTTTCAGAGAGATCCTTTTAGGGTTAGTGTGGACACTGCCTCCCACTTTTCAGACAGGAATCCTGGTGGGACCCTTGGAGCTGCTGTCCAATAGATTAGCCACAACCACTGATGCTAGGAGCTCTGGGGAGGAGGCTGGTCTGAGCTGAGATGTGCTGTAGGTCAAATGCACATCAGATGCTGAGACCTGTCTAGGAAAAAGAATGTAAACTATCTTGTTACTTTCTATATTGATTACATGTCAAAATGATAGTATTTTACATACAGTAGAATAAGTAAGATCTGTTCTTAAAATCAGTTTCTAGTATTTGTTTTTGTTTGTTTGTTTAGTTCTTTGTTTATTTTTAAATGTGGCAACTGGGAAACTTTCTTTACATGGATCTCATTTCATTACTGATGGGCAGCCTGTTCTGGGACAGTCTCATCCGTTTGCTTATAGATGAGATGCTGAATCCCACGATGCAGAATGAGGCTCTTGTTGAGCTGGGGGTGGAGCCGGTGTCTCCTGACTCCTAGGCACAGCACCCGCACGGCTCAGGCCCTCTCTTCATGCCCGAAAGTCACCATGCCAGGTTAGGACAGTTGGAGGAGAAGGTGCCAGAGAATTGATAAAAAGAAAGTCCAGACCAGCCACGTGAGTGAGAGGCACAGGGGACCCGAG
Source organism: Camelus bactrianus (assembly GCF_048773025.1). Taxonomy (NCBI): domain Eukaryota; kingdom Metazoa; phylum Chordata; class Mammalia; order Artiodactyla; family Camelidae; genus Camelus; species Camelus bactrianus. The sequence continues at coordinate 37,505,438 of NC_133561.1, read as the reverse complement.
TCCCACCTGCGTGTGTTGCCTGGCGAACTCTGGATGAATTTTCAGTTCCTCCCCGGACATTCTTCTATGGCTTAGGGAAGGGGCAAGTAATGCCGTGGCCATGATCTGTACTTGTCCTCACAGGGCCCTTCGATCTACATGTCCGCACTCCCCTTCTGCTCCTTGGAGATGAGGTGGCAGGTTTAGGAGACTGGGCACTGCTGAAGGCACAGCTGCCAGCACAGGGCTTCTCCCAGACTGGCTCCATTCACCTCACCTGTCACCTCCTGCTGAGCCCCCAGGCGTTAGTCCAGGTAGATGCATCGGTGCAACGTAAGCAGGGACCAACTTCTCCCCCTGGACAGACTGCTGCGTGAGCAGTGGAAGCCTGGAGCCCTGCCCCAGCCCCGTGGCCAGTGCCTCCTCTATTGTCATAGGAGGCACTGGTGACATCTTTGCTCAGCAACTGCTTGGCTCTGAGTCTGTAGACCCACCAGAGAATGCCAGCTTGTTTTTGCATTTTCAAGTCTGTCCTTGGGATTTGGCAGAGTAGTTGGATGTGTGCTTAGCCCATAGTGTTTGACACTGTCACCATTGTTTACCCAGAACCTCGTGTACCAGGCATGGTTCTTGGCATCAAAATACAGCAGCGCATTAAACCTCCCTCCTGGTGGGTCTGTCTGTTTTGGTACAAAAAGCACCCAGCCAGCATCTTAACGTCAGTGAGATAACGCGGCCAGTGAGCTCCGGTCAAGCAAGTTCTTCTCCAGTCACTTTTACTCCATTGTTCCTTTTACTATTCTACAGTCATTAATTTATAAAACAATGCTTTGGTGCAGGAGCAGAGCCTAATCCTCTCCTGCTACTCTTGGTGGGAGTGAGTAAAGCAGCCTGAAATGTGACCACAATTTGTAGCTCAAAAGCTGTCTAGACGCATGTAGGTGGAGATTTGGTTTGGGGCTCTGACCACGTTGGTGTCCCCCGGCAGCTCTGCTCCACACAGGCCCCTGCCTTCCCTGGAGCAGGAGGTGAGGATGGGTCTCACTGTCTCTGCGTCCCTGGCCTCACACACTCACGTAAATTCTTGTACAGGCTGTCAAATTCATTTTTGTTCTTGTGTGTTTCTAATTTTCGCTTGTTCCTCTTTTCCTTTTTCTCTTGTACTGCCCTTTGAGTATGTTGTTGCTTCTGAAAAGGTGGGCTGTGCACACCCTGCATTGGAAATAACTGGATCTCCCTCCATGCTGTCTCCACTGCTTTAAAAAGCAAAAACTTAACAGCTGCCTTGATCCATGTATTATCCTAGTCATCTTTTTATTTTCTAATTTTTGCAATGTTAGCTTTGTTATCACATCACCCACTGTTGTTTGATACCTGTTAAAATCCTTGCTTTGAGGAACCTGTTTGGTCCTCCTTATATTTGGTGACAAATGCGCCCTTATTAATTTTGTTTGATTGTTTTGAAGAAGTGAGATGCGAATTCATTTAGGTGGCTGCTGAGGGATTCTTTTCATGGTGTATTTAAACTTGTAAAGTCAAAGTCTGCAGCATCTTGCTCGATTCCTGCTTTTCCACAAACGTGCTCGGCACGCGGTTCCTGGCTGTCGCTCTGTGACATGCGTGATGGCGCTTCCTGGCCAGCGGTCACTGGTAAGGAAGTGGCAGGCTCGGGGTTTAGCAGCTGTTGGAGGAAGCAGTCACCGATTTCTTTCTTTTTTTTTTTTTGCATTCAACTTCCCAGTGCCATTTACTTTACTTTGCCTTCATAAAGGGGCAGAAGCGGGTCTAAAATCCATGCCACTCTTTTGTTCCCTTTACGAGGCTGGTTTTTCTGAGTATCAGGAAAACATGGCCTTCTCCTAAGTAGCTGGCTCACCTGGATCTGGTGGACACAGTGTTCGCTAAAGGGGACCGTGGCTTCCTCTCTGCTTCAGCCAATGGGCATGCAGAGCCAGGTCTGTGGTTTGGCTCAGCAGCCATGCAGTCCTCCCTGCACAGGACTTTACTTTTAACACATGTTGGCAGTAAGTAGCTGACTCTGTGTCTGTTGCAGCTGACGTTCATCACTGACGGCCGTGTTGTTAGTTTGCCGAGTGAGTCTCCAACACCTAAGTCAGCCGTGTAGGAAGAAGCTTTGACCGACCTAGGACCTTGGATTCTCACACCCACTGTGGTTCATCTCACCCAGGGGAAGTGTTTGGCCACCACCGTCATGTTGGCCATGAGGCCTTGTTTCTCCTTTCATGCTCTGGTCCAAATGTTGACACTGCGTTTTTCACTGACTTGGTCTCGCTTGAGGCAGGCCAGACTTTCTGAAAGAGTCCATCACATTCTCGGGGGGAACAGAAAAGATGTAAGTGTCGCAAGTAGAAGGAGTCTAAGCTGTCCGGGTTGGCAAATGCAGGCTGGGATCTGTGATGGCCGGGCTGAGCCCTGGACACAGGCCTTTCCCGTGGCTTCTGAGAGCCCAGGGGTCGGAGTGAGAACAGCCTTGCCTGGGTTCCTCCATCCTCATCTGCTCACTGGCAAGTGTGTCTGCTAATTAGGAGCTTCCACAGACCTCAGGCCCTTCAAAGTTCAGACCACAGGAGAATCTTGAGTCCCTTCTCCTGGGCCTCCTTTGTGAGAATCCAGTGCCTACTGAGGTGACCCGTGCCAGGAGATGCCTCCCCCTCCAGGGAGCACCCTTCGGAAGATTGTGACTCAGTGCACCATGCTGTGAGCTTGTGGGGTTCCGGTCGTGGTCCCTGCAGAACCAGACTTGAGATGGGCTTAGTGATGGAAATGACAAGACAGATTCCAGGGCAGGGCTAGGGGGAGGGAACAGGGGAAATTTAATGTGACCTCAAACACATAGGTGGGTGCTGGGGCTGTTACTGAAATGGGGAGCCTGGGAGGTACCTCCAGAAATCGAATTCCAGAGTAAATGGTGGACATGAGGCATTTTTAAGATGCCATTTGTCATCCAAGTTAGGACTTCAAAGACGCACTCTGGTCTATGAGCCTGGGGCTCAGATGAAGGTGCCGGACTAGAGATACACGTTGGGAGTCGTCATTCTTAGCTGGTGTTCACAGCCGTGTAGGTGGATGAGCTCATCTCGAGAGGTGCAGACTGAGGCTGAGGGGGGCAGGGCTGTGCCTCGGTTGGAGGAAATCCCAGACCATGCAGGTTTGGTGTGTCAGTCAGCGGCAGCGTTTGCGATTTTCAGAGCAATGCCATTTATCCTTAAGGGGCGGAGGGATGGGGAGGGCCATCCAGGAAGAAATCTGAAGGGAAGGTTGTGGCCACGTGTGCGTGTCTTGGGACGATGCAGAAGCTGCAGGGTCCAGGGTCCGGGAAGGGAGTCTCCTAAGAAGCTAGAGTTGGAGTGGGGAGAAGGTAGTCACACCCACCTGTGAGGGAGAGACGGAGGCCTAGGAAGTCCCCACCCTACTGGACTCGCTTTCCCATGGACAGAAGGCAATCAGACAGAGGATCTGAGGTGAGAAGGGATGGGCGCTGGGTGAGGAGCCAACCTGGAGAATGGTACTTGGACAGTTCTGGAATAGTCTCCCTGAAAATTAGAGTTAAAAATTCTCAGACTCTTAAGAACACTGATGGTGACTGGGGAGGAGACAGTTCATTTTCTGGCCTCCTAAGGGTAAGTCATGTATCCGGGGACACACAGAAGAATCAGGCAGTCTGTTCCAGGGGCTTGACCCTTACCGGGAGGAACAGAGCAAGTTTGAAGGGGGAGGAGGGCAGTGGAGGGAAACTAGCCAGGCCCCGTGTCAGGTACCAGTCGGCCGCCCTACTTGCGTGTTGCATTCACATCCATGCCTCCCAGGTGGGTGGTGGCAGCCCCCTTTTGCAGATTGGGAAGCCTTCTCAGAGGGTTACAGAATTGGTCTGTTTTGCGGCTAGTAAATGCTGTAGCAAGATTCAAGCAGGACCTTGTCAGATTTCAAGGGCATGTTTTCTCTACTAATTCCGGTACCTCCATGTTGTACTTGGAATGGTGAAGTGGGTCAGTTTTGGAGACTTTCAGAATAAGTGCAACTTATGTGCCTCAGGACTGTTTCACAAATCTCCGTGTTCTTTGATGGTTCGGAAGCACCGCAGTGCTTTTCGTCCCACAGAGGTAAGATCTTACTCCTTTGACGATGACGTGGTTGCAAATGATGTACAGGTGCAAAACCAGACTTAGCATCTTCTGAAGGGAAACTCTCTACTTCTCCCTTGATAGACTTTCTTCCGCGGGATGTAACTGTGCTGCAGCATAGGCCTGAGCTTTCCGTATGGAGTGAGGGTTTCATATATAAAGTTAGCATAAGACGGTCAGATGAAGAAAATCGACGTTGACAATTTATTTTTGGGTTTCATTAGACAAGATATACTATCAGTTCATGGCCCATATAGAGAATGAAATTGAGTACAGAACATTGCATTTCTTACTTTCTATTTAGAGTTCTCTTACAGCATAAGGCTGCCTGCTTTGGAACATCAGCTCCACCACCAGGGCACTGTCTATGTGTTGGTATGATTGCATTTACACAGTGCATGCAATCTGGGCTTCCTCAGCCCCAAACACTCCAGTGCAGAATCACGGGCTGTAGCCATCTCTTAGTCATGCAAATTCTTCTAAAATTATATGATGCTAGAAAAGAAAGAAGAGAGAGAGAGAGACTGCCTTTATCAAAGTTCCTTTCAATTCTAACTGCAAACTGTTGTTGAGCAGCTCTGGTTTCCTTTGGATATGAATATATACATTTCTTTGCATGTAACCGGGGTTTTGGACTGGAACACCAAGCTCTTGTTGTCCACAAGCCACAAAAATAGTAACCATATTGCATACGTGTGAAATATTTTATTCTTTTTTTCTGAGAAAGAAACCTTGAATTTGGGACTTGGGCTGTGATTTTTGCTTTTTGCTTCTCCCACCCCTCTTGTAATCTCTCACTCCTTCCAACATGGCCCCCAAGAGGTCGTGGTCTCAAAGGAGCTGGCAAACACACAGTTGGTCTCCATGCAGTGCTGATGTAGAGGGAGCACAGTCAAGACCTAAAGGACATTATCAGAGAGGACTTCCTGGAAGAAATGTGCTCTACATTCAGTTGTGAGGACATAGTAATTGTCAGCCAGGAGAAGGCATCAAGAGGATGGCTCACGTGGCAGGAGCAGCCCGGGCAGAGGCCTGGAGGCTTGTGCGGTGGGGACTCCGGGAGAGTGCCTTGTATGGTCCAGGGTGGAGAGTGCCCTGCTGGGGAGGACACTGGAGATGGCCTTGGGTGGAGGGCTTTGGATGAGTTTGGGTTTTACTAGAACTGACACAGGAGGCAGTGAAGGGTGTCAGCAGGAAGTGACCCTCAGAAAAGGTACTTCTGGTTTTCCTTCTGATATTCTACAGAAAGAAGGGTCGGGATGGGCGAGAGCAGGCATGTCTGTCCCTTTGATTCCCACCCCGTTATTCATTTATTCATAACACGAGGACTTCTGAGTGCCTAGGGGAGAAAGAGTGGACCCACATTAGTAAGCAAAATGTATTAGCTTCTTGGGAGCTTAGCAGTGTCAGAAGTTGACTTAGCCTAGAATGTTCTAGGAACAGAGGAACAAGTTGCGGAGGTTGGAGGGAGGGAAGGCTTCCTTGGGAAACAGTCAAAATGAGCCTGGATGCAAGTGGGAAGTAGGAGCAGGTCAGGGGGCCCCTGAGGTCAATGGGGACCTGGGTACTGAGGTGAAACTGGGCGAGCAGTGTCGGGGGTGGGGCTAGAATTCCACCAGGGAGCCTCTGAAGGGTTTGAAGTGGGGGTGATATAATCAAATTTGTGCTTTGGGAAGGCTGCCCTTGCTCTGAGAGTGTGTGTTTGTGTGTAGCGGGGAAGAGGGGGAGGGTGCCACCAACTGGGGGGGTCATTAGAAGACCATTTACAGCCTGGGAGGTGACCCGTGGGAGAGGGGCGTCGGGGCTGCTTGGGGACGGCAGGGGCAGTGTGGATGACGGATTTTCTTATGGGGAGGGCTTGTTAGCGGGGCCGCCATAGCGGCGCCTTTTGGCTGGAAGGAAAGAAATGGAGGCTGCCAGGTGGACTTTCCTCTTCTCTCCTTCCATGCCTGGTGTGATGATCTTAGCTCAGCCAACATTTGGAACAGAAGAGCTAAGTTCCAGGGTAGCCCAGGACTTTATTGAGCTCGTTCACGTGAGATCAGATAGGATTTAGGTTTGTGTTCAGATCTGCATGTACACTTCGGTAGAAATATCCCGTCTTTTGGATTTCCATGGGGGTTTTATTCTTGATAAAAATTGCTTTCTTGGTGATAGGAAATTTAATACAGCTGTTATCTTTCTCAAAAAAAATCATATATTTTAAGAACATTAATATTCAAAAGAATAGGAATATATAAAAATGATAAAGTAAGGCTTTGGTGTAGTTTCTTTGGTTTCTGAGTTAATGTGGACTTATAGCCTTTGCATTACTTAATAGCACATCCTTGTCAGTATTTAAAGAACAGTTAGTGAGCTCCACAGGCCCTACCTCTCAAAGCATCGTTAAAGTTTGCTCTGAAATGGTGAAGTCATACAGTTCTTGTTTGCAGAAGCCAAACAGTTGGTTTATAATATGCAGCATAGCTCCCTTTATAAAATAATAATAGGTTCAAAATTAAGAAAGTGGAAGATAATTGATATTTTTAAAGCTGAAACATAAACTTTCTTGTCCTAATGTTGCAACTGGAAATTTTGAAAAGAAAAATCCTACTGTAATAACATCTACGTGGAATACATATATGAGTTTCACGTTTGAAAATTAACTGTGCAGTGGTTTTTGAAGTCAGGGGCATTCCAGCTCAGATACTGGCAGTGATGGTTGCTGGCTTTCAATGGAAGAGCCCAAATTTGCCTTCTTAGCTTTTTTTTTTTGTAGTGAGAGGGTTGAGTTGTGCTTTGCCAGCATGATTTTGGTGCAATATGAGGGCAGATGTCATGTACCAGCAGTGAGATATTTCCATGCATTTAATTTTCCCGACATCACCAGGGCACATGTGGAGTTTGTGCATGCAGGCTGGGATGCTGCAGAACTCCCTAATCCATCACTGTTATGTCCTGGAGCTGCTCAGGTCAATGAATGATTTTCTGTGGCTTGGAAGTAAGGTGGTCTGATGCAGATGATCAGATGTGTAGTTAAAGTGCTATTACTTGAAATAAGAGAAACCAAGAAACATGGCTCTAACAATAAGGGATGAGGGATGAGAATTGTCTGAGCTGCTTGCAGTGGAGAATCTTCTCAGGTGAATCCCTCCCCGTGATTCCTGCCAATATCCGCCTCAGCCCTGCACGGTAATCCTGCTGAAGCAAGCATGCAAATTGCACAGAAACTCACTGAATTTCCTTGCGCCTCTGTTTGGTGGCTTTTTTTTTTTTAAAGCACATCTTGCCCTTTGTTTAATGCCATCCCTGCTATTCACCACTTACACTCATTTTTCTGGACCTCGTCCAGACATAGCTGCTGAATGAATGAACAGAATGTAGTATCTCCCTGTAGTGGAACATTATTCAGACGTAAGAGTGAATAAAAAAAAAATAAAGGGGAAGATGAAAATGTCCACCTGTTCTGGGAAGTCCACCCTGACAGCTTAACCTGCACTTTTCCCTTTGAAACCCAATACCTTATGCTCCACTCTACTCTTTTTGATAGTACTTACCACCTTCTAATAAACTTTAACGTTTTCAAAAAAACAACAGAGAGAGATGCTGATACCACTTCAAAATGGACGAGCCTTGATAACAGCATGTTAAGTGAAAGGAACCAGACACAAACGGCCACTTATTGTTGATTTCAGTGATCTGAAATGCCCAGAATAGGCACATGCAGAGGCAGAGAGCAGGTGATGGTTGCAAGGGGCTGGGTGGACGGGGGATGGGGTGTGACTACTAGTGGACAGGGGGTTTCTTTTGGGATGATGGAGTGTTCTGGAGATAGATGGTGGTGAGGGCTGCACAGCCGTGAGTGTGCAGAAGACTGCTTAGCGCTGTCTCTGGGAGTGCCTGTAGTTGGGGATGCTTTATTTAGGCCTCATCCTGCAATGTGAAGATTCATCTTCTGCTGTGGCCTTTCTACTCCTGTGAGTGGTGAGGCTCAGAGACATTGCAGAGTCATGTTTCTATTTTCCCTTTTGCTAAGTGTAGGCAAAAAACTTTAAGCCTGAGAAATTGCTCCATCTGCAGAAATGTCTTTCAGTTTTGCATGGTGTAAAAATCTTGACAGCTTTTTAATCGTTGAGGACAGTCTGTGGGGGGAATTAGCCTATGAAGCCTGGGTGAGACCTGGAAGAGCCGTGCTTCCCTCCCAGACACAGGTGGGGATTTTACACCCGTTCAGGCAGTGAAGGGCCCAGACCCGTGAGCGGAGTTGACACTCATGAATATTTACGTGTATCCGCTGCTTCACCTTAGATATTAATTTCAAGCTGAGTCAGTTTGTGGCGGCAGACTCATCCTACATCAGGAATGTATAGTATCTGGTCTTTGAGGTGAAGACCAGACAGACTTGATTATTTAACAGTCTCTCTTGAATTGATATCTCAGATTCCTTTCTCAAAAGCAAAACGGCAGAAATACAGACGTCCTTTAATGCCAATGTGACCTGGAAAGGATTTAGTCTCAGTGCCTCAGTGGCCTTATCTGCGGGTGGAGAGCATGATAACAATGCTTCCCTCAGAGGGGCTGGGGAGGGGGGAGTGAGAAGCACAAATGTAGGACTTACACGTGATGCTCATGAATGACCGAATTTAGTGCTCTCAGCCTGGTGAGGCCTCAGGGGCAGAGATGTCAGAACAGAGCAGTCCTAGCCGGAACTCGATCCGTGTTGGCAGCTGTTACGATCACTATCACCACTGTGGGTTATCAGGTAGTTTTAAGACTTGGTAATATGAATTCTTGAATAATGTTAAAAGACTAGACATCTCAGACACATTTTACAGAGTTCTCAAGAATTCCTCTGAGAAATGGATGTTTTATTCCCCATCTTAAATCTGAATTGAGTCACTAAAAAATTTCTGTATTCCTCCATCATTTTGCTTTAATTCTCCATTTCTTAAAAAAAAATTTTAAATGAAGTTACTGGGGACTGAACTGAGGGCCTCATGCATGCTAAGCACATACTCTCCCAAATGAGGTGTAATCTCCCCCCTGTTTTTTTTAAACTTTACTTTCTTAATATTCAGAGGTTAGAGGCCTCTAATTCTTTTTCTGGAGACTTGTCCATGAACCTGTAAATCTATAATTAATGGACAAACTTGGTTTATTGAAAACATCAATGGAATATTCTGCAATCCATCCAAAAGGAAATGCTCATTGACTTAAAATGTTTCTCTTTATGGTGATTCCTCCTTTTTGGTCTAGCTCAATTAATTAACAGATATCCTCATCATCTTAATGAGCAAAAGCGCTCTGAGTGGACACCTACCTAAGTCTAAAATGCTTTCCTCATGTTTTACTTCATAGCAGGTGTTTGAGGGTAGGTATCAGTGTCTCCTTTTTTGCAGCTGAGGGATTTTCAGATTGAGCAGTTTGTCCCAAATCACATGCAGCTGGTGGTAGCTACCTCTGTGCTGGAACCCTGGCTGCACAGGATGCATTTTTATTTGCTCCTCTAATCAGCCTCCCGTTGAGTGGTTTCCCGAAAACCTCTAAGTCCATAAGTGGCCGATTTTAGTGATCTCAGCCTGATGAGGCCTTGAAAGGAGAGACACCAGTGAGAAAGTGAGACAGAGTCTCATAAATTAAAATTGTACATTTTCACAAATAATTTATTCTCAGGTAATGACTTTAAAATTTAGTATTTTTTTATTTTAGTGCTCTGTAAGCATTAAAACAAAACATTAAAAGTAATTATAGTGCAAAAGAGAAGTGGGCCTTGAAAGTCCAACCATTCCTTATGATGTTACATGTTTTTCTCTAGTGGCCCTTATTGACAGAAATACTTACAAAGACTGAATTGGTTTTATGTAGTCTTAGTATTGAAGAAAAATTGTCAGTGAATATTGTAACTAAAATCTTTACTCTTTTCTTTCCTGATGATGAATATGTAATTTGTTTTCATGACTTAAGTACATTTCCTCATTTGTGTAATATGGTTTAAGTTGTCTGACTGTGAGAGTTAGACACCTTGTATACAAAACACCCAAGATGTGCTTAATAAAAATATGCTGTCACAATGCCAGATAGTTTAGAAGGATCAACTCTGAATACTAAAGAAGGTGGCTTATTTCTGATGCATATTCAATATGTTTATATATGATATATATGAATATGTTTTAAAGTAACAAGGATTCTTTTTTTGTGTGCAGTATGAAGTTTTAATGAAATCTGTATCATTCTAGTGAGACAGGGACTAGTTAAATTGCCTTAAGCAGATGACCTTGAAGATTATTTACTCAGAATATGTATTGTTACAACTCAGAATTCATGTTGCAGTGTAACCATCCCCTCAGACATTTAAATTCGTCTGATTCTGAACAGATCCATTAAATTTAGAAAAATCCACATTGATCATTTTCAGGGAGTAAGCTTCTCACTTTTGTAATTAAAGAAAATTTTGATTTTTTTCCTGCAATCTTAACAGGTTTAAAATATCAAAACATTGATTTGACGTGTCACTTTTTAATAGAGAAAATAAAGCTCATGCTGTTTCACTATGTAAATAAATGTTTTTGTATTTCAACAAACTTGTATGATTTCCTGGCTCTTTGAGAAGTATTTTGCAAGATACTTAGATTATCTGCTTTTGGATAAATACAGACGTGACTTTTATGAATATAGGCCTAGTACAGATCTGTTGGTTTTTGCTACAGTTCAAGACATGAGGCCTAGGGGAGCTTTGCTCCAGATTGACAGGAGGACAGATCCCAGGTCTCAGTCTCCCCTCCTGTAAAATGAAGTGGCTGGACTGTATTTTTCCCTCTTCTAAGATGAGTTTCCATGTGCCTGTGCCTTTTGTTTATATTCAGGACTATTAGCAATATCAGATTAAATACTGAATACCCCTCCCTTCCCCTGAAGCAAAGTGCATTATGTGGTATACAAGCTTTTAGTTCCCTGATTCTCGTTTCTCATCCTACAGGCAATTTTTGTGTTGCATGTTTCCCGGCAACCTGGAAGGTCTTTTTAGCCATAGGTGGCGCTGTTGCACCTTCTTACAGTCTTAATTTTCCTGTTTGTAAAAGAAGGCTTAAACAACGTTATTTTATTTTGATTTCTTTGCTTAATGCTTCAGAATACCACAATGTCTATTGTGTCTGTCTACCTGGGAAAATTATTCTGCTTATATCTTAGTATTATTCTGTCATCTCGCTGTGAACTTTTCAGACTTGCTGTGCAAACAATGGCAAAATCGGACTTTTCTTCCAGTGTTAGAAACCAGTGAGCCGGAATTTTATAAAACAGCTAGAAGCAGCCTCTGGAGCACCTTAAAGGTGAAAAGTGTATTGAGTTCCCTGAGTATTGGCCCCACCGCTGTGTGCTTATAGGTGGGAGATGATTTGGTACATATAAGAAGGGGTGTAGTGTTTTGACTTGGGTTTGTCTGCACGTGCTGCCACTGAGCCACATAAGCCTGAGTCAGTTCGTTCTGAGTTTTTCCCTCGTCTGTGAGATGGGGATGCTCGTATCTGCTTTGTAGAATTGTGAGATTAGAAGTTATGTAAAGTGTTTACCACAGTGGGTATGTCAAGAGGGCTCTGAAACATTTGCTGCTGTTTTGTGTGAAGCCATCATTTGACGGTCTTTGGCAACTACTAAGAAACAGGAAAATAAGGAATGCTGGTTTTATGATGAAAGATATTTGAGGAGGTTCCATAGTTCCTATACCCATAACTTAGCATCAGCAGAGTCAGAACTGTTACACAGTGGCCCTGAAACAATGTTAAGCCACAGAATTTTTTGTTACTTCATATATGTTGGGGCTTAAGGGGATCCAATACTTATACACATGTTATCTCCAGCAGCCAATTGAGAGATGACACAAAAGAGTAGGCAGGTGGTAAATGTCCTCTATGTTACTGATGAAGCCATATTCTCCATTAACTTCATGGCTGTGGGTAAAGGAGTGTCGTGATACTGTGTACCAGAAGTAGAGACTTACCCTGTCTCAGGTATCTCTGTGACACAGCGAGCCTTCCCTTGAGAGAATCTGCCCCATCATGCACAGGGATGTCCTGCCATGGAGTTGAGCATCCCGGGTGCTTCCCAAGGGTGGCCAACCCTGGAGGGAAAGGATGGGTTTCACATGCCCTGCTTGTCTCCCTGGAATCACACCTCACTCTGTTATTGTGAGGAGGGCTAGCTGTGGGCAAGGGGTCAGGGGTGTGAAGGGAGAAGCACTCTCCATGGCCCAGAGGAGTTGGGAGGAGGCATCCCCTCCTTCAGTTTAAACAGGTGGTGGGATGGAACAGAAGTGTGCACCCCAAGAGTTTATAAAAGGAGAAATAAGGATTTTCTTTGGGACTTAGACTAGCCAGGAAACACAGAAGATGATTAGAAGGGAGACTTGTAAACCACTGTAATATTAAGTTGACATTTTTTGAGCACCAAAGATGTGCTACATTGTTTTCTGAGCGTTTTAAAGAAATGTATCCTTCAATCTTCTCAACAAGCGAGTAAGAAAAGTTTGATTTTTACCCCAGCTTTACAGTGTGGAAATTGAGGCACACAGAGGTTAAGTTGGCCAAGGTCACAGAAATAGTAAGTGGCAGAGCTGGTATTTAAACCCTGGCTGTCTGGTTTTGAGGCTAACAGAGACGGGCTTTGGGAGTTTAGATGTATCTGCATGCCTTGATCTCTGTATGTCTGTGCGTCCGTTAGCCCAGAAAGGACAGGGAAAGGAGAGTCACACAGGTGCTCACAGTCGTGTCTCGGCCACTGTCCACGAAGAGTGCACCGTGATTAGCGTTGTTTTCCAGGCAGTAGATCTGTTCGTATAACAGAAATTTAGTCCATTGAGTTAATCTAGAAACCCTTCCTGCTCTACTTCTGTCCATGCTTGCCATGTGACTGCCTGCCCGTGATTGGACCGTTGAGGAGAAAATGTACTCATGGTTGAACTCTGATATTGCAGTCTGGTTCATAGTTTCACGTCTTCTGTTACATTAATAAGTTAAGTTTCTGGTTTTCTTGCATCAGTGTCTCATGCGTTTGGTTAATGTGAAATCAGTCCATGGGAGCCCAGGGGTGCTGACTGCATAATTTTTGAGCACGTTGTGGCACTTCTACCCGTGCAGACCTGACTGGATGATGTCCGCCTTCCACACTTTTTTACCCCAATATCAGGGTCCTATCCCATCCCTGGATGTGAGGCTGGAAGCTCTCAGAGTAGGCCAGTCAGAGGCCAAGTCCACCAATCAGAAAATGATGAAGTACTTGGAAGTGTGTTTAATAGAAAAAAGGGCTTACAGGTAGTCCGATGGGCTGTTCAAGTCCATTTGGTGAGAAGCTGTCCACTGTCTGTGGTTGAGCTGCTGCTTTGCTGTTGAAAAGTCTGGAGTAGATGAAGGGACTTTAAAAAGCAGAAAGGAGTGATTTCAGGTGGTACATCCACACCGGGGAGAAGTGATGGATGACCGCCTGTGTGAGGCATAGACAGAGTCCTACAAACTTCATAAAACAGCTTCAAATGATCTTCCATCTGAGTGCACTTCATATGGGGTCCAGTTCATCAATGGTCACGCTGAGAGGGCAAATATTGATAATGGCAGAAAGGACACGGAGGCATCAAAAAGGTGTCAGTCATGTTCCCTGTTTAAAGGATGTGGCACAGTGTATTATATTTGAGCTGGTTTTTCACTGAACAATTTTTGTGTTTTCTGGGACTCCCCAGTGCCCCAAGGTTCCATGCAGCTGGGTGTCCCCTCAGTGCAGCTCCGTCATCGGTTGCCCTGGCCAGAAGTGTTGTCACGGGGAGCAGGACGGTCAGTGTCCCCGGCTCCTCCGAGCTCCATCTCCTCATCCGCAGGGCCGGGTTTCTCATCCGTGTTTACTTACTAGGGTTGCTGAGAATCACACGTGATGGTTGTCAGATGTGATTTGTGGTTGTCGCTGTGATTGGCATATAGTCAATATTTGATAGAAACACTTGTTTTTTTATTCCAATTGTGGTTCCTAGATTGCAGTGGTTTTTAGTCTGTATTTTTTTATAACTTTATTCTTATTTTTACATATACCCTTATTTTTTTGGATGTACTGGGGACTGAAGCCAGGACATTGTGCATGCTAAGCAGGTGCTGTACAACTGAGTAATACCCACTCTCCTTGTCTGCACTTAAAAATACATATTGCAATACACAAAGTAGCTCTTAAACACCATCATGGTACGTAGTCTGTATAGGCAATTGAACACGTATACTATTTAAATAAGAATAAATGCTGTTGGGACATACATTTCTGAATCTGTTAATGTGCTTAAAAACGATCATAGCAAGTGATAAACACGAGACTTGGATCCAGTACTTCCTAGGGTCTATTTTGCCATCATGAGAAATTACATTCTACAGAGAAGGCTAATTGAGTCTCTTTGATATTTGGATGGTTTAGCAGATGATCAAGGCTTTCAAAATCTGACAGTTTTGTATTTTAAACTAACTACAAAGTTATCTTCTAGAAGTTGGAAGTCCAAACTTGTGAAGTGTCCAGTAATCCATGGGGTATGTGTCCGTGTCTGTGTGAACGTTTGTGTGTGTGTTTTCAGGAAGGTAGAAATAAGTTCCATATGGACTTCTGATACCTTTCTCCTCCAGTTCAAGGTATAGGCATATATTTACACAAATAAATTGATTTTCTTTTTTCATTTGGCATATTGGTGGGAATTAGAGGTACTCATACTTGTTTCAGAAGGGTTGGGGAGCATGAGCTTAGAAAACGGGAGGAGAAAGAGGCCGGGAGGCACTTCACACTCTGTGCAGGACATGAGAAACAGTAGCTTTTCTTTTCTCTTTTCTTCTAAAGCAAACTGGCACTGAATTATAACATTCTATTACTCAGAACTGCTTTTCTAATCAGATACAAATGCCTCAGATTTTTCAAGGCAACATGAATGATGAAATGTGTTTTAACATTTATCTTTAAAAGTAGTTTTATTTTTCAAGGAAAAGGCAATAGCTTGTTCTTTCTTCCAGCGGCAAAGGAAATTCTCATTGATCTATGTACATATTCTATGTGCTTAGTATCTTTGGGGTTTTTTGGGTTTTTTAAGTGCTTGTTTCATTGTGGTGTGAATGAATGTTTAAAATTTCTGGATTTTCATCTTTAGAACATGCTGATTTATCAGAACTGTTAAAAACGTGATTGTTCTTTGGTCGTTGTTTGGTGGGGCACCCTATTGATTTCTGCTGTGTGTTAAAGAGGGAAATTCTTCCTCTAGCCTGCAAATCATTAAGTGAATGGCTTGCAGTGTGCTTTTAAAATTCATTGAATGCATTGACCATGTTTGTCCAGTGAATTTTGAATTCACTCATAGTATTACTTTGCTTTGTTTCTGTGGCTTTTGGTCCTCTCCACAAGAATTTTAATTTCCTTTTGCATTTTGTATACGTGTTCTTAACAGGGCAAGATATTTTCAATTTTTTACAGAGGTGGGATATCCTATCCCCTCTGAATGCCTTCTGTAATTGATACAAAAAATCTGTTATTGCAGTGCTAAATAATTTCATAAATTATTTTTTGGCTTAATCAGAAACAATGACAAAGTGATAATAAAAAATACGAAAACCTTCTTTCCTTTGAAGAATATAAATCAGGTGGTTAGGTTGACGCATGCTTTGTGCCTGACACACTTACTCTCATGTCATTGTGTATCATGATTCGGAGATGGAGATACTTCAGGTTTATAGATTTTTGTTTTAACATTTGTGTTGAATTCTTTCTTCAGGCTGATGTTTCATGTTGGGTTTGTGGAATGTGTAGAAGAAGGGAAACAAATGCTTTTTTATGTTTTCAGGAGGCCTGAGTTGCTGATGAGAAAAGAGTTGAGGGTGGGCTGAGGATCAGAGTGACACTCCCTCTCCTCCCGGCTGAAATTGATGAACAATAAAATCAATTAAGTGTATCGGTAATTGACCAATTGAAGTTACCGAGCTCAAACTGGCTAGTTATGCCCAATGGAAAGTATTGAATTCACCTGCAGATTTAGGTGATTTACCAAGTAGAAGCAGCTTAGAGCAATCAGAAAAATCTGTCCTATGATGAGCTATAAAAGTATATAATATCTTTTATTTCTGAAACTTTTCTAAGTTAAGTTGTGTAGAGCTAAAATTAAGTTTCAAGCACCAGGAGTTATGAGTGTGGGTGGTTCTGTGGGATCGTTATTCAGGGATGTGCATAGACCCTTCTATAGTGGCTGAAGCTGGCAGGAAAATACCCAAAACCAGGATTTGTCATCCCAGGGTATTCTCCATAATGGTTACATGTGGGAGCCCATGATTGGGTTAACAATTTGTAGCAGACCCAGGCCGCCTGTCAACTTTAAGAAGAAAAATTATGCTTAGTAACTGCTTTGCAAGCAAGCGCCTGTGCATCCTCACTCCTGTCTCCTTGCCTTAAAAATCAGAAACAATGCTTTGCTTGCGTAGTTGAGGTTTTAGATAGCACTCTGCTCATTGCAAAGCAAGGACCCAGGACCTCAGCTATAAAAGCTGGGCTTGTGTGCTGTTAGATAGCCTGTTATCCCCAAAACAAGGTCCTGGCTGGTCTGGTGGTCTGCTTTGTAATTCACATATCTAAAGAATGTATTTTGTTCCCCTCACCCCATGACTTCCCTAAGGATACACTAAGACTTTGTACTCATGTTGGATTCTATAATCTCTGTCTCATCTACTTTCCCCAAGTTCCTGCTTACTATCACATAACTGTTAATGACTATTTCCTTTGATTATACACAATAAATATGGGAGCATTTGAGAGGCTCGTGGAGTTGGCTCCCTACTCCCTATCGATTGCTGCAGTTTTTCCACAGTCTTGAATAATCATTCCGTGTCTGTAAGATTTCTGCCAGCCAGAACCCACAGTTCCAGGTGAGAAGGATGCAGGTTTAACTCTCCTACCCGAGGGAGAGAGAGTAGAGAATTGAGATCTGCTTCCTTCTGGTCCCTTCCTTCCCCAGGGCAAATCCAGTTCACCTGCAGCCTTCTGGACTCTGCTCACAGGGCCTCTGTCCCAGGACTGACTGCAGCCTTATCTTCCCTGGTCAACATTTCCTGTGCCTTTCAGAAGTTGGTCTCTTCTCTGCAGTTGAACCCTGGCAGATGTGATGTGGTCGGTGTGCTGGTGGGCAGTCACTTGGGGCTCCCAGGAACCATGCTTATTCTCCTGAGTCTCTCATTCGGGGTTACAGAACTGTCATGCACCGGAGGAAGCCCATTCACGTGATGTCAATACAGCATTGCATCACTTTCATTTTATATTTGAATTTTCAGTGGAGAAATTATTTGTAGCTAACTGTTCCAGATTTTCGGCCGCCTGCTTTCCTCACCACCATTTCCTTGTTGGCTCTGGTGCTTGTTTTAAGAACCAGGTTTCTTCTCTGGTCATTTTTAGCAGCTGGTCTTGCCGAATCCTTGATCTTCATTTGAAGCAGAAAGCTTCTTCGTGATGTCAAACTGATTTTCCTATTTCTGAATATTTCGTGTACACTCAGCAAGTGTTTCAAGTGAAATGCTCTTGTCCAATTTCAGTTTACCCACATTTGAAGATCTCCTGCTTTCATGCTGAGGGCAGTTTCTTCTTCCTGTAATAAAAGTTAGCAATTTGCATTTACTATGGGAAGGTAGTGGCCTGAGGTTCTTTTGTTCTTAACAGTTTTAATACAATTCACCCATTAAAATATACAGCGGTTTTTACTCTATTCCCATAATTGTGCATTCCAGTCAATCTTAGAACATTTTCATCCCCCAACAGGAAGCCCCGTATACATAAGCAGTTTTTCACATCTTCACCAAACTCCCATAGCCCCAAGGAGCCACTCTTCTCTCTATGAGGATTTGCCTGTGCTGGACATTTTCATGTAAATCGAGTCATTTCATGTAAATGAAACCGTCTATTATGACTGACTTCTTTCACACTGAGTAAGGTTTTCAATGTTTGTCCACGTTGTTGCCTGGGTCAGTACTCTTTGTTTTGCTATTGCTGAATAATATTCCACTGTATGACTGGGCCCCACTGTTTACCCATTCATCAGGTGATAGACATGTTGTTTGTTTCTGCTTTTTGTCTGTGATGAATAATGGCGCCGTGAACATTCCTGTAGGAATTTTTATGTGGACACTTGTTTTCAGTTCCCTTAAGTGTGTGCCCAGAGAGCAGAAAGGCTGGGTCATTCATAAACCAAATGTTTAACTTTCTGAGGACCTGCCAGGCAGTTTTCCAAAGTGGCCTCGCTGTGTTAAGTCCTCACCAGCAAGGGCTGGGATCTCCGCTTCCTCTGTGACCTCATTACTCTTTGTTACTCTCTTTTTGAGTATATCCTATTGTAGTGAGTGTGAAGCAGTTTCTCCTAGTGGTTTTGACTTGATTTCAATTACAGCTAATGATATTGAACATCGTTTCTTTGTGCTTATTGGCCATTTGTATATTTTCCTTGAAAAATAACTTTTCAGATCCATTATTCAATTTTTAATTGAGTTGCCTTTGTATTGTTGTAGGAGTTTTTTTTGTTTGTTTGTTTGTTTGTTTGTTTTTTTTGAGATACAAATTCCTAATCAGATAAATGATTTGAAAAAGTTTACTCATGTGTGTTGTTTTTGCACTTTCTGCATGGTGTCCTTTGAAGCAAAGTTTAAAATTTTGATGAACTCCAATTTATCCCTGTTTTCTTTGCTCCTTGTGCTTTTGGGGTAATATTTAAAATCTGAGGTATCTTATTTAAACTTTTATGTATAAAATAACTTAATTTAGGACCGTTCTAGGAGACGGGTGCTGTTGTCCCCAGTCTATGGACAGGAGACTGAGATGCAGAAAATTTCACTGACATATCAGTGTCACAGCTACCCAGTGCTGTGGGAATTCAGACCCTCATGTTTGTCCCCAACATCTGTGCTTTTCACCAACATGCTCCTATCCTTCATGGAATTGTTAATGAAAAAGTCTTTCCGTTTTTGATTTCTTGTTAGATTATTTTCTCATTGGGGACCTCATCTCCTCATTTTCCTTGCAGAGGTCAGTGTAGGTTTATTTTAGGTCTCATGTAGGCAGAAGTATTGCTATCAGATAACTTCTTTATTACTCACTCTCAAGTGATGATTGTTGCTAGTTGACCTAATCAAGTCATGCCTAACTCTTTCCTGCTCATGACACTAAAAACAGAGTCATTACTTACAGAATGCTCAAAGAAGAAAGTACTTGAGTGATTTTATTTTGCTACCCAATCAAACCAATCAAATAAAAACCCCTGTGTTGACACATATATAAGCCCTCCAGAATAGGGTCACTGTCATCCTTTTGTTTCATTGGTTTGGTCACATTGCCTGGATAGTGCCTTGCTGTCCAGCAGTTTTGTTAAGATACGGTGCTCGTGAACCATTGTAAGGACAGAATTTTGACAACAGACTGTGTTGTTCATTTAACGAGGGAAAAGTTCATATAGAAATACTGCTCTGATCTATTTTAAAATTTAGCTTGGAATTTTGAGAAGAGTTCAGGGAACCATACAAAGATCTTTTTCACTAATTTTAGAACTATCTTAGACACATTATGGTTACATAGCAGAGTAACTTATCAACTAGATTTGACAAGATGTGTGTATTATTGATTATTTGTTCTAGTTGAAATATTCTACCTGGGATAAAGTAATCAGTGCCCATAAATGAACCAATATGTTTGTATTTCTATGCAACATGGGAGCAGAATTCATATGTTTCTGTATAATATATATGACTGTGTTTTAATCTGTCTGTCCAAGTTTTTATAGTTTTTTAAGCAATGTTGTAGCCTTAGAGTTCTTCTAAGAAAATCACCCCTGATTCTAGTGCAGTTTGTACTGCGTATCCTGTCTTATGCATGGGATTCCACTGTCCTATCAGTGAGGAATTTCCTCCCCTACTGAGGTAGTAGCAGAGTTAAAGGAACTGTGATTTCTAGGCTTTTGCTCTCCATGTGTTTGAAGTTGGCTGTCAATCACGATTATTCCTTTCTTGAGTTTTCATTGTTTAATTAGAATTTTGGAAATAAATGTTAATATGTTGCATCGGTCTCCCTAGAAACTTGATGTGTTTGTGCTTTTCAGATATCAAATTATGAAAAATGTAAATGCACTCTTGTTTTTAAGTAGTCCTTTTTCACTAGATATTTGTTTACCTCTTTATATTTAAAATATTTTTTTTCCCAATGAATGAATCGGTGTGCATGTTTTAAAAGATACCTTACTTTTTATTTTTCTTATTGTAAAAGATATATTCATTTTAGACAATATGGAAAATAAGGATAAACACAATAATAACTTAAAAATGGTCTCTAATATCACTTGGAGATACAGTTGTAAAGTTCGAAATTGAGAATTACAAGTCCTCTCATGTTGTTCTTCTTTTTCAAGTACGTTTTGGTTACTGAGACCCTCGAATTCCCATATGAATTGTAGTAGCATCTAGTCAGTTTTTGCAGAGGAGCCTGCTGGGATTGTAATCAAAACCACGTTGTATGTATGGATCGCTCTGGGGAGCACTACCACTCCAAGAGCGCTGTCTTCTGATCCAGGAATGTGCGTTGTGTGTCTGTCCAGGTATTTAGGAATTCTCTAATTTTTTCAACAATGCATTGTGTTTACAGAGTATTATTTTACTTTTTTCCTTTGCCTTTATACTGAGTAAAAGTGTGCAAATTACCGGGATCAAAAGTGTATTTGATCCCCGCCAATTGCTGCCACCATGTACGCTGTGCTCTTTCTTTGCCCTGTGTAAAATCTTGCATAAAATAAGACCTCAGTAACCCTCTCTTGAATGAATGATTATATGATTGTTGGATGATGCTTGAGAGTTCTTCTGATGATGTCTTTTTCCCAGCCTTTTCCCTCTTCTTAACTATGTCCTTTCACTTCCTTTCATCCAGTCTGGTTTTCAGCCTGCCTGTGGCATTGATTTTCCCTGTCTGTACACTCTTCCTTTCACTGGTACATGATAATGTTACATGTGGGCTGTGGAAAATTGCTAGATGTCAAGAAAGAGCAAATCCATTGCATGGTAGAATTTTCAGACTGTGGTATTTTTTTATCGATTGAAATTAAATCAGGCTGACACCTGAGCCCTCCTGTGAGCACTTTTCTCCTTCCTACAGTTGATACTGTTCTGGTTGCTGCCTGTGCCCTTCCCCCAGCCTTGGTTTTGGAGTTGAGTAAGTCAACATCACTGGATCCCTCTCTTTAAAAGATGAAAACATTTGCTCCTTCTCGCTGGTTGGTGACTTGGATGAGATGAGGTACCAGATAAAGAATGCAGCCCCACTTATTCTGACCCCTGCTCTTTCGGTTGTACTCTTTTTGAAATAGAACAGTTCAACAGTATAAAGATTGTTTGTGAGCTAATGAGATAGACAAGACAACCGAAAATTTATTAAATATCCTTTCATGCCAGAAACAAATTTATTATACACACAAGAAGCACATAAAGTACGGTAGTACTTTGGTTACAAACATGGGTTTGAGATTGAGTCCTGCTCTGGAGTGACCAGTCCTGTGTGATGGAGAACTGGTAGGTCGGCTTAGCCTCTCCCATACTTGTTTCCTGTCCTGCAGAGACTGGGCTCGCTAGGCGTCCCTCCCCCGTAGAGGTGCTGCGGGGTGTAAACGACGCAAGTGGGCAGCCCGAGCACAGCTGTTCGTTCCTCGTAAGTGCAGGATAGAATGGATTTGTGGAGACAGCTTTATGACCGCCACGTGTAGACTCTCATTGCGCCAAAGGGATGTCTTGTTGTTTGGATGTGGGATTCTCACTTCTCTAAATACCCAAAAATGGTGTTATTGGGCCTTGCTGATTTGAATCTATTCTTTAGAAAGTACATATTGTAGATATATTTTTCAAGCATGCATGCTTTTTTCTTTTATTATTTATAGTTCTACCCTCTCATCACTTGGTGTGACTTTACATGGAATCCAGGAAACTGTCCTAAGCTACCTGCCTCTCCACACTTCTCCGTGGTGGTTTTCTTCCCTGACTAGAAGAGGGTTTTGCATAGAAAATTTTCTTTCCCCTTTTCTTGGAGTCTCTCTGTTTGTCTGCCCATCTCTCACCTGTCCATCTCTTCATTTATCTACCCACTCACTCTTCTGAATTGTTCCTAGAAGCATATTAGGCATCTTACAGAAGAACAGATACCAAATAAACAGGTGAGAAAATGGGGCCAAGTACAGACATTGTGTCTAGTTGGTGAGCTTGTGTGAGGGTTGCAGGCGTGAGACATATAAGACTTATAAGATTGCTGTGACTTATAAGATCGACAGCAAGAGTGTGCCTGATGCTCCCAGCAGACACAGGGAAACAGGGTTTGTGGGACATTCTCCCTGGATGTGAAATAAATAAGTGGATGAAGAGAAGCCAAGCCTTTCCAGCTCCTAAGGCTTGGGAGAATATTTTGAGTGCCTTCCAAAATCAGAGTATTTCATCTTTTCCTTTGTCAGAGTTCTATGTATAGTTGGTTACATTCTATACATGGAAATTTCCTCAAAACTGCTTCCCACGTGAGTCCCATGGCTCGGAATGGGGTGGTTCTGCTCATTGAGGGGTGTTGGCCAGAAATAGAAAATGACAGCCTCCAAGAAGCCTGGGATTTCTCAGTTATGTTTTGTCAGTGCTGTTGAGTTTAGAAAATGCTTTCACAGTTCCTCTCCATCTGAGGCGGCAGCATGCTCTCTCAGCAGCATCTGGAGCTCAGGGCCACGGGATGGTGGGGACTGACTGCACTGCCGTCAAGACAGCTGAGGTAGTCACTTCAGGCGTGGTGCTGTCACGTAGTGCATTTCATGTTCTTTAATAGGTTTCAACAGGGAGTTAATTGAGTTAATTTACATTTAATAAATATGATGCTTTGTTGTAAAGACAGTTATAGGCAAAATATAAGCTGTGAAGACTTTAAAAATGGTTTCATTACTTAAATTTTAGCAGGGAAGATTTAGTTTATCTTATTTACGCCTCTCTTTTACAGTAACAAAGAAACAAGACAGAAAAAGCAGAGGATGATTTCTGTTATTCCTCTCGGCTTGCAGGTGCCCTCACCTCCAGTGGCATCCATCCAGACACCAGCACTGACACTGGCCGTGCTCAGAACTGCCTCAGCCCTGAAGACACAACTGACAAATAAAAGGGAGCCGTGCCCTGTTACAGCAAGTGCTCTCACTTTGTAGGTCCTTATGTAACTGCTTGTTGTTATTCAGGATCGCCCGTTCTGTATTGTGTGACGCTGCTGCGGTGTATCCTAGTTATTTGTTTCTGTAAGTACTCATGTATTTCCTCCAATGCATGGTACTAGACATCTAAAAATGCTTTTTTCAGATGAAAAATAAAGTCTATTTAATATAAGAATTCTGAAAAAAGGGGACAAAAGAGTGTATCCTTGTCCCACTTCTCAGAGACACTAATTAACACTTTAACATCTATTTTCTGTTCCTTTCTTCAGTGTCTATCACCTCTGTCATAAAAACCAGTGATCACTCTGTGCCTGTTTACTGTGTGGAGACCTCCATTTTCCATTCGGATTATTACATGTTTTTCTGCAATATTCTATCTCCCCTGGCATGATTTTTAATGACCAGTATAGCATTCTGTCTTGTGGAGGCATCTTCCATTTTACTTCGGACTTAAATAAACTTTTAAATTCAAGTATACTTAACTGAAATACTGAAAAGAGAGCTGTGGTGGTACCGAAAGGCCCCTAACTCCCTTCCCCTTATTTCCTGAGGGTAAAAGCTGTTGCCAATGTGGTGTATATATTTCATGACCTTTATGCCTATGACATATATATATATACCCATAAATACATACATACCTACATACATACACGTATATGAGAAATCTATGTATCTGTGTGTGTATATATGCTTTATTGAAAAATAAGACCATACTATATGTGTTCTGCAGCTCGCTTTATTCACTCACGGGTATATCATAGACGTCCTCCCACTCCAGACTCACCCTTTCTTTTCAGATAGAGTGGAAGGGTCTCCTGATGTGCAGGTGTGGTCTCTTGTGCAAGGACACCTTTGGTGGGAGAATGATGTGGACAAGGCCCTGGAGCATGCCGAATCACTGGCCCCTTCAGAGCCCACAACTTGCCGTGATTTACCGCATCATTTTCTTGATGTTGGACCCTTAAGTTTTCTCCAATTTGCACTGTCAGAAAGGATGTTTGACTGGCATCCCTCTTGTAAAAACATACCTGTGATCTTGTATGTGTATTCCTTTAGTTAAGGCTTCTGGAAATTTAGTCCCTGGATGTGACATTTACATTCATCACAGGCTCCTTTCAAGTGACTCTAGAAATTGCTTCTCCAGTGGGGAATGAAAAGATGTAGAATAACTTATGTAACCAATTCTCTATCACTGGATATGATTTCACTTCAGCTTTTCATCCCACCATTGTAAACAGTGCTGTGTAAATGCTCTGATGAGTACAACTTTTGAACTGATTTTTTTTCTAAATGAAATGATTCCTAGAAGTTGAGTTGAGTCTGTGTGTACACACGTTTTTCAGAGTTTACATATCCATTGGCATGTCGTCCTCCAAAATGTCGCTCACAGTTTGTTCTCTCACAGATGGACACTAGCTAGAATATCTTTTATAAATATTTGCCAATATGATGAGCAAAATTGCGTTTTCATTGTTTTAGTTTGTATTTGATGACCAGTGAGGTATTGAGTATTTTTCACTCATTAGCCATCTGACTTTTTAAAAGTGAATGATCCCTTTTGTCCTTTGCACACATTTAAGTGAGGGAGCTTCTTGTTGCTTTGTGACAGCTCTTTGTATGTTATGAACATTAACCCCTTGTCTTCATCAACATGTATCACAGAGCTTTTTCTTGTCATTTCTTGCCTTTCATTTTGTTCAGTAGGTTTTTTATTTTCGTTGTGGCTCAAAATATTTTTAAGATTGTAAATGTCTTCCTTTTGGGTTTTATCTTTGGTATTATTCTTAGAAACACTTTCTTATAATGATATAAATATCTTCTGTAAGTTTTTTTAATCTCTAAGATGGAGATGATAATAGTACTTGTTATAGTGAGGAAAAGTTGAATTAATATGAGCAAAGAGTTACATTTGTTGTTATTAGTATTTTAATATTTACATCACTGTCTGTAATTTTTCTTGTGGTCATTAGCACAGGAATAGAATTTGTTCTTTCCAGGTGATTCTGATTGTCCCAGGACAATTATTGAATTCATACTTTGCTCTTTGATTTGAAATCCCACCTGTACAATATACTTATGTACACTAGAGTCTCTTTTTGAGCTCATGGTTTATTTCTGTCAATTTTAATTTCTTACTCCAGTGCTATATTATACATATTGTAAAAATTTATTTAATAACTGAAAGTGTGATTTTTTTTGATTCTTTTCTTCCATCCCAAAATTTCTTGGCTAGTAATATGACTTTATTATTCCTGAAGAATTCTAAAATACTTTGTTCAATTTAAAAAAAAACAGATAAGGGTTTTCATGGGATTTTTTAGTAAGTTTTGAATTATCTTTAGGAGAACTTACATCTTTACAAAACTGCTTTCCTCCATGCAATATGTTGATGTCTATACATTCACACCTCTTACTTTACTCCTCAGTAGAGTCCAGTAGTTTTCTCCATGTAGAACATGGGCTTTAATTTTGAGTTTATTCCAGATTATTGTTGATGTCTTTGTTAATTCAGTAAGTGAGAATTTTTTGCTATTATCTTTTGTAACTGTTAAAACTGACACCTAGGAAGGCAGATTCGGTTTGTAAATACTCACTTTGTAAATTGTCATTTAAAATTGTAAGTATTAAGTACTTGTTCCAGAATCCTTTCTTTTCTGTTTTTAAAAATTTGTTTCCAAGATTATCAAAATGGTCATAGCTAAGTAGTATATTTGGGGAGACAGATGGAGAGAGGTAGTGTGGCTCATGTACAAAATCTGAGCACTTTCATGGCTGCCTTTAGGCTGGAGAAGCTGCAGAAGAGCCCAGGTTAGACTGCGGATGGCTTTTTATGCACTTGAAAGCCAGCTTTCCTGCCTGTATGGTGAAGCCTGGTGGACGTGGCAGGTAGATGATCAAGGTCTGATGGAGGCCATTGGCTGCACAGAGTGCTGTGTCTGTGAGAACTGGAGACCATCGCCATGGGAAATCCTTGGTGCCAGGAACACTGCAGGGGAGCTGGGGAGCCTGTGTGTTAAGGATTTTCCAGTCCTGGGAGTGGGAAGAGCAGACTCTGCATTCAGATCTGAGTGTGAATTAATCCTCTCTTGTTTACTTGTCCTCTGAATTTTGTCAAGTTATACATCCTCTTTGAACCCCTGTTTTCTTGTGTCTCAAAGTAGGAAAATTACGGTCTGCTGCTAGAGTGTTTGATCAGGGTAAATGATTTGTGTCTATAAGATGCCACGTACTGTCACAAGTTCAGTGAGAAATGGGCTGTCACCTTTCTTCTGCAACTTAGTGTTCGACAAGACATCGGGGGAAAGCCAGTCCCTAATTTGTGTGTGATGCAAGCAGGAACAAAATTAATGTCTTGCCTTTCCCTAGCAGTATTCGTACTCCTTTGCTTCATTTACTTCTTTCCTCCTTTCCTTTCCCCTTTCCCCTCCTCCACCATAAGAGCCTGAGACTCTCTCAGAACACTAGAATCAAATTACTTTAAAGGTTATCTCATCCTCATGAATTGACAGTAAGATAAAAAAATCTGTAAATATCCCAGAATTCATTGTATTTGATTTACACACACACGCACACACACACGCACACACACACACACAATCAGGCTACCTCCCACTTGCTGAGGGAGAAGGAACACTTTTTCTGTGTTTCCATCCACTGAGCGTGAGAACAAAGTCTCTTATGCAGACTTTCTCCCGGCTTCTTGCATGGTGTTTTTAATTGGATTTCTGCTTTGTTGCCATAGAAATATTCTCCTAATAGAAGAGAGGAAGTGGAGATATAGACATTCTGCTGAGATATTGGTTTCATCATATTTGAGTTGGAAAGTACTTAAGAGCATAGAGCCGTAACTTTTTATGGGTGAGAATCCATGATGGTGTAACTTGGACAAGAACATGGGTCTTCTGCCATTGTGTCCATGCGGGAGAAGAGGCAACTGGGCAGGGGATGGCAGAGGTCCTTCTTGCTTGAGTTCCAGGGTCTTGCTAGTTTTCATTGCTCACCTGCCTTTAGTTTATGTCCATGTGACCTCTCATGGGAAGGCCACTCTGTCCTGGTAGACTGAGTTGCTAATCAGCAAAAAGCTCTGGATCCACTCATATTTCCCAGAGTTTTTCTGCTGACCTGCTGACACTTTATATAAATGAGGCCTAAGAATCTATTGAGTATAAAATCTTTATTGATATCAGTTGCCCTCAAATTCCATAGGAATGGGGTGCTGTCTCAGGCTGTCTAAGGCTAGATCTGAACAAAGATAGGGTGATAGGCTGTGCTGCTGGACCCTCCACAGTCAAATGGGAGTAACACCTAGTTTTTAGAATCAGGCAGATGAGTTCAAATCTTGCGTTTACCAGTTATTAGCTTTGTGACCTTTGGGAAGAAACTGTACTTGTTTGTGTCCAATTTTCTTTGTCTGTAAGTAAGTTCATTAAATATTTTAAGGTTTTTTTTATAGAATTGAATGAGCTAATTCCCTCATTTATACCTAAA
The DNA here is from genome assembly GCF_048773025.1 of Camelus bactrianus. NCBI lineage: Eukaryota > Metazoa > Chordata > Mammalia > Artiodactyla > Camelidae > Camelus > Camelus bactrianus. The sequence goes on along the minus strand of NC_133561.1, from coordinate 37,477,622 downwards.
ATACTGATCACGTGGTTCTATGTTGGTGCCTTGGTAGTTGATTACTAAGGAACTCGGCAGGGAGAATGTGGGTGGTGGACCCTTGGATCATAGAGCTTATATTCCAGGATATGCTTGTAAAAGACTGGATGTGCAGTGGATTTTTAGTAAATATCCATTCCTTTCCTAATCCACATTGATTGTTTATATATCTTTACACTAATATATGAACAATTTTTATTGCAATTTAAATATCTTTTTAGTATTTAAAATATGCAGCTATAACAAAAATACATGAAATAAATAGATTTGACTTTTATTTTCTTTTCAATAAGCAAAACAAATAAAATAGAAAAGAAAAAAAGTTTTGAAGGAGTAGAAATAATTTTATTTCCATGGAATCAATTCCCTATGTTAGGTATTTTGGTTGTGTTGCTAAACAGCATATAAAATTTATAGGTTGTGACATATTGGAAATGAGGAAACAGTGGAGACATACTACCTCCAATGAAGTCATTTAGTTACCACGTCAAAGCTAGTTCTGCTTCCTGAATGACAGGCCAGTAAATCGGGAGATGAGGTGTTAGAGCAAGGAATAGTGACTTTATTTGAAAAGCTGGCAGACCCAGAAGATGGCATACTGATATCCTGGAGAACCCTCTTCCCCAAGTCAGAATTCAGTTTCCTTTTTTACTAAAAAGGGGCGGGGTTGTGGTTGGTTGTTGCAAACTTCTTGCTGTATGAATTGATTTCCTTGGAATCCTTTGTTCTTGCAGCTGTCCATGTGGGTCAAATCACAGTGAACCTTTAAAACCTCCAAAAAAAAAAAAAAGGTTATTCTCTATTTTGCAACTTGCCATCTCTACATAAGTGTAGAAGAGCTAACATCCTTAAAGATCAGAGCCCGCAGAATAGGCCCTCCTGCATATTTCAGGCTAAAGGCAACTTTCTTTTACAAAAGGTGCAGAGCTAGCATGTCTGAGCCTAGAAAACAGGGCACAGGTTTAAAGCCAAAGGAACACATCTAACATGAAGTCAAATTTTTTCTTTTCTATTACAATTCCTTTTTCCACCTCATAAATAATTTTAGTAAGGAACATGAACATTTTTTAATTTTTCTTCTCAATAATGGATAAATGAGCCAACTACATTTTTGTGAGCAGGGATGCTGTGCGTGCCTTGGGGTCACAGCAAACTCTTGTTGGAGGTGGTCGACCCTGCAAAATGTCTGAAGCCCTGTGAGTGTTGGTGAGGGCCTCCCTAAACTGGGGCTCTCTTCAAGAACCAGCATATGGGCATTGACTTCTGGAGACCTCTTTTTCAGCTGCAGGAAATTTTTTCAGATACTGTGATTGAAAAATCACTCCAGCTGGGGATAAATAGGGAATAAAGGAAGAGGAAAAGGGCTTGGAGTAAAGTAGAAAAGAAGGACAGAAGATTAGGGAGCCTGGGGGCTTGTAATTGGGGCTTCGGGAGAGAGACAAGCAGAGGTGGGGAGGTGCCCGGCTCCGGAACCAGCTCCTGCACCTGTCCGTGCACCCAAGCCACACAGCATTTAATTGGCCCAGGATGCTATCCTGTCTGGATGTCACCCTGGGCAGAACCTTGAGAATCGAAGGTAAGGGGTGGGCAGCAATCACCTAGGGGTCACTGAAGGCTTTAGTCAAGTCCACAGTGCCTTTTATAGTCATGTGTCTTCACTTGCCTTTTATCTTAGAATCTGAGAAGCAGGAGCAAGGAACTCAGGGAGAGATCCAGGAAGACATCTGACTCTGTTAAGAGACGACAGTCACAGTGACACGGGGAGCGAAGACACTTGCAGCAAAGCAAAATGACTTCACAACGATTGCATCAGAGCTGCAGGTGTGAGAGGGTCTAAGCCTGTCTCAGAGTGCAGGGGACAAGTGGAAAGGAATGGTAAAATTTCCACTGACAATTGAAATTTTGTTAAATAGCCTGCTACTCTTAATTGTATCACTTCATTGTATATAGGTGTATTTCTGTGAGCATTTATAGGTTCACACAACCCCACCAGCCCCTCTTGCCCACATCGGGGATGGGCTTTCTCAAGCACAGTGCACCTCATGCTTGGGTGGGACACGCTGCGGGTCCTCGCCTGGGGCCGGGTTGCTGCAGGGCACTGAGACCCCGAGACACGGGCTGTGAGACACGACAGGAACATCTCAGCTCATGACTGAGGGCCTCCGTTTCCCCCTGCAGTGTAAGAATGCCGGTGACTCAGTTAGAAGCATGCTTCGAAGCTGTCCGTGTACTTGCCATCCAGAAGCAGAGCCTGGGAGCTTCCGAATTTCTCTAGAATGTGGTTTACATTCACCTTGACAGGTGAGTTTATGTCCACTTACAAGTGGAGAAATTACTGCCGTTTCCCTGGAACTTACTCACCACTAGTCCGTCTGATTTTCCTGTGCTATGATTCAGTATACCCTGCTAAAATTTCTGGAGTCAGATCTTGAAACACTGATGAAGAGGATTATTTATTTTATTTCTTTATATGATAGTATTTTACTTTCAAAATTCAGAGTTTTCAGTTCATTGAGGAATTTTTTCGGGGGTTGGAGAATCAACGTTGCTCTTACCATCTTTGTGACCTGTTGCTATATGCCTCTCACCTGTCTTCTGCCACTTGTGAGGCAGTTCCATTTGTGACCCTGTGCGGGTTGTTCATGTTATAAATATAAAGTCTGTAAAAGTACAGTCCCTTTTACTCTGAAGACATTCCACAAGTACTACTTAAATCTGGGTGTGGTTTTAAGAAGACAGAATCATTAGAACATGCACTTGCAGGTTGCTAGTGCAAAATCCCCAAATCAATAGTCTAGCTCAACATCTAAAATCTTTCTAATCTACCTTGGATTTATATGGATAAGTGAAGCAGTTTGCTAAGAAATCAAGACCAGGTTTAGAATACAGGCTGGTGTAGCTCAGCAAGTCCTCCCATGCTGATGCTCTGCCAGAGGGCTGGGCCGAGGGGAGGGGGCGGGTCCTGCCCTCCCTGAGCTGACAGTTTGATGTCAAAGACCTTCACCAGGTGAAGAACTTGGAGTTTCTTCTAAGAAAAGTGGGTTTGAAAAGAGTCCTAAAATTGCTGGAGTGACACAATCCCATTTGTCTCAAGTTGGGGAGAGCAGCTGTAGGGCCACTTGGGAGACTCGTGAGACCAGGTGTGCAGTGTTGGTGGCTTCCACTTGAGCAGTGGGACGGTCAGTGGGTAAAAGCGAACAGATTGAAGACATGTTTCGATGGTAAAAAGGAAAGGATGAATGCTGTCTGTGAAGGTAGGATGGAGTAAGGCCCAGGTTTCTGGGTGGATTAATGAGGTAAATGATAGTCCTGCTGTGCTGTGATGAGGGAAACCTGCAGAGGTAGTTCTGGGGAAAATCTGATGAGTTCAGCTGTGGGTAAAATGAAAGGCTGTTAGATGTGTGGACTGGGAGCTCAGGTGAGAGCCAGTAGTGAGTAGGGTGAGGGGAGAGAGACTTTCAAATCATTTTGTCTTGTGAACATACAAATAAGTATGAGCAATGACACACTTAACACCTCTATATTCTGGATTTAAAGCCCAGTAACATTTTGCTTTATTGACTGCAGAGGTTCTTAATTTATTTAACAGAAATAAAATAAATAGAAACAAAATAGTGGAGTTAATCAATATCTTAGAGTTGATGTGTGTCCTTGTATGTATTTTGATACCTCATCTGTTTATATCTATAATCTACATAAAGTTAACTTGCTTAGCATAAGAGTTAAACAGAGGGACGTGACACACACTGTTAGGGGTTGCAGCTGATCACCTTGGGCAAATTATGTCACCTCTCTGTGCCTTAGTTGCATCTTCTGTGACTGACCCTGGGCCCCTCATCACAGCTGATTTCCTAGACTTGATGTTGGGAGGGAGGCTGCTGAAGGGAGTAAGAAGTGGCAACTGCTAGGGATACTGAAGAGAGAGACAAAAGCTGATTAAAGCCTATGAACTGAGTACAAATACCCTCAAAAGAGAAAGAATCCCACAGTGTTTTGAGCCACTTAGCGTAAGGAAAACAAAATCACGTGGGCCCAATTCTCTTGAACATTTGAGTATTGTGGGTGGGAGGGTGTCATCAAAAAAGTGTCGAGAAAAGGCCTTTTGGTTTCCTTTGACGTTTCCAGTAAGGGTGGGTAGCATAAGCAAAACCCCCACCGGTTCACAGTGGAAGGTGCCTTTTTTTGCAAAACTGACCAAAGTTTGGAAACCAGTCTTCAGCGGTGCTGGCAAATGAAGAGACTTCTGGATTGGGTGGGGCACTTGCTGTGACTTCCAGGTGACCTGCTAGCTGGGGAATGTGAGGCAGGCAGTAGTTTTGCAGGGAGACCCGGGCATAATCCCTGGCTCTGAGGCTGCTAGTCTGATTAGTCCCCTGGGCACCTGCAGTCCTAATGGGGCAGCTCGGGATGTGGCCTGGGACACCTGCTGTGCTGAGGGAGAGAAGAGGGCTTCCCTGAGGGGGTGTCCCTGTGGAGAGTGGAAACGTCCTCCTGCAGGTGAGGAAGAGCCTCTGAGCAGGGTGCTGGATGCACAGGCAAGACCACCCTGAACACGGAGGGTTTGGGAAGCCGGAAGTCATACAGTGGCCCGAGCAGCCTTGTTCCTGAGAGACTGGAGGTAAAAGATACTGAAAAGGCAGGCTAGGGTCAGACCCTGTGGTGTTTTATAAGTGACAGTAAAGGACTGGTCAGGCAGGCACGAGAGAACCCTGTGGGCATCCCAGCTGGGGCGTCACGCCAGAGGGAGGAGCAGAGTTATAGACTTTGCCACTTATTAGCTGTGTGACTTTGAGCAATATCACCCCAGTTCTCTCTCTATATATCTTCATCTGTAAAGTGACACAGGGACAAGCTCGTTTCATCAGAAGGCTTAGTTTAGCTCTGATCCTCTGTGTCCAGTCCTGTCAGTGCTGCCCTGTGAGGTTCTGCAGCGGCTGCTCTTACCCTGAGATGGGAGGGCATAGAGGGACATTGTAGCACCCGAGGGCAGGATGGGTTTGCTTTAAAAGCAGACATGTTGCCGCCTGCAGCTGCAGACCTGCAGGCAGTTTGGTTGATGGTCGTGGAGAGAACTTTGGAGGCCTTAGCGTCGTCTTAAGACTTGTTTTCACTTAGGGACCGGATTTGCCTTTGCAGATTAATGTTGAAGATTTGGGCTTCTGGCAAAGCTGTTTTCAGAGATAGGTATATACGTAACATATCGTATAAAATAAAATGGTTTTCTTAATGTGTGGGACTTTGCAGCTGTTGGGAACAGCTCTGTTGCCCTGGTCTCCACGGAGGACACTAGGGTTCAGCAGAGCGTGCGGGAGGGCAGGAAAGCCACAGTGCTTTTGCCGGCTGTTCTCCCCAGTAGGGCAGTCTGCTGAGTTGACTCTTCTCTGAGTTTGGTTACCAGATGAGCAGACAGCAAAGTAATGAGTTCTGGTGGGACTGTATAATGACAGGAAGAAAGAGGAACTAGTAGTTTTTCAGGACTAGAACACGCTTTTGGTTCCTCATCCAGTGTATTCCATTACAGAAGTGATGAGTTGTGTCTATTCTGGGACTTGATTGAAATAAACGTTCAGCCTAAAATTAAGAGTTGTGTTTCATTTGGTGGGAGGACTCGAGCCGGGATGACAGCCTCTCAGATCACTCTGAGGAACTGCTCCCAAGAGGTATGGGAAGAGCTAGGATATACAGGAGCTTTACAACAAAGACCAGGTAGTTGGAACAATAAAAGATTGCTTGTTAACTAAAGAAAGCCAGGTATCTCAAGTTCAAGTATTTAGTGGTTTTCTATGTATGGGAGGAAGCAAACATTTGGACTCACTGAATTCATACTTTAACAAGCACCTAGCTATCTAGGGCAAGTATCCTGTCCTTTCTTATTCTGAGTCTGCTCAGAGGGCACCAATATGAGTGGCTGAGAGGCTGGGCTGCAGGCCTGTCCTCGCTGGGGTGTGGCAGCGGCTGCTGATGGCTTGGCTTCAGGATTCTATGTTTACTGACATGGTTGCAGTATTTTCTTTCACACTGTAGTATTTTCATTCACAGTGCTCCCCCTTGGTCCTAAATTCGACCAATATTTTGAGAGACGTTTCATGACCAATTTTGTAACACGGTGCTAGGATGGCTCATTCCTAGTTCAGGTGAAGTATCTTCTGAGCTGCCATTCAAGGTGTTAGTTTTTTATCAGACCCTGTTGATACTAAAAGTTCTCTGGATCGCTTGTCTTACTAGTCTATTATGATCCAGGAATTGTTTACTCTTCGTTGCTCATTACCATAACTAGAATCACACTATTACAATTATTTTACACAGAGTTATAAATTTTATCTATTCCTTCAAGATGTTTAGCCATCATCAATCTTTTAGGCCTAGTTACACATTGGGAAAAGTAACAGACAACAATTTTATTATATAGACAGGATATAAGTAATTCAGCTAGTAACGTTTATAAAGTCATGAGTAAGAATTTAATAGTCGAGAAGTTATATTTTTGGGTTAAAATTTTCCTTGTGTTCCTGATTGAGTTTGAGTGATCTTATGAGAAATTTCATATTTATGGTCAGGGTCAGAACAGGTATTAATTGGCCAGGTGAGGTCTCCCACTTTGTAAGATCAACAGTGGCCTAAACAGAACTATAATTTCTTTTTAGAATAACATTTCTGAGGGCTATCTAGTTAGAGCCTTGGAGTAGGGAAACCCACCAAGGTAACACAGAAGTACTAGACATAGGTAATTTACCATAAACTTAACAGTTGGAATAGTTCATAATCAAAGGTAGGAGAAATTATCAAAGTAATTGGCATACAGGCCTGGTTCGGTGTCTTGGGCCTGCAGTCTTCTTCAGATGTTGTCTTCTTCTCATCCTGACCTGGTAGATTCTTCTCCATTTGGGCATTGTTTTAAGGTGAGCAGTGCTCTATAGGCCAGTGCACTGCAGGGGCTGTTTCTGATAGGAAATGAATCTGAAAGTCCATTTCCTTCAGCTTTGGTGTGTATGGTCTAGTTAAGAGTACCTGATAAAGGGTCATTCCATTCAGGTTGGAGACAGTTCTTTAAGTCATGCCTGTTCCAGTATTTATAATACCCTGGCTGCTGGTCATGGGGCATTGGAACTTTGCCCAAGGATAGATTACTGAGCTTCAGAAACAAACCTAGAGTATTTTTTTATAATTCAATTAAACTTTACAGCAGTGACATAACAGCAAGGAATGATCTGGGAAATGTCTTAGTAAATATAGACCTCAATCAACAAAACTAGAAATTAATATCCACTAAAATATAATCTTTTTTCTCTCTAAAGTTACCCTCATTTTTCTCAAATATAGTCAAATCAAGATTAATTTATTTACAAGCTAATTCTGATTATTTGATTATATAGGCTTTTTTTTTTTTTAAATTGGCTGTGTTGGAACTTTTAATAAGGACTCTCAGGGTAGAATGTAAATAAGGTTTTCTTAGGCCAGGAATGCCTTGTCAAGGGCTTGCCATGGATTTCTGCCTTACAGATTTAGGTAAATTCTTTTCTCTTTAAAATCCTTAAAATACCTCGAGATTCCTATATCTGTTAGGAGATGATCTTCCTAATTTGTCTGATAGAGCCACTGGGGACCTTAGAGTTTTTAGTCTCTTGAGGGATCAGATAGAGAGAAAAGATAACTGTTCCAAGTCTGCGAACATAAGTATAATTTATCAAATTTCTGTGAATCATAACTAGCTTAAGAAGAAGAGTTTCTTTATGTCTGGGAAACAGGTTAAAAGCCAGTAATATTTCAGACAAAATCAAAAATTATAACCATATTCACCAGTTTACTCAGTCCCATGTAACTAATTCTTTTACTCAGAGTTTTCATTAGACCTTTAAAATTTCTTACCCAGTTTAGTTCAGTGCTAAAGTTTGAAATTTATTTGAAATCAATAAATCTCCTTGAAGAGAAAGCAATTTGCAAAATCATCAGAAGGAAACAATTAACTGTATATAAATGACAAGTGATTTAAAAGCATGGTTAAACAACGTTACACTATAATCGATAAAGAAAACTGGTCACTATAACTAGAATTATGACTGGTAACATTTCAGATATACCAGAATTTTAGGGAATCCATATAATTTCTAGAATATCTATATTAATAATATTTTCTCATACAATATAACCTAGGAAGATCTATTATTCATTTGATAATACCATGTTATTTAACATGCCAAATGAAACTTACTAGTTTAAAATCTCTCTTTGGGATGTTTCAGGGGCCCTCTGTAGCATCCCAAACTTAACTGGAGATTAAAAGAACTTTAATTAGAAATTGATATTTGGGGAGCTTTTTAAAAGTTTTCAGAACACTTGGTCAGATAAACATATAGATCATTGTAAAGTAGTTCTTCTTCATTAACAAGAAAATACGTTAAAGGTAAAAGCAGAACAGGTCAGTTATGTGGTATAAGAAGCTTTACAATTTGTTACTGAAAGTGGATTAACATTTTTAGAAAATTTTGTCATCTTAACAGAGAGAAAACCAAATCTAGTCTTGTACCAGATTACTTCAAAGATTCATTTACTTTGCCCAAGTTGATTCTAAACTTAGACAATTCCGACAACGTACAAAACTCTTTCCTCAGGGTTCCTCTTCCACAAGCGTTCCACAGCTTTCTATACTCACATTAGTGTGTCCTTTATTTTCTCTTCCATTCAGAAGTAACCAGCTTCAGAAGAAAGTCACTATTTTTTATTAACAATATATAATTACATTCATATATCTTCCTTTACACATTTATCTTACTTTCCTAGGATACTGAGATTATACCCTTAATAACAGAGATTATTTCAGGGTAGCACCAACCATTTATTAATATTTCTAAACACCTTTAGTTTCTCTATAAGGGTAAGTTAAATGTTAAATAATTCATATTTCAATCTTATTTTATCTGAAAGTGTCATAGCTATTTAATAAAATCCTATCATTTAACTTAATTTAGCACAACTCTAGAATTTAAAGATACCAAACATTTAGAGATTATCTTAACCATACATTTTAAAAATATATTTTAAAAATTTACCCAAAGCTCTCAACTCACTTGCATTTAATTTACTTAAAATTTTACTACACCACATTAGTATTTTTTTTCTTGACAATTCTGCAACAGATATAACAGGATCTTATTTGACTTTCATTAAAACTAGGTACAGTAAAGGTATTGTACTTAATATTGATGACTTTAAAGATGTCTATTTTAATTAGAACATACTTAAACTAAACAATATCAAATATTATCTTAATATTGAATATTTTCCAGTTCATGTGACGCTGAAAGTCAATTTGGTCAGTTTTTATTTTAAAAATACTTAATTTGTAAGCTCTTACATTTTTTACGTCAATTAAGCAGAGATCTTTGACTTTGATTTTTTTTTTCAGCTGTAGAAATATCTCACATCTATAATGTGTATGCAGGCTTATATACAGACAAAAGCTAGAGATCTCATAGGTTCACTTTAAAACTTACTTATAAGATAGGCATAATAATAGTTGTAGTAAGCTGAATTTGCTTGCTCAAATCACTAAGGCTTACTGTTTATGAAACCGACATTTAAGATTTCTTGACAAATGCTGAAGGACGCATCAGAGTTCTGAGTTCTAAAATGCCAAAAATTTCTTGGCCTTCAGTATTATCTCGTTGAGCTAATTAGGCTCAGTCCTAGGTCACTGTTTGCTGTATTTATATTTCTGATCTGCAAGACAAAGACAGACACTTCCAGTTCCCCAGAGAACTGCTCTGTCACGCAGGTCCAATTGTATCTCCTTAATTGGCTTTTTTGTATCAGTGAGAAGAGATGTAAACAAAGAATTCCATGTTTTAAAACTTTAAGATTTACTTTAGCATGTCTTCCAAAGCTTGCATAAGGTATTTAGTGAGGTCTCTTTTCCTTGAGTTATAAGTTAAACCCAGGGTAAACCTCTTATTTTATTGTCTATTAGCCACTGAATATTAGTTTTTAATTTTACATTATATTGGAAGTTTCACGAAACTCTATTGGTTTCCTTTACTTTGTTCAATTAATATTTTCTAAGGGACAGATATGTGCCCAGCCTTATAATACCAAGAAGGGGAAGCGTTTTTCCATTGAAGTATATCTATCCCACAATATAATTAAGCAAAAGTTTTATATAAAGCCCATTTAATATACCAATTTTACCACTTTTATCTCAATTTTATTAAATCTTGTATCTTTAATTTTTATATTTATTAGGTTTAATCAGTAATTCCTATTTCTAGAAGGAGTGTCAGAAGCTTTTTTTTTTTTTTTTTTTGTGCACTGTATCTAATTATATAGAAAAGTCTCTGGGATTCCCAAGTTTCAGCCAAAGAGCTTAGGCCCTTCTCAATTTTCAATTTGATTAATAGGTCTGTTGTCCCAATCATTGATCAAGTATTTCAGTCTATAAATATGTATTATTTTTAGCTCTATAAATACATATATTTTAAACTGTGCTAAAGCAGACTTGTTTCAACTTTAATGTTGGGGGACAGTAGGTGATCTCTTTGGCCCTTTTTTTTTACTTTACGTAGTGTAGTATCAAAACCTTGTATCTAAATCCAAAAATGTCCATTTTATTTATCTCATTCAAAATAACCATATAAAAATATTTATCCATTTGGGATAAGCCCCTTATCTTTTTTTTTTTCCGACATTTTTACAATCTTTTTTCCAGTTATTCAGCCTAATTAACATTAATTATTCTAAGTATTTATTAGCATCTCTAAAACCATTGATCGGAAAGGAAAAACACAAATGTAGATTTTCAAACCAGTTTTTTTTTTTTAACTAATTTCTTAGGTTAACCATTAGATATATTTTTCTACCTTTAAACTTGATTTTAATAGGTACCAATAAAACGGCTGTTTATAATGAGAGCTCTTTCAACTTTCACCAATTTAAAAGTTTTCCCAAATTAAAGGATCCATCATATGGCCATCAATTTATATATATATATATATATATATATATATATATATATATATATATATATATATATATATATATATATATATATATATATATATATATATATATATATATATATATAGGGATTTTAAACCAATAAGATGAAGAGGCTTTTCCACATGAGAGTGGGGGTGTTGCTTAAATAAAATTCAAATTTTACTTCCAAAAGCTAAAAGCCTTTGTGGTCCAGGCTGATGCAACAACGGTTAAGATGGCAAAATATCTGAAAATTGGTAAAATCAAAGGATTTTTGAGAATCCCAATTTATTTACGTGGCCACAATATGTACACAATACTTGTACCTTTTGTATGACAGAGTCCAAGGTTTCGTTTAAAAAAAAAGAAACACATATATACATATATGCACACACATAAAACACTCAGAGAAAGATAAAACGTTTACATTTCAAGGACACAGGAAGAGAAATCCAAGTTCCCCCTAAATGGGATTTTGTTCTTATAAGTTCAGAATTCCAAAAAATATTTTATCAGGCCTGGTTAGTTACTTTCAGGGTGAGATTTTTTTGTAATTCCTAATTAATTTTGTAAGTTTGTACGTATATAAACCTGTCTAGTGTATTAGTTGGACACTAGCAATCTGTCATTTCTTTTTCTTTTCTGTTCTGTGTTTTTATTTTTTATTAATTTTTTTTTTGAAAGTTCTATTCCCCATTGTAAGGTCGGGTTCTCAGAATAAAATTGCTGGTAAGATTTCCCGCAGGGACAACAATATGGCATGAAGTCTTTGCCTCTACCATTCCTGAAAGTTTCTCCGTCACCCAAAAAAGCTGTTACCAGCCAGGAGGAGGGTCCCATTTTTGGAGTTGAAAGGTTCCTCATAAGAGTTTTACTTTTATTCCGAAAAATTCAATGGAGGTAACCAAATCGAGGACAACATTAGAACAGCCTCTTACCTAACCACTCAGTCCTGAAACCAGTGTCTTTCAACTTGGACCCACTCAGGACGTTTTCACTGGGTGAGTATTTTCCTCATATGTTTCCACCAGCCCCACTTCAGATGTCTCCTCAAGGTGGGTGTTTCCTGTTATCTTTCAACCAGGCCCCACCCAGCATGTCTCCACTTGGTGGGTAATTCCCCCCAGTCTCTTTCAACTGGAGAGCCAGGTACCTGGATACACCACCAAATAAAACTCAGGATCATCAACCAATATGGGAGATCCTAGAACCAGGAGAGACTCACCCAAATTCATCTGGATTCCCCAAGGAGGCAGATGTGCACAAAGTGCCAATGCTGGTACCAAGGCTCCGGTAACTCGGAGAGTTCAGCTGGAGAGAAGTCTGCTCTGGGTCCCTTCCTGGTGTCCAAAACTTTTGACTGAAATACATGTGCAGCCTAAAAGTTAAGAGTTATGTTTTACTTGGCGGGAGGACTCGAGCCGGGATGACAGCCTCTCAGATCGCTCAGAGGGACTGTTCCCAAGAGGTTGAGGAGGAGCTAGGATATATAGGAGCTTTACAACAAAGACAAGGTGATGGAACAATAAAAGATTGCTTGTTATCTAAAGAAAGCCAGGTATCTCAAGTTCAAGAATTTAGTGCTTTTCCATATATGGGAGGAAGCAAACATTTTGACTCACTGAATTCATTCTTTAGACAAGCATCTAGCTATCTAGGGCAAGCATCCTGTCCTTTCTTATTCTGAGTCTGCTCAGAGGGCACCATTGTGAGTGGCTGTAGAGGCTGGGCTGCAGGCCTGTCCTCGCTGGGGTGTGTTGGCAGCCGCTGATGACTTGGTTTCAGCATTCTTTGTTTACTGACATGGTTGCAGTATTTTCATTCACACTGTAGTATTTTCGGTCACAGAATGATTATGGATAATGTGCAAACTTGGAAAGCAACCGAGATGGAATTATTTCAGGTACCTTCAAATTTAATAAGCCGTGTGCAAACATAAAAATTGAGGAAGCATACAAAAGGATTTGGTGGTGTAGGGAAGGTGTTCTGCACATTACAGGAGAAGGCAGAATTCCTTTTCTTTGTGGGCAGGGACGTAAACCCACCTTTCTTTTCTGTAGTGGTTTCTGAGAACAGTTTATGGTAATTAATGAACATTGAGAAACGGTGGCAAACATCGCATTCAAGAGCTGGCCGGCTGCAAACTTGTGTATTGGACAGGTGGATTTCATAGGCAAGTGGTCAGGTGGATGGGAGAGAGATGGAGCCCAGGCCTGGGCCCAGATTCAGGTTTAAATCGCCATTTCCTCACCATGGGGTCTTGGAATAGAATGTAACCTCTCCTAACCTGTTGGTGAATCTGTGAAATGGGCATGATAATATTCGTTTGTTCCTGGGATTGTTGTAAGTTGTAAAGAGTATTATAGCACACATGAAGCACTTAACACACTGGCACTTAGCAGTGTTCACTGTGCGTGGACGTCCCGCTTCACGTGTGTCAGAGCCGTAAAGGCAGCATTTGTCTGTTGAGGGTGCACTGGTAGCCCCTTGAATAGGTTGTGAATTTAGTTATTTCCTTTAATCTTGGTAAATCTGTGTGCCATGGGCAGTTATTTTCATGGACAGATGAGGAACCTCAGGGTAAAGAAGACTGTGTAATTTACCCAAAGTCAGACCATAATTTTGGGTGCAGGGGCCTCAGTTCAGCATGGGCACCTGGGACTTCTGCCCTCTCCTTTCAGCACCTGAGCCAGATGTGTGCTCGGCTGTCCCCGAGCCCAGAATATCCAGCAGGGAGCAAGACATACCTGGCCCTGTGCTGCTTGAGCAAAACTCCGGGGTGGAGGCAGTTACAAAAGGATAAACATAAAAACAGATGACTGCAAACTGTGATCAGCTCTGAGAAGGAAAGGAACAGGCCTCGCTGTGCAGTGCTGGGAACTTTCCCATCGGGGCTGCTCTGGGGGCGTTCATCTCAGCTAAACAAGCTCTGCTGCTGCACCAAGGCAGGAAGGCAGGGCGCATGTGACCAGGTAGACTGGGCCTCGTTGGTGATACTCATTCCCCATTAAGCAGCAGCTGTCATGGGCACTTACCTAGTAAACAGATGTTGGCCATAATCATCACGCACTTTGCTTGGTAGTTTTATTGGCCCCACCTTTGAGATGAGGTAATTGAAGCTGGGGAGTTTGCTGCATGCCCGTGATCACCTTGGAAATACCCCCACTGGTCTTTCAACCTAGACTGGCGTGGCTGTCATGCCCCAGCCCTGTGAATGGCATCGTGTAGCTTCTCCCAAGTGGCCCAAATGACTGATATTGATTTTCTTAATTCGTAGGAAATGGTATGTGACAATAGGAGAAAAAGCTAGTAAGAAATTGTTTGAAAACTAGAAAAAAATTGAATTCTTCCCCAGCTGGGGGAGCGTAAGCTCTGTCACACACACCACTCACTTCCTGGCACCTCCTCCCTGCCAACTCCGTGTTCAGAAGCCACTCTGAGCCTTTGAAGAACATTTTGCCTCATGACACTGTTGACTAGGACCTGTGACCTCTCTGTCCCTGGTTAACAGTCTATTCAAAGCCATTTAAATTTTATGCAGGCTCCTCCACTCAGATGTAAGAATAGCCTCTTTAAACTTCTTGATGCAGCTCCTTAATGAGGATCTTGTGAAGGAAACCTAGTCAAAACCTGGGATATATGCACATAGTGACCGTAAACTCAGCACTTTGTGAAGTTCAGAATCAGATGGGTGGGAGACTCAGGAAAGGATTTTTAAGGTAGAAAAGGGAAAGTGAAAGGACGCAGGCTGTGTAAGGGTGAAACATCTCGGTCCCAGCCAGCAAGGCACCTGTGTTCAGGATGGTGTGTGGGGAGTGCAGAGTTGTCACAAAGAAAGAAGTGGTGGAATGGGAGGGGGACAGTTAGGTACTTTACTGGGGAGGGAAATAGTGGGCTGAACATTTCCTGGTTGAACAAGAGGACTGTGACATGATGTGCTTGTATTTTGGAGAGAAGGGTTTTGTGGGGACAGGCCTAGGGAGAACGCTCTGTGGCTGGGGAGTCAGCACAACAAAGAAACACAGAGAACTGGGCACCCCAGGGCCCCTGCTGGGGGAGAGGCTGCCCGCCAATTCGAGCCCTTGGGGCTGCTTCTGTCCCTTAGCCGGGGCCTTAGAGCTCCCTTCACAACCCAGTCCTGTTGATACAAGAAAAAATAAGTGGGGCATGAGAAGGGCTATGTCCCAGGCTTTGGTTGAGACACTTGGATGTGCCCTGCCAGATGTGGGTACTTGGCTTCATGCAGGAAAGTATTCAAGCGCAAGCCACTGTTGAGTAAAGGTAGATTTATTCAGAGAGATTCATTGAAAGGCAAGAGAAATTCCACGATGTGTGGGGGTTTGATGCTCAGATTAAAAGTAGGTACACACTCCACAGATTGTGGGCCTTCTCTGAAGCGGGAGAGAGAGGTGTGACCCCTAGGCGGTGCTGTGTTGCTTGTATTCATGGGCTTGGTGGTTTCATATGCTAATAAGTAGAAGGACCAGCCTAAGGGCAAGGGGCTGGATTTCACAGGGAGTTGGCCATTTCCCACACTTTGACCTTTTTTGGCTAGCCTTGGGACTGCCATGGTGCCTGGGGGCGTGTTATTCACCATGTTACTATTACAATGGGTGTATAATGAAGCTCAAGCTCTGCTAGAAGTTAAATCTCTTCATCCTGAGCCTCAAGGCCTATTGGGGGTTGAATCCTTCACCATTTTGATGTTTATTGCTGTGGCCTTCCTTGAATGGCTGTGCTCTGCCCCCTTCCATCCTGTCTCACTGTGATGACACAGAGAGAACAAAGGCCCGGCCCTGGCAGTGCTCCTGCATTTAACAGGGGGAGGGGTGGGGTAGGCTGAGGATGACTCTGGGTGGTGTGAAGGATGTTTCAGATTTTCCCACGTGGGACATGGGGACCTGCCAGCTGCCACAGCAGATTTATCTCACGGGCATTATCGCTTGTGTCACTCATTTGTTTCTATTTTTCTTATTTTTTTTTTAAGTATTTAATCTAAATTTAATATCAGGTTTTTTTAGGAAACAAATTTCTCTTTTTCTTTTCTTTGGGGCTCTTTTTGGGGGGGTAGGTAATTAGGTGTATTTATCTGTTAGTGGAGGCCCTGGGGCTTGAACCCAGACCCCGTGTATGCTATACACAAGCTCTAACACTGAGCTCTACCACCCGCCCCTTCATCTTTTTCTTTTTGCTTTAGCTGCCAAAAATCTTACAGCTGAATTTCTAGTCGGCCTTTAACACTTACCCTGACTTCATGGCATCGATTTTTATGACTTTACCTCCCCCTGGTTTCATTTAAGTATTGAATCTCCATTTTCTTTTCACTCTCACTTTTGTCTTTTTGTTGTTATGGTTGTTAAGCTGTGTTTAAAAAATTGTTTAAATTCTCTTTTAGCAGGAGGTTGAAAGTAAATATATATGTAAATAAACATCACACTTAAATGCTTTTATACATTCTAAGCTGTTTAGTTGTTACTTAAAAACTGAACTGATATTAAAGTTATAACATTTTTACATTATTTTTTAATTTTTTCTAAAGGTATAGCTGATTTACAATGTGATATGTTTCATGTGTACAATAGTTGCTCCATTTATAGTTATTGTAAAACATTGACTGTATTGTGTATGTTGTAAGATACATCACTCTAGCGTGTTTACGTTACATGTAGCAGCTTGTATAAGAAAGTTGGGTAACACAGAGTCTGGGGCGTGGCTGTGTCTGACTCAGGTTCCAGGTCACCCTGCCTGTCAGACCCCAGGCCCTCACTCCTGTCTGCAGGGCAGCGAGTGGAGGCAGCTCTCAGCGCTGGTACCAACCTCTGAGTGGCAGTGACAGCAGTGACTGTCTGTGGACGTGCAAAGTGTTGTTCCAGGAGATTTACATGCATTTCTTCATTTATTATTTAAAGCCCTCCTGTGAGGAATCGTTTTATGTTTTTAATGAATAATACACTTTATTTTTAATTTGATAGACTTCAAACTTCCGGAAAATTTACAGGAGTAGTACAATGAACACTTAGATACACTTCACCTAAAAGGGCAGTATTTGTCCTTTTGTTTCTGGCTTATTTCAGCATACTTTTTTAAGGTTCATCCATGTTGTAGCCTGAAACAGTAATTTATTCTTTTGGTTTAATAATATCTTTTTTCTTTTTTTGTTTTTGGTCTATTTAAAAATAGTTTCATTGAAGTCTAGTCAGTTTATAATGTTGCATCAGTTTCTTGTTTACAGCACAACACATCAGTTATATAGGAATATACATGTATTCATTTTCATATTCTTTTTCAACATAAGTAACTATAAGATATTAAACATATTTCCCTGTACTATACAGTATAAACTTGCTGTTTATTCTATACATAATCAGTATCTGCAAACCTTGAACTCGCAAGTTATCCCTTCCCACACCGTCTCCCCTCTGGTAACCATAGTTTGGTTTCTATGTCTCTGTGTCTGTTTCTGCTCTGTAGATAAGTTTCTATTTCTTTGTTTTTTTTTTTTTTTTTTTTTTTTTTTTTTTTTTAAGATTCCACATATGAGCGATCTCATATGGTATTTTTGTTTCTCTTTCTGGCTTACTTCTCTTAGAATGACATTCTGCAGGTCCATTCATGTTACTGCAAATGGCATTATTTTATTATTTTTTATGCCTGAGTAGTAGTCTATGTTATAAATATACTGCAACCTCTTTATCCAGTCATCTGTCAGTGGACATTTAGGTTGTTTCCATATCTTGGCTATTGTAAATAGTGCTGCTGTGAACATTTGGGGGAAGGTGTCTTTTTGAATTAGGTTTACTTCTGGATATATGCCCAGGAGTGGGATTGCTGGGTCATAGGGGAAGTCAATTTTTTGTCTTTTGGTGAATCTCCATACTGTTTTCCACAATGGCTCCACAAAACTGCATTCCCAGCACAGTGTAGGAGGGTTCCATTTTCTCCACAGCCTCTCCAGCATTTATTGTTTGTGAACTTCTGAATGATGGCTATTCTGACTGGTGTGAGGTGATACTTGATTGTAGTTTTGATTTTCATTTCTCTGATAATGATATTGAGCATTTTTTCATGTGCCTATTGGCCATTTGTATGTTTTCATTGGAGAAAAGTTTCTTTAGCACTTCTGCCCATTTTTGGATTGAATTGTTTATTTTTCTTTCTTATCAAGTGTAAAAGCTGTTTATATATTCTGGGACTTAACCCCTTGACAGTCTCATTTATTGTAAATATTTTCTCCCATTCCATAGGTTGTCTTTTTGTTTTGCTTACTGTTTCCTTTGCTGTGCTAAAGCTTGTAAGTTTAATTAGACCCCACTTGTATATATTTGCTTGTATTTCTATTGCTTGAGTAGACTGCTCTAGGAGAACATTGCTGAGATGCATGTCAGATGTTTTGCCTACGTTTTCTTCTAAGAGGTTTGTAGTGTCTTGTCTACATGTTTAAGTCTTTAAGCCATTTTTAATTTATTTTTGTGTGTGCTGTGAGGGAGTAGTCTAACTTCATTGATTTACATGCAGCTGTCCAGTTTTCCCTACACCATTTTCTGAAGAGGCTGTCTTTACTCCATTGTATGTTCTCACCTCCTTTGTCAAAGATTCAATGACCAAAAGTTTTTGGGACTATTCTTGATAATTTTTTTACCCATTCATTGATGGATGGATATTGTTTGTAACTTTTGGCTACTCTGAATGATACTGCTATGAATATTGATGTGCAAATTTTTGTGAGAATATGTTTTCATTCTGTTGGCTGTACAGTTGGCCCGCCATGTCTGTAGTTTCCACTTCATGGATCCAGATGGCTGGTTGTGAAGGGACTCAAACATACTTGGATTATGGAATCCATGGTGGTGGGTTCCTGAAACCAATCCCCCGAGGATACTGAGGGATGACCCTATATGTAGGAGTAGAATTGCTGAGCCATATGATAACACTAAACTTTTGAGGAAACACCAGACTTTTCCAAAGAAGCTGCACCATTGCCCCTTTCCAATGGCTGCATATTGAGGGTTCCCATTCCTCTGCCTCCTGACCGACACTTGTTATTGTCCATGTTTTCATTATAACCATCCTAGTGGGTGTAAAATGAGATCTCATTTTGATTTTGATTTGACTAGTGATGCTGAGCATCTTTTCATATGCTTATTGGCCATTTGTGTATCTATTTAATTCCTTGGTAAATTTAAAAATTGGGTCAATTTTCTTTTTATTGGTCACTTGTAAGCATTTGTTTTATATCCTGGATACTAGTCTCTTATTAGATATATGCTTTGCAAATTTTTTCTACTATTCTGCAGATTGTCATTCCACTTTACTTTTTTTAAACATTAAGACAAGTTCTTTATGGGGAAGTAATTAGATTTATTCATTTATTTTATTTATTTATTTATTTTTTGCCAAGTATGCACTCTATCACTTGAGCTACCCCCTTCCCCTTTCATTTCACTTTCTTGATGATGTCTTTTGTAACAAGTGGTTTTAATTTTGATGAAGTCCAGTTTATCTGTTTTTTTTTTTTTTTATCACTTCTGCTCTTGGTATTGTATCTAGGAAACCATAACCTATCCTAGGTCCACAAAGATTTATACTATGTCTTCTTTTAGAAAGTTTATAGGTTTAGATTTTACGTTTCTGTCTGTGATCCATTTTCAATTAATTTTTATTTGTTATATACAATAGGGGGTTTCAGATTCTAAATTCATTCTTTTGCCTGCAGATACCCAGCTTTCACTGCACCATTCATTGAATAGACTATTCTTTCAATGGAGTGTTGTTGGCACCCTTGTGGAAAACTGACTGTAAATGTAAGTTTCCCCCCTGGAATTTTTACTGTGTCTCATAGATTTATGTATCCAAACTTATGACAGTACCATAATGACTTGAGTGATATAGATTTGTAGTAACATTTAAAGTGAGTCCTCCCACTTTGCTCTTCTTTTTCAAGATTGCTTTGGCTGACCTGGGCCCCTTGCACTTCCATATGAATTTTGGGATCAGTTTTTCAATTTTTGAAAAGAAGTCAGCTGGAATTTTGATAGCGATTCCACTGAATTTGTAGATCACTTTGGGGAGTCTTAACATTTTTAACAATATTGTCTACCATTCCATGAACATGTGATGTCTTCCATATATGTAGATCTTCTAAAATTTTTTCAGTGATACTTCAAATTCTTCAATGTACAAATCTTGTAAATTTTTGTTAAATGTATCTCCCATTTTATTTTTAATGCTGTTGTAAATGGAAAGGCTGAGCTTCTTAAGGGTGGGACTATATATCAATTTGTTTATTTCTAGGATTCCTACACATCAAATACACTAGGTTTATATTTGCTACATAAATCTATCCACAACTCTTCCCTCCCCTGAGTTATAAGAAACCAAGACCCAGGTTAAACTACCTCAACACCTATGTGGAAGTGAGAAATGAGACCCTTGGGTGGGGCTTTGTGCAGATGATACTGAGAGCTAATTTAGGATGGCTTCATCTTAATTTCTTTTAAACAATCCTTTCAGTGTATATAGTCAGATACATTAAGAACATGCCCTTTTGATGTACAGAGGAGGTAAGACTATCATTTTCAAATAATTTCTAGTGAGAATGTTGTACTTGAAACCTGATTTGTATCTATCTTTGAAGATTTATGTTTCAGGAGCTTTGACTAAAGAACACATGTCTTTATTCAATAACGACAACTAAATGCTCAAACAACATGTAAGAGTTTGAGCTGTAACTGGAGGCAGCAATTACCTCTCCCAATACGCTTGTGCTGATCTGCTCAAAGGGGTTCGTCCAACTGTTTGTCAGTAGTCTGTTGGACAAAGCCATAAAACATTGATTTAAGGTTGCTGGAATGCAACATATTCTTATTAATACTAATTAAGCCCATATTGAGTGCTTACTGTATTTTGGGAATTGTCCCTCAGACTCACATGAATTTTATTTCTCTGAAAACCTCACATATTTCCTTGTTATTTCCACTTTACAGATAAGGAGACTGAGGGTTAAGTCTTCTCTCTTTTTGGGGGAGCTCATTATCAATGACTGGAAGTTATAAGGAAAAAGATATTGATTCATCCTGAGAAAACATTTTTCTGAGAGTCAACATTGAAGAGGATGACCACTGAAGAGGGTGATCATTGTTCGAGTGAGACGAGCCCCGTGTTGTACGGAGTCAACATCCCAGTCCTGGACACGGCACGTGTAGTGCTGCAAGGTGGGTGAGGCGGCGCGGCCGCGCAGGGAACGAGGATGCCGGGCCGTTGGGCTGTGCTCAGGCTTGGTGAGGCTTTCTCCTAAGGGCAGTGGACCGTCATTGACAGATTTTAAGTAGGGGAGTGGGGTGCTCTCGTAGATCACTTTTGTGTTTGTAGAATGCTTGCAAACATTCAGCAGGCTCGGCAGAAAGTGATGTGACTAATCAGAGTAGGGTGGCTCTGAGGTATAGCAGTGTTCAATTTTCAAGTGGTTTTCAGTCCCATGTTTGTGGCTCAGTAGCTGTGTCACTTTGGATGACACACTCAAGGAAGTGAAACAATTTATCTAATAAATTGAAGCAGTGATGTACCCAATTCCCAGGACTGTTGTGGAGATCCAGTGAGATAACATGCGCACAGTGTGCAGCATGGTCCCCAGCCCAGAGTCAGTGCTGAGGGAGTGCCTGTGAGTACCTGGTAGGTCAGGTGTGGGTGGTGGGGCTCGGTGACTGAGGAAATCTGGGCCCTGAAGGAGGGGTCCAGTCACATCTGTGAGTGATGGGCCTGAGCTGGGAGGGGCAGAGAGACCTTCCCTCCCAACCAGGGACCCTGGGCAGGACGGCTATGGGAGGAGATCCGTGAAGTCAGCTCTTTGCAGGTGGAGTTGGAGTTGCCCTTGAGACATCTAAGTGCAGTGTCACGAGCTCACAGAGGAGGTCTGGGCCCGGGCTGTGCATTTTCCTATAATCTCAATCCCTGAGGATGTTGAGGTATTGATGACTGAACGTGAAGACATACTTTACAGGACAAGTGAATAGTTGTATCATCTCTGTCATCAAAGCTCACGTCTCTTTATTCATCACCCACTTTGTTAATTGGGTACTTACAGGGCGGTTCTTCACCACCCTCCCCTAGGCTCAGGCTCCACAGTAAAGAGCTGGTGAGCCTCCCTCTTTTCCAGAAGAAGACACATTTAGCTGGTAGCCTTCTATACCTCTCCAGACTTAGAATTTTAATTTGTTGTTTTAATTCTATTATCTGTTGGTCATCTCCTGACAGGAGAGACGTTTTACCTCATGGTCATGTTTCAATTAGCTGTTACAGAGAATTGCTGATCTGATCCATAGTGTATGTATTATATTAACTTTGTAGAGTATTTATCATTTTTCTTTCTTTGCCCTTAAATTTTGTTTGCCCCTTCAATGTTCTATCCTATTTCGGGCCTTATTTTTTTTTAATTAAAATATGTGTGTTAGTAGTTAAGAAAACAAAAGCAAAGAAACAATGCACATGATACCTAAATTTAGAAAATATCTATTGTGTTTTCTGTCTCGGCAATGGAGGGTTCTAGAAACTCGTGAAAACGTTCATTACACAAGTTCCTTAAAATGCTGATTAAGAAATAAATCCTTCCTTCCTCATCTTTCAAGCTGCACAGCTAATTTTCAAGAAAGTGAGGGGAAATCCTCAGAATCTAAGTCCAACCAGAAAGCAGGGATTCTGGGAGATACGTGAGCCTTAGAAGCCCTGGGGTGCCGGTTGGCTCCTGAACTGAGTGTTAGTTGCCCTGGCAGGAGGGCGGGAGGTGAGCCCCAGGCCTCTCACACTGGGAGTTGGATGGCTCATCCTATGTAAGGCCAAGCACGTCCTGAGAATCCTGTTTAATAAAGGGTGAATTAGAAAGAAAGAATAATATCATTCCTCAAGGCAAGAAATTAAGAAAAGTCAATTTTTTGGGAAGCAGGGTAAAATAACAAATCCAAAGTAAGGATTTAGTTTAAAGCTGTTCTGGCATGAGAGTGACCACAATCTCCTGGCAGAAAATCACAGCTCCTCCCAGAATGAGAAGTTGTGTTTTGAATGAATCAGTGAACAGCCATTCCAAAAAAGGCCTCCTGAGTCTTCTGGATCAAGATACTAGACCCAAACAGCTCTCTTCCAAGGTCTCATTTAAATAACCAGAAAGGTTTTAAAGGAAAGAAGCCATAATCATATTGACATTAGTATATGCTAGGAATCCAGAGGTGACTATGGAGTTGTCTCTTCTTATATGGACCTTACTTTCTGTTTGACATAGTTGGGGAGCTGGGTGGAGGGAGGTTTTAGTCTGTTGCAATTAGCCAGGAAAGGAAATTAAGAAAGCAGTGAAGGGTGGGTGACATTTTTAGCTGAGGACAGTCCTGTTCAGTTGGCTTTTAATTGCAGGCTCGATGAGTTTTCACTGGAGGGAATTGATCTTACAGAGGATGGACTTAACTCAGGCCTCTTCAGAATGGACAAATGAACCTGGAGAAAGACAGTCAAATCTGTGCAGACATTGAAGTTCACGTGAACGTGCTGTATCCCTGAGCCAAAGATAGGACAAATATGCAGCACTTCTTGAGGACAGAGGAGTGGTTTTTAAGGTTCTCCAAGAATGAATCCCAGGGAACCGGGATGGCCAGTTGTCAAACTGTGACTTTGCTCTTTGGACGGTGTGCCCACCAAAGGTATTTTACGTTTATTAGTTTTCATTTCTCTTAAATAAATCTCAGGTGATGAGGACGTGGGAACAAGCATTGGACGCCATGTCGAGGTGACTTTGGATACCTGCCTAGAATCGCAGGCACAGCTGCGGCTGCGTCATACATCTTGCCGCACACCCCGTTGCCCGGCTCCGTGATCACGGCAGGGTGGTTCCTTGATGACCTGTCCGTCTCCATTGTGACATTGTAACCCACCAAAGACTGGAGCATATTAGCTTGGCATTTTTCTTTTCCATCCTTCTCTTTGAATGGACTGATAGTGGACCCAGTTATGTTAGCAGATGTTTTACAATTAGGGCTCTCAGTACAAACCTTGTAATCCCCGCTGTGTGATCTAGAGAAGAAAGTTACATTCTTTCCAAATTGTTTTGATGCACTTATGTGGGAAAATGGTGTACGTTTGAATATGTATTTCCTCTCTGAATCATCATGGCTAGAGATGAATGTGGTCAGACATGGAATGTGTTTTCTGTATTTGTACTGTATGGTCCCCTAAATTCTCCCCAGCTTTTTAAAGTCATCACTGGAGTGCTACCTCCAGAGTGTCCCAAAGCATCCACCACTGTTCTTCAGACACTGTGAGTTTCCAAGTTGGAGAAGGCTGCTAGCTGGTGAGGCATTCTCTGGCACATCTCTGGCTGGCTGATGTGGGCTTAGCACCCAAGACTTGGCAGACAGTAACTAACCACGATCACTTCCATTTCTGGGACACTCATGAAGGATTTTAGATGTATGCTAGTGGCATACGTTATTTCAATTAGTTTTCCCAACAATCATAATTAGATTTTTTCACCTGTATTAATAAGCAAACTGTCAAAGCGAGTGATGTGCAGACTTTGGACTGGAACACGGGTCTTTCTGATCCCTGTCTCTGTTCCCTCCCCGGCCTATCCTTCCAGATGGCCAGGAGACTCTTCCTCAGACTTGAGTTTCCTGCTGATATTACCACTCTCTGTTTCTAGGAGAGGAAAACAAGTCTAAACTTACTTTCCAGTTGGAAATGGCACGGAGAGTTAACGTTGGAAGCCGGGAGAGCCTGTCCTGTGATGAAGCGGTCTCCGAGCCACTTCCACTGGGACGTCACGTCACTGTCTGGGCCCCTTGCACAGCCTGTGCACAGGTGACAGCACAGATGTGCCAAGCAGTCCTCCCGGACAGGGCAGTAGGTTGGAAATGAGTTTGGGGATTTGGTTTCATTACCTAGGTTCCTGAGGGCCTTGGCCTGGCACTTCGAGTGGGACCATTCCCTGTCCCACAGACTCGTGCTCTGGGCCCGTGCTGACCTGATGTGGCCTCAGCCTGAGGCTCAGGGCCCGTGGTGAAGTGGAACATTTTAGTCCAGAGTCTGTGGAGGCTCTGACAATTCTGGGTCGTGGGACATTGTCCAGGATGATAATAATTCCTCCCCGAGTTTCAGATTTCCTTGCCTGTGAGCCTTGGTAGTAATAGTTTCTGAGATGATTGTAATGATTCAGTAAGGGGCGCAGCGTGGGCTGGCAGGTAGCTGGTGCTTAAGGAGCAGAAGTCGCAGTCACTCTGTCAGCCTCTCACTGTGTGCTCTGTGCTTTGAGAAGATGTGTGTTTGGTGAAAGTCCCGCCCAAATACTAGGGTCTAGATGAAACGTTGTTCCTTTACTTTCCCTTTCTTTTGCTCCTTCCTTTCTCTGCGTCTCATGTGTAGGGAGCAGAGTCCTCTGTTTCAGGGAATACAGGCCTTTCTAGTAAAACGACAGGATGAACGTGGAGAGGTGGGGCCGAAGGGGGTCTGGAGCAAATGCACAGTGCTGCTTCCCTGCATTTCTGCATCCGGTCCCATCAGTGCACGAAGTAAGCCTTCCTCTTCCTTCCTGTGTCTTCAGGTCTCTGTTTTATGGGAAAACCATTTTTACGTGTCTTTTTTCAATTACATGTTTCGTTCAGATGCTTGTTGCTTTTCTCCCTGTGCTTCAGCATTCCTAGGAGAGAATTCAGCCGTGCAGCATCCTCTCCGAGCTCTATGAGTTGATCGGCTTCCACCACAAGTCCGCCTTCTTCAAGCGGGTGGCCCCCGTGCAGCGCGCGGCCCCCGGCATCCCAAAGCCTGGCAGGAAGGCCTGCTACCGACCCCTTCTGCAGACGCTTCCTGGCTACAGCCTGTCGCTGGATCTGCAGGACTTCAGCAAAGGTTTTGGAACTAAAACATTGCTTCAGTCCCATTAACCATGCCTGGTTTGGGCCCTGCTGTCCTGTCTCATCAGGGTGAATTCTGATTCATTTAGAACAGGGCTCAGCAGACTTTTTCTGTCAAGGGCTTGGGAGTAAGTATTTCAGGGTCTGCAAACCTCCTGATCTCTGGTGCAGCTGCTCAGCTCTGCTGTTCAGACGCCAGAGCAGCCGGACATTCCACACACCAACAGAGCTTTATTCACAGCAGTGGCTCTGGCTGGATTGGGTGTATGAACTGCAGTTTGTCCCCACAGCCTCCTCACTATTGAGGCCTGCACCTGAGCGTGCATTTGCGACAATGGGTGAACCTGCACTGACACGTCATCATCACCCAGAGCCCATACTTGACACTAGGATTTACACTTGGTGGTGTGCACTCTGTGGGTTTGGACAGATGTACAATGACACGTTTCTACCATCACAGCATCATACAGAGTAGTCTGTCTTAGTGACCCTAAAAATGCTCCGTGCTGCACCTCATTCATTACTCCTTCCCCTCTAGCCTCTGACAGCAACTGATCTTTTAGTCTCTGTGGTTTTGCCTTTCCCAGAACACCATACAATTGGAATCAGACAGTTGCAGAACCTTCCCAGATTGGCTTCTTTCACTTAGTAATATGCATTTAAGGTTCCTCCATGTCTTTCCATGCCTTGATAACTCATTTCATTTTAACACCATAAATAGTCCATTTTCTGCCTGGACCACAGTTTATTTATCCATTCACCTACTGAAGAACAGCTTAGTTGTTTCTGAGTTCTGGTGATTATGAATAAAGCTGCTATTAACATCTGTATGCAGATTTGTGTGTGGACGTAAGTTTCCATTTTGTTCAGTAAACACCAAGGAGCACAGTTGCCAGATCATATGGTAGGAGTACGTTTAGTTTTGTAAAAAATTGCCAGACCGTCTTCCAAAGTATCTGGGCCATTTTTCATTCCCACCAGCAATGCAAGAGAATTCCTGTCGCTCCACATCCTCACCAGCATTTGGTGCTGTCAGTGTTCTGAGTTTTGGCAGTTCTGACAGGTGTGCAGTGGTACCTCGCTGTTTCAGTCTGCAGCCCCTTGATGACAGATGCTATGGAGCATGTTTCCATAGACTTCTTTGGCATCTAGTTTCCTTCTATGATGAGGTGTGTGTTGAGACATTTTGCTCATTTTTTAAGCAGGTTATTCATTCTTCTTGTTGAGTTTAAAGAGATTTTGGTGTATTCTGGATATCAGCCCTTTATCAATGTGTCCCTGCCCTTCACCTGCAGCACCGGAGTTGTCCTTTGGGTCTCAGTGGAGTGTCAGCTCTTCAAAGAGGTTCCCTGTCTTCCCTCAGCCTAAATACTGTCCTTGAATTTTTCACTTTCATTGACTCACTTTGTTCTTTTTAAATAACATTTCCCATAATTTGTAAGTACATTAAAAAAAAGGCAATGATTGAACACTGCCTCCCCCACCAGGCTGTGTGCCCTGTTAGAGCAGAGACCCTGTCCCCACTCACCATGTCCCATGACAGCACATGTCACATGTCCATGTAAATGTGTGTAATGTGGGGCCAAATTTGATGAGCAGCTATGATGACATGTGTTGGCTACCATTCATTGAATAGAGATTGTTTCTTGATCTTAATTTTAAATCACATGAATGAAACATGTTTGTTTTGAAAAATAAAACAACAAAGCACACCTCCATGTGATTGGTAATTTCTACTTAGCCTTCTGACCCAGGAGGGGGATGTTCACCATCATTTTGTGGAGGAGGTTGGGGAAGTAAAGTAGGAGAGTGAGATCAAATAAAGTAAAAATGATAACTATCAGCTGGCTTTATTTTCACTAAGACAAAAGTTACTTTAAACCATATCTCAGCTGTTGTTCTGTTGTTTTAAACACTTCTCATAGAATTAAATGGAAGCCCACTAAACCCTGAAAGGGAAAATATGTACTCAGGTCCTGAAAAGTGTTTATGTCTATTTCTTGAAATGCACATTTTCCCTGCTGGTTACAGAAAGTCGTGGCGGGAACACAGCCGTGAGCTGTGTGTGTCTGCCGGCTTCACGGGCTGCTCACTGTCATTTTCATTTTCTTGTGTTGCAGTGTATGAAGGTTTCCCATAAGACTGTTTGCTCAGCCCCTTCCTGAATGAGGGATTGAATTTTCCACAGGAAATCTTATGGAAGAGAGTGACAAGGCACATGGGTTTCCCAAAAAGCAATAGTTGTTGTAATAAACTCTCACATTGTTGAACTTTTTGAATACAAGCGAGTTGAAAATTTTATCACTAGGTCATATGCCACAAATCTGTCTTAAGAATAAAAAGATTCAGATTTTATAGAAGAAACAGTTTGAATCAAGTATAAATTATAATTTGTACACTAGTTGGTGTTAGAACTTATACTCACTCTTACCATAATTGCCTGTGGTAGGAACTGGATCATTATTTATTTTTTTTTAAAAAAATCCTCAAGGTTCTACTTTTCCCATTCTTGATGTGGCAGTGCTGAGGTTAGTTAAGTTGGGACATTTAGAAATCTTGGCTAGGTTTTCAGGACATTGATTTCAGCCTCTTTATCTTTTTTAGAATCTCTTCTTTGTGTCGGTCTTTGGTCTTTTGACAATGTGGAAATACTGCACGGATCTGTCTTTCCCTTTTTTCCTGTCTTTATGGGAAAAGATTTCTGTAAGACACACTACTAGGAAATTAAGGATTTTGTGTGGGGTAAATTTGGTCGGCTCAAAGGATTTCAATTAATACGTATTAATACTTGCTATTCAGCTAATGATAAGAAAATTATAAAATAACTTAAGTATACATCAATTAATATAGTACAATAAGCCCATCACCCAGATTAAGGAATTCACAAACATTTTCATATTTCCTTTATTCAGACCTTTGTTCTTTTACTTGTCCTTTGTTGAAGTATTTGACAGCAAATTCAAGAAAACATGTCATTTTACCCTATGTACTCAAGTAGGCATGTCTGAAAAATGAGGGCCATTTCTTTGATCAGGTTTTTCCATTTGACTTATGTGCTCGTTAAGTACCAGCTGTATCAGGCATCTCACTAGGCATTAGGAATCCTTGGGGCAATGAGACAGTCCTGGCTCCCAAGGAAGTTAAGGGCTGATGGGAGAAACCAACACAGGAGCTTAGGTGCCTCACCTAAGGTCCCTGCGGGATGACACCAATTGGAAAAAATTTGTGCACAATAGAGTGGGATTCACAGAAGGGACTGGTCAGACTAGTAGGGCAGGCCCTGAGAGAGGCGGTCAGCAGGGCTACAAGAGGAGGAATCATTTGATCAGAATCTGAAATCCTTTCTGCCAACCTTCCTACCAAGCCCCTAGGGCCCATCACACACAACCCTGTGCTGTAACTGTTTTTGATTCCTGTTACCACATCTCCTTCAGGAAGGATTTTAAGGTGGAAAATATTTAAAATCAGTAATTGTTTCCAGAAGGGACATAGAACAAGGAACATGGAAACAACACAAATGTCCATCAGCACATGACTGGATAAAGACATGGTGATACATATCTACAATGGAATAATACTCAACCATAAAAGATGCAATTTGCAGCAACATGGATGGACCTGAAGACTGTCATTCTAAGTGAAGTGGGGTGGAAAGAGAAAGAAAAATGCCATATGACTTCATTTATGAGGAATCTAAAATTAATAGCAATAATAATAAGACCACAAATGAACTAATTATTATTTTGATTTCTTGAATATGCTTAAGCACATATGACTGTCCTTTGTGATTGGATTACCATATTCTGTTTATTATTCTTTTGTAGTTGGCTTTATTCCTCTGGTAACTATGTAAGTTTAAAAATCTGAAACTCTAATCTGTTCTTAGAAACAATAATTAGTACATATATGTAAACTAAAAAAATGCAGTATACTCTATACATGTATTTACATCCAATGTGTATGTGGAGTTGAACTGTAATAATTATAACTAATAATACTGAAAAAGGAAAAAAATAAAATAATATATAAAAAAACTAATCACCCCTCTTTAAATATTAAAACGTTCATTTCTGAGATTCTGTGAAAGACAGCATGGAAGTAGGTTTCTAAGATTTTCTCCTTGCTCCTCGGTGAGCAGCCTGGGCTGCACAGCTTGGCCGCCACAGGCACCCAGGACTTGCCGGCTTGCTCCTCACTTGTTGGGAGGAAGATTAGCTGCTTCAGGAATATTTATGCTCTTAGAAGTTGCTGAAAACCCCACAGAGCTTCTGTTTACATGGAGTGTATCTGTCATTATACCCCATTTTAGAAATTTGAACAGAAAATTTAAACCCAAGAACTGAAGCACACGCTGCCCCAGCACGTGGTCAAAGCAGTGCTGCCACGGTGGCGTGTGTTGGTTCTAGAAAAAATGCACCATACACTCAAGAATGAGGGTGAGCCCACAGATCTCATCTCAGCAATGCTATGAAGAGATGGGACCCAAAGCCCCTAAAACAGTGCTGAAGTCCCCAGATGTCTCAGAACACACAGAGCCATGGGATCAAGAATCCAGTGTCTCACGGATCATCAGCTGTGGAGACCGCGTCCTGGGTCAGGGGAGCAGAAGTAGGGATAGAAGGCACACAGTCCTATTGACAGAAAAGCTTTAAAGGTTTTGAATTGACTGAAAGTTTGGCAAAGATTTGCATTACATTACATTTCCTCTCCTGGAGACGTTAGAAGGAAAACACTGATTAATAGAGGATGATTGTAATGGATTAATTATGATACTGATGACATGGGCTGCGAACACTAACCCTGCACTCAGTGTAGACTAAGCCTTTTATGTACACAAATCATTAGGTCTCCACACCCCTGCAACGTGGCATTAAGCACTCATACAACCATGAAACCAGTGACTATAAAACAGTCACAAGCCTTCCTCTCCAGCATGAGGTAGCAAAACCAGTAAGGGTTTTCAATGACAAAAGCCAAAATCATATATTTTTGGGAAAGAAAGCAAATGAAACACTGAAGAACAATAAACCAAAAGAGCAGATGGAATGGAAAATTTTATTGAAGAAAGCAATGATTGATTCAATTAAAACAGCTAATGTCCCTCGTATAATTGGACCATCAATCCAAATTTTTGGAAAAGTGTGTTGTGAAATTACTGTTTCATTTAATATTGGAATTCCTATTTGGACCAATTTGATATGCACCACTGGTGTGAGGTTAGATATTTAGGTAAATAACAATATTCCTATTTTTCAAGTTAACAGGAAACATAACACAGGACTCCAGATTTAGGGAGAGAATGCAAAAACTACTATCATACTCCATCCAGTAAGGAGGACAAGTGTACCTGCGTCACCAAAGCAATGAGAATTTGCACAAAGAAAACACAGTTCTCCAATTGTGACAAATACGAGACCGTGAGCCATGAGTTACGAGAACAAGCAACTGTTTAAATGCCATGGGCAAATTTTTTTTATCGTATTGAAAACCCATCACTGATGTTCTAGGTAAGAAAAATAATGGTTTTACTAGCAAATCCAACTGACACAGGGGTTTTTCCAAGTGAGAAGCTGATTCCAAAAAGTGCAGTAAAATGAGTAAAGATGATCTGCACAGTGACGGAGCTGGTCTTAGACTGACCAGCATCACGATTCCCGGTTTTACACTTGCTCTCTGCTCGTCACCTCTGACACAAGAACTCATCAAATGATGGTTTTTTCTTTAGGGAAAAAAAAAAAGATAAATAAAATCTAACTGCAAGATGTGGTATGTAAAGCGGTAATGAAGTTTTCTAACCTTATGAAGCAGCCAGTGTAATGTAGCACTTATTCGGGCACTAGAATTTTTTAATTTATTTCTTTTATACCCTATTTCTATCCTAAAGGAGACACTTAAAGTTTTCTACTTTATTCAACGTATCTTGTGGGGGTTGTGATATACACTGGTATGGCAGTTTTAAGAGATTCAAAATCGCCTCTGTGGTTGTGGTCAGGAAAGGCAAGGCTCCCTCACAGCTGTGACGGAGAAGGAATCCCCGGAGTCAGCCCCCGGGCAGCTTCCGAACCGCATCTGCTTGCACTTGGCACAGGACAACATCAGCAAGTGTAACTCTGACAAGGAGATTTCCCCGGGAACATGGGAGGTGCTCTAACATTCTGAAGCCACTTGTTTCCCAGTTAGGTAAGGCTTGGAAAAACAGTTTATTAGAAGTGACTCCCTTTGTATGTGCCTTTTGTCCTGAGAGGTCACTAATTACCATAAATATAAAATACCCCATAATATAAGAATTTAGGTACCCCATTTTTCCGTCTACCTGTCTATTTGTTTATCATATTTATACTTAGGTTACACTTTCCATGATGTTCAATTCCAGGCACCAAAAAAGAAAGGTTGCAAAATGTTTCTTATAAAAAGTGGGAATGGGTCTAAGGTTTAAAAACCACTACTGCTAACAATAAAAGCCAGATAATATTTTTAACCTCAATTGCATCAGACCTTCCCGAATTCCTCCCTTAAGTTCACTGTTACAACAATAATGGAATCTCTGTCCTTCCAAGACTCGGGCCTGATCGCCACCCATCCAGATATCTTTCTGTGGGTCCCTACTTGTCCTCGAGGCCCCCAGACACAACTTACAGGTTGAAATTTCTTCAGTGTTCCTACTGTAGGGGAAACCTGGAAGTCCCAGGCACTGTCCAGGAGTCACACCTACCTGCAAAATTCAAAGTCATGTGACTGAAACGGGACAACCCAGGTTGTGTGGTAGGGCTGAAAGCTTACCAAAAACAGGTTTGGGGGCCTTACCCAAGCCCTCCAGCTCCTAACATGAAGAAGGACAGGGAGGCCAAATTAACCACGAGACTGTGTGGCTTAATTACCCCATGAATAAAGGATTTGTCCAGTGCCACCTTTAGACAGGGAACCCCAGAACCCAGACTTGGAAGCACCCTGTCCCCTACCCTCTGAACAAATATTCTCTCAAGACACATAGTGAGAGATGGGAGCCCCGGTGAGCTCTGGAATAAGATGCGACCTGAAAGACTGCTGGTAACAAATGGTGTGCAGCTCGGGCAGCCCCCAGGACCACCAGCCACTCTGGTACCACTGATGCCCACACTTCCATCCACAACAGTTTCTTCAGGACACTTATGCACATATAACCATCACACAAAAATGATTGCTTAGACATATTTTAAGAGAAATAACATTATGAGAATGCCAAATTCATGACATGTCAGAGTCAAGACCCCAGAGTATTTACTGGATGAGATCTCACGTGTGCTCCGCAGTGAGCTTTAAACCCTTAGGACACAGTCATGGAACAGTAGGTATTTTCTTTCTTTCCTCCAAGTTGGCTTTACTGGAGAACTCCGTAGACACAGGAAGACTCTGGATCCCACCTCTACTACTTACACAAAGGGCTCATCACGTGGTGAGGGATCAGCGCTGGTGTGACCGGCTCCAATGTGAGCACTCCAGTGCCCAGCTCCTCGAGGAGCACAGCTCCCCCCACAGGAGCAGAGACCCCCAGGAGCAGAGCGCCCCCCAAGGGCACTGCAGTGCCTGCAAGAATCAGGAGTCTGATGAGTGAGCCTGGGGCGGGCAAGTCAGGAAGCAAGCACCGCTCCCTCAAGCTCTGCAGGTGATCTCTGTGTCATCTTGAATAAATACAGTCAGCATTAAAGATGTTTGACAAGAGGGTAAAAGGTAAGGCCTCCCCAAATCTCCTCTCATTCCTTTAGTTGGAGACCTGGTAGAACACATGGCAACAAGAGACGCTGGCTTTTCATGCCCACGTTGGCCTCAGGGCTGCAGGGGAGGCCACGGTGCTGCCTCCGCCCCACCTCCTGCCTTCGTCCTGCAGACCTCACAGGGGCCGCTGACTCGTTTCTCTGACTTTCTCTCCTTGGTTGTGCTGCTCTTCCAGCTTTTAAAAGCTCACAAAATCCTCACCGGAAAATCTTTAACAGTGAACCCAAGTCAAATGAAATCAACCAAAGAGACACACTGCCTTCTTCATTACTTTATATTTTAGGATGAAATTCTTGAAGACGACTCCCTGACCTGAAGGGGTGGATGGAGGAGAAAAGAAAACAAGACAAGCATTTTTGGGCCCATAAAAAATGAGAGGTAACCAGATGGTGTCTAGTCTTCATTGCACCTC
The DNA here is from genome assembly GCF_048773025.1 of Camelus bactrianus. NCBI lineage: Eukaryota > Metazoa > Chordata > Mammalia > Artiodactyla > Camelidae > Camelus > Camelus bactrianus. The sequence continues at coordinate 37,443,584 of NC_133561.1, read as the reverse complement.
TCTGCCTGCCCCAATTTCACATGCCCCTCCCAACTGAACCCATCAGAACTCGACTGAAGGAGACGGCTGTGCAAATTTATTGGAAACCAAATAAATCACTACGGAAACAGTCTCCCAAACCCAGCGAGAACACTGTAAGCTGACCAGTGCCAGGATCTGAATACGTGCAGATCAAAATTCCGACCCCCTCCCTGGTGGGTGTACTTACAGTGGGGGTGTCGCCGTGCAGTTTGTCTGCATCCAACATATAAAAATGAAAGGGACTCCAGTTTTCAACATCACAGTCCCTCTGAAACAACTGGTGGTCAATTAGCGTTTGTCGCCAGCAAAACTCGATTTTCTCCCCTGCACGTGGAGGTGAACACACAGAAGAGACTGATGATCCCCACTGCGAGTGTAGCTAAGTGTGTCTAAGCAAACTGGCTCCATCAGCCTCCTGATGAGCAGGGGAGTGTGTGATCCGCGGGGCTCTGCACACTAACGGCCAGGCAAGGAGGGCGCTTCCTTACTTTGGGGAGAAAAACGCTGGAGCAGCACTCGCTGGAAATAAATTCTAATTAAACCTTCAGGTGCGGTTCCTGCAGCAGAACCCACGCCAATAGATGAGGCTCCCTCCGTGCTGTCCAGTCATGTGAACCAGGCTCATTAATATACCTGTGTTTTTGGTTTAGCAAGTGAATCATGTCTGTTTTCTGGAAATTACATGAGGGTGGAAAACCTTCCAAATATGTTCATTTATTTGCTGTGGACTTTGTTTAATCCTCTTAAGAGCATTTAGAATGACAAACTTCTTAAATTAGCATGTTTGCCCGAGAGACCTTTCCAGGCACATGGGCCGAAACCTAGGACAACCCAGAAGCAAATTCAAAACCGTTCCAGCTGCACAGCACTGCAGAATGTGTCCAGTTTGAGAATCAAGGATTTTTTCTCCACACACTTTTCCTCCTCTGCCCAAATTAATCAGCCTCTGCTGCTCTTGTATAATGAGTACCGTATGACTCATCTTCTCTACCTTTAAAATGGAAATGGGAAATATTTCTGCCCAATAAAATGACATAGAACTAACCCCCAAAATTATATATATTTAAAAAAAAAAAACAGGGTTTTACGCTGTCCAGGGATATGAATCATTTATTTAATATATCAATTGTTACTAGAATAATCTTTTCAAAATGTAACCCCTCCTCAGAAAACTTCAACTACTATTCGATAAAAATATCACAGAAAATTTCTGAAAAGAATTTAAAGGAAAATCATTTTTAACTGAATCATATTCTAGGCACACTGAATAAATTCTCTTTAGAGAACTACTTGTTTTTAATAAATGACCTATAAAAATACACCCAGCATTAATCAGTAAATCTTCATTCCTTATTTTAAAATTCTTAAGGCATGCTATATTTCTTAAATCAAATGAGGAGGTATTTGCAAGCCAATGGACAACGGAATTACCTAAGAAGACATTATAAAGCAGCAAGAGCAACTAGCACTTTGCCAAGCATTCTGCCTGAGAGTCACTCGTACCATCTTATTTTGACCTGACTGGTTAGAGGTGAGCTCCATCAGCCCATTTAACACATGAAGAAACTGAGGCTATGTGTGGTCATGTTTCCAGTACTTGGTGGAGCCAGGATCCAAACCCGGATCTTTGTCTATAGAGCCTGTGCCTTTACTAGATCACACTAAATTTCTCACTATTCAAATGCACTCAGTCCCCGAGGTAACACACCTTCCTTGCATTTCTAGGAGTTTTAGGAATTACTGAATTACAAGGACTAATCAGACATTTGTGTGAGCTAATTTTATATTTTCTGATTTTCCTGAATCAGTTCAGGCTGAATTCATTCTACTTACGAGAAGTCCTGAGGCAGAGGAGAGAGGGGAATATAAGCCAGACATTAACAATTTCAAGAGATCCACTTGATCAAGGAAGCAAAGTATTAAGTAAACCATTCTGCAACATGCTTGTCAATAAACCTTGGTGTCTCTGTCTCAGCCTGAAGGAGGGTAAGCCCTCCAGCCCATCTGCCTTCCAGCCACATACCCTGGATGATCTTGGTTCCCTCACTGGTGACACGTGTGTTCTCCTGGGACTCTTTGTAGAGATTAAATGATAAAATTGTATGCAAAGGGGCTACTTCATTGCCAGACAGTAGGCACTAAACAAATAATAAAATTATTTTGTTTCATGAAAATGGGAGGCAAGTCTCCCAATTAAACATTCCTGATAGAATCCCAACAAGCACTTTATCTACAAGAAATTGTAAAATAGCATTTCTTTTTTGAAGGCTGTATCCATTCTCCCTACTTTTTACCAATCCTGGCTGTTATCCTGAAAATCTATTCCCAGAACGTGGCATCCATCACCCATATTTAAATCCTTTAAGTTTGAAATTATGATGAAGCTTGGGCACATAAAGATTTACACCATAATTCACAGAATAAACAAAGACCACAGGAACAGGGCCACATCCAGACCCCATGTGCTCAGGACAGGCTCCAAACTTCACAAAATCAGAAGCATACTGTTTGAAGAGAAAGAAAATTGAATGTGATCAAGGAGGCTGACATAGAGCACTGGCCGGCTCACGAGACGACCCCGTCACCCCCTCGTCTGACCTAAGTCATCTAACACAGTTATCCGTTGATCTCTAACTAAAACTAGAACACGGGTAGGGTTGGAAAGTAACATTTTTTCCTACAATATATACATATTGTCAACTAAAAATTGGCACTTGTCATCTGCCTCTGATTTGGTTAAGTCATGAGCCACTGCAGCTGCTGACCTTCAACACCCTCTGAAAGTAGTTAAGTGTGGAGATCAGGAATGGGGCGCTCTGTGCTCTGGGAAAATGGGCAGAAGAGTCTTCAGATAGTTAGACATTTTCAGGAAATTTTATGCACCCAAATTCTTGCATCCCCTCCTATCTAGAAAAGCACTAAAATCATTAACAGAGACACCTGCTCCTTGACTAGCAGCAGCCTCTGCCTAAACTTGTATTGGACCGCACGTTCCCCTTCACTGAAATCTTATATAATTCTGAGCTCCCCCTCCTCTTCAGAGCAGTTCCTCCGAGCTCTCTGAGATGCTGTCACCTGGGCTGTGGTCCTTATTTTACCCCAGATAAACTTTAACCAACAACTCTCACGTTTTGTGGTTTATCAACAGTGCCACAAAAATTAAGCTTACATACTTGAACTCAGAGTAAACATTCAGTATCAAATATTTCTTGACTTAAATTCCTATTTAAATGTAAATAATTATTCCATTTCTTAAATATAACATCTTTAAATATAAATTAACAGATATTTGTGAATCTTCGAAAAATATAGTCTAGAAAAAAATTTTAGCAATTAAAAAAACTATTGTGTGGAGCTTTAGAATTTCAAAAGTGGAAGAGAATAGTATTGTAACTCAAGTTCTTGTTTTAAATGCAGAGATCCTGAGGCCTCAAAAGACATATCAATTTGCCTGATTTTATACACTGTCCTTTAACAGAAAACCTTGAACTAAGTTCCTGGTCTTTGAGAAACCAAGACTTGCTCTGCTGGTGCAGGGCTGAACTTTATGAAAATGGGTTGTGAGAAAGAACCAGAATGCAGGGGCCTGGGAGAGGCAGCGGAGGAAAGGAGGGTCTCACCTGGTCGTGGGTGAGAAATAGGCTCCCGCAGTGCTGGTGTGATGGGCATCCTTCAAGTGCCTGAAAACTACTATTTAGCACACCTGCCACCGAAACGCACACAAGCTGTTTAACTAGAAGGCTGACCAGGAGGCTTTCTCAGTGACACAACAAGCTATTTTCATGTTAACTCTACAACTACAGGAAGAGAAAGGATAGAAAGCTGATATTAATTATTAAAAATTTACACCAAGAATCAAGGAGATTCCAGGAGAAATATAAAGACGTTGGAAGTTTCATTATGTGAACTTACTGCCAATTCAGTTGTCTTAAAAGCTGTGCTATAAAATATATTGTTCTTTGTTGTTCCAAATCACATTTGAAAGAAATAATGTTTCTTAAGGGTGTTTCTGGAAATTTCTTCTATTTCCTAACACCAAATCTCAGACCCTTAAAGAAATGGGGGTTTGGCATTTCATCCACTGTTCTCTAGGCAATTTGTTTTTCCTTCAAAGAACAAGGGGGGAATCACACAGAAAAGCATTTGAGCATCAGGCTGCTTACATTTCCTCCAGGAGTCTTGGAAAATAATGTGGAAATGAACAGTAGGACAGAAACTTGGCGGGAGAGTCACTGGCTAGAAGGTGAGAACAAATGTGTTCTCCAACGTGCTCTGGTATCCACTAGTTTAAATGAACCGAGCAATTGTTCGAGCATACACGCACTTCTATGGGAAAATCTCAACCGTTACCAACCGATTAGTGCAGCCCGAAGCAATGGACGCACTGCGGAGGCCCCTGGCACCTCATCGTGGTGTCTTACACCATGTGCAGGATGAGCAGTGCCTCCCCTCCCCCTCCCTCCCCTCCCCTCGAGGGAGATGGCGGTCCTGAGCTGAGCTTACCTCATAGCAAGCTGTCTCTCAGCCCTCTGTCTAAAGCAAGATAAAAGCAGGAAAGCTACCTGGGACTTTACAGAACCAACCCAAAATGGAAATGAAGCACCCTTCTTTCCTCCTTTCTGCTGCCTGGAATGTGGACCTGATTTTTGGCCCTCAGGCAGACATTTTGGGCCATCAAGTTGACGGGCTGAAAATAAGAGGCATCTGGTTCTGACCCTGGGACCTTCATGCAAACCAGCCCTGTGGTACTGATTGCTTGACTTCTTTATCTAAGAGGGAAATACAAGTTTAGCATGTGTAAGCTACTGCTGTTATCTGGGGAAGTAGGTGTTGTACATTGCCACGATAAGTCCTAATAATAAAGTTAAAGATTCACCAAAAACCATTTACCAAATAGTTAATAAATGATAAAGAGTTCCTGATTTTTGTTTTAATTCTATGAAATGTAAATCAAGTTTCAGCATATGCTAGTAAAACAAGACACTGTGGAGATAAAGCAAAACATAGATTATAGAACAGAGACACAAAGCATCCTCTTCTCCAAGGCACAGGAGGACAGCCGTGACTCTACGTGCCAAGGTTGGAGTCTCATGGGCTCCCTGTTTTCCTTGCCTTGGGTTGTGTTTTCTTTCCAGCCTTGGGAAAAATGGATAAGGCTGCTGGTCTAATCATTTCAGGAGCAGCTTCCATCATGTAGAACCCCTGTCTCTTCCTTTCCTCTGCCTCCTGGAATGTTCTGACACAATTAATCAGTCCAGCCTTCTAAATTGAGCAAATGGAGCTCAATCAATCTGCTTTTAGACAGAGTTAGGAAATAGACATTAAAAAGCATAACTAGGAAATCTTATCTTCCAGATGTCATTGCACAGATGAAATAGGAGAATATCTGTGAATCACTCTGTAAACACTAAGTACAATACAAACAATATTAGTACTGATTCTATGTCACATTCTTCAAAAAACGAAAACAGAATAGTTTTCTACGAGAAGGAGAAGATGCTTTGCAATTTTCTGTCACTTTAATTCTTCAAATTTTCTATAAAATTTATGCCTTTAAAAAAATCAATGCACATTAGGGACTAAATTTAATTCCTTCATCTTCCCCTGTTTAACAGATATCAAGAATGATACCATTTCTAGACATTTTATCTAGGAAAGCCTTCGGTATACATGAGGCACAGAGCATGACAAATTGTCAGTATCACTCAGGATAGGAAACCCATGTTTGATACCCGAACTTGAAGACATGAAGAAGATGCCTGGCATGTCCCACTGACCTTTCAAGATATAATTTTTGAAACACTTGTTTCTTCTTGGTCCAGAACAGACCCGCATTTGTTGATGTGAGACTCTTTAAGTGAAAATGAAAACCCATCATTACACTTTAGAGACTGAAATCTTACCCTCCTCATCCATGTGGACATAGCATCTGTACTGATTCCTAACATGAAAAATGACCACCAATGACATCTCAGGATGCTCCAATGCAGAGGTTCTCTGCTGCAGTGAGGAGGAAAGAGCCGTGTGCTTCAAGATGTACTTACTGTCTGTAGCTCACTTGGCAAGACACGGCAACTTGTCTAAGCTAAAGCTTAAAAGTGGAAAATAGAGACAACATCCATGGCAAAGGGCATTCAGAGGCTAATTCCTTGGCCCCACTTCATCGCTTCTCAAGAGCCGTGGGCAATACCTTGAGAAAGGCAGCAATACGTTACCCAACTCATCAAAAAGCTGTGCCTCCTACTAATTGACAGTAAAGGAAGTGTCATCTGGCTCAACAGATCTCCCTGTGTCTCTACAGTGTACGTCTACTTTTTCTTTATTTTCTCGGTTGGGGGACACTCCTTTTTTGAAAATCCTCCTCCCTGCAGTAGAAGTTCTTATTTTCCCAACCAGAATGCAGGCTTGAAGGGGGGCAACAGAGCTGAGAACACATAAATCAGTATTTATTCCTTGATATATTTTTTACACATGGACTAAAAATCATTGGGTCAGTTGGACATCAATATCATATCTAATTTACACTATTGTCAACTTTCATTTTACTACCAGCTCCTGAAACAGTCACGTGGTCACTAGGTTTTTTTTCCTTCCCTTGACCCATGGGTTCGATGATTTCTAAACAGACACAATAGCTTTTTGAAAAGAAGTCTGTTTCACCTTTTGCTTTTAAACTAAACTTGTGTGTTTGACCCTGATTTCATTCTAACATTCACAAAAATCTATCCAAGGACAACCACATTTAACATCATCTCTAGATGTCTTGAATACAATGGTGAGTGATTCTTCCAGATCATTAAACTATATATGCACATTATGCTGTGGTCCTCTTCAATTTGTGGTGTTTACAGTAATCGTTACCTCTTTGGATACTTTATTACACATTTAGAATTTCTTTATCCAATTCAGTTACATTAATATATAAGATTTCAAAAGATCTGCTTTCTCAAAATGATGATGTTTAACATCTATAGTCTATTTTAAATCAAGTAATTCAATAAGGTTGTCAAGGACAGCAGTGAAGGTTGTGTGTGGTGATTGCTGCTTCAGAGTCTCCGGTCCTGTCCCTTGATCTTACAGGTGTTTACGCATCCTTGTCAATGTCATCACATCAGTCTATTAGGAGCTGAAATTAAACTACCTGGATGCTAATTTTTTTTTAAAAAACAATATACTCAATTTCCCCTTCTAATACTTTATTGTTTCTCATACTGAGGCTCACCAGTTTTCCTAATATATATATTTGGTGGGGAGGGGGGCACAGCCCTGAATGCCTGCAGACAGCACCAACTCTATAAAATTAACCAGAGGTGGCCGTGGATGTTCTGTGACTTCAGCCACTGAGCACGAGCACCTGCTGTCCTTCCAAATGTTCTGCCTCCATTATTGACAGCTCTGAAGGTCACTGCCTCTTGTAAAATTCTACAAAATTACAGTTCATATATTTTTAAAAGTTATAAATTTGTGAAAGTCGTCTGCTGTTTGTGTAAAAAGAGGGGTACTTCCTTTTGCTCATTTCAGGCTAAACTAAGTCCAGAAGGACACACACACACACACACACACACACACACACACACACACAGAGAGACACACGCAGTTCTGAGTGCCCCCAAGGAAAAGTTTGAAAGGCTTCGGGACAGTGGTGGCACTCAAACCTTTGGAATCTTGAGCTTTATGAAAGCATCACTTATTCAGAAATTAAGCATTATAATTCTAGACAAAGAGAATCAGAATCACCCACAAGATACTTACCAGAATTTTTTTAAAGAATGTATCTTCCCTAAAATCCAATGATAATGCAAATATCCATGGAAAGAAAGTAGATCAGTAATATCAAGCAATAATTTCTACACTATTGCTGATTAGACTTCAGCCCCAACCAAAGAACATAGAAATAAGATACCTGGAGATAAAGAGATGGAAATGAGGTATTAAAAAGCAAGAATATAAAAGAAGTAGTGGCCTTACGGAAACCTGCTCATTTTCTTTGAAATAATTTCTTGGTTACAGGAACTCACTCGTGATGATCTGGAAATGCATCAAGAGGAAATCTAGCAGGGAAAAGAAGCAGAAGCAGAAGCAGGTCTCAGTTTTCTCCGAGGCTGATCCTAAATGAAAAAAATTTCCTTGGCTTCCAGAATAGACAACCTGCATGGTTCCCTTAGCAGAAGAGTGAGGAGGAGAGAAAACCGAATGTTTTTGCAAATCATCCTTCACCAACCCTGTTGGAACACAGAATTTTGGTGTTAGGGGCACTGCCCGACCTATAAATATAAGAGAAGGAACAAGCTCTAATAAGGTTTCTGAGCGAAAAATGCTTTTAGCTTTAAACCTACTCTAGAAATCATGCTGAGAAATCATGGTAAGTGCTTGAGGTTTAGCCTTGCTGTTTACATTACATAAAGGAATGCGTCACCACATGTACCATTTTGGGAACGGAATATGTGTTGCAGCCTCCTTCACTTAGGTTTTTGGAAACCCAGAGTTTCTGGCCACGGGGAAATAGGCTAGTTACATATCAAAGGGGAGGCAAAAACTCCAGCGTGCTTTTCCATTGCAAACCGATTTTACTAGAGACCGGCTTTAAGAATCATGCTGAGAAAAGAGAGTAAGTGTTTCTACATGTCACTCTACCTTTTATGACGGATGTAAAAAGCCTCTCCACATGATCACTTCTGACATCTCAATCTGAGTGGAAGCTGTTGTAAAACTAGATTTTTGGGTACACAGAGCTTCTGTCTTAGAGCATCAACACTAATTATATATGTAAAGGGAGGCACAATCTCCAAAACGGTTATCCAGAGGAAACGGCTTTAACTTTGAAACCGGCATCAGGAAACATTCTGAGAAATCAGAGAATGTGTCTCTAGAAGTCACCTTGTATTTTATGCTGGACGACATAATGCCTCTATACATGCAAAATTTTTAGGTTTGTATGCGTATGGAAGCCGCGTTTCCACTGGCTTGTTGGGAAACCAGAGTTTTTGGCCAGGGGAAACTACACTGTTTTCATAGATACGGCTATGTATTAGGACCAAATCGGTTTTCCAGTGCAAAAAACTTTTCTTGGAAACCGGCTTTGAGAAACAAACAGAGAAAACAGAGGAAGTGTTTCTGTATTACTTAACTTAAATACTGGATGAGAGAACGGCTCAACTCATGGTGAATTCCCAAATCAGTATGTGTGTTGGAGAAGTCCTTCACATAAATTCTTGGAAAATCAGAGTTACTGGTCTAGAGAAAATACATCACTTACGTATCCCAGGGCAAGCACGACTGCAAAAACATTTTAAAGAGCAAACAAGATTTACATGAAAACCGACAATTGAATCCTTACAAAGAAATGAAAAGGTGTTATTAAAATACACTCTACCTATTAACTGGATAAAAGAACGTCCCACCACATGATGAAACATGAAAGAAAGTATCTCCACATGCTCAGTTCTGAGAGATAAGTGTGTGTGAAAGCCGTACTTCACCTAGATTGTTGGGAACACAAAGTTTCTTTTCAGTTGCAAACTCCACTACATAAAAATATATGGGGAGGTACAAGCTCCAACACGGTTTCACAGTGAAAACTGCAGGAACTTCAAACCGGCACTAGGAAACAGACTGAGAAACCAGAGTAAAACATTCTCACACAACCCGTTCCGTTTGTGATAGATGAACGAAAGTCTCTCCACACTCTCTGTACTGAGAGATAAGTGTGTGTGAAAGCCGTCCTTCAACTAGCTTGTTGGGAACACAAAGTTTCTTTTCAGTTGCAAACTACACTCCATACATATATATGGGGAGGTACAGCTCCAAAACGGTTTTACAGGGAAAACTGCAGGAACTTCAAACTGGCACTAGGAAATAGACTGAGAAACCAGAGTAAAAGTTTCTCCTGCAACCAGTTCCTTTGTGCTAGATGAACGAACATTCCTCCACATGCTGAGTTCTGAGAGATAAGTGTGTGTGAAGCCATCCTAAAACTAGCTTGTTGGGAAAGCAAAGTTTCTTTTCAGTTTCAAACTCCACTCCATACATCTATAAGGGGAGGTACTAGCTCCAACTCGGTTTTATAGTGAAAACTGTAGGAACATCAAACCGGCACAAGGAAACAGACTGAGAAACCAGGATAAAACTTCCTTCTGCAACCCATTCCATTTGTGCTAGATGAACGAACGTCTCTCCACATGCTCAGTTCTGAGAGATATGTGTGTTTGAAAGCCGTCCTTCACCTAGCTTGTTGGGAACACAAAGATACTTTTCAGTTGCAAACTACACTCCATATATATATATGGGGAGGTACTAGTTCCAACTCGTTTTTACAGTGAAAACTGCAGGAAGTTCTAACCGGAACTAGGAAACTGAGAAACCAGAGTAAAAGTTTGTCCTGCCAAACGTTCCATTTATGCTAGATGAACGAACGTCTATCCACATGCTCAGTTCTTAGAGATAAGTGTGTGGGAAAGTCGTCTTTCACCCAGCTTGTTGGGAACACAAAGTTTCTTTTCAGTTGCAAACACCTCTCCATATATAAATGGGTAGTTACTAGCTCCAAATCGGTTATACAGTGAATACTGCAGGTACTTCAAACTGACACTAGGAAACAGACTGAGAAACCAGAGAAAAAGATTCTCCTGCAACCCGTTCATTTTGTGCTACATGAACGAAGGTCCATCCACATGCTCAGTTCTGAGAGATAAGTGTGTGTGATAGCCGTCCTTCACCTAGCTTGTTGGAACACAAAGTTTCATTTCAGTTGCAAACTCCACTCCATGCATATATATGGGGACGTACTACATCCAACTCAGTTTTACAGTGAAAAATGCAGCAACTTCCAACCGGCACTAGGAAACAGACTGAGAAACCATAGTAAAAGTTTCTCCTCCAAACAGTTCCCTTGGTGCTAGATGAACGAACGTCTCTCCACATGCTCAGTTCTGAGAGATATGTGTGTGGGAAAGCCGTTCTTTAACTATCTTGTTGGGAACACAAAGATTCATTTCAGTTGCAAACTCCACTCCATACATATATATGGGGATATACTAGCTCCAACTCGGTTTTACAGTGAAAACTGCAGGAACTTCAAACCAGCACTAGGAAAAAGACTGCGAAACCAGAGTAAAAGTTTCCCCTGCAACCCATACAATTGGTGCTAGATGAACGAACGTCTCTCCACATGCTCAGTTCAAAGAGATATGTGTGAGTGAAAGCTGTCCTTCAACTAGCTTGTTGGGAAAAGGGAGCTATTTTCAACTGCAAACACCAATTCCATACATATTAAAAAGGGAGTTACTAGCTCCAACTCGGTTTTACAGTGAAAACTGCAGGAACATCAAAACGGCACTAGGAAACAGACTGAGAAACCAGAGTAAAACTACTCATGCAACTCATTCTTTGTGCTAGAAGAACGAACGTCTCTCCACATGCTCAGTTCTGAGAGATAATTGTGTGTGAAAGCCGTACTTCACATAGCTTGATGCGAAGACAATGTTTCTTTTCTGTTGCAAACTCCACTCCATACATATATATGGGGAGGTACTAGATCCAACTCGGTTTTACAGTGAAAACTGCAGGAATTTCAAACGGGCACTAGGAAAAAGACTGAAAAACCAGAGTAAATGTTTCTCCTCCAACCCGTTCCCTTGGTTCTACATGAACGAACGTCTCTCCACATGCTCAGTTCTGATAGATATGTGTGTGTGAAAGCCGTCCTTCACCTTGCTTGTTGGGAAAAGAGAGCTATTTCAAATTGCATACACCAATCCATACATATTTAGGGAGAGGTACTAGTTCCAACTCGGTTTTACAGTGAAAACTGCAGGAACATCAAACCGGCACCAGGAAACAGACTGAGAAACCAGAGTATATATTCTCCTGCAACACGTTCCTTTGTGCTAGATGAACGAAAGTCTCTCCAAATGTTCAGTTCTGAGAGAGAAGTTTGTGTGAAAGCCGTCCTTCACCTAGCTTGTTGGGAACACAAAGTTTCTTTTCAGATTCAAACTGCACTCCATACATATTTATAGGGAAGTACTAGCTCCAACTCGGTTTTACAGTGAAAACTGCAGGAATTTCAAACGGGCACTAGGAAACAGACTGAAAAACCAGAGTAAAAGTTTCTCTTCCAACCCGTTCCCTTGGTTCTACATGAACGAACGTCTCTAAACATGCTCAGTTCTGAGAGATATGTGTGTGTGAAAGCCGTCCTTCACCTAGCTTGTTGGGAAAAGAGAGCTATTTTCAATTGCACACACCAATCCATACATATTTAGGAGGAGGTACTAGCTCCAACTCGGTTTTACAGTGAAAACTGCAGGAACTTCAAACCGTCACTAGGAAACAGACTGAGAAACCAGAGTAAAAATTTCTCCTGCAACCCGTTACCTTGGTGCTAGATGAACGAACGTCTCTCCACATGCTCAGTTCTGAGAGAGAAGTTTGTGTGAAAGCCGTCCTTCACCTAGCTTGTTGGGAACATAAAGTTTCTTTTCAGATTCAAACTGCACTCCATACATATTTATAGGGAAGTACTAGCTCCAACTCGGTTTTACAGTGAAAACTGCAGGAATTTCAAACGGGCACTAGGAAACAGACTGAAAAACCAGAGTAAAAGTTTCTCTTCCAACCCGTTCCCTTGGTTCTTCATGAACGAACGTCTCTAAACATGCTCTGTTCTGAGAGATATGTGTGTGTGAAAGCCGTCCTTCACCTAGCTTGTTGGGAAAAGAGAGCTATTTTAAATTGCACACACCAATCCATACATATTTAGGAGGAGGTACTAGCTCCAACTCGGTTTTACAGTGAAAACTGCAGGAACTTCAAACCGGCACTAGGAAACAGACTGAGAAACCAGAGTAAATATTTATCCTGCAACCCGTTCCCTTGGTGCTAGATGAACGAACGTCTCTCCACATGCTCAGTTCTGAGAGAGAAGTTTGTGTGAAAGCCGTCCTTCACCTAGCTTGTTGGGAACACAAAGTTTCTTTTCAGTTTCAAACTGCACTCCATACATATTTATAGGGAAGTACTAGCTCCAACTCGGTTTTACAGTGAAAACTGCAGGAACTTCAAACCGGCACTAGGAAACAGACTGAGAAATGAGGGTAAAATTTCTCCTGCAAACCGTTCGTTTTTGCTACATGAATAAATGTCTCTCCACATGCTCAATTCTCAGAGATAAGTGTGTGTGAATGCCGTCCTTCACTTAGCTTGTTGGGAAAAGAGAGCTATTTTCAACTGCAAACACCAATCCATACATATTTAATTGGAGGTACTAGCTAACACTCGGTTTTACAGTGAAAACTGCAGGAACATCAAACCGGCATTAGGAAACAAACTGAGAAACAGAGTAAAACTTCTCCTGCAACACGTTCCTTTGTGCTAGATGAACGAACGTCTCTCCACATGCTCAGTTCTGAGAGATAAGTGTGTGTGAAAGCCGTCCTTCACATACCTTGTTGGAACAGAATGTTTCTTTTCAGTTGCAAAAAACACTCCATATATATATATGGGGAGATACTAGCTCCAACTCCTTTTTACAGTGAAAACTGCAGGAAGTTCTAACCGGCGCTAGGAAACTGAGAAACCAGAGTAAAAATTTGTCCTGCCAACCGTTCCATTTATGCTAGATGAACGAACGTCTATCCACATGCTCAGTTCTCAGAGATAAGTGTGTGGGAATGTCGACATTCACCCAGCTTGTTGGGAACACAAAGTTTCTTTTCAGTTGCAAACACCTCTCCATATATATATGGGTAGCTACTAGCTCCAACTCGGTTATACAGTGAATACTGCAGGTACTTCAAACTGACACTAGGAAACCGACTGAGAAACCAGAGAAAAAGATTCTCCGGCAAACCGTTCCTTTAGTGCTAGATGAACAAAGGTCCATTCACATGCACAGTTCTGAGTGATAATTGTGTGTCAAAGCCTTCCTTCAAACAGTTTGTTGGGAACACAAATTTTCTATTCAGTTGCAAACTGCATACCATATATGTATATGGGGAGGTACTAGCTCCAACTCTGTTTAACAGTGAAAACTGCACGTGCTTCAAACCGACACTAGGAAAGAGACTGTGAAACTAGAGTAAAAGATTCTCCTGCAACAAGTTCACTTTGAGCTAGATGAACAAAGGTCCATCCACATGCTCAGTTCTGAGAGATAAGTGTGTGTGATAGCCGTCCTTCACCTAGCTTGTTGGAACACAAAGATTCATTTCAGTTGCAAACTCCACTCCATGCATATATATGGGGACGTACTAGATCCAACTCAGTTTTAAAGTGAAAACTGCAGCAACATCAAACCGGCACTAGGAAACAGACTGAGAAACCATAGTAAAAGTTTCCCCTCCAAACAGTTCCCTTGGTGCTAGATGAACGAACGTCTCTCCACATGCTCAGTTCTGAGAGATATATGTGTTGGAAACCGTACTTCACCTATCTTGTTGGGAACACAAAGTTTCTTTTCAGTTGCAATAAACACTCCATACTTATATTTGGGGAGGTATTAGCTCCATCTCGATTTTACAGTGAAAACTGCAGGAATTTCAAACGGGCACTAGGAAACAGACTGAAAAACCAGAATAAAATTTTCTCTTCCAACCCGTTCCCTTGGTTCTACATGAACGAACGTCTCTAAACATGCTTAGTTCTGAGAGATATGTGTGTGTGAAAGCCGTCCTTCACCTAGCTTGTTGGGAAAAGAGAGCTATTTTCAATTGCACACACCAATCCATACATATTTAGGGGGAGGTACTAGCTCCAACTCGGTTTAACAGTGAAAACTGCAGGAACATAAAACCTGCACAAGCAAACAGCCTGAGAAACCAGAGTAAAAATTCTCCTGCAACACGTTCCTTTGTGCTAGATGAACGAACGTCTCTCCACATGCTCAGTTCTGAGAGATAAGTGTGTGTGAAAGCCCTCCTTCAACTATCTTTTTGGAAACAATGTTTCTCTTCAGTTGCAAAAAACACTCCATACATATATATGGGGAGGTACTAGCTCCAACTCGATTTTACAGAGAAAACTGCAAGAAGTTCTAACAGGCACTAGGAAACAGACTGAGAAACCAGAGTAATCGTTTGTCTTGCCAATAGTTCCATTTATGCTAGATGAACAAACTTCTATCCACATGCTCAGTTCTCAGAGATAAGTGTGTATGAAAGTCGTTTTTCACCCAGGTTGTTGCGAACACAAAGTTTCTTTTCATTTGCAAACACCACTCCATATATATATGGGTAGGTACTAGCTCCAACTCAGTTTTACAGAGAAAACTGCAGGTAGTTCAAAACGACACTAGGAAACAGACTGAGAAACCAGAGTAAAATTTCTCCTGCAACACGTTACTTTGTGCTAGATGAACGAACGTCGCTCCACAAGCTCATTTCTGAGAGATAAGTGTGTGTGAAATCCGTCCTTCACCTAGCTTGTTGGAACACAATGTTTCATTTCAGTTGCAAACTCCACTCCAATCATATATATGGGGACGTACGAGATCCAATTCAGTTTTACAGTGAAAACTACAGGAACTTCAAACAGGCACTGGGAAACAGACTGAGAAACCATAGAAAAAGATTGTCCTCGAAACCGTCCTCTTGGTTCTAGATGAACGAAAGTCTCTCCACATGCTCAGTTCTGAGAGATAATTGTGTGTGAAAGCCGTCCTTCACCTAGCTTGTTGGGAAAAGAGAGCTATTTTCAATTGCACACACCAATCCATACATATTTAGGAGGAGGTACTAGCTCCAACTCGGTTTTACAGTGAAAACTGCAGGAACTTCAAACCGTCACTAGGAAACAGACTGAGAAACCAGAGTAAAAATTTCTCCTGCAACCCGTTACCTTGGTGCTAGATGAACGAACGTCTCTCCACATGCTCAGTTCTGAGAGAGAAGTTTGTGTGAAAGCCGTCCTTCACCTAGCTTGTTGGGAACATAAAGTTTCTTTTCAGATTCAAACTGCACTCCATACATATTTATAGGGAAGTACTAGCTCCAACTCGGTTTTACAGTGAAAACTGCAGGAATTTCAAACGGGCACTAGGAAACAGACTGAAAAACCAGAGTAAAAGTTTCTCTTCCAACCCGTTCCCTTGGTTCTTCATGAACGAACGTCTCTAAACATGCTCTGTTCTGAGAGATATGTGTGTGTGAAAGCCGTCCTTCACCTAGCTTGTTGGGAAAAGAGAGCTATTTTAAATTGCACACACCAATCCATACATATTTAGGAGGAGGTACTAGCTCCAACTCGGTTTTACAGTGAAAACTGCAGGAACTTCAAACCGGCACTAGGAAACAGACTGAGAAACCAGAGTAAATATTTATCCTGCAACCCGTTCCCTTGGTGCTAGATGAACGAACGTCTCTCCACATGCTCAGTTCTGAGAGAGAAGTTTGTGTGAAAGCCGTCCTTCACCTAGCTTGTTGGGAACACAAAGTTTCTTTTCAGTTTCAAACTGCACTCCATACATATTTATAGGGAAGTACTAGCTCCAACTCGGTTTTACAGTGAAAACTGCAGGAACTTCAAACCGGCACTAGGAAACAGACTGAGAAATGAGGGTAAAATTTCTCCTGCAAACCGTTCGTTTTTGCTACATGAATAAATGTCTCTCCACATGCTCAATTCTCAGAGATAAGTGTGTGTGAATGCCGTCCTTCACTTAGCTTGTTGGGAAAAGAGAGCTATTTTCAACTGCAAACACCAATCCATACATATTTAATTGGAGGTACTAGCT
This sequence comes from Camelus bactrianus, assembly GCF_048773025.1. Classification (NCBI taxonomy): domain Eukaryota; kingdom Metazoa; phylum Chordata; class Mammalia; order Artiodactyla; family Camelidae; genus Camelus; species Camelus bactrianus. The sequence continues at coordinate 37,426,834 of NC_133561.1, read as the reverse complement.
AACACTCGGTTTTACAGTGAAAACTGCAGGAACATCAAACCGGCATTAGGAAACAAACTGAGAAACAGAGTAAAACTTCTCCTGCAACACGTTCCTTTGTGCTAGATGAACGAACGTCTCTCCACATGCTCAGTTCTGAGAGATAAGTGTGTGTGAAAGCCGTCCTTCACATACCTTGTTGGAACAGAATGTTTCTTTTCAGTTGCAAAAAACACTCCATACATATATATGGGGAGATACTAGCTCCAACTCCTTTTTACAGTGAAAACTGCAGGAAGTTCTAACCGGCGCTAGGAAACTGAGAAACCAGAGTAAAAATTTGTCCTGCCAACCGTTCCATTTATGCTAGATGAACGAACGTCTATCCACATGCTCAGTTCTCAGAGATAAGTGTGTGGGAATGTCGACATTCACCCAGCTTGTTGGGAACACAAAGTTTCTTTTCAGTTGCAAACACCTCTCCATATATATATGGGTAGCTACTAGCTCCAACTCGGTTATACAGTGAATACTGCAGGTACTTCAAACTGACACTAGGAAACCGACTGAGAAACCAGAGAAAAAGATTCTCCGGCAAACCGTTCCTTTAGTGCTAGATGAACAAAGGTCCATTCACATGCACAGTTCTGAGTGATAATTGTGTGTCAAAGCCTTCCTTCAAACAGTTTGTTGGGAACACAAATTTTCTATTCAGTTGCAAACTGCATACCATATATGTATATGGGGAGGTACTAGCTCCAACTCTGTTTAACAGTGAAAACTGCACGTGCTTCAAACCGACACTAGGAAAGAGACTGTGAAACTAGAGTAAAAGATTCTCCTGCAACAAGTTCACTTTGAGCTAGATGAACAAAGGTCCATCCACATGCTCAGTTCTGAGAGATAAGTGTGTGTGATAGCCGTCCTTCACCTAGCTTGTTGGAACACAAAGATTCATTTCAGTTGCAAACTCCACTCCATGCATATATATGGGGACGTACTAGATCCAACTCAGTTTTAAAGTGAAAACTGCAGCAACATCAAACCGGCACTAGGAAACAGACTGAGAAACCATAGTAAAAGTTTCCCCTCCAAACAGTTCCCTTGGTGCTAGATGAACGAACGTCTCTCCACATGCTCAGTTCTGAGAGATATATGTGTTGGAAACCGTACTTCACCTATCTTGTTGGGAACACAAAGTTTCTTTTCAGTTGCAATAAACACTCCATACTTATATTTGGGGAGGTATTAGCTCCATCTCGATTTTACAGTGAAAACTGCAGGAATTTCAAACGGGCACTAGGAAACAGACTGAAAAACCAGAATAAAATTTTCTCTTCCAACCCGTTCCCTTGGTTCTACATGAACGAACGTCTCTAAACATGCTTAGTTCTGAGAGATATGTGTGTGTGAAAGCCGTCCTTCACCTAGCTTGTTGGGAAAAGAGAGCTATTTTCAATTGCACACACCAATCCATACATATTTAGGGGGAGGTACTAGCTCCAACTCGGTTTAACAGTGAAAACTGCAGGAACATAAAACCTGCACAAGCAAACAGCCTGAGAAACCAGAGTAAAAATTCTCCTGCAACACGTTCCTTTGTGCTAGATGAACGAACGTCTCTCCACATGCTCAGTTCTGAGAGATAAGTGTGTGTGAAAGCCCTCCTTCAACTATCTTTTTGGAAACAATGTTTCTCTTCAGTTGCAAAAAACACTCCATACATATATATGGGGAGGTACTAGCTCCAACTCGATTTTACAGAGAAAACTGCAAGAAGTTCTAACAGGCACTAGGAAACAGACTGAGAAACCAGAGTAATCGTTTGTCTTGCCAATAGTTCCATTTATGCTAGATGAACAAACTTCTATCCACATGCTCAGTTCTCAGAGATAAGTGTGTATGAAAGTCGTTTTTCACCCAGGTTGTTGCGAACACAAAGTTTCTTTTCATTTGCAAACACCACTCCATATATATATGGGTAGGTACTAGCTCCAACTCAGTTTTACAGAGAAAACTGCAGGTAGTTCAAAACGACACTAGGAAACAGACTGAGAAACCAGAGTAAAATTTCTCCTGCAACACGTTACTTTGTGCTAGATGAACGAACGTCGCTCCACAAGCTCATTTCTGAGAGATAAGTGTGTGTGAAATCCGTCCTTCACCTAGCTTGTTGGAACACAATGTTTCATTTCAGTTGCAAACTCCACTCCAATCATATATATGGGGACGTACGAGATCCAATTCAGTTTTACAGTGAAAACTACAGGAACTTCAAACAGGCACTGGGAAACAGACTGAGAAACCATAGAAAAAGATTGTCCTCGAAACCGTCCTCTTGGTTCTAGATGAACGAAAGTCTCTCCACATGCTCAGTTCTGAGAGATAATTGTGTGTGAAAGCCTTCTTTCAAACAGCTTGTTGGGAACACAAATGTTCTATTAAGTTGCCAAGTGCCCTCCATATATATACATTTGGAGGAACTAGCTCCAACTCGGTTTTACAGTGAAAACTGCAGGAAATTCAATCTGGCACTAGGAAATAGACTTAGAAACCAGAGTAAAAGTTCCTCCTGCAACCCGTTACCTTGGTGCTAGATGAACGAACGTCTCTCCACTTGCTCATTTCTGAGAGATAATTGTGTGTGAAAGCCGTCCTTCACCTAGCTTGTTGGGAACACAAAGATTCTTTTCCGTTGCAAACTACACTCCATACATATATATGGGGAGGTACTAGTTCCAACTCGTTTTTACACTGAAAACTGCAGGAACTTCAAACCGGCACTAGGAAATAGACTGAGAAAGCAGAGTAAAAGTTTCTCCTGCAAACAGTTCCCTTTGTGCTAGATGAAAGAACGTCTCTCCACATGCTCAGTTTTGAGAGAGAAGTGTGTGTGAAAGCCGTTTTTCAACAAACTTGTTGGGAACACAAACTTTCTTTTCAGTTTCAAACTTCACTCCATACATATTTATACGGAAGTACTAGCTCCAACTCGGTTTTACAGTGAAAACTGCAGGAACTTCAAACCGGCACTAGGAAACAGACTGAGAAATGAGGGTAAAATTTCTCCTGCAAACCGTTCGTTTTTGCTACATGAATAAATGTCTCTCCACATGCTCACTTCTCAAAGATAAGTGTGTGTGAATGCCGTCCTTCACATACCTTGTTGGAACACAATGTTTCTTTTCAGTTGCAAAAAACACTCCATATATATATATGGGGAGGTACTAGCTCCAAATCGTTTTTACAGTGAAAACTGCAGGAAGTTCTAACCGGCACTAGGAAACTGAGAAACCAGAGTAAAAATTTGTCCTGCCAACCGTTCCATTTATGCTAGATGAACGAACGTCTATCCACATGCTCAGTTCTCAGAGATAACTGTGTGGGAAAGTCGACATTCACCCAGCTTGTTGGGAACACAAAGTTTCTTTTCAGATGCAAACACCTCTCCATATATATATGGGTAGCTACTAGCTCCAACTCGGTTATACAGTGAATACTGCAGGTACTTCAAACTGACACTAGGAAACCGACTGAGAAACCAGAGAAAAAGATTCTCCTGTAACCCGTTCATTTAGTGCTAGATGAACGAAGGTGCATTCACATGCACAGTTCTGAGTGATAATTGTGTGTGAAAGCCTTCCTTCAAACAGTTTGTTGGGAACACAAATTTACTATTCAGTTGCAAACTGCACTCCATATATGTATATGGGGAGGTACTAGCTCCAACTCTGTTTAACAGTGAAAACGGCATGTGCTTCAAACCGACACTAGGAAAGAGACTGAGAAACTAGAGTAAAAGATTCTCCTGCAACCAGTTCACTTTGAGCTAGATGAACGAAGGTCCATCCACATGCTCAGTTCTGAGAGATAAGTGTGTGTGATAGCCGTCCTTCACCTAGCTTGTTGGAACACAAAGATTCATTTCAGTTGCAAACACCACTCCATGCATATATATGGGGACGTACTAGATCCAACTCAGTTTTACAGTGAAAACTGCAGCAACATCAAACCGGCACTAGGAAACAGACTGAGAAACCATAGTAAAAGTTTCTCCTCCAAACAGTTCCCTTGGTGCTAGATGAACGAACGTCTCTCCACATGCTCAGTTCTGAGAGATATGTGTGTGGGAAAGCCGTACTTCACCTATCTTGTTGGGAACACAAAGTTTCTTTTAAGTTGCAAACTCCACACCATACATATATATGAGGATATACTAGCTCCAACTCGGTTTTACAGTGAAAACTGCAGGAACTTCAAACCGGCACTAGGAAACAGACTGAGAAATGAGGGTAAAATTTCTCCTGCAAAGCGTTCGTTTTTGCTACATGAATAAATGTCTCTCCACATGCTCAGTTCTCAGAGATAAGTGTGTGTGAAAGACGTGCTTCACCTAGCTTGTTGGGAAAAGAGAGCTATTTTCAACTGCAAACACCAATCCATACATATTTAATTGGAGGTACTAGCTAAAACTCGGTTTTACAGTGAAAACTGCAGGAACATCAAACCGGCACTAGGAAACAAAATGAGAAACAGAGTAAAACTTCTCCTGCAACACGTTCCTTTGTGCTAGATGAACGAACGTCTCTCCACAAGCTCAGTTCTGAGAGATAAGTGTGTGTGAAAGCCGTCCTTCACATACCTTGTTGGAACACAATGTTTCTTTTCAGTTGCAATAAACACTCCATACATATATATGGGGAGGTACTAGCTCCAACTCCTTTTTACAGTGAAAACTGCAGGAAGTTCTAACCGGCACTAGGAAACTGAGAAACCAGAGTAAAAATTTGTCCTGCCAACCGTTCCATTTATGCTAGATGAACGAACGTCTATCCACATGCTCAGTTCCAAGAGATAAGTGTGTGGGAAAGTCGACATTCACCCAGCTTGTTGGGAACACAAAGTTTCTTTTCAGTTGCAAACACCTCTCCATATATATATGGGTAGTTACTAGCTCCAAATCAGTTATACAGTGAATACTGCAGGTACTTCAATCTGACACTAGGAAACAGACTGAGAAACCAGAGAAAAAGTTTCTCCTGCAAACCGTTCTTTTTGTGCTAGATGAACGAAGGTCCATTCACATGCACAGTTCTGAGAGATAATTGTGTGTGAAAGCCTTCCTTCAAACAGTTTGTTGGGAACACAAATTTTCTATTCAGTTGCAAACTGCACTCCATATATGTATATGGGTAGGTACTAGCTCCAACTCTGTTTAACAGTGAAAACTGCAGGTGCTTCAAACCGACACTAGGAAAGAGACTGAGAAACTAGAGTAAAAGATTCCCCTGCAACCCGTTCATTCTGAGCTAGATGAACGAAGGTCCATCCACATGCTCAGTTCTGAGAGATAAGTGTGTGTGATAGCCGTCCTTCAACTAGCTTGATGGAACACAAAGTTTCATTTCAGTTGCAAACTCCACTCCATGCATATATATGGGGACGTACTAGATCCAACTCAGTTTTACAGTGAAAACTGCAGCAACATCAAACCGGCACTAGGAAACAGACTGAGAATCCATAGTAAAAGTTTCTCCTCCAAACAGTTCCCTTGGTGCTAGATGAACGAACGTCTCTCCACATGCTCAGTTCTGAGAGATATGTGTGTGGGAAAGCCGTACTTCACCTATCTTGTTGGGAACACAAAGTTTCTTTTCAGTTTCAAACTCCACTCCATACATATATATGGGGATATACTAGTTCCAACTCGGTTTTACAGTGAAAACTGCAGGAACTTCAAACCAGCACTAAGAAACAAACTGAGAAACCAGAGTAAAACTTCCTCCTGCAACCCGTTCCATTTGTGCTAGATGAACGAACGTCTCTCCACATGCTCATTTCTGAGAGATATGTGTGTGTGAAAGCCGTCCTTCACATAGCTTGTTGGGAACACAAAGATTCTTTTCACTTGCTAACTACACTCCATAAATATATATGGGGAGGTACTAGTTCCAACTCGTTTTTACAGTGAAAACTGCAGGAACTTCAAACCGGCACTAGGAAATAGACTGAGAAAGCAGAGTAAAAGTTTCTCCTGCAAACAGTTCCCTTTGTGCTAGATGAACGAACGTCTCTCCACATGCTCAGTTTTGAGAGAGAAGTGTGTGTGAAAGCCGTTTTTCAACAAACTTGTTGGGAACACAAACTATCTTTTCAGTTTCAAACTCCACTCCATACATATTTATAGGGAAGTACTAGCTCCAACTCGGTTTTACAGTGAAAACTGCAAGAACTTCAAACCGGCACTAGGAAACAGACTGAGAAATGAGGGTAAAATTTCTCCTGCAAACCGTTCGTTTTTGCTACATGAATAAATGTCTTTCCACATGCTCAGTTCTCAGAGATAAGTGTGTGTGAAAGCCGTCCTTCACCTAGCTTATTGGGAACACAAAGTTCCTTTCCAGTTGCAAACTCCACTCCATATATATATAGGGGTAGGTACTAATCCAACTCGGTTTTACAGTGATAACTGCAGGAACTTCATACCGGCACTAGGATATATACTGAGAAACCAGGGTAAAAGTTTCTCCTGCAACCAGTTCCCTTTGTGCTAGATGAACGAACGTCTCTCCACATGCTCAATACTCACAGATAATTGTGTGTGAAAGCCGTACTTAACCCAGCTTGTTGGGAACACAAAGTTTCTTTTCACTTGCAAACTCCACTCCAAACATATATATGGGTAGGTACTAGTTCCAACTCGTTTTTACAGAGAAAACTGCAGGTACTTCAATCCGGCACTAGGAAACAGAATGGGAATCCAGAGTAAAAGTTTCTCCTGCAACCCGTTAATTTGTGCTAGGTGAACTATCGTCTCTCCACATGTTCAGTTCTGAGAGTTAAGTGTGTGTAAAAGCCGTACTTTACCTGGCTTTTTGGGAAAACAAAATTTCTTTTCAGTTGCAATCTCCACTCCATACATATATATGGGTAGGTACAAGCTCCAAATCTGTTTTACAGTGAAAAATGCAGGAACATCAAACCGGCACTAGGAAACAGACTGAGAAAATATAGAAATAGTTTCTCCTCCAAACCGTTCCCTTTGTGCTAGATGAACGAACGTCTCTCAACATGCTAATTTCTGAGAGATATGTGTGTGTGAATGCCGTCCTTCACCTAGCTTGTTGGGAAAAGAGAGCTATTTTCAACTGCAAACACCAATCCATACATATTTAATTGGAGGTACCAGGTAAAACTCGGTTTTACAGTGAAAACTGCAGGAACATCAAACCCGCACTAGGAAACAAACTGAGAAACAGAGTAAAACTTCTCCTGCAACACGTTCCTTTGTGCTAGATGAACGAACGTCTCCCCACATGCTCAGTTCTGAGAGATAAGTGTGTGTGAAAGCCGTCCTTCACATACCTTGTTGGAACACAATGTTTCTTTTCAGTTGCAAAAAACACTCCATACATATATATGGGGAGGTACTAGCTCCAACTCGTTTTTACAGTGAAAACTGCAGGAAGATCTAACCGGCACTAGGAAACTGAGAAACCAGAGTAAAAATTTGTCCTGCCAACCGTTCCATTTATGCTAGATGAACGAACGTCTATCCACATGCTCAGTTCTCAGAGATAACTGTGTGGGAAAGTCGACATTCACCCAGCTTGTTGGGAACACAAAGTTTCTTTTCAGTTGCAAACACCTCTCCATATATATATGGGTAGCTACTAGCTCCAACTCGGTTATACAGTGAATACTGCAGGTATTTCAAACTGACACTAGGAAACAGACTGAGAAACCAGAGAAAAAGATTCTCCTGCAAACCGTTCATTTAGTGCTAGATGAACGAAGGTCCATTCACATGCACAGTTCTGAGTGATAATTGTGTGTGAAAGCCTTCCTTCAAACAGTTTGTTGGGAACACAAATTTTCTATTCAGTTGCAAACTGCACTCCATATATGTATATGGGGAGGTACTAGCTCCAACTCTGTTTAACAGTGAAAACGGCAGGTGCTTCAAACCGACACTAGGAAAGAGACTGAGAAACTAGAGTAAAAGATTCTCCGGCAACGAGTTCACTTTGAGCTAGATGAACGAAGGTCCATCCACATGCTCAGTTCTGAGAGATAAGTGTGTGTGATAGCCGTCCTTCACCTAGCTTGTTGGAACACAAAGATTCATTTCAGTTGCAAACTCCACTCCATGCATATATATGGGGACGTACTAGATCCAACTCAGTTTTACAGTGAAAACTGCAGCAACATCAAACCGGCACTAGGAAACAGACTGAGAAACCATAGTAAAAGTTTCCCCTCCAAACAGTTCCCTTGGTGCTAGATGAAAGAACGTCTCTCCACATGCTCAGTTCTGAGAGACATGTGTGTGGGAAAGCCGTACTTCACCTATCTTGTTGGGAACACAAAGTTTCTTTTAAGTTGCAAACTCCACACCATACATATATATGGGGATATACAAGCTCCAACTCGGTTTTACAGTGAAAACTGCAGGAAATTCAAACCAGCACTAGGAAACAGACTGAGAAACCAGAGTAAAACTTCCTCTGGCAACCCGTTCCATTTGTGCTAGATGAACGAACGTCTCTCCACATGCTCAGATCTGAGAGATATGTGTGTGTGAAAGCCGTCCTTCACCTAGCTTGTTGGGAACACAAAGATTCTTTTCAGTTGCAAACTACACTCCATACATATATATGGGGAGGTACTAGTTCCAACTCTTTTTACACTGAAAACTGCAGGAACTTCAAACCGGCACTAGGAAATAGACTGAGAAAGCAGAGTAATAGTTTCTCCTGCAAACAGTTCCCTTTGTACTAGATGAACGAACGTCTCTCCACATGCTCAGTTTTGAGAAAGAAATGTGTGAGAGACGTTTTTCAACAAACTTGTTGGGAACACAAACTTTCTTTTCAGTTTCAAACTCCACTCCATACATATATATAGAGAAGTACTAGCTCCAACTCGGTTTTACAGTGAAAACTGCCGGAACTCCAAACCGGCACTAGGAAACAGACTGAGAAATGAGGGTAAAATTTCTCCTGCAAACCGTTCGTTTTTGCTACATGAATAAATGTCTCTCCACATGCTCAGTTCTCAGAGATAAGTGTGTGTGAAAGACGTGCTTCACCTAGCTTGTTGGGAAAAGAGAGCTATTTTCAACTGCAAACACCAATCCATACATATTTAATTGGAGGTACTAGCTAAAACTCGGTTTTACAGTGAAAACTGCAGGAACATCAAACCGGCACTAGGAAACAAATTGAGAAACAGAGTAAAACTTATCCTGCAACACGTTCCTTTGTGCTAGATGAACGAACGTCTCTCCACAAGCTCAGTTCTGAGAGATAAGTGTGTGTGAAAGCCGTCCTTCACATACCTTGTTGGAACACAATGTTTCTTTTCAGTTGCAATAAACACTCCATACATATATATGGGGAGGTACTAGCTCCAACTCGTTTTTACAGTGAAAACAGCAGGAAGTTCTAACCGGCACTAGGAAACTGAGAAACCAGAGTAAAAATTTGTCCTGCCAACCGTTCCATTTATGCTAGGTGAACGAACGTCTATCCACATGCTCAGTTCTAAGAGATAAGTGTGTGGGAAAGTCGACATTCACCCAGCTTGTTGGGAACACAAAGTTTCTTTTCAGTTGCAAACACCTCTCCATATATATATGGGTAGTTACTAGCTCCAAATCGGTTATACAGTGAATACTGCAGGTACTTCAAACTGACACTAGGAAACAGACTGAGAAACCAGAGAAAATGATTCTCCTGCAAACCGTTCCTTTTGTGCTAGATGAACGAAGGTCCATTCACATGCACAGTTCTGAGAGATAATTGTGTGTGAAAGCCTTCCTTCAAACAGTTTGTTGGGAACACAAATTTGCTATTCAGTTGCAAACTGCACTCCATATATGTATATGGGGAATTACTAGCTCCAACTCTGTTTAACAGTGAAAACTGCAGGTGCTTCAAACCGACACTAGGAAAGAGACTGAGAAACTAGAGTAAAAGATTCTCCTGCAACCCGTTCATTCTGAGCTAGATGAACGAAGGTCCATCCACATGCTCAGTTCTGAGAGATAAGTGTGTGTGATAGCCGTCCTTCACCTAGCTTGATGGAACACAAAGTTTCATTTCAGTTGCAAACTCCACTCCATGCATATATATGGGGACGTACTAGATCCAACTCAGTTTTACAGTGAAAACTGCAGCAACATCAAACCGGCACTAGGAAACAGACTGAGAATCCATAGTAAAAGTTTCTCCTCCAAACAGTTCCCTTGGTGCTAGATGAACGAACGTCTCTCCACATGCTCAGTTCTGAGAGATATGTGTGTGGGAAAGCCGTACTTCACCTATCTTGTTGGGAACACAAAGTTTCTTTTCAGTTTCAAAATCCACTCCATACATATATATGGGGATATACTAGTTCCAACTCGATTTTACAGTGAAAACTGCAGGAACTTCAAACCAGCACTAAGAAACAAACTGAGAAACCAGAGTAAAACTTCCTCCTGCAACCCGTTCCATTTGTGCTAGATGAACGAACGTCTCTCCACATGCTCATTTCTGAGAGATATGTGTGTGTGAAAGCCGTCCTTCACATAGCTTGTTGGGAACACAAAGATTCTTTTCACTTGCAAACTACACTCCATACATATATATGGGGAGGTACTAGTTCCAACTCGTTTTTACAGTGAAAACTGCAGGAACTTCAAACCGGCACTAGGAAATAGACTGAGAAAGCAGAGTAAAAGTTTCTCCTGCAAACAGTTCCCTTTGTGCTAGATGAACGAACGTCTCTCCACATGCTCAGTTTTGAGAGAGAAGTGTGTGTGAAAGCCGTTTTTCAACAAACTTGTTGGGAACACAAACTATCTTTTCAGTTTCAAACTCCACTCCATACATATTTATAGGGAAGTACTAGCTCCAACTCGGTTTTACAGTGAAAACTGCAAGAACTTCAAACCGGCACTAGGAAACAGACTGAGAAATGAGGGTAAAATTTCTCCTGCAAACCGTTCGTTTTTGCTACATGAATAAATGTCTTTCCACATGCTCAGTTCTCAGAGATAAGTGTGTGTGAAAGCCGTCCTTCACCTTGCTTATTGGGAACACAAAGTTCCTTTCCAGTTGCAAATTCCACTCCATATATATATAGGGGTAGGTACTAATCCAACTCAGTTTTACAGTGATAACTGCAGGAACTTCATACCGGCACTAGGATATATACTGAGAAACCAGGGTAAAAGTTTCCCCTGCAACCATTTCCCTTTGTGCTAGATGAACGAACGTCTCTCCACATGCTCAATACTCACAGATAATTGTGTGTGAAAGCCGTACTTAACCCAGCTTGTTGGGAACACAAAGTTTCTTTTCACTTGCAGACTCCACTCCAAACATATATATGGGTAGGTACTAGTTCCAACTCGTTTTTACAGAGAAAACTGCAGGTACTTCAATCCGGCACTAGGAAACAGAATGGGAATCCAGAGTAAAAGTTTCTCCTGCAACCCGTTAATTTGTGCTAGGTGAACTATCGTCTCTCCACATGTTCAGTTCTGAGAGTTAAGTGTGTGTAAAAGCCGTACTTTACCTGGCTTTTTGGGAAAACAAAATTTCTTTTCAGTTGCAATCTCCACTCCATACATATATATGGGTAGGTACAAGCTCCAAATCTGTTTTACAGTGAAAAATGCAGGAACATCAAACCGGCACTAGGAAACAGACTGAGAAAATATAGTAATAGTTTCTCCTCCAAACCGTTCCCTTTGTGCTAGATGAACGAACGTCTCTCAACATGCTAATTTCTGAGAGATATGTGTGTGTGAATGCCGTCCTTCACCTAGCTTGTTGGGAAAAGAGAGCTATTTTCAACTGCAAACACCAATCCATACATATTTAATTGGAGGTACCAGGTAAAACTCGGTTTTACAGTGAAAACTGCAGGAACATCAAACCTGCACTAGGAAACAAACTGAGAAACAGAGTAAAACTTCTCCTGCAACACGTTCCTTTGTGCTAGATGAACGAACGTCTCCCCACATGCTCAGTTCTGAGAGATAAGTGTGTGTGAAAGCCGTCCTTCACATACCTGGTTGGAACACAATGTTTCTTTTCAGTTGCAAAAAACACTCCATACATATATATGGGGAGGTACTAGCTCCAACTCGTTTTTACAGTGAAAACTGCAGGAAGATCTAACCGGCACTAGGAAACTGAGAAACCAGAGTAAAAATTTGTCCTGCCAACCGTTCCATTTATGCTAGATGAACGAACGTCTATCCACATGCTCAGTTCTCAGAGATAACTGTGTGGGAAAGTCGACATTCACCCAGCTTGTTGGGAACACAAAGTTACTTTTCAGTTGCAAACACCTCTCCATATATATATGGGTAGCTACTAGCTCCAACTCGGTTATACAGTGAATACTGCAGGTACTTCAAACTGACACTAGGAAACAGACTGAGAAACCAGAGAAAAAGATTCTCCTGCAACCCGTTCATTTAGTGCTAGATGAACGAAGGTCCATTCACATGCACAGTTCTGAGTGATAATTGTGTGTGAAAGCCTTCCTTCAAACAGTTTGTTGGGAACACAAATTTTCTATTCAGTTGCAAACTGCACTCCATATATGTATATGGGGAGGTACTAGCTCCAACTCTGTTTAACAGTGAAAACGGCAGGTGCTTCAAACCGACACTAGGAAAGAGACTGAGAAACTAGAGTAAAAGATTCTCTGGCAACGAGTTCACTTTGAGCTAGATGAACGAAGGTCCATCCACATGCTCAGTTCTGAGAGATAAGTGTGTGTGATAGCCGTCCTTCACCTAGCTTGTTGGAACACAAAGATTCATTTCAGTTGAAAACTCCACTCCATGCATATATATGGGGACGTACTAGATCCAACTCAGTTTTACAGTGAAAACTGCAGCAACATCAAACCGGCACTAGGAAACAGACTGAGAAACCATAGTAAAAGTTTCCCCTCCAAACAGTTCCCTTGGTGCTAGATGAAAGAACGTCTCTCCACATGCTCAGTTCTGAGAGATATGTGTGTGGGAAAGCCGTACTTCAACTATCTTGTTGGGAACACAAAGTTTCTTTTAAGTTGCAAACTCCAGACCATACATATATATGGGGAAATACAAGCTCCAACTCGGTTTTACAGTGAAAACTGCAGGAAATTCAAACCAGCACTAGGAAACAGACTGAGAAACCAGAGTAAAACTTCCTTCGGCAACCTGTTCCATTTGTGCTAGATGAACGAACGTCTCTCCACATGCTCAGTTCTGAGAGATATGTGTGTGTGAAAGCCGTCCTTCACCTAGCTTGTTGGGAACACAAAGATTCTTTTCAGTTGCAAACTACACTCCATACATATATATGGGGAGGTACTAGTTCCAACTCCTTTTACACTGAAAACTGCAGGAACTTCAAACCGGCACTAGGAAATAGACTGAGAAAGCAGAGTAATAGTTTCTCCTGCAAACAGTTCCCTTTGTACTAGATGAACGAACGTCTCTCCACATGCTCAGTTTTGAGAAAGAAATGTGTGTGAGAGCCGTTTTTCAACAAACTTGTTGGGAACACAAACTTTCTTTTCAGTTTCAAACTCCACTCCATACATATATATAGAGAAGTACTAGCTCCAACTCGGTTTTACAGTGAAAACTGCCGGAACTCCAAACCGGCACTAGGAAACAGACTGAGAAATGAGGGTCAAATTTCTCCTGCAAACCGTTCGTTTTTGCTACATGAATAAATGTCTCTCCACATGCTCAGTTCTCAGAGATAAGTGTGTGTGAAAGCCGTCCTTCACCTAGCTTGTTTTGAAAAGAGAGCTATTTTCAACTGCAAACACCAATCCATACATATTTAATTGGAGGTACTAGCTAAAACTCGGTTTTACAGTGAAAACTGCAGGAACATCAAACCGGCACTAGGAAACAAATTGAGAAACAGAGTAAAACTTATCCTGCAACACGTTCCTTTGTGCTAGATGAACGAACGTCTCTCCACAAGCTCAGTTCTGAGAGATAAGTGTGTGTGAAAGCCGTCCTTCACATACCTTGTTGGAACACAATGTTTCTTTTCAGTTGCAATAAACACTCCATACATATATATGGGGAGGTACTAGCTCCAACTCGTTTTTACAGTGAAAACAGCAGGAAGTTCTAACCGGCACTAGGAAACTGAGAAACCAGAGTAAAAATTTGTCCTGCCAACCGTTCCATTTATGCTAGGTGAACGAACGTCTATCCACATGCTCAGTTCTAAGAGATAAGTGTGTGGGAAAGTCGACATTCACCCAGCTTGTTGGGAACACAAAGTTTCTTTTCAGTTACAAACACCTCTCCATATATATATGGGTAGTTACTAGCTCCAAATCGGTTATACAGTGAATACTGCAGGTAATTCAAACTGACACTAGGAAACAGACTGAGAAACCAGAGAAAAAGATTCTCCTGCAAACCGTTCCTTTTGTGCTAGATGAACGAAGGTCCATTCACATGCACAGTTCTGAGAGATAATTGTGTGTGAAAGCCTTCCTTCAAACAGTTTGTTGGGAACACAAATTTGCTATTCAGTTGCAAACTGCACTCCATATATGTATATGGGGAGGTACTAGCTCCAACTCTGTTTAACAGTGAAAACTGCAGGTGCTTCAAACCGACACTAGGAAAGAGACTGAGAAACTAGAGTAAAAGATTCTCCTGCAACCCGTTCATTCTGAGCTAGATGAACGAAGGTCCATCCACATGCTCAGTTCTGAAAGATATGTGTGTGGGAAAGCCGTACTTCACCTATCTTGTTGGGAACACAAAGTTTCTTTTCAGTTTCAAAATCCACTCCATACATATATATGGGGATATACTAGTTCCAACTCGGTTTTACAGTGAAAACTGCAGGAACTTCAAACCAGCACTAAGAAACAAACTGAGAAACCAGAGTAAAACTTCCTCCTGCAACCCGTTCCATTTGTGCTAGACGAACGAACGTCTCTCCACATGCTCATTTCTGAGAGATATGTGTGTGTGAAAGCCGTCCTTCACCTAGCTTGTTGGGAACACAAAGATTCTTTTCACTTGCAAACTACACTCCATACATATATATGGGGAGGTACTAGTTCCAACTCGTTTTTACAGTGAAAACTGCAGGAACTTCAAACCGGCACTAGGAAATAGACTGAGAAAGCAGAGTAAAAGTTTCTCCTGCAAACAGTTCCCTTTGTGCTAGATGAACGAACGTCTCTCCACATGCTCAGTTTTGAGAGAGAAGTGTGTGTGAAAGCCGTTTTTCAACAAACTTGTTGGGAACACAAACTATCTTTTCAGTTTCAAACTCCACTCCATACATATTTATAGGGAAGTACTAGCTCCAACTCGGTTTTACAGTGAAAACTGCAAGAACTTCAAACCGGCACTAGGAAACAGACTGAGAAATGAGGGTAAAATTTCTCTTGCAAACCGTTCGTTTTTGCTACATGAATAAATGTCTTTCCACATGCTCAGTTCTCAGAGATAAGTGTGTGTGAAAGCCGTCCTTCACCTTGCTTATTGGGAACACAAAGTTCCTTTCCAGTTGCAAACTCCATTCCATATATATATAGGGGTAGGTACTAATCCAACTCAGTTTTACAGTGATAACTGCAGGAACTTCATACCGGCACTAGGATATATACTGAGAAACCAGTGTAAAAGTTTCCCCTGCAACCATTTCCCTTTGTGCTAGATGAACGAACGTCTCTCCACATGCTCAATACTCACAGATAATTGTGTGTGAAAGCCGTACTTAACCCAGCTTGTTGGGAACACAAAGTTTCTTTTCACTTGCAAACTCCACTCCAAACATATATATGGGTAGGTACTAGTTCCAACTCGTTTTTACATAGAAAACTGCAGGTACTTCAATCCGGCACTAGGAAACAGAATGGGAATCCAGAGTAAAAGTTTCTCCTGCAACCCGTTAATTTGTGCTAGGTGAACTATCGTCTCTCCACATGTTCAGTTCTGAGAGTTAAGTGTGTGTAAAAGCCGTATTTTACCTGGCTTTTTGGGAAAACAAAATTTCTTTTCAGTTGCAAACTCCACTCCATACATATATATGGGGAGGTACAAGCTCCAAATCTGTTTTACAGTGAAAAATGCAGGAACATCAAACCGGCACTAGGAAACAGACTGAGAAAATATAGTAATAGTTTCTCCTCCAAACCGTTCCCTTTGTGCTAGATGAACGAACGTCTCTCAACATGCTAATTTCTGAGAGATATGTGTGTGTGAAAGCCGTCCTTCCCCTAGCTTGTTGGGAAAAGAGAGCTATTTTCAATTGGAAACAACAATCCATACATATTTAAGGGGAGGTTCTAGCTCCAACTCGGTTTTACAGTGAAAACTGCAGGAACATCAAACCGGCACTAGGAAACAAACTGAGAAACAGAGTAAAAATTCTCCTACAACATGTTCCTTTGTGCTAGATGAACGAACGTCTCTCCACATGCTCAGTTCTGACAGATAAGTGTGTGTGAAAGCCGTCCTTCACCTAGCTTGTTTTAACACAAGGTTTCTTTTCATTTGCAAAAAACACTCCATACTTATATATGGGGAGGTACTAGCTATAAATCTACTTTACAGTGAATATTACAGGAAGTTCTAACCGTCACTAGGAAACAGACTGAGAAACCAGAGTAATCGTTTGTTCTGCAACCGTTCCAATTATGCTAGGTGAACGAACGTCTATCCACATGCTCAGTTCTAAGAGATAAGTGTGTGAGAAAGTGAACTTTCACCCAGCTTGTTGGGAACACAAAGATTCTTTTCAGTTGCAAACACCACTCCATATATATATGGGTAGGTACTAACTCAAAAATCGATTTTACAGTGAAAACTGCAGGTACTTCACACCGGCACTAGGAAACAGACTGAGAAACCAGAGTAAAATTTCTCCTCCAACACGTAAACTTTTGCTAGATGAACGAACGTCTCTCCACATGCTCAGGTCTGAGAGATAAGTGTGTGTGAAATCCTTCCTTCAATCAGCTTGTTGGGAACACAAATTTTCTATTCATTTGCAAACTGCACTCCATATATATATATGGGGAAGTATTAGCTCCAAGTATGTTTTACATTGAAAACTGCAGGTACTTCAACCCGACACTAGGAAAGTGACTGAGAAAGTAGATTAAAAGATTTTCCTGCAACCCGTTCCCTTTGTGCTAAATGAACGAAGGTCCATCCACATGCTCAGTTCTGAGAGATAATTGTGTGTGAAAGCCGTCCTTCACCTAGCTTGTTGGGAAGACAATGTTTCTTTTCTGTTGCAAACTCCACTCCATACATATATATGGGGAGGTACTAGATCCAACTCGGTTTTACAGTGAAACCTGCAGGAATTTCAAACTGGCACTTGGAAACAGACTGAGAAACAAGAGTAAAAATTCTCCTGCCACACGTTCCTTTGTGCTAGATGAACGAACGTCTCTCCACATGCTCAGTTCTGAGAGATATGTGTGTGTGAAAGCCGTCCTTCACCTAGCTTGATGGGAAAAGAGAGCTATTTTCAATTGCATACACCAATCCATACATATTTAGGGGGAGGTACTAGCTCCAACTCGGTTTTATATTGAAAACTTCAGGAACATCAAACCGGTACAAGGGAACAGACTGAGAAACCAGAGTAAAAATTCTCCTGCAACACTTTCCTTTGTGCTAGATGAACGAACGTCTCTCCACTTGCTCAGTTCTGAGAGATAAGTGTGTGTGAAAGCCGTCCTTCACCTAGCTTGTTGGAACACAAAGATTCTTTTCAGTTGCAAAAAACACTCCATACATATATATGGGGATGTACAAGCTCCAACTCGGTTTTACAGTGAAAACTGCAGGTAATTCAAACCGACACTAGGAAATTGACTGAGTAACTAGAGTAAAAGATTTTCCTGCAACCCGTTCCATTTGTGCTAAATGAACGAAGGTCCATCCACATGCTCAGTTCTGAGAAATAATTGTGTGTGAAAGCCTTCCTTCAAACAGCTTGTTGGGAACACAAATTTTCTATTCAGTTGCAAACTGCACTTCATATATATACATCAGGAGGAACTAGATCCAACTCGGTTTTACACTGAAAACTGCAGGAATTTCAAACTGGCACTAAGAAACAGACTGAGAAACCAGAGTAAAAGTTTCTCCTGCAACCCGTACCGTTGGTGCTTAATGAACGAACGTCTCTCCACTTGCTCAGTTCTGAGAGATAATTGTGTGTGAAAGCCTTCCTTCAAACAGCTTGTTGGGAACACAAAATTTCTATTCAGTTGCAAAATGCACTCCATATATATATATGGGGAGCTACTAGCTATAACTCGGTTTTACAGTGAAAACTGCAGGAACTTCTAACTGGCACTAGGAAACAGACTGAGAAACCAGAGTAAAAATTCTCCTGCAACACGTTCCTTTGTGCTAGATGAACGAATGTTTCTCCACATGCTCAGATCTCAGAGATAAGTGTGTGTGAAAGTCGTCTTTCACCCAGCTTGTTGGGAACACAATGTTTCTTTTCAGTTGCAAAAAACATTCCATACATATATATGGGGAGGTACAAGCTCCAACTCGTTTTTACAGTGAAAACTGCAGGAAGTTCTAACCGGCACTAGGAAACTGAGAAACCAGAGTAAAAATTTGTCCTGCCAACTGTTCCATTAATGCTAGATGAACGAACGTCTATCCACATGCTCAGTTCTCAGAGATAAGTGTGTGGGAAAGTCTTCTTTCACCCAGCTTGTTGGGATCACAAAGTTTCTTTTCAGTTGCAAACACCACTCCATATATATATGGGAAGGTACTAGCTCCAACTCGGTTTTACAGTGAAAACTGCAGGTATTTCAAAACAACTCTAGGAAACACACTGAGATTCCAGAATAAAATTTCTCCTGCAACACGTTAATTTGTGCTAGATGAACGAACATCTCTCCACAAGCTCATTTCTGAGAGATAAGTGTGTGAAATCCGTCCTTCACCTAGCTTGTTGGAACACAAAGTTTCATTTCAGTTGCAAACTCCACTCCATACATATATATGGGGATGTACTAGCTCCAACTCGGTTTTACAGTGAAAACTGCAGGATCTTCTAACTGGCACTTGGAAACAGACTGAGAAACCAGAGTAAAAATTCTCCAGCAACACGTTCCTTTGTGATAGATGAACGAAAGTTTCTCCACATGCTCAGATCTCAGAGATAAGTGTGTGTGAAAGCCGTCCTTCACATACCTTGTTGGAACACAATGTTTCTTTTCAGTTGCAAAAAACCCTCCTTACATATATATGGGGAGGTACTAGCTCCAACTCGTTTCTACAGTGAAAACTGCAGGAAGTTCTAACCGGCACAAGGAAACTGAGAAACCAGAGTAAAAATTTGTCCTGCCAACTGTTCCATTTATGCTAGATGAACGAACGTCTATCCACATGCTCAGTTCTAAGAGATAAGTGTGCAGGTAATTCGACTTTCAACCAGCTTGTTGGGAACACAAAGCTTCTTTTCAGTTACAAACACCTCTCCATATATATATGGGTAGTTACTAGCTCCAAATCGGTTATACAGTGAATACTGCAGGTACTTCAAACTGACACTAGGAAACAGACTGAGAAACCAGAGAAAAAGATTCTCCTGCAAACCGTTCCTTTTGTGCTAGATGAATGAAGGTCCATTCACATGCACAGTTCTGAGAGATAATTGTGTGTGAAAGCCTTCCTTCAAACAGTTTGTTGGGAACACAAATTTTCTATTCAGTTGCAAACTGCACTCCATATATGTATATGGGGAGGTACTAGCTCAAACTCTGTTTAACAGTGAAAACTGTAGGTGCTTCAAACCGACACTAGGAAAGAGACTGAGAAACTAGAGTAAAAGATTCTCCTGCAACCCGTTCATTCTGAGCTAGATGAACGAAGGTCCATCCACATGCTCAGTTCTGAGAGATAAGTGTGTGTGATAGCCGTCTTTCACCTAGCTTGATGGAACACAAAGTTTCATTTCAGTTGCAAACTCCACTCCATGCATATATATGGGGACGTACTAGATCCAACTCAGTTTTACAGTGAAAACTGCAGCAACATCAAACCGGCACTAGGAAACAGACTGAGAAACCATAGTAAAAGTTTCTCCTCCAAAAAGTTCCCTTGGTGCTAGATGAACGAACGTCTCTCCACATGCTCTGTTCTGAAAGATATGTGTGTGGGAAAGCCGTACTTCACCTATCTTGTTGGGAACACAAAGTTTCTTTTCAGTTTCAAACTCCACTCCATACATATATATGGGGATATACTAGTTCCAACTCGGTTTTACAGTGAAAACTGCAGGAACTTCAAACCAGCACTAAGAAACAAACTGAGAAACCAGAGTAAAACTTCCTCCTGCAACCCGTTCCATTTGTGCTAGATGAACGAACGTCTCTCCACATGCTCATTTCTGAGAGATATGTGTGTGTGAAAGCCGTCCTTCACCTAGCTTGTTGGGAACACAAAGATTCTTTTCACTAGCAAACTACACTCCATACATATATATGGGGAGGTACTAGCTCCAACTCTGTTTTACAGTGAAAACTGCAGGATTTTCTAACTGGCACTTGGAAACAGACTGAGAAACCAGAGTAAAAATTCTCCAGCAACACGTTCCTTTGTGATAGATGAACGAAAGTTTCTCCACATGCTCAGATCTCAGATATAAGTGTGTGTGAAAGCCGTCCTTCACATACCTTGTTGGAACACAATGTTTCTTTTCAGTTGCAAAAAACCCTCCTTACATATATATGGGGAGGTACTAGCTCCAACTGGTTTCTACAGTGAAAACTGCAGGAAGTTCTAACCGGCACAAGGAAACTGAGAAACCACAGTAAAAATTTGTCCTGCCAACCGTTCCATTTATGCTAGATGAACGAACGTCTATCCACATGCTCAGTTCTAAGAGATAAGTGTGCGTGAAAGTCGTCTTTCAACCAGCTTTTTGGGATCACAAAGCTTGTTTTCAGTTGCAAACACCTCTCCATATATATATGGGTAGTTACTAGCTCCAAATCGGTTATACAGTGAATACTGCAGGTACTTCAAACTGACACTAGGAAACAGACTGAGAAACCAGAGAAAAAGATTCTCCTGCAAACCGTTCCTTTTGTGCTAGATGAATGAAGGTCCATTCACATGCACAGTTCTGAGAGATAATTGTGTGTGAAAGCCTTCCTTCAAACAGTTTGTTGGGAACACAAATTTTCTATTCAGTTGCAAACTGCACTCCATATATGTATATGGGGAGGTACTAGCTCAAACTCTGTTTAACAGTGAAAACTGCAGGTGCTTCAAACCGACACTAGGAAAGAGACTGAGAAACTAGAGTAAAAGATTCTCCTGCAACCCGTTCATTCTGAGCTAGATGAACGAAGGTCCATCCACATGCTCAGTTCTGAGAGATAAGTGTGTGTGATAGCCGTCCTTCACCTAGCTTGATGGAACCCAAAGTTTCATTTCAGTTGCAAACTCCACTCCATGCATATATATGGGGACGTACTAGATCCAACTCAGTTTTACAGTGAAAACTGCAGCAACATCAAACCGGCACTAGGAAACAGACTGAGAAACCATAGTAAAAGTTTCTCCTCCAAACAGTTCCCTTGGTGCTAGATGAACGAACGTCTCTCCACATGCTCAGTTCTGAAAGATATGTGTGTGGGAAAGCCGTACTTCACCTATCTTTTTGGGAACACAAAGTTTCTTTTCAGTTTCAAACTCCACTCCATACATATGTATGGGGATATACTAGTACCAACTCGGTTTTACAGTGAAAACTGCAGGAACTTCAAACCAGCACTAAGAAACAAACTGAGAAACCAGAGTAAAACTTCCTCCTGCAACCCGTTCCATTTGTGCTAGATGAACGAACGTCTCTCCACATGCTCATTTCTGAGAGATATGTGTGTGTGAAAGCCGTCCTTCACCTAGCTTGTTGGGAACACAAAGATTCTTTTCACTTGCAAACTACACTCCATACATATATATGGGGAGGTACAAGTTCCAACTCGTTTTTACAGTGAAAACTGCAGGAACTTCAAACCGGCTCTAGGAAATAGACTGAGAAAGCAGAGTAAAAGTTTCTCCTGCAAACAGTTCCCTTTGTGCTAGATGAACGAACGTCTCTCCACATGCTCAGTTTTGAGAGAGAAGTGTGTGTGAAAGCCGTTTTTCAACAAACTTGTTGGGAACACAAACTATCTTTTCAGTTTCAAACTCCACTCCATACATATTTATAGGGAAGTACTAGCTCCAACTCGGTTTTACAGTGAAAACTGCAAGAACTTCAAACCGGCACTAGAATACAGACTGAGAAATGAGGGTCAAATTTCTCCTGCAAACCGTTCGTTTTTGCTACATGAATAAATGTCTTTCCACATGCTCAGTTCTCAGAGATAAGTGTGTGTGAAAGCCGTCCTTCACCTAGCTTATTGGGAACACAAAGTTCCTTTCCAGTTGCAAACTCCACTCCATATATATATAGGGGTAGGTACTTATCCAACTCGGTTTTACAGTGATAACTGCAGGAACTTCATACCGGCACTAGGATATATACTGAGAAACCAGGGTAAAAGTTTCTCCTGCAACCAGTTCCCTTTGTGCTAGATGAACGAACGTCTCTCCACATGCTCAATACTCACAGATAATTGTGTGTGAAAGCCGTACTTAACCCAGCTTGTTGGGAACACAAAGTTTCTTTTCACTTGCAGACTCCACTCCAAACATATATATGGGTAGGTACTAGTTCCAACTCGTTTTTACAGAGAAAACTGCAGGTACTTCAATCCGGCACTAGGAAACAGAATGGGAATCCAGAGTAAAAGTTTCTCCTGCAAACCGTTAATTTGTGCTAGGTGAACTATCGTCTCTCCACATGTTCAGTTCTGAGAGTTAAGTGTGTGTAAAAGCCGTATTTTACATGGCTTTTTGGGAAAACAAAATTTCTTTTCAGTTGCAAACTCCACTCCATACATATATATGGGGAGGTACAAGCTCCAAATCTGTTTTACAGTGAAAAATGCAGGAACATCAAACCGGCACTAGGAAACAGACTGAGAAAATATAGTAATAGTTTCTCCTCCAAACCGTTCCCTTTGTGCTAGATGAACGAACGTCTCTCAACATGCTAATTTCTGAGAGATATGTGTGTGTGAAAGCCGTCCTTCCCCTAGCTTGTTGGGAAAAGAGAGCTATTTTCAATTGGAAACAACAATCCATACATATTTAAGGGGAGGTTCTAGCTCCAACTCGGTTTTACAGTGAAAACTGCAGGAACATCAAACCGGCACTAGGAAACAAACTGAGAAACAGAGTAAAAATTCTCCTACAACATGTTCCTTTGTGCTAGATGAACGAACGTCTCTCCACATGCTCAGTTCTGACAGATAAGTGTGTGTGAAAGCCGTCCTTCACCTAGCTTGTTTTAACACAAGGTTTCTTTTCATTTGCAAAAAACACTCCATACTTATATATGGGGAGGTACTAGCTATAAATCTATTTTACAGTGAATATTGCAGGAAGTTCTAACCGTCACTAGGAAACAGACTGAGAAACCAGAGTAATCGTTTGTTCTGCAACCGTTCCAATTATGCTAGGTGAACGAACGTCTATCCACATGCTCAGTTCTAAGAGATAAGTGTGTGAGAAAGTCAACTTTCACCCAGCTTGTTGGGAACACAAAGATTCTTTTCAGTTGCAAACACCACTCCATATATATATGGGTAGGTACTAACTCAAAAATCGATTTTACAGTGAAAACTGCAGGTACTTCACACCGGCACTAGGAAACAGACTGAGAAACCAGAGTAAAATTTCTCCTCCAACACGTAAACTTTTGCTAGATGAACGAACGTCTCTCCACATGCTCAGGTCTGAGAGATAAGTGTGTGTGAAATCCTTCCTTCAATCAGCTTGTTGGGAACACAAATTTTCTATTCATTTGCAAACTGCACTCCATATATATATATGGGGAAGTATTAGCTCCAAGTATGTTTTACATTGAAAACTGCAGGTACTTCAACCCGACACTAGGAAAGTGACTGAGAAAGTAGATTAAAAGATTTTCCTGCAACCCGTTCCCTTTGTGCTAAATGAACGAAGGTCCATCCACATGCTCAGTTCTGAGAGATAATTGTGTGTGAAAGCCGTCCTTCACCTAGCTTGTTGGGAAGGCAATGTTTGTTTTCTGTTGCAAACTCCACTCCATACATATATATGGGGAGGTACTAGATCCAACTCGGTTTTACAGTGAAACCTGCAGGAATTTCAAACTGGCACTTGGAAACAGACTGAGAAACAAGAGTAAAAATTCTCCTGCCACACGTTCCTTTGTGCTAGATGAACGAACGTCTCTCCACATGCTCAGTTCTGAGAGATATGTGTGTGTGAAAGCCGTCCTTCACCTAGCTTGATGGGAAAAGAGAGCTATTTTCAATTGCATACACCAATCCATACATATTTAGGGGGAGGTACTAGCTCCAACTCGGTTTTATATTGAAAACTTCAGGAACATCAAACCGGTACAAGGGAACAGACTGAGAAACCAGAGTAAAAATTCTCCTGCAACACTTTCCTTTGTGCTAGATGAACGAACGTCTCTCCACTTGCTCAGTTCTGAGAGATAAGTGTGTGTGAAAGCCGTCCTTCACCTAGCTTGTTGGAACACAAAGATTCTTTTCAGTTGCAAAAAACACTCCATACATATATGTGGGGATGTACAAGCTCCAACTCGGTTTTACAGTGAAAACTGCAGGTAATTCAAACCGACACTAGGAAATTGACTGAGTAACTAGAGTAAAAGATTTTCCTGCAACCCGTTCCATTTGTGCTAAATGAACGAAGGTCCATCCACATGCTCAGTTCTGAGAAATAATTGTGTGTGAAAGCCTCATTTCAAACAGCTTGTTGGGAACACAAATTTTCTATTCAGTTGCAAACTGCACTTCATATATATACATCAGGAGGAACTAGATCCAACTCGGTTTTACACTGAAAACTGCAGGAATTTCAAACTGGCACTAAGAAACAGACTGAGAAACCAGAGTAAAAGTTTCTCCTGCAACCCGTACCGTTGGTGCTTAATGAACGAACGTCTCTCCACTTGCTCAGTTCTGAGAGATAATTGTGTGTGAAAGCCTTCCTTCAAACAGCTTGTTGGGAACACAAAATTTCTATTCAGTTGCAAAATGCACTCCATATATATATATGGGGAGCTACTAGCTATAACTCGGTTTTACAGTGAAAACTGCAGGAACTTCTAACTGGCACTAGGAAACAGACTGAGAAACCAGAGTAAAAATTCTCCTGCAACACGTTCCTTTGTGCTAGATGAACGAATGTTTCTCCACATGCTCAGATCTCAGAGATAAGTGTGTGTGAAAGTCGTCTTTCACCCAGCTTGTTGGGAACACAATGTTTCTTTTCAGTTGCAAAAAACATTCCATACATATATATGGGGAGGTACAAGCTCTAACTCGTTTTTACAGTGAAAACTGCAGGAAGTTCTAACCGGCACTAGGAAACTGAGAAACCAGAGTAAAAATTTGTCCTGCCAACCTTTCCATTTATGCTAGATGAACGAACGTCTATCCACATGCTCAGTTCTCAGAGATAATTGTGTGGGAAAGTCTTCTTTCACCCAGCTTGTTGGGATCACAAAGTTTCTTTTCAGTTGCAAACACCACTCCATATATATATGGGTAGGTACTAGCTCCAACTCGGTTTTACAGTGAAAACTGCAGGTATTTCAAAACGACTCTAGGAAACACACTGAGATTCCAGAATAAAATTTCTCCTGCAACACGTTAATTTGTGCTAGATGAACGAACATCTCTCCACAAGCTCATTTCTGAGAGATAAGTGTGTGAAATCCGTCCTTCACCTAGCTTGTTGGAACACAAAGTTTCATTTCAGTTGCAAACTCCACTCCATACATATATATGGGGATGTACTAGCTCCAACTCGGTTTTACAGTGAAAACTGCAGGATCTTCTAACTGGCACTTGGAAACAGACTGAGAAACCAGAGTAAAAATTCTCCTGCAACACGTTCCTTTGTGATAGATGAACGAAAGTTTCTCCACATGCTCAGATCTCAGAGATAAGTGTGTGTGAAAGCCGTCCTTCACATACCTTGTTGGAACACAATGTTTCTTTTCAGTTGCAAAAAACCCTCCTTACATATATATGGGGAGGTACTAGCTCCAACTCGTTTCTACAGTGAAAACTGCAGGAAGTTCTAACCGGCACAAGGAAACTGAGAAACCAGAGTAAAAATTTGTCCTGCCAACCGTTCCATTTATGCTAGATGAACGAACGTCTATCCACATTCTCAGTTCTAAGAGATAAGTGTGCGGGAAAGTCGTCTTTCAACCAGCTTGTTGGGAACACAAAGCTTCTTTTCAGTTGCAAACACCTCTCCATATATATATGGGTAGTTACTAGCTCCAAATCGGTTATACAGTGAATACTGCAGGTACTTCAAACTGACACTAGGAAACAGACTGAGAAACCAGAGAAAAAGATTCTCCTGCAAACCGTTCCTTTTGTGCTAGATGAACGAAGGTCCATTCACATGCACAGTTCTGAGAGATAATTGTGTGTGAAAGCCTTCCTTCAAACAGTTTGTTGGGAACACAAATTTGCTATTCAGTTGCAAACTGCACTCCATATATGTATATGGGGAGGTACTAGCTCCAACTCTGTTTAACAGTGAAAACTGCAGGTGCTTCAAACCGACACTAGGAAAGAGACTGAGAAACTAGAGTAAAAGATTCTCCTGCAACCCGTTCATTCTGAGCTAGATGAACGAAGGTCCATCCACATGCTCAGTTCTGAGAGATAAGTGTGTGTGATAGCCGTCCTTCACCTAGCTTGATGGAACACAAAGTTTCATTTCAGTTGCAAACTCCACTCCATGCATATATATGGGGACGTACTAGATCCAACTCAGTTTTACAGTGAAAACTGCAGCAACATCAAACCGGCACTAGGAAACAGACTGGGAAACCATAGTAAAAGTTTCTCCTCCAAACAGTTCCCTTGGTGCTAGATGAACGAACGTCTCTCCACATGCTCAGTTCTGAAAGATATGTGTGTGGGAAAGCCGTCCTTCACATACCTTGTTGGTACACAATGTTTCTTTTCAGTTGCAAAAAACCCTCCTTACATATATATGGGGAGGTACTAGCTCCAACTCGTTTCTACAGTGAAAACTGCAGGAACTTCAAACCAGCACTAAGAAACAAACTGAGAAACCAGAGTAAAACTTCCTCCTGCAACCCGTTCCATTTGTGCTAGACGAACGAAAGTCTCTCCACATGCTCATTTCTGAGAGATATGTGTGTGTGAAAGCCGTCCTTCACCTAGCTTGTTGGGAACACAAAGATTCTTTTCACTTGCAAACTACACTCCATACATATATATGGGGAGGTACTAGTTCCAACTCGTTTTTACAGTGAAAACTGCAGGAACTTCAAACCGGCACTAGGAAATAGACTGAGAAAGCAGAGTAAAAGTTTCTCCTGCAAACAGTTCCCTTTGTGCTAGATGAACGAACGTCTCTCCACATGCTCAGTTTTGAGAGAGAAGTTTGTGTGAAAGCCGTTTTTCAACAAACTTGTTGGGAACACAAACTATCTTTTCAGTTTCAAACTCCACTCCATACATATTTATAGGGAAGTACTAGCTCCAACTCGGTTTTACAGTGAAAACTGCAAGAACTTGAAACCGGCACTAGGAAACAGACTGAGAAATGAGGGTAAAATTTCTCCTGCAAACCGTTCGTTTTTGCTACATGAATAAATGTCTTTCCACATGCTCAGTTCTCAGAGATAAGTGTGTGTGAAAGCCGTCCTTCACCTAGCTTATTGGGAACACAAAGTTCCTTTCCAGTTGCAAACTCCACTCCATATATATATAGGGGTAGGTACTAATCCAACTCGGTTTTACAGTGATAACTGCAGGAACTTCATACCGGCACTAGGATATATACTGAGAAACCAGGGTAAAAGTTTCTCCTGCAACCAGTTCCCTTTGTGCTAGATGAACGAACGTCTCTCCACATGCTCAATACTCACAGATAATTGTGTGTGAAAGCCGTACTTAACCCAGCTTGTTGGGAACACAAAGTTTCTTTTCACTTGCAAACTCCACTCCAAACATATATATGGGTAGGTACTAGTTCCAACTCGTTTTTACAGAGAAAACTGCAGGTACTTCAATCCGGCACTAGGAAACAGAATGGGAATCCAGAGTAAAAGTTTCTCCTGCAAACCGTTAATTTGTGCTGGGTGAACTATCGTCTCTCCACATGTTCAGTTCTGAGAGTTAAGTGTGTGTAAAAGCCGTATTTTACATGGCTTTTTGGGAAAACAAAATTTCTTTTCAGTTGCAAACTCCACTCCATACATATATATGGGGAGGTACAAGCTCCAAATCTGTTTTACAGTGAAAAATGCAGGAACATCAAACCGGCACTAGGAAACAAACTGAGAAAATATAGTAATAGTTTCTCCTCCAAACCGTTCCCTTTGTGCTAGATGAACGAACGTCTCTCAACATGCTAATTTCTGAGAGATATGTGTGTGTGAAAGCCGTCCTTCCCCTAGCTTGTTGGGAAAAGAGAGCTATTTTCAATTGGAAACAACAATCCATACATATTTAAGGGGAGGTTCTAGCTCCAACTCGGTTTTACAGTGAAAACTGCAGGAACATCAAACCGGCACTAGGAAACAAACTGAGAAACAGAGTAAAAATTCTCCTACAACATGTTCCTTTGTGCTAGATGAACGAACGTCTCTCCACATGCTCAGTTCTGACAGATAAGTGTGTGTGAAAGCCGTCCTTCACCTAGCTTGTTTTAACACAAGGTTTCTTTTCATTTGCAAAAAACACTCCATACTTATATATGGGGAGGTACTAGCTATAAATCTATTTTACAGTGAATATTGCAGGAAGTTCTAACCGTCACTAGGAAACAGACTGAGAAACCAGAGTAATCGTTTGTTCTGCAACCGTTCCAATTATGCTAGGTGAACGAACGTCTATCCACATGCTCAGTTCTAAGAGATAAGTGTGTGAGAAAGTGAACTTTCACCTAGCTTGTTGGGAACACAAAGATTCTTTTCAGTTGCAAACACCACTCCATATATATATGGGTAGGTACTAACTCAAAAATCGATTTTACAGTGAAAACTGCAGGTACTTCATACCGGCACTAGGAAACAGACTGAGAAACCAGAGTAAAATTTCTCCTCCAACACGTAAACTTTTGCTAGATGAACGAACGTCTCTCCACATGCTCAGGTCTGAGAGATAAGTGTGTGTGAAATCCTTCCTTCAATCAGCTTGTTGGGAACACAAATTTTCTATTCATTTGCAAACTGCACTCCATATATATATATGGGGAAGTATTAGCTCCAAGTATGTTTTACATTGAAAACTGCAGGTACTTCAACCCGACACTAGGAAAGTGACTGAGAAAGTAGATTAAAAGATTTTCCTGCAACCCGTTCCCTTTGTGCTAAATGAACGAAGGTCCATCCACATGCTCAGTTCTGAGAGATAATTGTGTGTGAAAGCCGTCCTTCACCTAGCTTGTTGGGAAGACAATGTTTCTTTTCTGTTGCAAACTCCACTCCATACATATATATGGGGAGGTACTAGATCCAACTCGGTTTTACAGTGAAACCTGCAG
Organism: Camelus bactrianus; assembly: GCF_048773025.1. Taxonomy (NCBI): domain Eukaryota; kingdom Metazoa; phylum Chordata; class Mammalia; order Artiodactyla; family Camelidae; genus Camelus; species Camelus bactrianus. The sequence goes on along the minus strand of NC_133561.1, from coordinate 37,397,142 downwards.
GAATTTCAAACTGGCACTTGGAAACAGACTGAGAAACAAGAGTAAAAATTCTCCTGCCACACGTTCCTTTGTGCTAGATGAACGAACGTCTCTCCACATGCTCAGTTCTGAGAGATATGTGTGTGTGAAAGCCGTCCTTCACCTAGCTTGATGGGAAAAGAGAGCTATTTTCAATTGCATACACCAATCCATACATATTTAGGGGGAGGTACTAGCTCCAACTCGGTTTTATATTGAAAACTTCAGGAACATCAAACCGGTACAAGGGAACAGACTGAGAAACCAGAGTAAAAATTCTCCTGCAACACTTTCCTTTGTGCTAGATGAACGAACGTCTCTCCACTTGCTCAGTTCTGAGAGATAAGTGTGTGTGAAAGCCGTCCTTCACCTAGCTTGTTGGAACACAAAGATTCTTTTCAGTTGCAAACTCCACTCCATACATATATATGGGGATGTACTAGCTCCAACTCGGTTTTACAGTGAAAACTGCAGGATCTTCTAACTGGCACTTGGAAACAGACTGAGAAACCAGAGTAAAAATTCTCCTGCAACACGTTCCTTTGTGATAGATGAACGAAAGTTTCTCCACATGCTCAGATCTCAGAGATAAGTGTGTGTGAAAGCCGTCCTTCACATACCTTGTTGGAACACAATGTTTCTTTTCAGTTGCAAAAAACCCTCCTTACATATATATGGGGAGGTACTAGCTCCAACTCGTTTCTACAGTGAAAACTGCAGGAAGTTCTAACCGGCACAAGGAAACTGAGAAACCAGAGTAAAAATTTGTCCTGCCAACCGTTCCATTTATGCTAGATGAACGAACGTCTATCCACATGCTCAGTTCTAAGAGATAAGTGTGCGGGAAAGTCGTCTTTCAACCAGCTTGTTGGGAACACAAAGCTTCTTTTCAGTTGCAAACACCTCTCCATATATATATGGGTAGTTACTAGCTCCAAATCGGTTATACAGTGAATACTGCAGGTACTTCAAACTGACACTAGGAAACAGACTGAGAAACCAGAGAAAAAGATTCTCCTGCATACCGTTCCTTTTGTGCTAGATGAACGAAGGTCCATTCACATGCACAGTTCTGAGAGATAATTGTGTGTGAAAGCCTTCCTTCAAACAGTTTGTTGGGAACACAAATTTTCTATTCAGTTGCAAACTGCACTCCATATATGTATATGGGGAGGTACTAGCTCCAACTCTGTTAAACAGTGAAAACTGTAGGTGCTTCAAACCGACACTAGGAAAGAGACTGAGAAACTAGAGTAAAAGATTCTCCTGCAACCCGTTCATTCTGAGCTAGATGAACGAAGGTCCATCCACATGCTCAGTTCTGAGAGATAAGTGTGTGTGATAGCCGTCCTTCACCTAGCTTGATGGAACACAAAGTTTCATTTCAGTTGCAAACTCCACTCCATGCATATATATGGGGACGTACTAGATCCAACTCAGTTTTACAGTGAAAACTGCAGCAACATCAAACCGGCACTAGGAAACAGACTGAGAAACCATAGTAAAAGTTTCTCCTCCAAACAGTTCCCTTGGTGCTAGATGAACGAACGTCTCTCCACATGCTCAGTTCTGAAAGATATGTGTGTGTGAAAGCCGTCCTTCACCTATCTTGTTGGGAACACAAAGTTTCTTTTCAGTTTCAAACTCCACTCCATACATATATATGGGGATATACTAGTTCCAACTCGGTTTTACAGTGAAAACTGCAGGAAATTCAAACCAGCACTAAGAAACAAACTGAGAAACCAGAGTAAAACTTCCTCCTGCAACCCGTTCTATTTGTGCTAGATGAACGAACGTCTCTCCACATGCTCATTTCTGAGAGATATGTGTGTGTGAAAGCCGTCCTTCACCTAGCTTGTTGGGAACACAAAGATTCTTTTCACTTGCAAACTACACTCCATACATATATATGGGGAGGTACAAGTTCCACCTCGTTTTTACAGTGAAAACTGCAGGAACTTCAAACCGGCACTAGGAAATAGACTGAGAAAGCAGAGTAAAAGTTTCTCCTGCAAACAGTTCCCTTTGTGCTAGATGAACGAACGTCTCTCCACATGCTCAGTTTTGAGAGAGAAGTTTGTGTGAAAGCCGTTTTTCAACAAACTTGTTGGGAACACAAACTATCTTTTCAGTTTCAAACTCCACTCCATACATATTTATAGGGAAGTACTAGCTCCAACTCGGTTTTACAGTGAAAACTGCAAGAACTTCAAACCGGCACTAGGAAACAGACTGAGAAATGAGGGTAAAATTTCTCCTGCAAACCGTTCGTTTTTGCTACATGAATAAATGTCTTTCCACATGCTCAGTTCTCAGAGATAAGTGTGTGTGAAAGCCGTCCTTCACCTAGCTTATTGGGAACACAAAGTTCCTTTCCAGTTGCAAACTCCACTCCATATATATATAGGGGTAGGTACTAATCCAACTCGGTTTTACAGTGATAACTGCAGGAACTTCATACCGGCACTAGGATATATACTGAGAAACCAGGGTAAAAGTTTCTCCTGCAACCAGTTCCCTTTGTGCTAGATGAACGAACGTCTCTCCACATGCTCAATACTCACAGATAATTGTGTGTGAAAGCCGTACTTAACCCAGCTTGTTGGGAACACAAAGTTTCTTTTCACTTGCAAACTCCACTCCAAACATATATATGGGTAGGTACTAGTTCCAACTCGTTTTTACAGAGAAAACTGCAGGTACTTCAATCCGGCACTAGGAAACAGAATGGGAATCCAGAGTAAAAGTTTCTCCTGCAAACCGTTAATTTGTGCTAGGTGAACTATCGTCTCTCCACATGTTCAGTTCTGAGAGTTAAGTGTGTGTAAAAGCCGTATTTTACATGGTTTTTTGGGAAAACAAAATTTCTTTTCAGTTGCAAACTCCACTCCATACATATATATGGGGAGGTACAAGCTCCAAATCTGTTTTACAGTGAAAAATGCAGGAACATCAAACCGGCACTAGGAAACAGACTGAGAAAATATAGTAATAGTTTCTCCTCCAAACCGTTCCCTTTGTGTTAGATGAACGAACGTCTCTCAACATGCTAATTTCTGAGAGATATGTGTGTGTGAAAGCCGTCCTTCCCCTAGCTTGTTGGGAAAAGAGAGCTATTTTCAATTGGAAACAACAATCCATACATATTTAAGGGGAGGTTCTAGCTCCAACTCGGTTTTACAGTGAAAACTGCAGGAACATCAAACCGGCACTAGGAAACAAACTGAGAAACAGAGTAAAAATTCTCCTACAACATGTTCCTTTGTGCTAGATGAACGAACGTCTCTCCACATGCTCAGTTCTGACAGATAAGTGTGTGTGAAAGCCGTCCTTCACCTAGCTTGTTTTAACACAAGGTTTCTTTTCATTTGCAAAAAACACTCCATACTTATATATGGGGAGGTACTAGCTATAAATCTATTTTACAGTGAATATTGCAGGAAGTTCTAACCGTCACTAGGAAACAGACTGAGAAACCAGAGTAATCGTTTGTTCTGCAACCGTTCCAATTATGCTAGGTGAACGAACGTCTATCCACATGCTCAGTTCTAAGAGATAAGTGTGTGAGAAAGTCAACTTTCACCCAGCTTGTTGGGAACACAAAGATTCTTTTCAGTTGCAAACACCACTCCACATATATATGGGTAGGTACTAACTCAAAAATCGATTTTACAGTGAAAACTGCAGGTACTTCACACCGGCACTAGGAAACAGACTGAGAAACCAGAGTAAAATTTCTCCTCCAACACGTAAACTTTTGCTAGATGAACGAACGTCTCTCCACATGCTCAGGTCTGAGAGATAAGTGTGTGTGAAATCCTTCCTTCAATCAGCTTGTTGGGAACACAAATTTTCTATTCATTTGCAAACTGCACTCCATATATATATATGGGGAAGTATTAGCTCCAAGTATGTTTTACATTGAAAACTGCAGGTACTTCAACCCGACACTAGGAAAGTGACTGAGAAAGTAGATTAAAAGATTTTCCTGCAACCCGTTCCCTTTGTGCTAAATGAACGAAGGTCCATCCACATGCTCAGTTCTGAGAGATAATTGTGTGTGAAAGCCGTCCTTCACCTAGCTTGTTGGGAAGACAATGTTTCTTTTCTGTTGCAAACTCCACTCCATACATATATATGGGGAGGTACTAGATCCAACTCGGTTTTACAGTGAAACCTGCAGGAATTTCAAACTGGCACTTGGAAACAGACTGAGAAACAAGAGTAAAAATTCTCCTGCCACACGTTCCTTTGTGCTAGATGAACGAACGTCTCTCCACATGCTCAGTTCTGAGAGATATGTGTGTGTGAAAGCCGTCCTTCACCTAGCTTGATGGGAAAAGAGAGCTATTTTCAATTGCATACACCAATCCATACATATTTAGGGGGAGGTACTAGCTCCAACTCGGTTTTATATTGAAAACTGCAGGAACATCAAACCGGTACAAGGGAACAGACTGAGAAAGCAGAGTAAAAATTCTCCTGCAACACTTTCCTTTGTGCTAGATGAACGAACGTCTCTCCACTTGCTCAGTTCTGAGAGATAAGTGTGTGTGAAAGCCGTCCTTCACCTAGCTTGTTGGAACACAAAGATTCTTTTCAGTTGCAAAAAACACTCCATACATATATATGGGGATGTACAAGCTCCAACTCGGTTTTACAGTGAAAACTGCAGGTAATTCAAACCGACACTAGGAAATTGACTGAGTAACTAGAGTAAAAGATTTTCCTGCAACCCGTTCCATTTGTGCTAAATGAACGAAGGTCCATCCACATGCTCAGTTCTGAGAAATAATTGTTTGTGAAAGCCTCATTTCAAACAGCTTGTTGGGAACACAAATTTTCTATTCAGTTGCAAACTGCACTTCATATATATACATCAGGAGGAACTAGATCCAACTCGGTTTTACAGTGAAAACTGCAGGAATTTCAAACTGGCACTAAGAAACAGACTGAGAAACCAGAGTAAAAGTTTCTCCTGCAACCCGTACCGTTGGTGCTTAATGAACGAACGTCTCTCCACTTGCTCAGTTCTGAGAGATAATTGTGTGTGAAAGCCTTCCTTCAAACAGCTTGTTGGGAACACAAAATTTCTATTCAGTTGCAAAATGCACTCCATATATATATATGGGGAGCTACTAGCTATAACTCGGTTTTACAGTGAAAACTGCAGGAACTTCTAACTGGCACTAGGAAACAGACTGAGAAACCAGAGTAAAAATTCTCCTGCAACACGTTCCTTTGTGCTAGATGAACGAATGTTTCTCCACATGCTCAGATCTCAGAGATAAGTGTGTGTGAAAGTCGTCTTTCACCCAGCTTGTTGGGAACACAATGTTTCTTTTCAGTTGCAAAAAAAATTCCATACATATATATGGGGAGGTACAAGCTCCCACTCGTTTTTACAGTGAAAACTGCAGGAAGTTCTAACCGGCACTAGGAAACTGAGAAACCAGAGTAAAAATTTGTCCTGCCAACCTTTCCATTTATGCTAGATGAACGAAAGTCTATCCACATGCTCAGTTCTCAGAGATAAGTGTGTGGGAAAGTCTTCTTTCACCCAGCTTGTTGGGATCACAAAGTTTCTTTTCAGTTGCAAACACCACTCCATATATATATGGGTAGGTACTAGCTCCAACTCGGTTTTACAGTGAAAACTGCAGGTATTTCAAAACGACTCTAGGAAACACACTGAGATTCCAGAATAAAATTTCTCCTGCAACACGTTAATTTGTGCTAGATGAACGAACATCTCTCCACAAGCTCATTTCTGAGAGATAAGTGTGTGAAATCCGTCCTTCACTAGCTTGTTGGAACACAAAGTTTCATTTCAGTTGCAAACTCCACTCCATACATATATATGGGGATGTACTAGCTCCAACTCGGTTTTACAGTGAAAACTGCAGGATCTTCTAACTGGCACTTGGAAAAAGACTGAGAAACCAGAGTAAAAATTCTCCAGCAACACGTTCCTTTGTGATAGATGAACGAAAGTTTCTCCACATGCTCAGATCTCAGAGATAAGTGTGTGTGAAAGCCGTCCTTCACATACCTTGTTGGAACACAATGTATCTTTTCAGTTGCAAAAAACCCTCCTTACATATATATGGGGAGGTACTAGCTCCAACTCGTTTCTACAGTGAAAACTGCAGGAAGTTCTAACCGGCACAAGGAAACTGAGAAACCAGAGTAAAAATTTGTCCTGCCAACCGTTCCATTTATGCTAGATGAACGAACGTCTATCCACATGCTCAGTTCTAAGAGATAAGTGTGCGGGAAAGTCGTCTTTCAACCAGCTTGTTGGGAACAAAAAGCTTCTTTTCAGTTGCAAACACCTCTCCATATATATATGGGTAGTTACTAGCTCCAAATCGGTTATACAGTGAATACTGCAGGTACTTCAAACTGACACTAGGAAACAGACTGAGAAACCAGAGAAAAAGATTCTCCTGCAAACCGTTCCTTTTGTGCTAGATGAACGAAGGTCCATTCACATGCACAGTTCTGAGAGATAATTGTGTGTGAAAGCCTTCCTTCAAACAGTTTGTTGGGAACACAAATTTTCTATTCAGTTGCAAACTGCACTCCATATATGTATATGGGGAGGTACTAGCTCCAACTCTGTTTAACAGTGAAAACTGCAGGTGCTTCAAACCGACACTAGGAAAGAGACTGAGAAACTAGAGTAAAAGATTCTCCTGCAACCCGTTCATTCTGAGCTAGATGAACGAAGGTCCATCCACATGCTCAGTTCTGAGAGATAAGTGTGTGTGATAGCCGTCCTTCACCTAGCTTGATGGAACACAAAGTTTCATTTCAGTTGCAAACTCCACTCCATGCATATATATGGGGACGTACTAGATCCAACTCAGTTTTACAGTGAAAACTGCTGCAACATCAAACCGGCACTAGGAAACAGACTGAGAAACCATAGTAAAAGTTTCTCCTCCAAACAGTTCCCTTGGTGCTAGATGAACGAACGTCTCTCCACATGCTCAGTTCTGAAAGATATGTGTGTGGGAAAGCCGTACTTCACCTATCTTGTTGGGAACACAAAGTTTCTCTTCAGTTTCAAACTCCACTCCATACATATATATGGGGATATACTAGTTCCAACTCGGTTTTACAGTGAAAACTGCAGGAAATTCAAACCAGCACTAAGAAACAAACTGAGAAACCAGAGTAAAACTTCCTCCTGCAACCCGTTCCATTTGTGCTAGACGAACGAACGTCTCTCCACATGCTCATTTCTGAGAGATATGTGTGTGTGAAAGCCGTCCTTCACCTAGCTTGTTGGGAACACAAAGATTCTTTTCACTTGCAAACTACACTCCATACATATATATGGGGAGGTACAAGTTCCAACTCGTTTTTACAGTGAAAACTGCAGGAACTTCAAACCGGCACTAGGAAATAGACTGAGAAAGCAGAGTAAAAGTTTCTCCTGCAAACAGTTCCCTTTGTGCTAGATGAACGAACGTCTCTCCACATGCTCAGTTTTGAGAGAGAAGTGTGTGTGAAAGCCGTTTTTCAACAAACTTGTTGGGAACACAAACTATCTTTTCAGTTTCAAACTCCACTCCATACATATTTATAGGGAAGTACTAGCTCCAACTCGGTTTTACAGTGAAAACTGCAAGAACTTCAAACCGGCACTAGGAAACAGACTGAGAAATGAGGGTAAAATTTCTCCTGCAAACCGTTCGTTTTTGCTACATGAATAAATGTCTTTCCACATGCTCAGTTCTCAGAGATAAGTGTGTGTGAAAGCCGTCCTTCACCTAGCTTATTGGGAACACAAAGTTCCTTTCCAGTTGCAAACTCCACTCCATATATATATAGGATTAGGTACTAATCCAACTCGGTTTTACAGTGATAACTGCAGGAACTTCATACCGGCACTAGGATATATACTGAGAAACCAGGGTAAAAGTTTCTCCTGCAACCAGTTCCCTTTGTGCTAGATGAACGAACGTCTCTCCACATGCTCAATACTCACAGATAATTGTGTGTGAAAGCCGTACTTAACCCAGCTTGTTGGGAACACAAAGTTTCTTTTCACTTGCAAACTCCACTCCAAACATATATATGGGTAGGTACTAGTTCCAACTCGTTTTTACAGAGAAAACTGCAGGTACTTCAATCCGGCACTAGGAAACAGAATGGGAATCCAGAGTAAAAGTTTCTCCTGCAAACCGTTAATTTGTGCTAGGTGAACTATCGTCTCTCCACATGTTCAGTTCTGAGAGTTAAGTGTGTGTAAAAGCCGTATTTTACATGGCTTTTTGGGAAAACAAAATTTCTTTTCAGTTGCAAACTCCACTCCATACATATATATGGGGAGGTACAAGCTCCAAATCTGTTTTACAGTGAAAAATGCAGGAACATCAAACCGGCACTAGGAAACAGACTGAGAAAATATAGTAATAGTTTCTCCTCCAAACCGTTCCCTTTGTGTTAGATGAACGAACGTCTCTCAACATGCTAATTTCTGAGAGATATGTGTGTGTGAAAGCCGTCCTTCCCCTAGCTTGTTGGGAAAAGAGAGCTATTTTCAATTGGAAACAACAATCCATACATATTTAAGGGGAGGTTCTAGCTCCAACTCGGTTTTACAGTGAAAACTGCAGGAACATCAAACCGGCACTAGGAAACAAACTAAGAAACAGAGTAAAAATTCTCCTACAACATGTACCTTTGTGCTAGATGAACGAACGTCTCTCCACATGCTCAGTTCTGACAGATAAGTGTGTGTGAAAGCCGTCCTTCACCTAGCTTGTTTTAACACAAGGTTTCTTTTCATTTGCAAAAAACACTCCATACTTATATATGGGGAGGTACTAGCTATAAATCTATTTTACAGTGAATATTGCAGGAAGTTCTAACCGTCACTAGGAAACAGACTGAGAAACCAGAGTAATCGTTTGTTCTGCAACCGTTCCAATTATGCTAGGTGAACGAACGTCTATCCACATGCTCAGTTCTAAGAGATAAGTGTGTGAGAAAGTGAACTTTCACCCAGCTTGTTGGGAACACAAAGATTCTTTTCAGTTGCAAACACCACTCCATATATATATGGGTAGGTACTAACTCAAAAATCGATTTTACAGTGAAAACTGCAGGTACTTCACACCGGCACTAGGAAACAGACTGAGAAACCAGAGTAAAATTTCTCCTCCAACACGTAAACTTTTGCTAGATGAACGAACGTCTCTCCACATGCTCAGGTCTGAGAGATAAGTGTGTGTGAAATCCTTCCTTCAATCAGCTTGTTGGGAACACAAATTTTCTATTCATTTGCAAACTGCACTCCATATATATATATGGGGAAGTATTAGCTCCAAGTATGTTTTACATTGAAAACTGCAGGTACTTCAACCCGACACTAGGAAAGTGACTGAGAAAGTAGATTAAAAGATTTTCCTGCAACCCGTTCCCTTTGTGCTAAATGAACGAAGGTCCATCCACATGCTCAGTTCTGAGAGATAATTGTGTGTGAAAGCCGTCCTTCACCTAGCTTGTTGGGAAGACAATGTTTCTTTTCTGTTGCAAACTCCACTCCATACATATATATGGGGAGGTACTAGATCCAACTCGGTTTTACAGTGAAACCTGCAGGAATTTCAAACTGGCACTTGGAAACAGACTGAGAAACAAGAGTAAAAATTCTCCTGCCACACGTTCCTTTGTGCTAGATGAACGAACGTCTCTCCACATGCTCAGTTCTGAGAGATATGTGTGTGTGAAAGCCGTCCTTCACCTAGCTTGATGGGAAAAGAGAGCTATTTTCAATTGCATACACCAATCCATACATATTTAGGGGGAGGTACTAGCTCCAACTCGGTTTTATATTGAAAACTGCAGGAACATCAAACCGGTACAAGGGAACAGACTGAGAAAGCAGAGTAAAAATTCTCCTGCAACACTTTCTTTGTGCTAGATGAACGAACGTCTCTCCACTTGCTCAGTTCTGAGAGATAAGTGTGTGTGAAAGCCGTCCTCACCTAGCTTGTTGGAACACAAAGATTCTTTTCAGTTGCAAAAAACACTCCATACATATATATGGGGATGTACAAGCTCCAACTCGGTTTTACAGTGAAAACTGCAGGTAATTCAAACCGACACTAGGAAATTGACTGAGTAACTAGAGTAAAAGATTTTCCTGCAACCCGTTCCATTTGTGCTAAATGAACGAAGGTCCATCCACATGCTCAGTTCTGAGAAATAATTGTGTGTGAAAGCCTCATTTCAAACAGCTTGTTGGGAACACAAATTTTCTATTCAGTTGCAAACTGCACTTCATATATATACATCAGGAGGAACTAGATCCAACTCGGTTTTACAGTGAAAACTGCAGGAATTTCAAACTGGCACTAAGAAACAGACTGAGAAACCAGAGTAAAAGTTTCTCCTGCAACCCGTACCGTTGGTGCTTAATGAACGAACGTCTCTCCACTTGCTCAGTTCTGAGAGATAAGTGTGTGTGAAAGCCATTCTTCACCTAGCTTGTTGGGAACACAAAGTTTCTTTTCAGTTGCAAACTCCAATCCATATATATATATGGGGAGGTACTAGCTCCAACTCGGTTTTACAGTGAAAATTGCAGGAATTTCAAACCGGCACTAGGAAACAGACTGAGAATCCAGAGTAAAAATTCTCCTGCAACACGTTCCTTTTTGATAGATGAACGAAAGTTTCTCCACATGCTCAGATCTCAGAGATAAGTGTGTGTGAAAGCCGTCCTTCACATACCTTGTTGGAACACAATGTATCTTTTCAGTTGCAAAAAACCCTCCTTACATATATATGGGGAGGTACTAGCTCCAACTCGTTTCTACAGTGAAAACTGCAGGAAGTTCTAACCGGCACAAGGAAACTGAGAAACCAGAGTAAAAATTTGTCCTGCCAACCGTTCCATTTATGCTAGATGAACGAACGTCTATCCACATGCTCAGTTCTAAGAGATAAGTGTGCGGGAAAGTCGTCTTTCAACCAGCTTGTTGGGAACACAAAGCTTCTTTTCAGTTGCAAACACCTCTCCATATATATATGGGTAGTTACTAGCTCCAAATCGGTTATACAGTGAATACTGCAGGTACTTCAAACTGACACTAGGAAACAGACTGAGAAACCAGAGAAAAAGATTCTCCTGCAAACCGTTCCTTTTGTGCTAGATGAACGAAGGTCCATTCACATGCACAGTTCTGAGAGATAATTGTGTGTGAAAGCCTTCCTTCAAACAGTTTGTTGGGAACACAAATTTTCTATTCAGTTGCAAACTGCACTCCATATATGTATATGGGGAGGTACTAGCTCCAACTCTGTTTAACAGTGAAAACTGCAGGTGCTTCAAACCGACACTAGGAAAGAGACTGAGAAACTAGAGTAAAAGATTCTCCTGCAACCCGTTCATTCTGAGCTAGATGAACGAAGGTCCATCCACATGCTCAGTTCTGAGAGATAAGTGTGTTTGATAGCCGTCCTTCACCTAGCTTGATGGAACACAAAGTTTCATTTCAGTTGCAAACTCCACTCCATGCATATATATGGGGACGTACTAGATCCAACTCAGTTTTACAGTGAAAACTGCAGCAACATCAAACCGGCACTAGGAAACAGACTGAGAAACCATAGTAAAAGTTTCTCCTCCAAACAGTTCCCTTGGTGCTAGATGAACGAACGTCTCTCCACATGCTCAGTTCTGAAAGATATGTGTGTGGGAAAGCCGTACTTCACCTATCTTGTTGGGAACACAAAGTTTCTCTTCAGTTTCAAACTCCACTCCATACATATATATGGGGATATACTAGTTCCAACTCGGTTTTACAGTGAAAACTGCAAGAAATTCAAACCAGCACTAAGAAACAAACTGAGAAACCAGAGTAAAACTTCCTCCTGCAACCCGTTCCATTTGTGCTAGACGAACGAACGTCTCTCCACATGCTCATTTCTGAGAGATATGTGTGTGTGAAAGCCGTCCTTCACCTAGCTTGTTGGGAACACAAAGATTCTTTTCACTTGCAAACTACACTCCATACATATATATGGGGAGGTACAAGTTCCAACTCGTTTTTACAGTGAAAACTGCAGGAACTTCAAACCGGCACTAGGAAATAGACTGAGAAAGCAGAGTAAAAGTTTCTCCTGCAAACAGTTCCCTTTGTGCTAGATGAACGAACGTCTCTCCACATGCTCAGTTTTGAGAGAGAAGTGTGTGTGAAAGCCGTTTTTCAACAAACTTGTTGGGAACACAAACTATCTTTTCAGTTTCAAACTCCACTCCATACATATTTATAGGGAAGTACTAGCTCCAACTCGGTTTTACAGTGAAAACTGCAAGAACTTCAAACCGGCACTAGGAAACAGACTGAGAAATGAGGGTAAAATTTCTCCTGCAAACCGTTCGTTTTTGCTACATGAATAAATGTCTTTCCACATGCTCAGTTCTCAGAGATAAGTGTGTGTGAAAGCCGTCCTTCACCTAGCTTATTGGGAACACAAAGTTCCTTTCCAGTTGCAAACTCCACTCCATATATATATAGGATTAGGTACTAATCCAACTCGGTTTTACAGTGATAACTGCAGGAACTTCATACCGGCACTAGGATATATACTGAGAAACCAGGGTAAAAGTTTCTCCTGCAACCAGTTCCCTTTGTGCTAGATGAACGAACGTCTCTCCACATGCTCAATACTCACAGATAATTGTGTGTGAAAGCCGTACTTAACCCAGCTTGTTGGGAACACAAAGTTTCTTTTCACTTGCAAACTCCACTCCAAACATATATATGGGTAGGTACTAGTTCCAACTCGTTTTTACAGAGAAAACTGCAGGTACTTCAATCCGGCACTAGGAAACAGAATGGGAATCCAGAGTAAAAGTTTCTCCTGCAAACCGTTAATTTGTGCTAGGTGAACTATCGTCTCTCCACATGTTCAGTTCTGAGAGTTAAGTGTGTGTAAAAGCCGTATTTTACATGGCTTTTTGGGAAAACAAAATTTCTTTTCAGTTGCAAACTCCACTCCATACATATATATGGGGAGGTACAAGCTCCAAATCTGTTTTACAGTGAAAAATGCAGGAACATCAAACCGGCACTAGGAAACAGACTGAGAAAATATAGTAATAGTTTCTCCTCCAAACCGTTCCCTTTGTGTTAGATGAACGAACGTCTCTCAACATGCTAATTTCTGAGAGATATGTGTGTGTGAAAGCCGTCCTTCCCCTAGCTTGTTGGGAAAAGAGAGCTATTTTCAATTGGAAACAACAATCCATACATATTTAAGGGGAGGTTCTAGCTCCAACTCGGTTTTACAGTGAAAACTGCAGGAACATCAAACCGGCACTAGGAAACAAACTAAGAAACAGAGTAAAAATTCTCCTACAACATGTTCCTTTGTGCTAGATGAACGAACGTCTCTCCACATGCTCAGTTCTGACAGATAAGTGTGTGTGAAAGCCGTCCTTCACCTAGCTTGTTTTAACACAAGGTTTCTTTTCATTTGCAAAAAACACTCCATACTTATATATGGGGAGGTACTAGCTATAAATCTATTTTACAGTGAATATTGCAGGAAGTTCTAACCGTCACTAGGAAACAGACTGAGAAACCAGAGTAATCGTTTGTTCTGCAACCGTTCCAATTATGCTAGGTGAACGAACGTCTATCCACATGCTCAGTTCTAAGAGATAAGTGTGTGAGAAAGTGAACTTTCACCCAGCTTGTTGGGAACACAAAGATTCTTTTCAGTTGCAAACACCACTCCATATATATATGGGTAGGTACTAACTCAAAAATCGATTTTACAGTGAAAACTGCAGGTACTTCACACCGGCACTAGGAAACAGACTGAGAAACCAGAGTAAAATTTCTCCTCCAACACGTAAACTTTTGCTAGATGAACGAACGTCTCTCCACATGCTCAGGTCTGAGAGATAAGTGTGTGTGAAATCCTTCCTTCAATCAGCTTGTTGGGAACACAAATTTTCTATTCATTTGCAAACTGCACTCCATATATATATATGGGGAAGTATTAGCTCCAAGTATGTTTTACATTGAAAACTGCAGGTACTTCAACCCGACACTAGGAAAGTGACTGAGAAAGTAGATTAAAAGATTTTCCTGCAACCCGTTCCCTTTGTGCTAAATGAACGAAGGTCCATCCACATGCTCAGTTCTGAGAGATAATTGTGTGTGAAAGCCGTCCTTCACCTAGCTTGTTGGGAAGACAATGTTTCTTTTCTGTTGCAAACTCCACTCCATACATATATATGGGGAGGTACTAGATCCAACTCGGTTTTACAGTGAAACCTGCAGGAATTTCAAACTGGCACTTGGAAACAGACTGAGAAACAAGAGTAAAAATTCTCCTGCCACACGTTCCTTTGTGCTAGATGAACGAACGTCTCTCCACATGCTCAGTTCTGAGAGATATGTGTGTGTGAAAGCCGTCCTTCACCTAGCTTGATGGGAAAAGAGAGCTATTTTCAATTGCATACACCAATCCATACATATTTAGGGGGAGGTACTAGCTCCAACTCGGTTTTATATTGAAAACTGCAGGAACATCAAACCGGTACAAGGGAACAGACTGAGAAAGCAGAGTAAAAATTCTCCTGCAACACTTTCTTTGTGCTAGATGAACGAACGTCTCTCCACTTGCTCAGTTCTGAGAGATAAGTGTGTGTGAAAGCCGTCCTCACCTAGCTTGTTGGAACACAAAGATTCTTTTCAGTTGCAAAAAACACTCCATACATATATATGGGGATGTACAAGCTCCAACTCGGTTTTACAGTGAAAACTGCAGGTAATTCAAACCGACACTAGGAAATTGACTGAGTAACTAGAGTAAAAGATTTTCCTGCAACCCGTTCCATTTGTGCTAAATGAACGAAGGTCCATCCACATGCTCAGTTCTGAGAAATAATTGTGTGTGAAAGCCTCATTTCAAACAGCTTGTTGGGAACACAAATTTTCTATTCAGTTGCAAACTGCACTTCATATATATACATCAGGAGGAACTAGATCCAACTCGGTTTTACAGTGAAAACTGCAGGAATTTCAAACTGGCACTAAGAAACAGACTGAGAAACCAGAGTAAAAGTTTCTCCTGCAACCCGTACCGTTGGTGCTTAATGAACGAACGTCTCTCCACTTGCTCAGTTCTGAGAGATAATTGTGTGTGAAAGCCTTCCTTCAAACAGCTTGTTGGGAACACAAAATTTCTATTCAGTTGCAAAATGCACTCCATATATATATATGGGGAGCTACTAGCTATAACTCGGTTTTACAGTGAAAACTGCAGGAACTTCTAACTGGCACTAGGAAACAGACTGAGAAACCAGAGTAAAAATTCTCCTGCAACACGTTCCTTTGTGCTAGATGAACGAATGTTTCTCCACATGCTCAGATCTCAGAGATAAGTGTGTGTGAAAGTCGTCTTTCACCCAGCTTGTTGGGAACACAATGTTTCTTTTCAGTTGCAAAAAACATTCCATACATATATATGGGGAGGTACAAGCTCCAACTCGTTTTTACAGTGAAAACTGCAGGAAGTTCTAACCGGCACTAGGAAACTGAGAAACCAGAGTAAAAATTTGTCCTGCCAACCTTTCCATTTATGCTAGATGAACGAACGTCTATCCACATGCTCAGTTCTCAGAGATAAGTGTGTGGGAAAGTCTTCTTTCACCCAGCTTGTTGGGATCACAAAGTTTCTTTTCAGTTGCAAACACCACTCCATATATATATGGGTAGGTACTAGCTCCAACTCGGTTTTACAGTGAAAACTGCAGGTATTTCAAAACGACTCTAGGAAACACACTGAGATTCCAGAATAAAATTTCTCCTGCAACACGTTAATTTGTGCTAGATGAACGAACGTCTCTCCACAAGCTCATTTCTGAGAGATAAGTGTGTGAAATCCGTCCTTCACCTAGCTTGTTGGAACACAAAGTTTCATTTCAGTTGCAAACTCCACTCCATACATATATATGGGGATGTACTAGCTCCAACTCGGTTTTACAGTGAAAACTGCAGGATCTTCTAACTGGCACTTGGAAACAGACTGAGAAACCAGAGTAAAAATTCTCCAGCAACACGTTCCTTTGTGATAGATGAACGAAAGTTTCTCCACATGCTCAGATCTCAGAGATAAGTGTGTGTGAAAGCCGTTTTTCAACAAACTTGTTGGGAACACAAACTATCTTTTCAGTTTCAAACTCCACTCCATACATATTTATAGGGAAGTACTAGCTCCAACTCGGTTTTACAGTGAAAACTGCAAGAACTTCAAACCGGCACTAGGAAACAGACTGAGAAATGAGGGTAAAATTTCTCCTGCAAACCGTTCGTTTTTGCTACATGAATAAATGTCTTTCCACATGCTCAGTTCTCAGAGATAAGTGTGTGTGAAAGCCGTCCTTCACCTAGCTTATTGGGAACACAAAGTTCCTTTCCAGTTGCAAACTCCACTCCATATATATATAGGGGTAGGTACTAATCCAACTCGGTTTTACAGTGATAACTGCAGGAACTTCATACCGGCACTAGGATATATACTGAGAAACCAGGGTAAAAGTTTCTCCTGCAACCAGTTCCCTTTGTGCTAGATGAACGAACGTCTCTCAACATGCTCAATACTCACAGATAATTGTGTGTGAAAGCCGTACTTAACCCAGCTTGTTGGGAACACAAAGTTTCTTTTCACTTGCAAACTCCACTCCAAACATATATATGGGTAGGTACTAGTTCCAACTCGTTTTTACAGAGAAAACTGCAGGTACTTCAATCCGGCACTAGGAAACAGAATGGGAATCCAGAGTAAAAGTTTCTCCTGCATACCGTTAATTTGTGCTAGGTGAACTATCGTCTCTCCACATGTTCAGTTCTGAGAGTTAAGTGTGTGTAAAAGCCGTATTTTACATGGCTTTTTGGGAAAACAAAATTTCTTTTCAGTTGCAAACTCCAATCCATACATATATATGGGGAGGTACAAGCTCCAAATCTGTTTTACAGTGAAAAATGCAGGAACATCAAACCGGCACTAGGAAACAAACTGAGAAACAGAGTAAAAATTCTCCTGCAACACGTTCCTTTGTGCTAGATGAACGAACGTCTCTCCACTTGCTCAGTTCTGAGAGATAAGTGTGTGTGAAAGCCGTCCTTCACCTAGCTTGTTGGAACACAAAGATTCTTTTCAGTTGCAAAAAACACTCCATACATATATATGGGGATGTACAAGCTCCAACTCGGTTTTACAGTGAAAACTGCAGGTAATTCAAACCGACACTAGGAAATTGACTGAGTAACTAGAGTAAAAGATTTTCCTGCAACCCGTTCCATTTGTGCTAAATGAACGAAGGTCCATCCACATGCTCAGTTCTGAGAAATAATTGTGTGTGAAAGCCTCATTTCAAACAGCTTGTTGGGAACACAAATTTTCTATTCTGTTGCAAACTGCACTTCATATATATACATCAGGAGGAACTAGATCCAACTCGGTTTTACAGTGAAAACTGCAGGAATTTCAAACTGGCACTAAGAAACAGACTGAGAAACCAGAGTAAAAGTTACTCCTGCAACCCGTACCGTTGGTGCTTAATGAACGAACGTCTCTCCACTTGCTCAGTTCTGAGAGATAATTGTGTGTGAAAGCCTTCCTTCAAACAGCTTGTTGGGAACACAAAATTTCTATTCAGTTGCAAAATGCACTCCATATATATATATGGGGAGCTACTAGCTATAACTCGGTTTTACAGTGAAAACTGCAGGAACTTCTAACTGGCACTAGGAAACAGACTGAGAAACCAGAGTAAAAATTCTCCTGCAACACGTTCCTTTGTGCTAGATGAACGAATGTTTCTCCACATGCTCAGATCTCAGAGATAAGTGTGTGTGAAAGTCGTCTTTCACCCAGCTTGTTGGGAACACAATGTTTCTTTTCAGTTGCAAAAAACATTCCATACATATATATGGGGAGGTACAAGCTCCAACTCGTTTTTACAGTGAAAACTGCAGGAAGTTCTAACCGGCACTAGGAAACTGAGAAACCAGAGTAAAAATTTGTCCTGCCAACCTTTCCATTTATGCTAGATGAACGAACGTCTATCCACATGCTCAGTTCTCAGAGATAAGTGTGTGGGAAAGTCTTCTTTCACCCAGCTTGTTGGGATCACAAAGTTTCTTTTCAGTTGCAAACACCACTCCATATATATATGGGTAGGTACTAGCTCCAACTCGGTTTTACAGTGAAAACTGCAGGTATTTCAAAACGACTCTAGGAAACACACTGAGATTCCAGAATAAAATTTCTCCTGCAACACGTTAATTTGTGCTAGATGAACGAACATCTCTCCACAAGCTCATTTCTGAGAGATAAGTGTGTGAAATCCGTCCTTCACTAGCTTGTTGGAACACAAAGTTTCATTTCAGTTGCAAACTCCACTCCATACATATATATGGGGATGTACTAGCTCCAACTCGGTTTTACAGTGAAAACTGCAGGATCCTCTAACTGGCACTTGGAAACAGACTGAGAAACCAGAGTAAAAATTCTCCTGCAACACGTTCCTTTGTGATAGATGAACGAAAGTTTCTCCACATGCTCAGATCTCAGAGATAAGTGTGTGTGAAAGCCGTCCTTCACATACCTTGTTGGAACACAATGTTTCTTTTCAGTTGCAAAAAACCCTCCTTACATATATATAGAGAGGTACTAGCTCCAACTCGTTTCTTCTGTGAAAACTGCAGGAAGTTCTAACCGGCACAAGGAAACTGAGAAACCAGAGTAAAAATTTGTCCTGCCAACCGTTCCATTTATGCTAGATGAACGAACATCTATCCACATGCTCAGTTCTAAGAGATAAGTGTGCGGGAAAGTCGTCTTTCAACCAGCTTGTTGGGAACACAAAGCTTCTTTTCAGTTGCAAACACCTCTCCATATATATATGGGTAGTTACTAGCTCCAAATCGGTTATACAGTGAATACTGCAGGTACTTCAAACTGACACTAGGAAACAGACTGAGAAACCAGAGAAAAAGATTCTCCTGCAAACCGTTCCTTTTGTGCTAGATGAAGGAAGGTCCATTCACATGCACAGTTCTGAGAGATAATTGTGTGTGAAAGCCTTCCTTCAAACAGTTTGTTGGGAACACAAATTTTCTATTCAGTTGCAAACTGCACTCCATATATGTATATGGGGTGGTACTAGCTCCAACTCTGTTTAACAGTGAAAACTGCAGGTGCTTCAAACCGACACTAGGAAAGAGACTGAGAAACTAGAGTAAAAGATTCTCCTGCAATCCGTTCATTCTGAGCTAGATGAACGAAGGTCCATCCACATGCTCAGTTCTGAGAGATAAGTGTGTGTGATAGCCGTCTTTCACCTAGCTTGATGGAACACAAAGTTTCATTTCAGTTGCAAACTCCACTCCATGCATATATATGGGGATGTACTAGATCCAACTCAGTTTTACAGTGAAAACTGCAGCAACATCAAACCGGCACTAGGAAACAGACTGAGAAACCATAGTAAAAGTTTCTCCTCCAAACAGTTCCCTTGGTGCTAGATGAACGAACGTCTCTCCACATGCTCAGTTCTGAAAGATATGTGTGTGGGAAAGCCGTACTTCACCTATCTTGTTGGGAACACAAAGTTTCTTTTCAGTTTCAAACTCCACTCCATACATATATATGGGGATATACTAGTTCCAACTCGGTTTTACAGTGAAAACTGCAGGAACTTCAAACCAGCACTAAGAAACAAACTGAGAAACCATAGTAAAACTTCCTCCTGCAACTCGTTCCATTTGTGCTAGACGAACGAACGTCTCTCCACATGCTCATTTCTGAGAGATATGTGTGTGTGAAAGCCGTCCTTCACCTAGCTTGTTGGGAACACAAAGATTCTTTTCACTTGCAAACTACACTCCATACATATATATGGGGAGGTACTAGTTCCAACTCGTTTTTACAGTGAAAACTGCAGGAACTTCAAACCGGCACTAGGAAATAGACTGAGAAAGCAGAGTAAAAGTTTCTCCTGCAAACAGTTCCCTTTGTGCTAGATGAACGAACGTCTCTCCACATGCTCAGTTTTGAGAGAGAATTGTGTGTGAAAGCCGTTTTTCAACAAACTTGTTGGGAAAACAAACTATCTTTTCAGTTTCAAACTCCACTCCATACATATTTATAGGGAAGTACTAGCTCCAACTCGGTTTTACAGTGAAAACTGCAAGAACTTCAAACCGGCACTAGGAAACAGACTGAGAAATGAGGGTAAAATTTCTCCTGCAAACCGTTCGTTTTTGCTACATGAATAAATGTCTTTCCACATGCTCAGTTCTCAGAGATAAGTGTGTGTGAAAGCCGTCCTTCACCTAGCTTATTGGGAACACAAAGTTCCTTTCCAGTTGCAAACTCCACTCCATATATATATAGGGGTAGGTACTAATCCAACTCGGTTTTACAGTGATAACTGCAGGAACTTCATACCGGCACTAGGATATATACTGAGAAACCAGGGTAAAAGTTTCTCCTGCAACCAGTTCCCTTTGTGCTAGATGAACGAACGTCTCTCCACATGCTCAATACTCACAGATAATTGTGTGTGAAAGCCGTACTTAACCCAGCTTGTTGGGAACACAAAGTTTCTTTTCACTTGCAAACTCCACTCCAAACATATATATGGGTAGGTACTAGTTCCAACTCGTTTTTACAGAGAAAACTGCAGGTACTTCAATCCGGCACTAGGAAACAGAATGGGAATCCAGAGTAAAAGTTTCACCTGCAACACGTTAATTTGTGCTAGGTGAACTATCGTCTCTCCACATGTTCAGTTCTGAGAGTTAAGTGTGTGTAAAAGCCGTATTTTACCTGGCTTTTTGGGAAAACAAAATTTCTTTTCAGTTGCAAACTCCACTCCATACATATATATGGGGAGGTACAAGCTCCAAATCTGTTTTACAGTGAAAAATGCAGGAACATCAAACCGGCACTAGGAAACAGACTGAGAAATTATAGTAATAGTTTCTCCTCCAAACCGTTCCCATTGTGCTAGATGAACGAACGTCTCTCAACATGCTAATTTCTGAGAGATATGTGTGTGTGAAAGCCGTCCTTCCCCTAGCTTGTTGGGAAAAGAGAGCTATTTTCAATTGGAAACAACAATCCATACATATTTAAGGGGAGGTTCTAGCTCCAACTCGGTTTTACAGTGAAAACTGCAGGAACATCAAACCGGCACTAGGAAACAAACTGAGAAACAGAGTAAAAATTCTCCTACAACATGTTCCTTTGTGCTAGATGAACGAACGTCTCTCCACATGCTCAGTTCTGACAGATAAGTGTGTGTGAAAGCCGTCCTTCACCTAGCTTGTTTTAACACAAGGTTTCTTTTCATTTGCAAAAAACACTCCATACTTATATATGGGGAGGTACTAGCTATAAATCTATTTTACAGTGAATATTGCAGGAAGTTCTAACCGTCACTAGGAAACAGACTGAGAAACCAGAGTAATCGTTTGTTCTGCAACCGTTCCAATTATGCTAGGTGAACGAACGTCTATCCAAATGCTCAGTTCTAAGAGATAAGTGTGTGAGAAAGTGAACTTTCACCTAGCTTGTTGGGAACACAAAGATTCTTTTCAGTTGCAAACACCACTCCATATATATATGGGTAGGTACTAACTCAAAAATCGATTTTACAGTGAAAACTGCAGGTACTTCACACCGGCACTAGGAAACAGACTGAGAAACCAGAGTAAAATTTCTCCTCCAACACGTAAACTTTTGCTAGATGAACGAACGTCTCTCCACATGCTCAGGTCTGAGAGATAAGTGTGTGTGAAATCCTTCCTTCAATCAGCTTGTTGGGAACACAAATTTTCTATTCATTTGCAAACTGCACTCCATATATATATATGGGGAAGTATTAGCTCCAAGTATGTTTTACATTGAAAACTGCAGGTACTTCAACCCGACACTAGGAAAGTGACTGAGAAAGTAGATTAAAAGATTTTCCTGCAACCCGTTCCCTTTGTGCTAAATGAACGAAGGTCCATCCACATGCTCAGTTCTGAGAGATAATTGTGTGTGAAAGCCGTCCTTCACCTAGCTTGTTGGGAAGACAATGTTTCTTTTCTGTTGCAAACTCCACTCCATACATATATATGGGGAGGTACTAGATCCAACTCGGTTTTACAGTGAAACCTGCAGGAATTTCAAACTGGCACTTGGAAACAGACTGAGAAACAAGAGTAAAAATTCTCCTGCCACACGTTCCTTTGTGCTAGATGAACGAACGTCTCTCCACATGCTCAGTTCTGAGAGATATGTGTGTGTGAAAGCCGTCCTTCACCTAGCTTGATGGGAAAAGAGAGCTATTTTCAATTGCATACACCAATCCATACATATTTAGGGGGAGGTACTAGCTCCAACTCGGTTTTATATTGAAAACTTCAGGAACATCAAACCGGTACAAGGGAACAGACTGAGAAACCAGAGTAAAAATTCTCCTGCAACACTTTCCTTTGTGCTAGATGAACGAACGTCTCTCCACTTGCTCAGTTCTGAGAGATAAGTGTGTGTGAAAGCCGTCCTTCACCTAGCTTGTTGGAACACAAAGATTCTTTTCAGTTGCAAAAAACACTCCATACATATATATGGGGATGTACAAGCTCCAACTCGGTTTTACAGTGAAAACTGCAGGTAATTCAAACCGACACTAGGAAATTGACTGAGTAACTAGAGTAAAAGATTTTCCTGCAACCCGTTCCATTTGTGCTAAATGAACGAAGGTCCATCCACATGCTCAGTTCTGAGAAATAATTGTGTGTGAAAGCCTCATTTCAAACAGCTTGTTGGGAACACAAATTTTCTATTCAGTTGCAAACTGCACTTCATGTATATACATCGGGAGGAACTAGATCCAACTCGGTTTTACAGTGAAAACTGCAGGAATTTCAAACTGGCACTAAGAAACAGACTGAGAAACCAGAGTAAAAGTTTCTCCTGCAACCCGTACCGTTGGTGCTAAATGAACGAACGTCTCTCCACTTGCTCATTTCTGAGAGATAATTGTGTGTGAAAGCCTTCCTTCAACCAGCTTGTTGGGAACACAAATTCTCTATTCAGTTGCAAACTGCACTGTATATATATACATGGGGAGGTACTAGCTACAACTGTGTTTTACAGTGAAAAATGCAGGAACTTCAAACCGACACTAGAAAACAGACTGAGAAACAAGAGTAAAAGATTCTCCTGTAACCCGTTCCCTTTATGCTAGATGAACGAAGGTCCATCCTCATGCAGAGTTCTGAGAGATAAGTGTGTGTGAAAGCCGTCCTTCACCTAGCTTGTTGGAACACAAAGTTTCATTTCAGTTGCAAACTCCACTCCATACATATATATGGGGACGTACTAGATCCAACTCAGTTTTACAGTGAAAACTGCAGAAACTTCAAACCGGCACTAGGAAACAGACTCAGAAACCAGAGTAAAAGTTTCTCCTGCAACCCGTTCCCTTGGTGCTAAATGAACGAACGTCTCTTCACATGCTCAGTTCTGAGAGATAATTGTGTGTGAAAGCCTTCCTTCAAACAGCTTGTTGGGAACACAAAATTTCTACTCAGTTGCAAAATGCACTCCATATATTTACATGGGGATCTACTAGCTATAACTCGGTTTTACAGTGAAAACTGCAGGAACTTCTAACTGGCACTAGGAAACAGACTGAGAAACCAGAGTAAAAATACTCCTGCAACACGTTCCTTTGTGCTAGATGAACGAATGTTTCTCCACATGCTCAGATCTCAGAGATAAGTGTGTGTGAATGTCGTCTTTCACCCAGCTTGTTGGGAACACAATGTTTCTTTTCAGTTGCAGAAAACATTCCATACATATATATGGGGAGGTACAAGCTCCAACTCGTTTTTACAGTGAAAACTGCAGGAAGTTCTAACCGGCACTAGGAAACTGAGAAACCAGAGTAAAAATTTGTCCTGCCAACCTTTCCATTTATGCTAGATGAACGAACGTCTATCCACATGCTCAGTTCTCAGAGATGAGTGTGTGGGAAAGTCTTCTTTCACCCAGCTTGTTGGGATCACAAAGTTTCTTTTCAGTTGCAAACACCACTCCATATATATATGGGTAGGTACTAGCTCCAACTCGGTTTTACAGTGAAAACTGCAGGTATTTCAAAACGACTCTAGGAAACACACTGAGATTCCAGAATAAAATTTCTCCTGCAACACGTTAATTTGTGCTAGATGAACGAACGTCTCTCCACAAGCTCAGTTCTGAGAGATAAGTGTGTGAAATCCGTCCATCACCTAGCTTGTTGGAACACAAAGTTTCATTTCAGTTGCAAACTCCACTCCATACATATATATGGGGATGTACTAGCTCCAACTCGGTTTTACAGTGAAAACTGCAGGATCTTCTAACTGGCACTAGTAAACAGACTGAGAAACCAGAGTAAAAATTCTCCTGCAACACGTTCCTTTGTGATAGAAGAAAGAAAATTTCTCCACATGGTCAGATCTCAGAGATAAGTGTGTTTGAAAGCCGTCCTTCATATACCTTGTTGGAACACAATGTTTCTTTTCAATTGCAAAAAACCCTCCTTACATATATATGGGGAGGTAGTAGCTTCAACTCGTTTCTACAGTGAAAACTGCAGGAAGTTCTAACCGGCACAAGGAAACTGAGAAACCAGAGTAAAAATTTGTCCTGCCAACCGTTCCATTTATGCTAGATGAACGAACGTCTATCCACATGCTCAGTTCTCAGAGATAAGTGTGTGGGAAAGTCGTCTTTCAACCAGCTTGTTGGGAACACAAAGCTTCTTTTCAGTTGCAAACACCTCTCCATATATATATGGGTAGTTACTAGCTCCAACTCGGTTATACAGTGAATACTGCAGGTACTTCAAACTGACACTAGGAAACAGACTGAGAAACCAGAGAAAAAGATTCTCCTGCAACCCGTTCTTTTTGTGCTAGATGAACGAAGGTCCATTCACATGCCCAGTTCTGAGAGATAATAGTGTGTGAAAGCCTTCCTTCAAACAGTTTGTTGGGAACACAAATTTTCTATTCAGTTGCAAACTGCAATCCATATATGTATATGGGGAGGTATTAGCTCCAACTCTGTTTAACAGTGAAAACTGCAGGTGCTTCAAACCGACACTAGGAAAGAGACTGAGAAACTAGAGTAAAAGATTCCCCTGCAACCCGTTCACTTTGAGCTAGATGAAAGAAGGTCCATCCACATGCTCAGTTCTGAGATATAAGTGTGTGTGATAGCCATCATTCACCTAGCTTGTTGGAACACAAAGTTTCATTTCAGTTGCAAACTCCACTCCATGCATATATATGGGGACGTACTAGATCCAACTCAGTTTTACAGTGAAAATTGCAGCAACATCAAACCGGCACTAGGAAACAGACTAAGAAACCAGAGTAAAAGTTTCTCCTGCAACCCGTTCCCTTGGTGCTAGATGAACGAACGTCTCTCCACATGCTCAGTTCTGAGAGATAATTGTGTGTGAAAGCCGTCCTTCAACTAGCATGTTGGGAACACAAAGTTTCTTTTCAGTTGCAAACTCCACTCCATACATATATATGGGGAGGTACTAGCTGCAACTCGGTTTTACAGTGAAAACTGCAGGAACTTCAAACCGGTACTAGGAAACAGACTGAGAAACCAGAGTAAAAGTTTCTCCTGCAACCCGTTCCCTTGGTGCTAGATGAACGTACGTCTCTCCACTTGCTAAGTTCTGAGAGATATGTGTGTGTGAATGCCGTCCTTCACCTAGCTTGTTGGGAACACAAAGATTCTTTTCAGTTGCAAACTCCACTCCATACATATATATGGGGAGGTACTAGCTCCAACTCGGTTTTACAGTGAAAACTGCAGGTACTTCAAAACGGCACTAGGAAACAGACTGAGAATCCAGAGTAAAACTTTCTCCTGCAACAAGTTCCCTTGGTGCTAGATGAACGAACGTCTCTTCACATGCTCAGTTCTGAGAGATATGTGTGTGTGAAAGCCGTCCTTAACCTAGCTTGTTGGGAACACAAGGTTTCTTTTCAGTTGCAAACACCTCTCCATACATATATATGGGGAGGTACTAGCTCCAACTCGGTTTTACAGTGAAAACTGCAGGAACTTCAAACCGGCACTAGGAAACAGACTGAGAATCCAGAGTAAAAGTTTCTCCTGCAACCAGTTCCCTTGGTGCTACATGAGCGAACGTCTCTCCACATGCTCATTTCTGAGAGATAAGTGTGTGTGAAAGTCGTCCTTAAGCTAGCTTGTTGGGAACACAAGGTTTCTTTTCAGTTGCAAACTCCTCTCCATACATATATATGGGGAGGTACTAGCTCCAACTCTGTTTTACAGTGAAAACTGCAGGAAATTCAAACCGGCACTAGGAAACAGACTGAGAAACCAGAGTAAAAGTTTCCCCTGCAACCTGTTCCCTTGGTGCTAGATGAACGAACGTATGTCCACATGCTCAGTTCTGAGAGATAAGTGGGTGTGAAAGCCATCCTTCACCTAGCTTGTTGGGAACACAAAGTTTCTTTTCAGTTGCAAACACCACTACATACATATATATGGGGAGGTACAAGCTCCAACTCGGTTTTACAGTGAAACCTGCAGGAACTTCAAACCGGCACTAGGAAACACACTGAGAAACCAGAGTAAAAGTTTCTCCTGCAACCAGTTCCCTTGGTGCTAGATGAACGAACGTCTCTCCACATGCTCAGTTCTGAGAGATAACTATTTGTGAAAGCCGTCATTCAGATAGCTTGTTGGGAACACAAAGTTTCTTTTCAGTTGCAAACTCCACTCCATACATATATATGGGGAGGTACTATCTCCAAATCTGTTTTACAGTGAAACCTGCAGGAACTTCAAACCGGTACTAGGAAACAGACTGAGAAACCAGAGTAAAAGTTTCCTCTGCAACCCGTTCCCTTGGTGCTAGATGAACGAACGTCTCTCCACATGCTTAGTTCTGAGAGATCAGTGTGTGTGAAAGCCATCCTTAACCTAGCTTGTTGGGAACACCAAGTTTCTTTTCAGTTGCAAACTCCACTCCATACATATATATGGGGAGGTACTCTCTCCAAATCTGTTTTACAGTGAAAACTGCAGGAACTTCAAACCGGCACCAGGAAACAAACTGAGAAACCAGAGTAAAAGTTTCCTCTGCAACCCGTTCCCTTGGTGCTAGATGAACGAACGTCTCTCCACATGCTTAGTTCTGAGAGATAAGTGTGTGTGAAAGCCATCCTTAACCTAGCTTGTTGGGAACACAAAGTTTCTTTTCAGTTGCAAACTCCACTCCATACATATATATGGGGAGGTACTAGCTCCAACTCGGTTTTACAGAGAAAACTGCATTTACTTCAAACCGGCACTAGGAAACAGACTGAGAAATCAGAGTAAAAGTTTCCCCTTCAACCCGTTCCCTTGGTGCTAGATGAACGAACGTCTCTCCACATCCTCAGTTCTGAGAGATAAGGGTGTGTGAAAGCCGTCCTTCACCTAGCTTGTTGGGAACACAAAGTTTCTTTTCAGTTGCATACTCCACTCCATACATATATATGGGGAGGTACTAGCTCAAACTCGGTTTTACAGTGAAAACTGCAGGAAATTCAAACCGGCACTAGGAAAAAGACTGAGAAACCAGAGTAAAGGTTACTCCTGCAACCCGTTCCCTTGGTGCTAGATGAACGAACGTCTCTCCACATGCTCAGTTCTGAAAGATAAGTGTGTGTGAAAGCCGTCCTTCACCTAGCTTGTTGGGAACACAAAGTTTTTTTCAGTTGCAAATTCCACTCCATACATATATATGGGGAGGTACTAGCTCCAACTCTGTTTTACAGTGAGAACTGCAGGAACTTCAAACCGGAAATAGGAAACAGACTGAGAAACCAGAGTAAAACTTTCTCCTGCAACCCGTTCCCTTGGTGCTAGATGAACGAACGTCTCTCCAATTGCTCAGTTCTGGGAGATATGTGTGTTTGGAAGCCGTTTTTCACGTATCTTTTTGGGAACACAAAGTTTCTTTTCAGTTGCAAACTCCACTCCATACATATATATGGGGACGTACTAGCTCCAACTAGGTCTTACAGTGAAAACTGCAGGAATTTCAAACCGGCACTAGGAAACAGACTGAGAAACCAGAGTAAAAGTTTCTCCTGCAACCCATTCCCTTGGTGCTAGATGAACGAACGTCTCTCCACATGCTCAGTTCTGAGAGATAAGTGTGTGTGAAAGCCGTCCTTCACCTAGCTTGTTGGGAACACATAGTTTCTTTTCAGTTGCAAACTCCACTCCATACATATATATGGGGAGGTACTAGCTCCAACTCGGTTTTATAGTGAAAACTGCAGGTACTTCAAAACGGCACTAGGAAACAGACTGAGAAACCAGAGTAAAAGTTTCTCCTGCAACCCATTCCTTTGGTGCTAGATGAACGAACGTCTCTCCACTTGCTCAGTTCTGAGAGATAAGTGTTTGTGAAAGCCGTCCTTCAGATAGCTTGTTGGGAACACAAAGTTTCTTATCAGTTGCAAAATCCTCTCCATACATATATATGGGGAGGTACTATTTCCAACTCGGTTTTACAGTGATAACTGCAGGAATTTCAAACCGGCACTAGGAAACAGACTGAGAAACCAGAGTAAAAGTTTCTCCTGCAACCCGTTCCCTTGGTGCTAGATGAACGAACGTCTATCCACATGCTCAGTTCTGAGAGATATGTGTGTGTGAAAGCCGTCCTTCACCTAGCTTGTTGGGAACACAAAGTTTCTTTTCAGTTGCAAACTCCACTCCATACATATATATGGGGAGGTACTAGCTCCAACTCGGTTTTACAGAGAAAACTGCAGGAACTTCAAACCGGCACTAGGAAAAAGACTGAGAAACCCGAGAAAAAGTTACTCCTGCAACCCGTTCCCTTGGTGCTAGATGAACGAACGTCTCTCCACATGCTCAGTTCTGAGACATAAGTGTGTGTGAAAGCCGTCCTTCACCTAGCTTGTTGGGAACACAAAGTTTTTTTCAGTTGCAAACTCCATTCCATACATATATATGGGGAGGAACTAGCTCCAACACTGTTTTATAGTGAAAACTGCAGGAACTTCAAAGCGGCACTAGGAAACAGACAGAGAAACCAGAGTAAAAGTTTCTCCTGCAACCCGTTCCCTTGGTGCTAGATGAACGAAAGTCTCTCCACATGCTCATTTCTGAGAGATAAGTGTGTGTGAAAGCCGTCCTTCACCTAGCTTGTTGGGAACACAAAGTTTCTTTTCAGTTGCAAACTCCACTCCATACATATATATGGGGAGGTACTAGCTCCAACTCGGTTTTACAGTGAAAACTGCAGGAACTTCAAACAAGCACTTTGAAACAGAATGACAAACCAGAGTAAAAGTTTCTCCTGCAATCCGTTCCCTTGGTGCTAGATGAACGAACGTCTCTCCACATGCTCAGTTCTGAGAGATAAGTGTGTGTGAAAGCCGTCCTTCACCTAGCTTGTTGGGAACACAAAGTTTCTTTTCAGTTGCAAACTCCACTCCATACATATATATGGGGAGGTACTAGCTCCAACTCTGTTATACAGTGAAAATTGCAGGAACTTCAAACAGGCACTAGGAAAAAGACTGAGAAACCAGAGTAAAAGTTTCCCCTGCATCCCGTTCCCTTGGTGCTAGATGAAAGAACGTCTCTCCACATGCTAGGTTCTGAGAGATATATGTGAGTGGTAGCCGTCCTTTACCTAGCTTGTTGGGAACACAAAGTTTCTTTTCAGTTGCAAACTCCACTCCATACATATATATGTGGAGGTACTAGCTCCAACTCGGTTTTATAGTGAAAACTGCAGGTACTTCAAAACGGCACTAGGAAACAGACTGAGAAACCTGAGTAAAAGTTTCTCCTGGAACCTGTTCCCTTGGTGCTAGATGAACGAACGTCTCTCCACATGCTCAGTTCTGAGAGATTACTGTTTGTGAAAGCCGTCCTTCAGATAGCTTGTTGGGAACACAAAGTTTCTTATCAGTTGCAAAATCCACTCCATACATATATATGGGGAGGTACTAGCTCCAACTCGGTTTTACAGAGAAAACTGCAGGTACTTCAAACCGGCACTAGGAAACAGACTGAGAAATCAGAGTAAAAGTTTCCCCTTCAACCCGTTCCCTTGGTGCTAGATGAACGAACGTCTCTCCACATGCTAGGTTCTGAGAGATATATGTGAGTGGTAGCCATCCTTTACCTAGCTTGTTGGGAACACAAAGTTTCTTTTCAGTTGCAAACTCCACTCCATATATATATATGGGGAGGTACTAGCTCCAACTCTGTTTTACAGTGAGAACTGCAGGAACTTCAAACCGGCAATAGGAAACAGACTGAGAAACCAGAGTAAAACTTTCTCCTGCAACCCGATCCCTTGGTGCTAGATGAACGAACGTCTCTCCAATTGCTCAGTTCTGGGAGATATGTGTGTTTGGAAGCCGTCTTTCACGTATCTTGTTGGGAACACAAAGTTTCTTTTCAGTTGCAAACTCCACTCCATACATATATATGGGGAGGTACTAGCTCCAACTAGGTCTTACAGTGAAAACTGCAGGAATTTCAAACCGGCACTAGGAAACAGACTGAGAAACCAGAGTAAAAGTTTCTCCTGCAACCCATTCCCTTGGTGCTAGATGAACGAACGTCTCTCCACATGCTCAGTTCTGAGAGATAAGTGTGTGTGAAAGCCGTCCTTCACCTAGCTTGTTGGGAACACATAGTTTCTTTTCAGTTGCAAACTCCACTCCATACATATATATGGGGAGGTACTAGCTCCAACTCGGTTTTATAGTGAAAACTGCAGGTACTTCAAAACGGCACTAGGAAACAGACTGAGAAACCAGAGTAAAAGTTTCTCCTGCAACCCATTCCCTTGGTGCTAGATGAACGAACGTCTCTCCACTTGCTCAGTTCTGAGAGATAAGTGTTTGTGAAAGCCGTCCTTCAGATAGCTTGTTGGGAACACAAAGTTTCTTATCATTTGCAAAATCCTCTCCATACATATATATGGGGAGGTACTATTTCCAACTCGGTTTTACAGTGATAACTGCAGGAATTTCAAACCGGCACTAGGAAACAGACTGAGAAACCAGAGTAAAAGTTTCTCCTGCAACCCGTTCCCTTGGTGCTAGATGAACGAACGTCTATCCACATGCTCAGTTCTGAGAGATATGTGTGTGTGAAAGCCGTCCTTCACCTAGCTTGTTGGGAACTCAAAGTTTCTTTTCAGTTGCAAACTCCACTCCATACATATATATGGGGAGGTACTAGCTCCAACTCGGTTTTACAGTGAAACCTGCAGGAACTTCAAACCGGCACTAGGAAACACACTGAGAAACCAGAGTAAAAGTTTCTCCTGCAACCAGTTCCCTTGGTGCTAGATGAACGAACGTCTCTCCACATGCTCAGTTCTGAGAGATAACTATTTGTGAAAGCCGTCCTTCAGATAGCTTGTTGGGAACACAAAGTTTCTTTTCAGTTGCAAACTCCACTCCATACATATATATGGGGAGGTACTATCTCCAAATCTGTTTTACAGTGAAACCTGCAGGAACTTCAAACCGGTACTAGGAAACAGACTGAGAAACCAGAGTAAAAGTTTCCTCTGCAACCTGTTCCCTTGGTGCTAGATGAACGAAAGTCTCTCCACATGCTTAGTTCTGAGAGATCAGTGTGTGTGAAAGCCATCCTTAACATAGCTTGTTGGGAACACCAAGTTTCTTTTCAGTTGCATACTCCACTCCATACATATATATGGGGAGGTACTAGCTCAAACTCGGTTTTACAGTGAAAACTGCAGGAAATTCAAACCGGCACTAGGAAAAAGACTGAGAAACCAGAGTAAAGGTTACTCCTGCAACCCGTTCCCTTGGTGCTAGATGAACGAACGTCTCTCCACATGCTCAGTTCGGAAAGATAAGTGTGTGTGAAAGCCGTCCTTCACCTAGCTTGTTGGGAACACAAAGTTTTTTTCAGTTGCAAACTCCACTCCATACATATATATGGGGAGGTACTAGCTCCAACTCTGTTTTACAGTGAGAACTGCAGGAACTTCAAACCGGCAATAGGAAACAGACTGAGAAACCAGAGTAAAACTTTCTCCTGCAACCCGTTCCCTTGGTGCTAGATGAACGAACGTCTCTCCAATTGCTCAGTTCTGGGAGATATGTGTGTTTGGAAGCCGTTTTTCACGTATCTTGTTGGGAACACAAAGTTTCTTTTCAGTTGCAAACTCCACTCCATACATATATATGGGGACGTACTAGCTCCAACTAGGTCTTACAGTGAAAATTGTAGGAATTTCAAACCAGCACTAGGAAACAGACTGAGAGACCAGAGTAAAAGTTTCTCCTGCAATCCGTTCCCTTGGTGCTAGATGAACGAAAGTCTCTCCACATGCTCAGTTCTGAGAGATAAGTGTGTGTGAAAGCCGTCCTTCACCTAGCTTTTTGGGAACACAAAGTTTCTTTTCAGTTGCAAACTCCACTCCATACATATATATGGGGAGGTACTAGCTCCAACTCTGTTATACAGTGAAAATTGCAGGAACTTCAAACAGGCACTAGGAAAAAGACTGAGAAACCAGAGTAAAAGTTTCCCCTGCATCCCGTTCCCTTGGTGCTAGATGAAAGAACGTCTTTCCACATGCTAGGTTCTGAGAGATATATGTGAGTGGTAGCCGTCCTTTACCTAGCTTGTTGGGAACACAAAGTTTCTTTTCAGTTGCAAACTCCACTCCATACATATATATGTAGAGGTACTAGCTCCAACTCGGTTTTATAGTGAAAACTGCAGGTACTTCAAAAAGGCACTAGGAAACAGACTGAGAAACCAGAGTAAAAGTTTCTCCTGAAACCCGTTCCCTTGGTGCTAGATGAACGAACGTCTCTCCACATGCTCAGTTCTGAGAGATAACTGTTTGTGAAAGCCGTCCTTCAGATAGCTTGTTGGGAACACAAAGTTTCTTATCAGTTGCAAAGTCCACTCCATACATATATATGGGGAGGTACTAGCTCCAACTCGGTTTTACAGAGAAAAATGCAGGTACTTCAAACCGGCACTAGGAAACAGACTAAGAAATCAGAGTAAAAGTTTCCCCTTCAACCCGTTCCCTTGGTGCTAGATGAACGAAAGTCTCTCCACATGCTAGGTTCTGAGAGATATATGTGAGTGGTAGCCGTCCTTTACCTAGCTTGTTGGGAACACAAAGTTTCTTTTCAGTTGCTAACTCCACTCCATACATATATATGGGGAGGTACTAGCTCCAACTCTGTTTTACAGTGAGAACTGCAGGAACTTCAAACCGGCAATAGGAAACAGACTTAGAAACCAGAGTAAAACTTTCTCCTACAACCCGTTCCCTTGGTGCTAGATGAACGAACGTCTCTCCAATTGCTCAGTTCTGGGAGATATGTGTGTTTGGAAGCCGTTTTTCACGTATCTTGTTGGGAACACAAAGTTTTTTTCAGTTGCAAACTCCACTCCATACATATATATGGGGAGGTACTAGCTCCAACTAGGTCTTACAGTGAAATCTGCAGGAATTTCAAACCAGCACTAGGAAACAGACTGAGAAACCAGAGTAAAAGTTTCTCCTGCAATCCGTTCCCTTGGTGCTAGATGAACGAACGTCTCTCCACATGCTATGTTCTGAGAGATATATGTGAGTGGTAGCCGTCCTTTACCTAGCTTGTTGGGAACTCAAAGTTTCTTTTCAGTTGCAAACTCCACTCCATACATATATATGGGGAGGTACTAGCTCCAACTCGGTTTTACAGTGAAACCTGCAGGAACTTCAAACCGGCACTAGGAAACACACTGAGAAACCAGAGTAAAAGTTTCCTCTGCAACCCGTTCCCTTGGTGCTAGATGAACGAACGTCTCTCCACATGCTTAGTTCTGAGAGATAAGTGTGTGTGAAAGCCATCCTTAACCTAGCTTGTTGGGAACACAAAGTTTCTTTTCAGTTGCATACTCCACTCCATACATATATATGGGGAGGTACTAGCTCAAAATCGGTTTTACAGTGAAAACTGCAGGAAATTCAAACCGGCACTAGGAAAAAGACTGAGAAACCAGAGTAAAGGTTACTCCTGCAACCCGTTCCCTTGGTGCTAGATGAACGAACGTCTCTCCACATGCTCAGTTCGGAAAGATAAGTGTGTGTGAAAGCCGTCCTTCACCTAGCTTGTTGGGAACACAAAGTTTTTTTCAGTTGCAAACTCCACTCCATACATATATATGGGGAGGTACTAGCTCCAACTCTGTTTTACAGTGAGAACTGCAGGAACTTCAAACCGGCAATAGGAAACAGACTGAGAAACCAGAGTAAAACTTTCTCCTGCAACCCGTTCCCTTGGTGCTAGATGAACGAACGTCTCTCCAATTGCTCAGTTCTGGGAGATATGTGTGTTTGGAAGCCGTTTTTCACGTATCTTGTTGGGAACACAAAGTTTCTTTTCAGTTGCAAACTCCACTCCATACATATATATGGGGACGTACTAGCTCCAACTAGGTCTTACAGTGAAAATTGTAGGAATTTCAAACCAGCACTAGGAAACAGACTGAGAGACCAGAGTAAAAGTTTCTCCTGCAATCCGTTCCCTTGGTGCTAGATGAACGAAAGTCTCTCCACATGCTCAGTTCTGAGAGATAAGTGTGTGTGAAAGCCGTCCTTCACCTAGCTTTTTGGGAACACAAAGTTTCTTTTCAGTTGCAAACTCCACTCCATACATATATATGGGGAGGTACTAGCTCCAACTCTGTTATACAGTGAAAATTGCAGGAACTTCAAACAGGCACTAGGAAAAAGACTGAGAAACCAGAGTAAAAGTTTCCCCTGCATCCCGTTCCCTTGGTGCTAGATGAAAGAACGTCTCTCCACATGCTAGGTTCTGAGAGATATATGTGAGTGGTAGCCGTCCTTTACCTAGCTTGTTGGGAACACAAAGTTTCTTTTCAGTTGCAAACTCCACTCCATACATATATATGTAGAGGTACTAGCTCCAACTCGGTTTTATAGTGAAAACTGCAGGTACTTCAAAAAGGCACTAGGAAACAGACTGAGAAACCAGAGTAAAAGTTTCTCCTGGAACCCGTTCCCTTGGTGCTAGATGAACGAACGTCTCTCCACATGCTCAGTTCTGAGAGATAACTGTTTGTGAAAGCCGTCCTTCAGATAGCTTGTTGGGAACACAAAGTTTCTTATCAGTTGCAAAGTCCACTCCATACATATATATGGGGAGGTACTAGCTCCAACTCGGTTTTACAGAGAAAAATGCAGGTACTTCAAACCGGCACTAGGAAACAGAATAAGAAATCAGAGTAAAAGTTTCCCCTTCAACCCGTTCCCTTGGTGCTAGATGAACGAAAGTCTCTCCACATGCTAGGTTCTGAGAGATATATGTGAGTGGTAGCCGTCCTTTACCTAGCTTGTTGGGAACACAAAGTTTCTTTTCAGTTGCTAACTCCACTCCATACATATATATGGGGAGGTACTAGCTCCAACTCTGTTTTACAGTGAGAACTGCAGGAACTTCAAACCGGCAATAGGAAACAGACTTAGAAACCAGAGTAAAACTTTCTCCTACAACCCGTTCCCTTGGTGCTAGATGAACGAACGTCTCTCCAATTGCTCAGTTCTGGGAGATATGTGTGTTTGGAAGCCGTTTTTCACGTATCTTGTTGGGAACACAAAGTTTTTTTCAGTTGCAAACTCCACTCCATACATATATATGGGGAGGTACTAGCTCCAACTAGGTCTTACAGTGAAATCTGCAGGAATTTCAAACCAGCACTAGGAAACAGACTGAGAAACCAGAGTAAAAGTTTCTCCTGCAATCCGTTCCCTTGGTGCTAGATGAACGAACGTCTCTCCACATGCTATGTTCTGAGAGATATATGTGAGTGGTAGCCGTCCTTTACCTAGCTTGTTGGGAACACAAAGTTTCTTTTCAGTTGCAAACTCCACTCCATACATATATATGGGGAGGTACTAGCTCCAACTCGGTTTTATAGTGAAAACTGCAGGTACTTCAAAACGGCACTAGGAAACAGACTGAGAAACCAGAGTAAAAGTTTCTCCTGCAACCCGTTCCCTTGGTGCTAGATGAACGAACGTCTCTCCACATGCTCAGTTCTGAGAGAAAACTGTTTGTGAAAGCCGTCCTTCAGATAGCTTGTTGGGAACACAAAGTTTCTTATCAGTTGCAAAATCCACTCCATACATATATATGGGGAGGTACTAGCTCCAACTCTGTTTTACAGTGAAAACTGCAGGAACTTCAAACCGGCACTAGGAAACAGACTGAGAAACCAGAGTAAAAGTTTCTCCTGCAACCCGTTCCCTTGGTGCTAGATGAACGAACGTCTTTCCACATGCTCAGTTCTGAGAGATAAGTGTGTGTGAAAGCCGTCCTTCACCTAGCTTGTTGGGAACACAAAGTTTCCTTTCAGTTGCAAACTCCACTCCATACATATATATGGGGAGGTACTAGCTCCAACTCGGTTTTACAGTGAAAACTGCAGGAACTTCAAACCGGCACTAGGAAACAGACTGAGAAACCAGAGTAAAAGTTTCTCCTGCAAACCATTCCCTTGGTGCTAGATGAACGAACGTCTCTCCACATGCTCAGTTCTGAGAGATAAGTGTGTGTGAAAGCCGTCCTTCACCTAGCTTGTTGGGAACACATAGTTTCTTTTCAGTTGCAAACTCCACTCCATACATATATATGGGGAGGTACTAGCTCCAACTCGGTTTTATAGTGAAAACTGCAGGTACTTCAAAACGGCACTAGGAAACAGACTGAGAAACCAGAGTAAAAGTTTCTCCTGCAACCCATTCCCTTGGTGCTAGATGAACGAACGTCTCTCCACTTGCTCAGTTCTGAGAGATAACTGTTTGTGAAAGCCGTCCTTCAGATAGCTTGTTGGGAACACAAAGTTTCTTATCAGTTGCAAAATCCTCTCCATACATATATATGGGGAGGTACTAGTTCCAACTCGGTTTTACAGTGATAACTGCAGGAACTTCAAACCGGCACTAGGAAACAGACTGAGAAACCAGAGTAAAAGTTACTCCTACAACCCGTTCCCTTGGTGCTAGATGAACGAACGTCTATCCACATGCTCAGTTCTGGGAGATATGTGTGTTTGGAAGCCGTTTTTCACGTATCTTGTTGGGAACACAAAGTTTTTTTCAGTTGCAAACTCCACTCCATACATATATATGGGGAGGTACTAGCTCCAACTAGGTCTTACAGTGAAATCTGCAGGAATTTCAAACCAGCACTAGGAAACAGACTGAGAAACCAGAGTAAAAGTTTCTCCTGCAATCCGTTCCCTTGGTGCTAGATGTACGAACGTCTCTCCACATGCTCAGTTCTGAGAGATAAGTGTGTGTGAAAGCCGTCCTTCAGATAGCTTCTTGGGAACACAAAGTTTTTTTCAGTTGCAAACTCCATTCCTTACATATATATTGGGAGGTACAAGCTCCAACTCTGTTTTACAGTGAAAACTGCAGGAACTTCAAACCGGCACTAGGAAACACACTGAGAAACCAGAGTAAAAGTTCCTCCTGCAACCCGTTCCCTTGGTGCTAGATGAACGAACGACTCTCCACTTGCTCAGTTCTAAGAGATATGTGTGTGTGGAAGCCGTCCTTCACCTAGCTTGTTGGGAACACAAAGTTTCTTATCAGTTGCAAACTCCACTCCATACATATATATGGGGAGGTACTTGCTCAAACTCGGTTTTACAGTGAAAATTGCAGGAACCTCAAACCGGCACTAGGAAACAGACTGAGAAACCAGAGTAAAAGTTTATCCTGCAACCCGTTCCCTTGGTGCTAGATGAAAGAACGTCTCTCCACATGCTAGGTTCTGAGAGATATGTGTGTGTGGTAGCCGAGCTTTACCTAGCTTGTTGGGAACACAAAGTTTCTTTTCAGTTGCATACTCCACTCCATACATGTATATGGGGAGGTACTAGCTCCAACTCGGTTTTACAGTGAAAACTGCAGGTACTTCAAACAGGCACTAGGAAACAGACTGAGAAACCAGAGTAAAAGTTTCTCCTGCAACCCGTTCCCTTGGTGCTAGATGAACGAACATCTCTCCACATGCTCAGTTCTGAGAGATAACTGTTTGTGAAAGCCGTCCTTCAGATAGCTTGTTGGGAACACAAAGATTCTTTTCAGTTGCAAACCCCACTCCATACATATATATGGGGAGGTACTAGCTCCAACTCGGTTTTACAGTGAAAACTGCAGGTACTTCAAACAGGCACTAGGAAACAGACTGAGAAACCAGAGTAAAAGTTTCCCCTATAACCCGTTCCTTGGTGCTAGATGAACGAACGTCTCTCCACATGCTTATTTCTGAGAGGTAAGTGTGTGTGAAAGCCATTCTTAACCTAGCTTTTTGGGAACACAAAGTTTCTTTTCACTTGCAAACTCCACTCCATACATATATATGGGGTGGTACAAGCTCCAACTCGGATTTAAAGTGAAACCTGCAGGAACTTCAAACCGGCACTAGGAAACAGACTGAGAAACCAGAGTAAAAGTTTCTCCTGCAACCCGTTCCCTTGGAGCTAGATGAACGAACGTCTCTCCACATGCTCAGTTCTGAGAGATAAGTGTGTGTGAAAGCCGTCCTTCACCTAGCTTGTTGGGAACACAAAGTTTCTTTTCAGTTGCAAACTCCACTCCATACCTATATATGGGGAGGTACAAGCTCCAACTCGGTTTTGCAGTGAAAACTGCAGGAACTTCAAACCGGCACTAGGAAACAGACTGAGAAACCAGAGTAAAAGTTTCTCCTGCAACCCGTTCCCTTGGTGCTAGATGAACGAACGTTTCTCCACATGCTCAGTTCTGAGAGATAAGTGTGTGTGAAAGCCGTCCTTCACCTAGCTTGTTGGGAACACAAAGTTTCTTTTCAGTTGCAAACTCCACTCCATACATATATATGGGGAGGTACTAGCTACAACTCGGTTTTACAGTGAAAATTGCAGGAACATCAAACCGGCACTAGGAAACAGACTGAGAAACCAGAGTAAAAGTTTCCCCTGCAACCCGTTCCCTTGGTGCTAGATGAACGAACGTCTCTCCACATGCTTATTTCTGAGAGGTAAGTGTGTGTGAAAGCCATTCTTAACCTAGCTTGTTGGGAACACAAAGTTTCTTTTCACTTGCAAACTCCACTCCATACATATATATGGGGTGGTACTAGCTCCAACTCGGATTTAAAGTGAAACCTGCAGGAAATTCAAACCGGCACTAGGAAACAGACTGAGAAACCAGAGTAAAAGTTTCTCCTGCAACCCTTTCCCATGATGCTACATGAACGAACGTCTTTCCACATGCTCAGTTCTGAGAGATAAGTGTGTGTGGCAGCCGTCCTTTCCCTAACTTGTTGGGAAAACAAAGTTTCTTTTCAGTTGCAAACTCCACTCCATACATATATATGGGGAGGTACTAGCTCCAATCGGTTTTACAGTGAAAACTGCAGGTAATTCAAAACGGCACTAGGAAACAAACTGAGAAACCAGAGTAAAAGTTTTTCCTGCAACCCGTTCCCTTTGTGCTAGATGAACGAACGTCTCTCCACATGCTCAGTTCTGAGAGATAAGTGTGTGTGAAAGCCGTCCTTCACCTAGCGTGTTTGGAACACAAAGTTCCTTTTCAGTTGCAACCTCCACACCATACATATATATGGGGAGGTACTAGCTCCAACTCGGTTTTACAGTAAAAACTGCAGGTACTTCAAAACGGCACTAGGAAACAGATTGAGAAACCAGAGTAAAAGTTTCTCCTGCAACCCTTTCCCTTGATGCTAGATGAACGAACTTATCTCCACATGCTTAGTTCTGAGAGATAAGTGTGTGTGAAAGCCGTACTTCACCTAGCTTGTTGGGAACACAAAGTTTCTTTTCAGTTGCAAACTCCTCTCCATACATATATATGGGGAGGTACTAGCTCCAACTCGGTTTTATAGTGAAAACTGCAGGAACTTCAAACCGGCACTAGGAAACAGACTGAGAATCCAGAGTAAAAGTTTCCCCTGCAACCCGTTCTCTTGGTGCTAGATGAAAGAACGTCTCTCCACATGCTCATTTCTGAGAGATAAGTGTGTGTGAAAGCCATCCTTAACCTAGCTTGTTGGGTACACAAAGTTTCTTTTCAGTTGCAAACTCCACTCCATACATATATATGGGGAGGTACTA
Source organism: Camelus bactrianus (assembly GCF_048773025.1). Lineage (NCBI taxonomy): Eukaryota > Metazoa > Chordata > Mammalia > Artiodactyla > Camelidae > Camelus > Camelus bactrianus. Next base: position 37,356,798 of record NC_133561.1, on the reverse strand, counting down.
GCTCCAACTCGGTTTTACAGAGAAAACTGCAGGAACTTCAAACCGGCACTAGGAAAAAGACTGAGAAACCAGAGAAAAAGTTACTCCTGCAAACCGTTCCCTTGGTGCTAGATGTACGAAAGTCTCTCCACATGCTCAGTTCTGAGAGATACCTGTGTGTGAAAGCCGTCCTTCACCTAGCTTGTTGGGAACACAAAGTTTCTTTTCAGTTGCAAACTCCACTCCATACATATATATGGGGAGGTACTAGCTCCAACTCGGTTTTACAGTGAAAACTGCAGATACTTCAAAACGGCACTGGGAAACAGACTGAGAAACCAGAGTAAATGAATATCCTGCAAACCTTTCCCTTGGTGCTAGATGAACGAACGTCTCTCCACATGCTCAGTTCTGAGAGATATCTGTGTGTGAAAGCCGTCCTTCAGAAAGCTTGTTGGAAACAAAAAGTTTCTTTTCAGTTGCAAACTCCACTCCATATATATATATGGGGAAGTACTACCTTCAACTCTGTTTTACAGTGAAAACTGCAGGAACTTCAAACCGGCACTAGAAAACAGACTGAGAATCCAGAGTAAAAGTTTCCCCTGCAACCCGTTCCCTTGGTGCTAGATTAACGAACGTCTCTCACATGCTTAATTCTGAGAGATAATTATGTGTGAAAGCCATCCTTAACCTAGTTTGTTGGGAACGCAAAGATTCTTTTAACTTGAAAATTCCACTCCATACATATATATGGGGTGGTACTAGCTCCAACTCGGTTTTACAGTGAAAACTGCAGGAACTTCAAACCGGCACTAGGAAACAGACTGAGAATCCAGAGTTAAAGTTTCTCCTGCAACCCATTCCCTTGGTGCTAGATGAACCAACGTCTCTCCACTTGCTCAGTTCTGAGAGATAACTGTTTGTGAAAGCCGTCCTTCAGATAGCTTGTTGGGAACACAAAGTTTCTTATCAGTTGCAAAATCCACTCCATACATATATATGGGGAGGTACTAGTTCCAACTCGGTTTTACAGTGATAACTGCAGGAACTTCAAACCGGCACTAGGAAACAGACTGAGAAACCAGAGTAAAAGTTTCTCCTGCAACCCTTTCCCTTGGTGCTAGATGAACGAACGTCTATCCACATGCTCAGTCTGAGAGATAAGTGTGTGTGAAAGCCGTCCTTCACCTAGCTTGTTGGGAACACAAAGTTTCTTTTCAGTTGCAAACTCCACTCCATACATATATATCGGGAGGTACTAGCTCCAACTCGGTTTTACAGAGAAAACTGCAGGAACTTGAAACCGGCACTGGAAAAAGACTGAGAAACCAGAGGAAAAGTTACTCCTGCAAACCGTTCCCTTGGTGCTAGATGTACGAACGTCTCTCCACATGCACAGTTCTGAGAGATACCTGTGTGTGAAAGCCGTCCTTCACCTATCTTGTTGGGAACACAAAGTTTCTTTTCAGTTGCAAACTCCACTCCATACATATATATGGGGAGGTACTAGCTCCAACTCGGTTTTACAGTGAAAACTGCAGATAGTTCAAAACGGCACTGGGAAACAGACTTAGAAACCAGAGTAAAAGTTTATCCTGCAAACCGTTCCCTTGGTGCTAGATGAACGAACGTCTCTCCACATGCTCAGTTCTGAGAGATACCTGTGTGTGAAAGCCATCCTTCAGAAAGCTTGTTGGAAACAAAAAGTTTCTTTTCAGTTGCAAACTCCACTCCATATATATATATGGGGAGGTACTACCTCCAAATCGGTTTTACAGTGAAAACTGCAGGAACTTCAAACCGGCACTAGAAAACAGACTGAGAATCCAGAGGAAAAGTTTCCCCTGCAACCCGTTCCCTTGGTGCTAGATGAACGAACGTCTCTCACATGCTTAATTCTGAGAGATAATTATGTGTGAAAGCCATCCTTAACCTAGTTTGTTGGGAACGCAAAGTTTCTTTTAACTTGAAAATTCCACTCCATACATATATATGGGGAGGTACTAGCTCAAACTCGGTTTTACAGTGAAAACTGCAGGAACTTCAAACCGGCACTAGGAAACAGATTGAGAAACCAGAGTTAAAGTTTCTCCTGCAACTCGTTCCCTTGGTGCTAGATGAACGAACGTCTCTCCGCATACTCAGTTCTGAGAGATAATTGTGTCTAAAAGCCGTCCTTCACCTAGCTTGTTGGGAACACAAAGTTTCTTTTCAGTTGCAAACTCCACTCCATACATATATATGGGGAGGTACTAGCTCCAACACGGTTTTACAGTGAAAACTGCAGGAACTTCAAACCGGCACTTGGAAAAATACTGAGAAACCAGAGAAAAAGTTACTCCTGCAAACCGTTCCCTTGGTGCTAGATGTACGAACGTCTCTCCACATGCTCAGTTCTGAGAGATACCTGTGTGTGAAAGCCGTCCTTCACCTACCTTGTTGGGAACACAAAGTTTCTTTTCAGTTGCAAACTCCACTCCATACATATATATGGGGAGGTACTAGCTCCAACTCGGTTTTACAGTGAAAACTGCAGATACTTCAAAACGGCACTGGGAAACAGACTTAGAAACCAGAGTAAAATTTTATCCTGCAAACCGTTCCCTTGGTGCTAGAGGAACGAACGTCTCTCCACATGCTCAGTTCTGAGAGATACCTGTGTGTGAAAGCCGTCCTTCAGAAAGCTTGTTGGAAACAAAAAGTTTCTTTTCAGTTGCAAAATCCACTCCATATATATATATGGGGAGGTACTACCTCCAACTCGGTTTTACAGTGAAAACTGCAGGAACTTCAAACCGGCACTAGAAAACAGACTGAGAATCCAGAGTAAAATTTTCCCCTGCAACCCGTTCCCTTGGTGCTAGATGAACGAACGTCTCTCACATGCTTAATTCTGAGGGATAATTATGTGTGAAAGCCATCCTTAACCTAGTTTGTTGGGAACGCAAAGTTTCTTTTAACTTGAAAACTCCACTCCATACATATATATGGGGAGGTACTAGCTCCAACTCGGTTTTACAGTGAAAACTGCAGGAACTTCAAACCGGCACTAGGAAACAGACAGAGAAACCAGAGTAAAAGTTTCTCCTGCAACCCGTTCCCTTGGTGATAGATGAACGAAAGTCTCTCCACATGCTCATTTCTGAGAGATAAGTGTGTGTGAAAGCCGTCCTTCACCTAGCTTGTTGGGAACACAAAGTTTCTTTTCAGTTGCAAACTCCACTCCTTACATATATATTGGGAGGTACTAGCTCTAACTCGGTTTTACAGTGAAAACTGCAGATACTTCAAACCGGCACTAGGAAACAGACTGAGAAACCAGAGTAAAATTTTCTCCTGCAACCCGTTCCCTTGCTGCTAGATGAACGAACGTCTCTCCACATGCTCAGTTCTGAGAGATAAGTGTGTGTGAAAGCCGTCCTTCACCTAGCTTGTTGGGAACACAAAGTTTCTTTTCAGTTGCAAACTCCACTCCTTACATATATATTGGTAGGTACTAGCTCTAACTCGGTTTTACAGTGAAAACTGCAGATACTTCAAAACGGCACTAGGAAACAGACTGAGAAACCAGAGTAAATGTTTATCCTGCAAACCGTTCCCTTGGTGCTAGATGAACGAACGTCTCTCCACATGCTCTGTTCTGAGAGATACCTGTGTGTGAAAGCCGTCCTTCAGAAAGCTTGTTGGAAACACAAAGATTCTTTTCAGTTGCAAACTCCACTCCATATATATATATGGGGAGGTACAATCTCCAACTCGGTTTTACTGTGAAAACTGCAGGAATTTCAAACCGGCAATAGGAAACAGACTGAGAAACCAGAGTAAAAGTTTCTCCTCAAACCCGTTCCCTTTGTGCTAGATGAAAGAAAGTCTCTCCACATGCTAGGTTCTGAGAGATATGTGTGTGTGTTAGCCGTACTTTACATAGCTTGTTGCGAACACAAAGTTTCTTTTCAGTTGCAAACTCCACTCCATAAATATAAATGGGGAGGTACTAGCTCCAACTCGGTTTTACAGTGAAAACTGCAGGTAATTCAAAACGGCACTAGGAAACTGACTGAGAAACCAGAGTAAAAGTTTCTCCTGCAACCCTTTCCTTTGGTGCTAGATGAACGAACGTCTCTCCACATGCTCAGTTCTGAGAGATAACTGTTTGTGAAAGCCGTCCTTCACCTAGCTTGTTGGGAACACAAAGTTTCTTTTCAGTTGCAAACTCCACTCCATACATATATATGGGGAGGTATTAGCTCCAAATCTGTTTTACAGTGAAAACTGCAGGAACTTCAAACCGGCACTAGGAAACAGACTGAGAAACCAGAGTAAAAGTTTCCTCTGCAACCCGTTCCCTTGGTGCTAGATGAACGAACGTCTCTCCACATGCTTAGTTCTGAGAGATAAGTGTGTGTGAAAGCCATCCTTAACCTAGCTTGTTGGGAACACAAAGTTTCTTTTCAGTTGCAAACTCCACTCCATACATATATATGGGGGGGTACAACCTCCAACTCGGTTTTACAGTGAAAACTGCAGGAACTTCAAAACGGCACTAGGAAACAGACTGAGAAACCAGAGTAAAAGTTTCTCCTGCAACCCATTCCCTTGGTGCTAGATGAACCAACGTCTCTCCACTTGCTCAGTTCTGAGAGATAACTGTTTGTGAAAGCCGTCCTTCAGATAGCTTGTTGGGAACACAAAGTTTCTTATCAGTTGCAAACTCCACTCCATAAATATAAATGGGGAGGTACTAGCTCCAACTCGGTTTTACAGTGAAAACTGCAGGTAATTCAAAACGGCACTAGGAAACTGACTGAGAAACCAGAGTAAAAGTTTCTCCTACAACCCTTTCCTTTGGTGCTAGATGAACGAACGTCTCTCCACATGCTCAGTTCTGAGAGATAAGTGTGTGTGAAAGCCGTCCTTCACCTAGCTTGTTGGGAACACATAGTTTCTTTTCAGTTGCAAATTCCACTCCATACATATATATGGGGAGGTACTAGCTCCAACTCGGTTTTATAGTGAAAACTGCAGGTACTTCAAAACGGCACTAGGAAACAGACTGAGAAACCAGAGTAAAAGTTTCTCCTGCAACCCATTCCCTTGGTGCTAGATGAACGAACGTCTCTCCACTTGCTCAGTTCTGAGTGATAAATGTTTGTGAAAGCCGTCCTTCAGATAGCTTGTTGGGAACACAAAGTTTCTTATCAGTTGCAAAATCCTCTCCATACATATATATGGGGAGGTACTAGTTCCAACTCGGTTTTACAGTGATAACTGCAGGAATTTCAAACCGGCACTAGGAAACAGACTGAGAAACCAGAGTAAAAATTTCTCCTGCAACCCGTTCCATTGGTGCTAGATGAACGAACGTCTATCCACATGCTCACTTCTGAGAGATATGTGTGTGTGAAAGCCGTCCTTCACCTAGCTTGTTGGGAACACAAAGTTTCTTTTCAGTTGCAAACTCCACTCCATACATATATATGGGGAGGTACTAGCTCCAACTCGGTTTTACAGAGAAAACTGCAGGAACTTCAAACCGGCACTAGGAAAAAGACTGAGAAACCAGAGTAAAAGTTTCCCCTTCAACCCGTTCCCTTGGTGCTAGATGAACGAACGTCTCTCCACATGCTAGGTTCTGAGAGATATATGTGAGTGGTAGCCATCCTATACCTAGCTTGTTGGGAACACAAAGTTTCTTTTCAGTTGCAAACTCCACTCCATATATATATATGGGGAGGTACTAGCTCCAAATCTGTTTTACAGTGAGAACTGCAGGAACTTCAAACCGGCAATAGGAAACAGACTGAGAAACCAGAGTAAAACTTTCTCCTGCAACCCGTTCCCTTGGTGCTAGATGAACGAACGTCTCTCCAATTGCTCAGTTCTGGAAGATATGTGTGTTTGGAAGCCGTCTTTCACGTATCTTTTTGGGAACACAAAGTTTCTTTTCAGTTGCAAACTCCACTCCATACATATATATGGGGAGGTACTAGCTCCAACTAGGTCTTACAGTGAAAACTGCAGGAATTTCAAACCGGCACTAGGAAACAGACTGAGAAACCAGAGTAAAAGTTTCTCCTGCAACCCATTCCCTTGGTGCTAGGTGAACGAACGTCTCTCCACATGCTCATTTCTGAGAGATAAGTGTGTGTGAAAGCCGTCCTTCACCTAGCTTGTTGGGAACACATAGTTTCTTTTCAGTTGCAAACTCCACTCCATACATATATATGGGGAGGTACTAGCTCCAACTCGGTTTTATAGTGAAAACTGCAGGTACTTCAAAACGGCACTAGGAAACAGACTGAGAAACCAGAGTAAAAGTTTCTCCTGCAACCCATTCCTTGGTGCTAGATGAACGAACGTCTCTCCACTTGCTCAGTTCTGAGAGATAACTGTTTGTGAAAGCCGTCCTTCAGATAGCTTGTTGGGAACACAAAGTTTCTTATAAGTTGCAAAATCCTCTCCATACATATATATGGGGAGGTACTAGTTCCAACTCGGTTTTACAGTGATAACTGCAGGAATTTCAAACCGGCACTAGGAAAAAGACTGAGAAACCAGAGTAAAAGTTTCTCCTGCAACCCGTTCCCTTGGTGCTAGATGAACGAACGTCTATCCACATGCTCAGTTCTGAGAGATATGTGTGTGTGAAAGCCGTCCTTCACCTAGCATGTTAGGAACACAAAGTTTCTTTTCAGTTGCAAACTCCACTCCATACATATATATGGGGAGGTACTAGCTCCAACTCGGTTTTACAGAGAAAACTGCAGGAACTTCAAACCGGCACTAGGAAAAAGACTGAGAAACCCGAGAAAAAGTTACTCCTGCAACCCGTTCCCCTGGTGCTAGATGTATGAACGTCTCTCCACATGCTCAGTTCTGAGACATAAGTGTGTGTGAAAGCCGTCCTTCACCTAGCTTGTTGGGAACACAAAGTTTTTTTCAGTTGCAAACACCATTCCATACATATATATGGGGAGGAACTAGCTCCAACACTGTTTTACAGTGAAAACTGCAGGAACTTCAAACCGGCACTAGGAAACAGACAGAGAAACCAGAGTAAAAGTTTCTCCTGCAACCCGTTAACTTGGTGCTAGATGAACGAACGTCTCTCCACATGCTCATTTCTGAGAGATAAGTGTGTGTGAAAGCCGTCCTTCACCTAGCTTGTTGGGAACACAAAGTTTCTTTTCAGTTGCAAACTCCACACCATATATATATATGGGGAGGTACTAGCTCCAACACTGTTTTACAGTGAAAACTGCAGGAACTTCAAACCGGCACTAGGAAACAGACAGAGAAACCAGAGTAAAAGTTTCTCCTGCAACCCGTTCCCTTGGTGCTAGATGAACGAAAGTCTCTCCACATGCTCATTTCTGAGAGATAAGTGTGTGTGAAAGCCGTCCTTCACCTAGCTTGTTGGGAACACAAAGTTTCTTTTCAGTTGCAAACTCCACTCAATACATATATATGGGGAGGTACTAGCTCCAACTCGGTTTTACAGTGAAAACTGCAGGAACTTCAAACAAGCACTTTGAAACAGAATGACAAACCAGAGTAAAAGTTTCTCCTGCAATCCGTTCCCTTGGTGCTAGATGAACGAACGTCTCTCCACATGCTCAGTTCTGAGAGATAAGTGTGTGTGAAAGCCGTCCTTCACCTAGCTTGTTGGGAACACAAAGTTTCTTTTCAGTTGCAAACTCCACTCCATACATATATATGTGGAGGTACTAGCTCCAACTCGGTTTTATAGTGAAAACTGCAGTTACTTCAAAACGGCACTAGGAAACAGACTGAGAAACCAGAGTAAAAGTTTCTCCTGGAACCCGTTCCCTTGGTGCTAGATGAACGAACGTCTCTCCACATGCTCAGTTCTGAGAGATAACTGTTTGTGAAAGCCGTCCTTCAGATAGCTTGTTGGGAACACAAAGTTTCTTATCAGTTGCAAAATCCACTCCATACATATATATGGGGAGGTACTAGCTTCAACTCGGTTTTACACTGAAAACTGCAGGTACTTCAAACCGGCACTAGGAAACAGACTGAGAAATCAGAGTAAAAGTTTCCCCTTCAACCCGTTCCCTTGGTGCTAGATGAACGAACGTCTCTCCACATGCTAGGTTCTGAGAGATATATGTGAGTAGTAGCCGTCCTTTACCTAGCTTGTTGGGAACACAAAGTTTCTTTTCAGTTGCAAACTCCACTCCATACATATATATGGGGAGGTACTAGCTCCAACTCTGTTTTACAGTGAGAACTGCAGGAACTTCAAACCGGCAATAGGAAACAGACTGAGAAACCAGAGTAAAACTTTCTCATGCAACCCGTTCCCTTGGTGCTAGATGAACGAACGTCTCTCCAATTGCTCAGTTCTGGGAGATATGTGTGTTTGGAAGCCGTTTTTCACGTATCTTGTTGTGAACACAAAGTTTCTTTCCAGTTGCAAACTCCACTCCATACATATATATGGGGAGGAACTAGCTCCAACTAGGTCTTACAGTGAAAACTGCAGGAATTTCAAACCAGCACTAGGAAACAGACTGAGAAACCAGAGTAAAAGTTTCTCCAGCAATCCGTTCCCTTGGTGCTAGATGAACGAACGTCTCTCCACATGCTCATTTCTGAGAGATAAGTGTGTGTGAAAGCCGTCCTTCACCTAGCTTTTTGGAAACACAAAATTTCTTTTCAGTTGCAAACTCCATTCCATACATATATATGGGTAGTTACTAGCTCCAACTCTGTTTTACAGTGAAAACTGCAGGAACTTCAAACCGGCAGTAGGAAACAGACTGAGAAACCAGAGTAAAAGTTTCTCCTGCAACCCATTCCCTTGGTGCTAGATGAACGAACGTCTCTCCACATGCTCATCTGAGAGATAAGTGTGTGTGAAAGCCGTCCTTCACCTAGCTTGTTGGGAACACAAAGTTTCTTTTCAGTTGCAAACTCCACTCCATACATATATATGGGGAGGTACTAGCTCCAACTCGGTTTTATAGTGAAAACTTCAGGTACTTCAAAACGGCACTAGGAAACAGACTGAGAAACCAGAGTAAAAGTTTCTCCTGCAACCCATTCCCTTGGTGCTAGATGAAAGAAAGTCTCTCCACTTGCTCAGTTCTGAGAGATAACTGTTTGTGAAAGCCGTCCTTCAGATAGCTTGTTGGGAACACAAAGTTTCTTATCAGTTGCAAAATCCACTCCATACATATATATGGGGAGGTACTATTTCCAACTCGGTTTTACAGTGATAACTGCAGGAACTTCAAACCGGCACTAGGAAACAGACTGAGAAACCAGAGTAAAAGTTTCTCCTGCAAACCGTTCCCTTGGTGCTAGATGAACGAACGTCTATCCACATGCTCAGTTCTGAGAGATAAGTGTGTGTGAAAGCCGTCCTTCACCTAGCTTGTTGGGAACACAAAGTTTCTTTTCAGTTGCAAACTCCACTCCATACATATATATGGGGAGGTACTAGCTCCAACTCGGTTTTACAGAGAAAACTGCAGGAACTTCAAACCGGCACTAGGAAAAAGATTGAGAAACCAGAGAAAAAGTTACTCCTGCAACCCGTTCCCTTGGTGCTAGATGTACGAACGTCTCTCCACATGCTCAGTTCTGAGAGATAAGTGTGTGTGAAAGCCGTCCTTCACCTAGCTTGTTGGGAACACAAAGTTTTTTTCAGTTGCAAACTCCATTCCATACATATATATGGGGAGGTACTAGCTCCAACACTGTTTTACAGTGAAAACTGCAGGAACTTCAAACCGGCACTAGGAAACAGACAGAGAAACCAGAGTAAAAGTTTCTCCTGCAACCCGTTAACTTGGTGCTAGATGAACGAACGTCTCTCCACATGCTCATTTCTGAGAGATAAGTGTGTGTGAAAGCCTTCCTTCAACTAGCTTGTTGGGAACACAGAGTTTCTTTAAAGTTGCAAACTCCACACCATATATATATATGGGGAGGTACTAGTTCCAACACTGTTTTACAGTGAAAACTGCAGGAACTTCAAACCGGCACTAGGAAACAGACAGAGAAACCAGAGTAAAAGTTTCTCCTGCAACCCGTTCCCTTGGTGCTAGATGAACGAAAGTCTCTCCACATGCTCATTTCTGAGAGAAAAGTGTGTGTGAAAGCCGTCATTCACCTAGCTTGTTGGGAACACAAAGTTTCTTTTCAGTTGCAAACTCCACTCCTTACATATATATTGGGAGGTACTAGCTCTAACTCGGTTTTACAGTGAAAACTGCAGATACTTCAAACCGGCACTAGGAAACAGACTGAGAAACCAGAGTAAAACTTTCTCCTGCAACCCGTTCCCTTGGTGCTAGATGAACGAACGTCTCTCCACATGCTCTGTTCTGAGAGATACCTGTGTGTGAAAACCGTCCTTCAGAAAGCTTGTTGGAAACACAAAGTTTCTTTTCAGTTGCAAACTCCACTCCATATATATATATGGGGAGGTACTATCTCCAACTCGGTTTTACTGTGAAAACTGCACGAATTTCAAACCGGCAATAGGAAACAGACTGAGAAACCAGAGTAAAAGTTTCTCCTGAAACCCGTTCCCTTTGTGCTAGATGAAAGAAAGTCTCTCCACACGCTAGGTTCTGAGAGATATGTGTGTGTGTTAGCCGTACTTTACCTAGCTTGTTGGGAACACAAAGTTTCTTTTCAGTTGCAAACTCCACTCCATAAATATAAATGGGGAGGTACTAGCTCCAACTCGGTTTTACAGTGAAAACTGCAGGTAATTCAAAACGGCACTAGGAAACTGACTGAGAAACCAGAGTAAAAGTTTCTCCTGCAACCCTTTCCTTTGGTGCTAGATGAACGAACGTCTCTCCACATGCTCAGTTCTGAGAGATAACTGTTTGTGAAAGCCGTCCTTCAGATAGCTTGTTGGGAACACAAAGTTTCTTTTCAGTTGCAAACTCCACTCCATGCATATATATGGGGAGGTAATAGCTCCAAATCTGTTTTACAGTGAAAACTGCAGGAACTTCAAACCGGCACTAGGAAACAGACTGAGAAACCAGAGTAAAAGTTTCCTCTGCAACCCGTTCCCTTGGTGCTAGATGAACGAACGTCTCTCCACATGCTTAGATCTGAGAGATAAGTGTGTGTGAAAGCCATCCTTAACCTAGCTTGTTGGGAACACAAAGTTTCTTTTCAGTTGCAAACTACACTCCATACATATATATGGGGGGGTACAACCTCCAACTCGGTTTTACAGTGAAAACTGCAGGAACTTCAAAACGGCACTAGGAAACAGACTGAGAAACCAGAGTAAAAGTTTCTCCTGCAACCCATTCCCTTGGTGCTAGATGAACCAACGTCTCTCCACTTGCTCAGTTCTGAGAGATAACTGTTTGTGAAAGCCGTCCTTCAGATAGCTTGTTGGGAACACAAAGTTTCTTATCAGTTGCAAAATCCACTACATACATATATATGGGGAGGTAGTAGTTCCAACTCGGTTTTACAGTGATAACTGCAGGAACTTCAAACCGGCACTAGGAAACAGACTGAGAAACCAGAGTAAAAGTTTCTCCTGCAACCCGTTCCCTTGGTGCTAGATGAACGAACGTCTATCCACATGCTCAGTCTGAGAGATAAGTGTGTGTGAAAGCCGTCCTTCACCTAGCTTGTTGGGAACACAAAGTTTCTTTTCAGTTGCAAACTCCACTCCATACATATATATGGGGAGGTACTAGCTCCAACTCGGTTTTACAGAGAAATCTGCAGGAACTTCAAACCGGCACTAGGAAAAAGACTGAGAAACCAGAGAAAAAGTTACTCCTGCAACCCGTTCCCTTGGTGCTAGATGTACGAACGTCTCTCCACATGCTCAGTTCTGAGAGATACCTGTGTGTGAAAGCCGTCCTTCACCTAGCTTGTTGGGAACACAAAGTTTCTTTTCAGTTGCAAACTCCACTCCATACATATATATGGGGAGGTACTAGCTCCAACTCGGTTTTACAGTGAAAACTGCAGATACTTCAAAAAGGCACTGGGAAACAGACTGAGAAACCAGAGTAATAGTTTATCCTGCAAACCGTTCCCTTGGTGCTAGATGAACGAACGTCTCTCCACATGCTCAGTTCTGAGAGATACCTGTGTGTGAAAGCCGTCCTTCAGAAAGCTTGTTGGAAACAAAAAGTTTCTTTTCAGTTGCAAACTCCACTCCATATATATATATGGGGAGGTACTACCTCCAACTCGGTTTTACAGTGAAAACTGCAGGAACTTCAAACCGGCACTAGAAAACAGACTGAGAATCCAGAGTAAAAGTTTCCCCTGCAACCCGTTCCCTTGGTGCTAGATGAACGAACGTCTCTCACATGCTTAATTCTGAGAGATAATTATGTGTGAAAGCCATCCTTAACCTAGTTTGTTGGGAACGCAAAGTTTCTTTTAACTTGAAAATTCCACTCCATACATATATATGGGGAGGTACTAGCTCCAACTCGGTTTTACAGTGAAAACTGCAGGAACTCAAACCGGCACTAGGAAACAGACTGAGAAACCAGAGTTAAAGTTTCTCCTGCAACCCATTCCCTTGGTGCTAGATGAACCAACGTCTCTCCACATGCTCAGTTCTGAGAGATAACTGTTTGTGAAAGAAGTCCTTCAGATAGCTTGTTGGGAACACAAAGTTTCTTATCAGTTGCAAAATCCACTCCATACATATATATGGGGAGGTACTAGTTCCAACTCGGTTTTACAGTGATAACTGCAGGAACTTCAAACCGGCACTAGGAAACAGACTGAGAAACCAGAGTAAAAGTTTCTCCTGCAACCCGTTCCCTTGGTGCTAGATGAACGAACGTCTATCCACATGCTCAGTCTGAGAGATAAGGGTGTGTGAAAGCCGTCCTTCACCTAGCTTGTTGGGAACACAAAGTTTCTTTTCAGTTGCAAACTCCACTCCATACATATATATGGGGAGGTACTAGCTCCAACTCGGTTTTACAGAGAAAACTGCAGGAACTTCAAACCGGCACTAGGAAAAAGCCTGAGAAACCAGAGAAAAAGTTACTCCTTCAACCCGTTCCCTTGATGCTAGATGTACGAACGTCTCTCCACATGCTCAGTTCTGAGAGATACCTGTGTGTGAATGCCGTCCTTCAGAAAGCTTGTTGGAAACAAAAAGTTTCTTTTCAGTTGCAAACTCCACTCCATATATATATATGGGGAGGTACTACCTCCAACTCGGTTTTACAGTGAAAACTGCAGGAACTTCAAACCGGCACTAGAAAACAGACTGAGAATCCAGAGTAAAAGTTTCCCCTGCAACCCGTTCCCTTGGTGCTAGATGAACGAACGTCTCTCACATGCTTAATTCTGAGAGATAATTATGTGTGAAAGCCATCCTTAACCTAGTTTGTTGGGAACGCAAAGTTTCTTTTAACTTGAAAATTCCACTCCATACATATATATGGGGAGTTACTAGCTCCAACTCGGTTTTACAGTGAAAACTGCAGGAACTCAAACCGGCACTAGGAAACAGACTGAGAAACCAGATTTAAAGTTTCTCCTGCAACCCATTCCCTTGGTGCTAGATGAACCAACGTCTCTCCACTTGCTCAGTTCTGAGGGATAACTGTTTGTGAAAGAAGTCCTTCAGATAGCTTGTTGGGAACACAAAGTTTCTTATCAGTTGCAAAATCCACTCCATACATATATATGGGGAGGTACTAGTTCCAACTCGGTTTTACAGTGATAACTGCAGGAACTTCAAACCGGCACTAGGAAACAGACTGAGAAACCAGAGTAAAAGTTTCTCCTGCAACCCGTTCCCTTGGTGCTAGATGAACGAACGTCTATCCACATGCTCAGTCTGAGAGATAAGTGTGTGTGAAAGCCGTCCTTCACCTAGCTTGTTGGGAACACAAAGTTTCTTTTCAGTTGCAAACTCCACTCCATACATATATATCGGGAGGTACTAGCTCCAACTCGGTTTTACAGAGAAAACTGCAGGAACTTCAAACCGGCACTAGGAAAAAGACTGAGAAACCAGAGAAAAAGTTATGCCTGCAAACCGTTCCCTTGGTGCTAGATGTACGAACGTCTCTCCACATGCTCAGTTCTGAGAGATACCTGTGTGTGAAAGCCGTCCTTCACCTAGCTTGTTGGGAACACAAAGTTTCTTTTCAGTTGCAAACTCCACTCCATACATATATATGGGGAGGTACTAGCTCCAACTCGGTTTTACAGTGAAAACTGCAGATACTTCAAAACGGCACTGGGAAACAGACTGAGATACGAGAGTAAAAGTTTATCCTGCAAACCGTTCCCTTGGTGCTAGATGAACGAACGTCTCTCACATGCTTAATTCTGAGAGATAATTATGTGTGAAAGCCATCCTTAAACTAGTTTGTTGGGAACGCAAAGTTTCTTTTAACTTGAAAATTCCACTCCATACATATATATGGGGAGGTAGTAGCTCCAACTCGGTTTTACAGTGAAAACTGCAGGAACTTCAAACCGGCACTAGGAAACAGACTGAGAAACCAGAGTTAAAGTTTCTCCTGCAACTCGTTCCCTTGGTGCTAGATGAACGAACGTCTCTCCGCATGCTCAGTTCTGAGAGATAATTGTGTCTGAAAGCCGTCCTTCACCCAGCTTTTTGGGAACACAAAGTTTCTTTTCAGTTGCAAACTCCACTCCATACATATATATGGGGAGGTACTAGCTCCAACTCGGTTTTACAGTGAAAACTGCAGGAACTTCATACCGGCACTAGGAAACAGACTGAGAAACCAGAGTAAAAGTTACTCCTGCAACCCGTTCCCTTGGTGCTAGATGTACGAACGTCTCTCCACATGCTGAGTTCTGAGAGATAAGTGTGTGTGAAAGCCGTCCTTCAGATAGCTTCTTGGGAACGCAAAGTTATTTTCAGTTGCCTACTCCATTTCTTACATATATATTGGGAGGTACAAGCTCCAACTCTGTTTTACAGTGAAAACTGCAGGAACTTCAAACTGGCACTAGGAAACACACTGAGAAACCAGAGTAAAAGTTTCTCCTTCAACCCGTTCCCTTGGTGCTAGATGAACGAACGACTCTCCATTTGCTCATTTCTCAGAGATATGTGTGTGTGGAAGCCGTCCTTCACCTAGCTTGTTGGGAACACAAAGTTTCTTATCAGTTGCAAACTCCACTCCATACATATATATGGGGAGGTACTTGCTCAAATTCGGTTTTACAGTGAAAATTGCAGGAACTTCAAACCGGCACTAGGAATCAGACTGAGAAACCAGAGTAAAAGTTTATCCTGCAACCCGTTCCCTTGGTGCTAGATGAAAGAACGTCTCTCCACATGCTAGGTTCTGAGAGATATGTGTGTGTGGTAGCCGAGCTTTACCTAGCTTGTTGGGAACACAAAGTTTCTTTTCAGTTGCATACTCGACTCCATACATATATATGGGGAGGTACTATCTCCAACTCGGTTTTACAGTGAAAACTGCAGGTACTTCAAAACGGCACTAGGAAACAGACTGAGAAACCAGAGTAAAAGTTTCTCCTGCAACCCGTTCCCTTGGTGCTAGATGAACGAACGTCTCTCCACATGCTCAGTTCTGAGAGATAACTGTTTGTGAAAGCCGTCCTTCAGATAGCTTGTTGGGAACACAAAGATTCTTTTCAGTTGCAAACCCCACTCCATACATATATATGGGGAGGTACTAGCTCCAACTCGGTTTTACAGTGAAAACTGCAGGAACTACAAAACGGCACTAGAAAACAGACTGAGAATCCAGAGTAAAAGTTTCCCCTGCAACCCGTTCCCTTGGTGCTAGATGAACGAACGTCTCTCACATGCTTAATTCTGAGAGATAATTATGTGTGAAAGCCATCCTTAACCTAGTTTGTTGGGAACGCAAAGTTTCTTTTAACTTGAAAATTCCACTCCATACATATATATGGGGAGGTACTAGCTCCAACTCGGTTTTACAGTGAAAACTGCAGGAACTCAAACCGGCACTAGGAAACAGACTGAGAAACCAGAGTTAAAGTTTCTCCTGCAACCCATTCCCTTGGTGCTAGATGAACCAACGTCTCTCCACTTGCTCAGTTCTGAGAGATAACTGTTTGTGAAAGAAGTCCTTCAGATAGCTTGTTGGGAACACAAAGTTTCTTATCAGTTGCAAAATCCACTCCATACATATATATGGGGAGGTACTAGTTCCAACTCGGTTTTACAGTGATAACTGCAGGAACTTCAAACCGGCACTAGGAAACAGACTGAGAAACCAGAGTAAAAGTTTCTCCTGCAACCCCTTCCCTTGGTGCTAGATGAACGAACGTCTATCCACATGCTCAGTCTGAGAGATAAGTGTGTGTGAAAGCCGTCCTTCACCTAGCTTGTTGGGAACACAAAGTTTCTTTTCAGTTGCAAACTCCACTCCATACATATATATCGGGAGGTACTAGCTCCAACTCGGTTTTACAGAGAAAACTGCAGGAACTTCAAACCGGCACTAGGAAAAAGACTGAGAAACCAGAGAAAAAGTTATTCCTGCAAACCGTTCCCTTGGTGCTAGATGTACGAACGTCTCTCCACATGCTCAGTTCTGAGAGATACCTGTGTGTGAAAGCCGTCCTTCACCTACCTTGTTGGGAACACAAAGTTTCTTTTCAGTTGCAAACTCCACTCCATACATATATATGGGGAGGTACTAGCTCCAACTCGGTTTTACAGTGAAAACTGCAGATACTTCAAAACGGCACTGGGAAACAGACTGAGAAACCAGAGTAAAAGTTTATCCTGCAAACCGTTCCATTGGTGCTAGATGAACGAACGTCTCTCCACATGCTCAGTTCTGAGAGATACCTGTGTGTGAAAGCCGTCCTTCACCTAGCTTGTTGGGAACACAAAGTTTCTTTTCAGTTGCAAACTCCACTCCATACATATATATGGGGAGGTACTAGCTCCAACTCGGTTTTACAGTGAAAACTGCAGGAACTTCAAACCGGCACTAGAAAACAGACTGAGAATCCAGAGTAAAAGTTTCCCGTGCAACCCGTTCCCTTGGTGCTAGATGAACGAACGTCTCTCACATGCTTAATTCTGAGAGATAATTATGTGTGAAAGCCATCCTTAACCTAGTTTGTTGGGAACGCAAAGTTTCTTTTAACTTGAAAATTCCACTCCATACATATATATGGGGAGGTACTAGCTCCAACTCGGTTTTACAGTGAAAACTGCAGGAACTTCAAACCGGCACTAGGAAACAGACTGAGAAACCAGAGTTAAAGTTTCTCCTGCAACTCATTCCCTTGGTGCTAGATGAACGAACGTCTCTCCGCATGCTCAGTTCTGAGAGATAATTGTGTCTGAAAGCCGTCCTTCACCCAGCTTTTTGGGAACACAAAGTTTCTTTTCAGTTGCAAACTCCACTCCATACATATATATGGGGAGGTACTAGCTCCAACTCGGTTTTACAGTGAAAACTGCAGGAACTTCATACCGGCACTAGGAAACAGACTGAGAAACCAGAGTAAAAGTTACTCCTGCAACCCGTTCCCTTGGTGCTAGATGTACGAACGTCTCTCCACATGCTCAGTTCTGAGAGATAATGTGTGTGAAGCCGTCCTTCAGATAGCTTCTTGGGAACGCAAAGTTATTTTCAGTTGCCAACTCCATTCCTTACATATATATTGGGAGGTACATGCTCCAACTCTGTTTTACAGTGAAAACTGCAGGAACTTCGAACTGGCACTAGGAAACACACTGAGAAACCAGAGTAAAAGTTTCTCCTTCAACCCGTTCCCTTGGTGCTAGATGAACGAACGACTCTCCACTTGCTCATTTCTCAGAGATATGTGTGTGTGGAAGCCGTCCTTCACCTAGCTTGTTGGGAACACAAAGTTTCTTATCAGTTGCAAACTCCACTCCATACATATATATGGGGAGGTACTTGCTCAAACTCGGTTTTACAGTGAAAACTGCAGGAACTTCAAACCGGCACTAGGAAACAGACTGAGAAACCAGAGTAAAAGTTTATCCTGCAACCCGTTCCCTTGGTGCTAGATGAAAGAACGTCTCTCCACATGCTAGGTTCTGAGAGATATGTGTGTGTGGTAGCCGAGCTTTACCTAGCTTTTTGGGAACACAAAGTTTCTTTTCAGTTGCATACTCCACTCCATACATATATATGGGGAGGTACTATCTCCAACTCGGTTTTACAGTGAAAACTGCAGGTACTTCAAAACGGCACTAGGAAACAGACTGAGAAACCAGAGTAAAAGTTTCTCCTGCAACCCGTTCCCTTGGTGCTAGATGAACGAAAGTCTCTCCACATGCTCAGTTCTCAGAGATAACTGTTTGTGAAAGCCGTCCTTCAGATAGCTTGTTGGGAACACAAAGATTCTTTTCAGTTGCAAACCCCACTCCATACATATATATGGGGAGGTACTAGCTCCAACTCGGTTTTACAGTGAAAACTGCAGGAACTTCAAGCCGGCACTAGGAAACAGACTGAGAAACCAGAGTAAAAGTTTCTCCTGCAACCCGTTCCCTTGGAGCTAGATGAACGAACGTCTCTCCACATGCTCAGTTCTGAGAGATAAGTGTGTGTGAAAGCCGTCCTTCACCTAGCTTGTTGGGAAAACAAAGTTTCTTTTCAGTTGCAAACTCCACTCCATACATATATATGGGGAGGTACTAGCTACAACTCGGTTTTACAGTGAAAATTGCAGGAACATCAAACCGGCACTAGGAAACAGACAGAGAAACCAGAGTAAAAGTTTCCCCTGCATCCCGTTCCCTTGGTGCTAGATGAACGAACGTCTCTCACATGCTTAATTCTGAGAGATAATTATGTGTGAAAGCCATCCTTAACCTAGTTTGTTGGGAACGCAAAGTTTCTTTTAACTTGATAATTCCACTCCATACATATATATGGGGAGGTACTAGCTCCAAATCGGTTTTACAGTGAAAACTGCAGGAACTTCAAACCGGCACTAGGAAACAGACTGAGAAAGCAGAGTTAAAGTTTCTCCTGCAACTCGTTCCCTTGGTGCTAGATGAACGAACGTCTCTCCGCATGCTCAGTTCTGAGAGATAATTGTGTCTGTAAGCCGTCCTTCACCTAGCTTGTTGGGAACACAAAGTTTCTTTTCAGTTGCAAACTCCACTCCATACATATATATGGGGAGGTACTAGCTCCAACTCGGTTTTACAGTGAAAACTGCAGGAACTTCAAACCGGCACTAGGAAACAGACTGAGAAACCAGAGTAAAACTTACTCCTGCAACCCGTTCCCTTGGTGCTAGATGTACGAACGTCTCTCCACATGCTCAGTTCTGAGAGATAAGTGTGTGTGAAAGCCGTCCTTCAGATAGCTTCTTGGGAACACAAAGTTTTTTTCAGTTGCAAACTCCATTCCTTACATATATATTGGGAGGTACAAGCTCCAACTCTGTTTTACAGTGAAAACTGCAGGATCTTCAATCCGGCACTAGGAAACAGACTGAGAAACCAGAGTAAAAGTTTATCCTGCAACCCGTTCCCTTGGTGCTAGATGAAAGAACGTCTCTCCACATGCTAGGTTCTGAGAGATATGTGTGTGTGGTAGCCGAGCTTTACCTAGCTTTTTGGGAACACAAAGTTTCTTTTCAGTTGCATACTCCACTCCATACATATATATGGGGAGGTACTATCTCCAACTCGGTTTTACAGTGAAAACTGCAGGTACTTCAAAACGGCACTAGGAAACAGACTGAGAAACCAGAGTAAAAGTTTCTCCTGCAACCCGTTCCCTTGGTGCTAGATGAACGAAAGTCTCTCCACATGCTCAGTTCTCAGAGATAACTGTTTGTGAAAGCCGTCCTTCAGATAGCTTGTTGGGAACACAAAGATTCTTTTCAGTTGCAAACCCCACTCCATACATATATATGGGGAGGTACTAGCTCCAACTCGGTTTTACAGTGAAAACTGCAGGAACTTCAAGCCGGCACTAGGAAACAGACTGAGAAACCAGAGTAAAAGTTTCTCCTGCAACCCGTTCCCTTGGAGCTAGATGAACGAACGTCTCTCCACATGCTCAGTTCTGAGAGATAAGTGTGTGTGAAAGCCGTCCTTCACCTAGCTTGTTGGGAAAACAAAGTTTCTTTTCAGTTGCAAACTCCACTCCATACATATATATGGGGAGGTACTAGGTACAACTCGGTTTTACAGTGAAAATTGCAGGAACATCAAACCGGCACTAGGAAACAGACAGAGAAACCAGAGTAAAAGTTTCCCCTGCATCCCGTTCCCTTGGTGCTAGATGAACGAACGTCTCTCACATGCTTAATTCTGAGAGATAATTATGTGTGAAAGCCATCCTTAACCTAGTTTGTTGGGAACGCAAAGTTTCTTTTAACTTGATAATTCCACTCCATACATATATATGGGGAGGTACTAGCTCCAAATCGGTTTTACAGTGAAAACTGCAGGAACTTCAAACCGGCACTAGGAAACAGACTGAGAAAGCAGAGTTAAAGTTTCTCCTGCAACTCGTTCCCTTGGTGCTAGATGAACGAACGTCTCTCCGCATGCTCAGTTCTGAGAGATAATTGTGTCTGTAAGCCGTCCTTCACCTAGCTTGTTGGGAACACAAAGTTTCTTTTCAGTTGCAAACTCCACTCCATACATATATATGGGGAGGTACTAGCTCCAACTCGGTTTTACAGTGAAAACTGCAGGAACTTCAAACCGGCACTAGGAAACAGACTGAGAAACCAGAGTAAAACTTACTCCTGCAACCCGTTCCCTTGGTGCTAGATGTACGAACGTCTCTCCACATGCTCAGTTCTGAGAGATAAGTGTGTGTGAAAGCCGTCCTTCAGATAGCTTCTTGGGAACACAAAGTTTTTTTCAGTTGCAAACTCCATTCCTTACATATATATTGGGAGGTACAAGCTCCAACTCTGTTTTACAGTGAAAACTGCAGGATCTTCAATCCGGCACTAGGAAACACACTGAGAAACCAGAGTAAAAGTTTCTCCTTCAACCCGTTCCCTTGGTGCTAGATGAACGAACGACTCTCCACTTGCTCAGTTCTCAGAGATATGTGTGTGTGGAAGCCGTCCTTCACCTAGCTTGTTGGGAACACAAAGTTTCTTATCAGTTGCAAACTCCACTCCATACATATATATGGGTAGGTACTTGCTCAAACTCGGTTTTACAGTGAAAATTGCAGGAACTTCAAACCGGCACTAGGAAACAGACTGAGAAACCAGAGTAAAAGTTTATCCAGCAACCCGTTCCCTTGGTGCTAGATGAAAGAACGTCTCTCCACATGCTAGGTTCTGAGAGATATGTGTGTGTGGTAGCCGAGCTTTACCTAGCTTGTTGGGAACACAAAATTTCTTTTCAGTTGCATACTCCACTCCATACATATATATGGGGAGGTACTATCTCCAACTCGGTTTTACAGTGAAAACGCAGGTACTTCAAAACGGCACTAGGAAACAGACTGAGAAACCAGAGTAAAAGTTTCTCCTGCAACCCGTTCCCTTGGTGCTAGATGAACGAACGTCTCTCCACATGCTCAGTTCTGAGAGATAACTGTGTGTGAAAGCCGTCCTTCAGATAGCTTGTTGGGAACACAAAGATTCTTTTCAGTTGCAAACCCCACTCCATACATATATATGGGGAGGTACTAGCTCCAACTCGGTTTTACAGTGAAAACTGCAGGTACTTCAAACCGGCACTAGGAAACAGACTGAGAAACCAGAGTAAAAGTTTCCCCTATAACCCGTTCCTTGGTGCTAGATGAACGAACGTCTCTCCACATGCTTAGTTCTGAGAGATAAGTGTGTGTGAAAGCCATCCTTAACCTAGCTTGTTGGGAACACAAAGTTTCTTTTCAGTTGCAAACTCCACTCCATACATATATATGGGGGGGTACTATCTCCAACTCGGTTTTACAGTGAAAACTGCAGGAACTTCAAACCGGCACTAGGAAACAGACTGAGAAACCAGAGTAAAAGTTTCCCCTGCAACCCGTTCCCTTGGTGCTAGATGAACTAACGTCTCTCCACATGCTTATTTCTGAGAGATAATTGTGTGTGAAAGCCATTCTTAACCTAGCTTGTTGGGAACACAAAGTTTCTTTTCACTTGCAAACTCCAATCCATACATATATATGGGGAGGTACTAGCTCCAATTCAGATTTAAAGTGAAACCTGCAGGAACTTCAAACCGGCACTAGGAAACAGACTGAGAAACCAGAGTAAAAGTTTCTCCTGCAACCCTTTCCCATGATGCTACATGAACGAACGTCTATCCACATGCTCAGTTCTGAGAGATAATTGTGTGTGGCAGCCGTCCTTTCCCTAGCTTGTTGGGAAAACAAAGTTTCTTTTCAGTTGCAAACTCCACTCCATACATATATATGGGGAGGTACTAGCTCCAATCGGTTTTACAGTGAAAACTGCAGGTAATTCAAAACGGCACTAGGAAACAAACTGAGAAACCAGAGTAAAAGTTTCACCTGCAACCCGTTCCCTTTGTGCTAGATGAACGAACGTCTCTCCACATGCTCAGTTCTGAGAGATAAGTGTGTGTGAAAGCCGTCCTTCACCTAGCGTGTTTGGAACACAAAGTTCCTTTTCAGTTGCAACCTCCACACCATACATATATATGGGGAGGTACTAGCTCCAACTCGGTTTTACAGTAAAAACTGCAGGTACTTCAAAACGGCACTAGGAAACAGAGTGAGAAACCAGAGTTAAAGTTTCTCCTGCAACCCTTTCCCTTGATGCTAGATGAACGAACTTCTCTCCACATGCTTAGTTCTGAGAGATAAGTGTGTGTGAAAGCCGTCCTTCACCTAGCTTGTTGGGAACACAAAGTTTCTTTTCAGTTGCAAACTCCACTCCATGCATATATATGGGGAGGTACTAGCTCCAAATCGGTTTTACAGTGAAAACTGCAGGAACTTCAAAACGGCACTAGGAAACAGACTGAGAATCCAGAGTAAAAGTTTCCCCTGCAACCCGTTCTCTTGGTGCTAGATGAAAGAACGTCTCTCCACATGCTCAGTTCTGAGAGATAACTGTGTGTGAAAGCCGTCCTTAACCTAGCTTGTTGGGAACACAAAGTTTCTTTTCAGTTGCAAACTCCACTCCATACATATATATGGGGAGGTACTAGCTCCAATCGGTTTTACAGTGAAAACTGCAGGTAATTCAAAACGGAACTAGGAAACAAACTGAGAAACCAGAGTAAAAGTTTCTCCTGCAACCCGTTCCCTTTGTGCTAGATGAACGAACGTCTCTCCACATGCTCAGTTCTGAGAGATAAGTGTGTGTGAAAGCCATCCTTCAGATAGCTTGTTGGAAACACAAAGTTTCTTTTCACTTGCAAACTCCACTCCATACATATATATGGGGAGGTACTAGCTCCAACTCGGTTTTACAGTGAAAACTGCAGGAACTTCAAACCGGCACTAGGAAACAGACTGAGAAACCAGAGTAAAAGTTTCTCCTGCAACCCATTCCCTTGGTGCTAGATGAACGAACGTCTCTCCACAAGCTCAGTTCTGAGAGATAAATGTGTGTGAAAGCCGTCCTTCAGATAGCTTGTTGGAAACACAAAGTTTCTTTTCAGTTGCAAACTCCATTCCATACATATATATGGGTAGGTACTAGCTCCAACTCGGGTTTACAGTGAAAACTGCAGGAACTTCAAACCGGCACTAGGAAACAGACTGAGAAACCAGAGTAAAAATTTCCCCTGCAACCCGTTCCCTTGGTGCTAGATGAACGAACTTCTCTCCACATGCTTAATTTTGAGAGATAAGTGTGTGCGAAATCCGTCCTTCACCTAGCTTGTTGGGAACACAAAGTTTTTTTCAGTTGCAAACTCCACTCCTTACATATATATGCGGAGGTACTAGCTCTAAATCGGTTTTACAGTGAAAACTGCAGATACTTCAAAACGGCACTGGGAAACAGACTGAGAAACCAGAGTAAAAGTTTATCCTGCAAACCGTTCCCTTGGTGCTAGATGAACGAACGTCTCTCCACATGCTCAGTTCTGAGAGATACCTGTGTGTGAAAGCCGTCCTTCAGAAAGCTTGTTGGAAACACAAAGTTTCTTTTCAGTTGCAAACTCCAGTCCATATATATATATGGGGAGGTACTACCTCCAACTCGGTTTTACAGTGAAAACTGCAGGAAATTCAAACCGGCACTAGAAAACAGACTGAGAATCCAGAGTAAAAGTTTCCCCTGCAACCCGTTCCCTTGGTGCAAGATGAACGAACGTCTCTCACATGCTTAATTCTGAGAGATAATTATGTGTGAAAGCCATCCTTAACCTAGCTTGTTGGGAACGCAAATTTTTTTTAACTTGCAAATTCCACTCCATACATATATATGGGGAGGTACTAGCTCCAACTCGGTTTTACAGTGAAAACTGCAGGAACTTCAAACCGGCACTAGGAAACAGACTGAGAAACCAGAGTTAAAGTTTCCCCTGCAACCCGTTCCCTTGGTGCTAGATGAACGAACGTCTCTCCGCATGCTCAGTTATGAGAGATAATTGTGTCTGAAAGCCGTCCTTCACCTAGCTTGTTGGGAACACAAAGTTTCTTTTCAGTTGCAAACTCCACTCCATACATACATATGGGGAGGTACTAGCTCCAAATCGGTTTTACAGTGGAAAATGCAGGAACTTCAATTCGGCACTAGGAAAAAGACTGAGAAACCAGAGTAAAAGTTACTCCTGCAACCGGTTCCCTTGGTGCTAGATGTACGAACGTCTCTCCACATGCTCAGTTCTGAGAGATAAGTGTGTGTGAAAGCCGTCCTTCAGATAGCTTCTTGGGAACACAAAGTTTTTTTCAGTTGCAAACTCCATTCCTTACATATATATTGGGAGGTGCAAGCTCCAACTCTGTTTTACAGTGAAAACTGCAGGAACTTCAAACCGGCACTAGGAAACACACTGAGAAACCAGAGAATAATTTCTCCTGCAACCCGTTCCCTTGGTGCTAGATGAACGAACGACTCTCCACTTGCTCAGTTCTCAGAGATATGTGTGTGTGGAAGCCGTCCTTCACCTAGCTTGTTGGGAACACAAAGTTTCTTATCAGTTGCAAACTCCACTCCATACATATATATGGTTAGGTACTAGCTCCAACTCGGTTTTACAGTGAAAATTGCATGAACTTCAAACCGGCACTAGGAAACAGACTGAGAAACCAGAGTAAAAGTTATTCTTGCAACCCGTTCCCTTGGTGCTAGATGAAAGAACGTCTCTCCACATGCTCAGTTCTGAGAGATAACTGTGTGTGAAAGCCGTCCTTAACCTAGCTTGTTGGGAACACAAAGTTTCTTTTCAGTTGCAAACTCCACTCCATACATATATATGGGGAGGTACTAGCTCCAATCGGTTTTACAGTGAAAACTGCTGGTAATTCAAACCGGCACTAGGAAACAAACTGAGAAACCAGAGTAAAAGTTTCTCCTGCAACCCGTTCCCTTTGTGCTAGATGAACGAACGTCTCTCCACATGCTCAGTTCTGAGAGATAAGTGTGTGTGAAAGCCATCCTTCAGATAGCTTGTTTTAAACACAAAGTTTCTTTTCACTTGCAAACTCCAATCCATACATATATATGGGGAGGTACTAGCTCCAACTCGGTTTTACAGTGAAAACTGCAGGAACTTCAAACCGGCACTAGGAAACAGATTGAGAAACCAGAGTAAAAGTTTCTCCTGCAACCCTTTCCCTTGATGCTAGATGAACGAACGTCTCTCCACATGCTAAGTTCTGAGAGATAAGTGTGTGTGAAAGCCGTCCTTCACCTAGCTTGTTGGGAACACAAAGTTTCTTTTCAGTTGCAAACTCTACTCCATACATATATATGGAGAGGTACTAGCTCCAACTCGGTTTTACACTGAAAACTTCAGGAACTTCAAACCGGCACTAGGAAACAGACTGAGAAACCAGAGTAAAAGATTCTCCTGCAATCCGTTACCTTGGTGCTAGATGAAAGAACGTCTCTCCACATGCTAGGTTCTGAGAGATATGTGTGTGTGAAAGCCGTCCTTCACCTAGCTTGTTGGGAACACAAAGTTTCTTTTCAGTTGCCAACTCCACTCCATACATATATATGGGGAGGTACTAGCTCCAACTCGGTTTTATAGTGAAAACTGCAGGAACTTCAAACCGGCACTAGGAAACAGACTGAGAAACCAGAGTAAAAGTTTCTCCTGCAACCCATTCCCTTGGTGCTAGATGAACGAACGTCTCTCCACAAGCTCAGTTCTGAGAGATAACTGTGTGTGAAAGCCATCCTTCAGATAGCTTGTTGGAAACACAAAGTTTCTTTTCAGTTGCAAACTCCATTCCATACATATATATGGGTAGGTACTAGCTCCAACTCGGGTTTACAGTGAAAACTGCAGGAATTTCAAACCGGCACTAGGAAACAGACTGAGAAACCAGAGAAAAATTTCCCCTGCAACCCGTTCCCTTGGTGCTAGATGAACGAACTTCTCTCCACATGCTTAATTTTGAGAGATAAGTGTGTGCGAAATCCGTCCTTCACCTAGCTTGTTGGGAACACAAAGTTTCTTTTCAGTTGCAAACTCCACTCCTTACATATATATGCGGATGTACTAGCTCTAAATCGGTTTTACAGTGAAAACTGCAGATACTTCAAAACGGCACTGGGAAACAGACTGAGAAACCAGAGTAAAAGTTTATCCTGCAAACCGTTCCCTTGGTGCTAGATGAACGAACGTCTCTCCACATGCTCAGTTCTGAGAGATACCTGTGTGTGAAAGCCGTCCTTCAGAAAGCTTGTTGGAAACACAAAGTTTCTTTTCAGTTGCAAACTCCAGTCCATATATATATATGGGGAGGTACTACCTCCAACTCGGTTTTACAGTGAAAACTGCAGGAATTCAAACCGGCACTAGAAAACAGACTGAGAATCCAGAGTAAAAGTTTCCCCTGCAACCCGTTCCCTTGGTGCTAGATGAACGAACGTCTCTCACATGCTTAATTCTGAGAGAAAATTATGTGTGAAAGCCATCCTTAACCTAGCTTGTTGGGAACGCAAAGTTTTTTTAACTTGCAAATTCCACTCCATACATATATATGGGGAGGTACTAGCTCCAACTCGGTTTTACAGTGAAAACTGCAGGAACTTCAAACCGGCACTAGGAAACAGACTGAGAAACCAGAGTTAAAGTTTCCCCTGCAACCCATTCCCTTGGTGCTAGATGAACGAACGTCTCTCCGCATGCTCAGTTATGAGAGATAATTGTGTCTGAAAGACGTCCTTCACCTAGCTTGTTGGGAACACAAAGTTTCTTTTCAGTTGCAAACTCCACTCCATACATACATATGGGGAGGTACTAGCTCCAACTCGGTTTTATAGTGGAAAATGCAGGAACTTCAAATCGGCTCTAGGAAAAAGACTGAGAAACCAGAGTAAAAGTTACTCCTGCAACCCGTTCCCTTGGTGCTAGATGTACGAACGTCTCTCCACATGCTCAGTTCTGAGAGATAAGTGTGTGTGAAAGCCGTCCTTCAGATAGCTTCTTGGGAACACAAAGTTTTTTTCAGTTGCAAACTCCATTCCTTACATATATATAGGGAGGTACAAGCTCCAACTCTGTTTTACAGTGAAAACTGCAGGAACTTCAAACCGGCAGTAGGAAACACACTGAGAAACCAGAGAAAAAGTTTCTCCTGCAACCCGTTCCCTTGGTGCTAGATGAACGAACGACTCTCCACTTGCTCAGTTCTCAGAGATATGTGTGTGTGGAAGCCGTCCTTCACCTAGCTTGTTGGGAACACAAAGTTTCTTATCAGTTGCAAACTCCATTCCATACATATATATGGGGAGATACTAGCTCCAACTCGGTTTTACAGTGAAAATTGCATGAACTTCAAACCGGCACTAGGAAACAGACTGAGAAACCAGAGTAAAAGTTTATCGTGCAACCCGTTCCCTTGGTGCTAGATGAAAGAACGTCTCTCCACATGCTAGGTTCTGAGAGATATGTGTGTGTGGTAGCCGAGCTTTACCTAGCTTGTTGGGAACACAAAGTTTCTTTTCAGTTGCATACCCAACTCCATATATATATATGGGGAGGTACTAGCTCCAACTCGGTTTTACAGTGAAAACTGCAGGAACTTCAACCCGGCACTAGGAAACAGACTGAGAAACCAGAGTGAAAGATTCTCCTGCAACCCGTTCCCTTGGAGCTAGATGAACGATCGTCTCTCCACATGCTCAGTTCTGAGAGATAAGTGTGTGTGAAAGCCGTCCTTCACCTAGCTTGTTGGGAACACAAAGTTTCTTTTCAGTTGCAAACTCCACTCCATACCTATATATGGGGAGGAACAAGCTCCAACTCGGTTTTGCAGTGAAAACTGCAGGAACTTCAAACCGGCACTAGGAAACAGACTGAGAACCCAGAGTAAAAGTTTCTCCTGCAACCCGTTCCCTTGGTGCTAGATGAACGAACGTCTCTCCACATGCTCAGTTCTGAGAGATAAGTGTGTGTGAAAGCCGTACTTCACCTAGCTTGTTGGGAAAACAAAGTTTCTTTTCAGTTGCAAACTCCTCTCCATACATATATATGGGGAGGTACTAGCTACAACTCGGTTTTACAGTGAAAATTGCAGGAACATCAAACCGGCACTAGGAAACAGACTGAGAAACCAGAGTAAAAGTTTCCCCTGCAACCCTTTCCCTTGGTGCTAGATGAACGAACGTCTCTCCACATGCTCAGTTCTGAGAGATAAGTGTGTGTGAAAGCCGTCCTTCACCTAGCTTGTTGGGAACACAAACTTTTTTTCAGTTGCAAACTCCATTCCATACATATATATGGGGATGTAATAGCTCCAACTCGGTTTTAAAGTGAAAACTGCAGGAACTTAAAAACCGGCACTAGGAAACAGACTGAGAAACCAGAGTAAAATTTCTCCTGCTATCCGTTCTATTGGTGCTAGATGAACGAACGACTCTCCACTTGGTCAGTTCTGAGAGATATGTGTGTGTGGAAGCCGTCCTTCACCCAGCTTGTTGGGAACACAAAGTTTCTTTTCAGTTGCAAACTCCACTCCATACATATATAAGGAGAGGTACTAGCTCCAAATCGGTTTTACAATGAAAACTGCAGGAACTTCAAACCGGCAGTAGGAAACAGACTGAGAAACCAGAGTTAAAGTTTCTCCTGCAACCCTTTCCCTTGGAGCTAGATGAAAGAACGTCTCTCCACATGCTCAGTTCTGAGAGATAATTGTGTGTGAAAAACGTCCTTCACCTAGCTTGTTGGGAACACAAAGTTTTTTTCAGTTGCAACTCCATTCCATACATATAAATGGGGAGGAACTAGCTCCAAATCGGTTTTACAGTGAAAACTGCAGGAACTTCAAACCGGCACTAGGAAACAGACTGAGAAACCAGAGTAAAAGTTTCTCCTGCAACCCGTTCCCTTTGTGCTACATGAACGAACGTCTCTCCACATGCTCAGTTCTGAGAGATAAGTGTGTGAAAGCCGTCCTTCACTAAGCTTGTTGGGAACACAAATTTTCTTATCAGATGCAAACTCCACTCCATACATATATATGGGGATGTACTAGCTCCAACTCGGTTTTACAGTGAAAACTGCAGGAACTTCAAACCGGCACTAGGAAACAGACTGAGAATTCAGAGTAAAAGTTTCCCCTGCAACCCGTTCCATTGGTGCTAGATGAACGAACGTCTCTCCACATGCTCAGTTCTGAGAGATAACTGTGTGTGAAAGCCGTCCTTCACCTAGCTTGTTGGGAACACAAAGTTTCTTTTCAGTTGCAAACTCCACTCCATACATATATATGGGGAGGTACTAGCTCCAACTCGGTTTTACAGTGAAAACTTCAGGAACTTCAAATCGGCACTAGGAAACAGACTGAGAAACCAGAGTTAAAGTTTCTCCTGCAATCCGTCCATTGGTGCTAGATGAACGAACGTCTCTCCGCATGCTATGTTCTTAGAAATATGTGAGTGTGAAAGCCGTCCTTCACCTAGCTTGTTGGGAACACAAAGTTTCTTTTCATTTGCAAACCCCACTCCATACATATTTATGGGGAGGTACTAGCTCCAACTCGGTTTTACAGTGAAAACTGCAGGAACTTCAAACCGGCACTAGGAAACAGACAGAGAAACCAGAGTAAAAGTTTCTCCTGCAACCCGTTCCCTTGGTGCTAGATGAACGAAAGTCTCTCCACATGCTCATTTCTGAGAGATATGTGTGTGTGAAAGCCGTCCTTCACCTAGCTTGTTTGGAACACAAAGTTTCTTTTCAGTTGCAAACTCCACTCCTTACATATATATTTTGAGGTACTAGCTCTAACTCGGTTTTACAGTGAAAACTGCAGATACTTCAAACCGGCACTAGGAAACAGACTGAGAAACCAGAGTAAAACTTTCTCCTGCAACCCGTTCCCTTGGTGCTAGATGAACGAACGTCTCTCCACATGCTCAGTTCTGAGAGATAAGTGTGTGTGAAAGCCGTCCTTCACCTAGCTTGTTGGGAACACAAAGTTTCTTTTCAGTTGCAAACTCCACTCCTTACATATATATTGGGAGGTACAAGCTCTAACTCGGTTTTACAGTGAAAACTGCAGGTAATTCAAAACGGCACTAGGAAACTGACTGAGAAACCAGAGTAAAAGTTTCTCCTGCAACCCTTTCCTTTGGTGCTAGATGAACGAACATCTCTCCACATGCTCAGTTCTGAGAGATAACTGTTTGTGAAAGCCGTCCCTCAGATAGCTTGTTGGGAACACAAAGTTTCTTTTCAGTTGCAAACTCCACTCCATACATATGTATGGGGAGGTAATAGATCCAAATCTGTTTTACAGTGAAAACTGCAGGAACTTCAAACCGGCACTAGGAAACAGATTGAGAAACCAGAGTAAAAGTTTCCTCTGCAACCCGTTCCCTTGGTGCTAGATGAACGAACGTCTCTCCACATGCTTAGTTCTGAGAGATATGTGTGTGTGAAAGCCATCCTTAACCTAGCTTGTTGGGAACACAAAGTTTCTTTTCAGTTGCAAACTCCACTCCATACATATATATGGGGGGGGGTACAACCTCCAACTCGGTTTTACAGTGAAAACTGCAGGAACTTCAAAACGGCACTAGGAAACAGACTGAGAAACCAGAGTAAAAGTTTCTCCTGCAACCCATTCCCTTGGTGCTAGATGAACCAACGTCTTTCCACTTGCTCAGTTCTGAGAGATAACTGTTTGTGAAAGCCGTCCTTCAGATAGCTTGTTGGGAACACAAAGTTTCTTATCAGTTGCAAAATCCACTCCATACATATATATGGGGAGGTACTAGTTCCAACTCGGTTTTACAGTGATAACTGCAGGAACTTCAAACCGGCACTAGGAAACAGACTGAGAAACCAGAGAAAAAGTTACTCCTGCAACCCGTTCCTTGGTGCTAGATGTACGAACGTCTCTCCACATGCTCAGTTCTGAGAGATACCTGTGTGTGAAAGCCGTCCTTCACCTAGCTTGTTGGGAACACAAACTTTCTTTTCAGTTGCAAACTCCACTCCATACATATATATGGGGAGGTACTAGCTCCAACTCGGTTTTACAGTGAAAACGGCAGAACTTCAAAACGGCTCTGGGAAACAGACTGAGAAACCAGAGTAAAAGTTTATCCTGCAAACCGTTCCCTTGGTGCTAGATGAACGAACGTCTCTCCACATGCTCAGTTCTGAGAGATAAGTGTGTGTGAAAGCCGTCCTTCACCTAGCTTGTTGGGAACACAAACTTTTTTTCAGTTGCAAACTCCATTCCATACATATATATGGGGATGTACTAGCTCCAACTCGGTTTTAAAGTGAAAACTGCAGGAACTTAAAAACCGGCACTAGGAAACAGACTGAGAAACCAGAGTAAAATTTCTCCTGCTATCCGTTCTATTGGTGCTAGATGAACGAACGACTCTCCACTTGGTCAGTTCTGAGAGATATGTGTGTGTGGAAGCCGTCCTTCACCCAGCTTGTTGGGAACACAAAGTTTCTTTTCAGTTGCAAACTCCACTCCATACATATATAAGGAGAGGTACTAGCTCCAAATCGGTTTTACAATGAAAACTGCAGGAACTTCAAACCGGCAGTAGGAAACAGACTGAGAAACCAGAGTTAAAGTTTCTCCTGCAACCCTTTCCCTTGGAGCTAGATGAAAGAACGTCTCTCCACATGCTCAGTTCTGAGAGATAATTGTGTGTGAAAAACGTCCTTCACCTAGCTTGTTGGGAACACAAAGTTTTTTTCAGTTGCAACTCCATTCCATACATATAAATGGGGAGGAACTAGCTCCAAATCGGTTTTACAGTGAAAACTGCAGGAACTTCAAACCGGCACTAGGAAACAGACTGAGAAACCAGAGTAAAAGTTTCTCCTGCAACCCGTTCCCTTTGTGCTACATGAACGAACGTCTCTCCACATGCTCAGTTCTGAGAGATAAGTGTGTGAAAGCCGTCCTTCACTAAGCTTGTTGGGAACACAAATTTTCTTATCAGATGCAAACTCCACTCCATACATATATATGGGGATGTACTAGCTCCAACTCGGTTTTACAGTGAAAACTGCAGGAACTTCAAACCGGCACTAGGAAACAGACTGAGAATCCAGAGTAAAAGTTTCCCCTGCAACCCGTTCCATTGGTGCTAGATGAACGAACGTCTCTCCACATGCTCAGTTCTGAGAGATAACTGTGTGTGAAAGCCGTCCTTCACCTAGCTTGTTGGGAACACAAAGTTTCTTTTCAGTTGCAAACTCCACTCCATACATATATATGGGGAGGTACTAGCTCCAACTCGGTTTTACAGTGAAAACTTCAGGAACTTCAAATCGGCACTAGGAAACAGACTGAGAAACCAGAGTTAAAGTTTCTCCTGCAATCCGTCCATTGGTGCTAGATGAACGAACGTCTCTCCGCATGCTATGTTCTTAGAAATATGTGAGTGTGAAAGCCGTCCTTCACCTAGCTTGTTGGGAACACAAAGTTTCTTTTCAGTTGCAAACTCCACTCCATACATATTAATGGGGAGGTACTAGCTCCAACTCGGTTTTACAGTGAAAACTGCAGGAACTTCAAACCGGCACTAGGAAACAGACAGAGAAACCAGAGTAAAAGTTTCTCCTGCAACCCGTTCCCTTGCTGCTAGATGAACGAAAGTCTCTCCACATGCTCATTTCTGAGAGATATGTGTGTGTGAAAGCCGTCCTTCACCTAGCTTGTTGGGAACACAAAGTTTCTTTTCAGTTGCAAACTCCACTCCTTACATATATATTTTGAGGTACTAGCTCTAACTCGGTTTTACAGTGAAAACTGCAGATACTTCAAACCGGCACTAGGAAACAGACTGAGAAACCAGAGTAAAACTTTCTCCTGCAACCCGTTCCCTTGGTGCTAGATGAACGAACGTCTCTCCACATGCTCAGTTCTGAGAGATAAGTGTGTGTGAAAGCCGTCCTTCACCTAGCTTGTTGGGAACACAAAGTTTCTTTTCAGTTGCAAACTCCACTCCTTACATATATATTGGGAGGTACAAGCTCTAACTCGGTTTTACAGTGAAAACTGCAGGTAATTCAAAACGGCACTAGGAAACTGACTGAGAAACCAGAGTAAAAGTTTCTCCTGCAACCCTTTCCTTTGGTGCTAGATGAACGAACATCTCTCCACATGCTCAGTTCTGAGAGATAACTGTTTGTGAAAGCCGTCCCTCAGATAGCTTGTTGGGAACACAAAGTTTCTTTTCAGTTGCAAACTCCACTCCATACATATGTATGGGGAGGTAATAGATCCAAATCTGTTTTACAGTGAAAACTGCAGGAACTTCAAACCGGCACTAGGAAACAGATTGAGAAACCAGAGTAAAAGTTTCCTCTGCAACCCGTTCCCTTGGTGCTAGATGAACGAACGTCTCTCCACATGCTTAGTTCTGAGAGATATGTGTGTGTGAAAGCCATCCTTAACCTAGCTTGTTGGGAACACAAAGTTTCTTTTCAGTTGCAAACTCCACTCCATACATATATATGGGGGGGGTACAACCTCCAACTCGGTTTTACAGTGAAAACTGCAGGAACTTCAAAACGGCACTAGGAAACAGACTGAGAAACCAGAGTAAAAGTTTCTCCTGCAACCCATTCCCTTGGTGCTAGATGAACCAACGTCTTTCCACTTGCTCAGTTCTGAGAGATAACTGTTTGTGAAAGCCGTCCTTCAGATAGCTTGTTGGGAACACAAAGTTTCTTATCAGTTGCAAAATCCACTCCATACATATATATGGGGAGGTACTAGTTCCAACTCGGTTTTACAGTGATAACTGCAGGAACTTCAAACCGGCACTAGGAAACAGACTGAGAAACCAGAGTAAAAGTTTATCCTGCAAACCGTTCCCTTGGTGCTAGATGAACGAACGTCTCTCCACATGCTCAGTTCTGAGAGATACCTGTGTGTGAAAGCCGTCCTTCAGAAAGCTTGTTGGAAACAAAAAGTTTCTTTTCAGTTGCAATCTCCACTCCATATATATATATGGGAGGTACTACCTCCAACTCGGTTTTACAGTGAAAACTGCAGGAACTTCAAACCGGCACTAGAAAACAGACTGAGAATCCAGAGTAAAAGTTTCCCCTGCAAACCGTTCCCTTGGTGCTAGATGAACGAACGTCTCTCACATGCTTAATTCTGAGAGATAATTATGTGTGAAAGCCATCCTTAACATAGTTTGTTCTGAACGCAAAGTTTCTTTTAACTTGAAAATTCCACTCCATACATATATATGGGGAGGTACTAGCTCCAACTCGGTTTTAAAGTGAAAACTGCAGGAACTTCAAACCGGCACTAGGAAACAGACTGAGAAACCAGAGTTAAAGTTTCTCCTGCAAACCATTCCCTTGGTGCTAGATGAACCAACGTCTCTCCACTTGCTCAGTTCTGAGAGATAACTGTTTGTGAAAGCCGTCCTTCAGATAGCTTGTTGGGAACACAAAGTTTCTTTTCAGTTGCAAACTCCACTCCATACATATATATGTGGAGGTACTAGCTCCAACTCGGTTTTACAGTGAAAACTGCAGGAACTTCAAACCGGAACTAGAAAACAGACTGAGAAACCAGAGTAAAAGTTACTCCTGCAAACCGTTCCCTTGGTGCTAGATGTACGAACGTCTCTCCACATGCTCAGTTCTGAGAGATAAGTGTGTGTGAAAGCCGTCCTTCAGATAGCTTCTTGGGAACACAAAGTTTTTTTCAGTTGCAAACTCCATTCCTTACATATATATTGGGAGGTACAAGCTCCAACTCTGTTTTACAGTGAAAACTGCAGGAACTTCAAACCGGCACTAGGAAACACACTGAGAAACCAGAGTAAAAGTTCCTCCTGCAACCCGTTCCCTTGGTGCTAGATGAACGAACGACTCTCCACTTGCTCAGTTCTCAGAGATATGTGTGTGTGGA
The DNA here is from genome assembly GCF_048773025.1 of Camelus bactrianus. NCBI lineage: Eukaryota > Metazoa > Chordata > Mammalia > Artiodactyla > Camelidae > Camelus > Camelus bactrianus. The sequence continues at coordinate 37,321,336 of NC_133561.1, read as the reverse complement.
AGCCGTCCTTCACCTAGCTTGTTGGGAACACAAAGTTTCTTATCAGTTGCAAACTCCACTCCATACATATATATGGGGAGGTACTTGCTAAAACTCGGTTTTACAGTGAAAATTGCAGGAACCTCAAACCGGCACTAGGAAACAGACTGAGAAACCAGAGTAAAAGTTTATCCTGCAACCCGTTCCCTTGGTGCTAGATGAAAGAACGTCTCTCCACATGCTAGGTTCTGAGAGATATGTGTGTGTGGTAGCCGAGCTTTACCTAGCTTGTTGGGAACACAAAGTTTCTTTTCAGTTGCATACTCCACTCCATACATGTATATGGGGATGTACTATCTCCAACTCGGTTTTACAGTGAAAACTGCAGGTACTTGAAAACGGCACTAGGAAACAGACTGAGAAACCAGAGTAAAAGTTTCTCCTGCAACCCGTTCCCTTGGTGCTAGATGAACGAACATCTCTCCACATGCTCAGTTCTGAGAGATAACTTTTTGTGAAAGCCGTCCTTCAGATAGCTTGTTGGGAACACAAAGATTCTTTTCAGTTGCAAACCCCACTCCATACATATATATGGGGAGGTACTAGCTCCAACTCGGTTTTACAGTGAAAACTGCAGGTACTTCAAACAGGCACTAGGAAACAGACTGAGAAACCAGAGTAAAAGTTTCCCCTATAACCCGTTCCTTGGTGCTAGATGAACGAACGTCTCTCCGCATTCTTATTTCTGAGAGAAAAGTGTGTGTGAAAGCCATCCTTAACCTAGCTTGTTGGGAACACAAAGTTTATTTTCAGTTGCAAACTCCACTCCATACATATATAAGGGGGGGTACTAGCTCCAACTCGGTTTTACAGTGAAAAGTGCAGGAACTTCAAACCGGCACTAGGAAACAGACTGAGAAACCAGAGTAAAAGTTTATCCTGCAACCCGTTCCCTTGGAGCTAGATGAACGAACGTCTCTCCACATGCTCAGTTCTGAGAGATAAGTGTGTGTGAAAGCCGTCCTTCACCTAGCTTGTTGGGAACACAAAGTTTCTTTTCAGTTGCAAACTCCAATCCATACCTATATATGGGGAGGTACAAGCTCCAACTCGGTTTTGCAGTGAAAACTGCAGGAACTTCAAACCGGCACTAGGAAACAGACTGAGAAACCAGAGTAAAAGTTTCTCCTGCAAACCGTTCCCTTGGTGCTAGATGAACGAAAGTTTCTCCACATGCTCAGTTCTGAGAGATAAGTGTGTGTGAAAGCCGTCCTTCACCTAGCTTGTTGGGAACACAAAGTTTCTTTTCAGTTGCAAACTCCACTCCATACATATATATGGGGAGGTACTAGCTACAACTCGGTTTTACAGTGAAAATTGCAGGAACATCAAACCGGCACTAGGAAACAGACTGAGAAACCAGAGTAAAAGTTTCCCCTGCAACCCGTTCCCTTGGTGCTAGATGAACGAACGTCTCTCCACATGCTTATTTCTGAGAGGTAAGTGTGTGTGAAAGCCATTCTTAACCTAGCTTGTTGGGAACACAAAGTTTCTTTTCACTTGCAAACTCCACTCCATACATATATATGGGGTGGTACTAGCTCCAACTCGGAAATAAAGTGAAACCTGCAGGAACTTCAAACCGGCACTAGGAAACAGACTGAGAAACCAGAGTAAAAGTTTCTCCTGCAACCCGTTCCCTTGGAGCTAGATGAACGAACGTCTCTCCACATGCTCAGTTCTGAGAGATAAGTGTGTGTGAAAGCCGTCCTTCACCTAGCTTGTTGGGAACACAAAGTTTCTTTTCAGTTGCAAACTCCACTCCATACCTATATATGGGGAGGTACTACCTCCAACTCTGTTTTACAGTGAAAACTGCAGGAACTTCAAACCGGCACTAGAAAACAGACTGAGAATCCAGAGTAAAAGTTTCCCCTGCAACCCGTTCCCTTGGTGCTAGATGAACGAACGTCTCTCACATGCTTAATTCTGAGAGATAATTATGTGTGAAAGCCATCCTTAACCTAGTTTGTTGGGAACGCAAAGATTCTTTTAACTTGAAAATTCCACTCCATACATATATATGGGGAGGTACTAGCTCCAACTCGGTTTTACAGTGAAAACTGCAGGAACTTCAAACCGGCACTAGGAAACAGACTGAGAATCCAGAGTTAAAGTTTCCCCTGCAACCCATTCCCTTGGTGCTAGATGAACCAACGTCTCTCCACTTGCTCAGTTCTGAGGGATAACTGTTTGTGAAAGAAGTCCTTCAGATAGTTTGTTGGGAACACAAAGTTTCTTATCAGTTGCAAAATCCACTCCATACATATATATGGGGAGGTACTAGTTCCAACTCGGTTTTACAGTGATAACTGCAGGAACTTCAAACCGGCACTAGGAAACAGACTGAGAAACCAGAGTAAAAGTTTCTCCTGCAACCCGTTCCCTTGGTGCTAGATGAACGAACGTCTATCCACATGCTCAGTCTGAGAGATAAGTGTGTGTGAAAGCCGTCCTTCACCTAGCTTGTTGGGAACACAAAGTTTCTTTTCAGTTGCAAACTCCACTCCATACATATATATCGGGAGGTACTAGCTCCAACTCGGTTTTACAGAGAAAACTGCAGGAACTTGAAACCGGCACTGGAAAAAGACTGAGAAACCAGAGGAAAAGTTACTCCTGCAAACCGTTCCCTTGGTGCTAGATGTACGAACGTCTCTCCACATGCTCAGTTCTGAGAGATACCTGTGTGTGAAAGCCGTCCTTCACCTACCTTGTTGGGAACACAAAGTTTCTTTTCAGTTGCAAACTCCACTCCATACATATATATGGGGAGGTACTAGCTCCAACTCGGTTTTACAGTGAAAACTGCAGATACTTCAAAACGGCACTGGGAAACAGACTTAGAAACCAGAGTAAAAGTTTATCCTGCAAACCGTTCCCTTGGTGCTAGAGGAACGAACGTCTCTCCACATGCTCAGTTCTGAGAGATACCTGTGTGTGAAAGCCGTCCTTCAGAAAGCTTGTTGGAAACAAAAAGTTTCTTTTCAGTTGCAAACTCCACTCCATATATATATATGGGGAGGTACTACCTCCAACTCGGTTTTACAGTGAAAACTGCAGGAACTTCAAACCGGCACTAGAAAACAGACTGAGAATCCAGAGTAAAAGTTTCCACTGCAACCCGTTCCCTTGGTGCTAGATGAACGAACGTCTCTCACATGCTTAATTCTGAGGGATAATTATGTGTGAAAGCCATCCTTAACCTAGTTTGTTGGGAACGCAAAGTTTCTTTTAACATGAAAATTCCACTCCATACATATATATGGGGAGGTACTAGCTCCAACTCGGTTTTACAGTGAAAACTGCAGGAACTTCAAACCGGCACTAGGAAACAGACTGAGAAACCAGAGTTAAAGTTTCTCCTGCAGCTCGTTCCCTTGGTGCTAGATGAACGAATGTCTCTCCGCATGCTCAGTTCTGAGAGATAATTGTGTCTGAAAGCCGTCCTTCACCTAGCTTTTTGGGAACACAAAGTTTCTTTTCAGTTGCAAACTCCACTCCATACATATATATGGGGAGGTACTAGCTCCAACTCGGTTTTACAGTGAAAACTGCAGGAACTTCAAACCGGCACTAGGAAACAGACTGAGAAACCAGAGTAAAAGTTACTCCTGCAACCCGTTCCCTTGGTGCTAGATGTACGAACGTCTCTCCACATGCTCAGTTCTGAGAGATAAGTGTGTGTGAAAGCCGTCCTTCAGATAGCTTCTTGGGAACACAAAGTTTTTTTCAGTTGCAAACTCCATTCTTTAAATATATATAGGGAGGTACAAGCTCCAACTCTGTTTTACAGTGAAAACTGCAGGAACTTCAAACCGGCACTAGGAAACACACTGAGAAACCAGAGTAAAAGTTTCTCCTTCAACCCGTTCCCTTGGTGCTAGATGAACGAACGACTCTCCACTTGCTCAGTTCTCAGAGATATGTGTGTGTGGAAGCCGTCCTTCACCTAGCTTGTTGGGAACACAAAGTTTCTTATCAGTTGCAAACTCCACTCCATACATATATATGGGGAGGTACTTGCTCAAACTCGGTTTTACAGTGAAAATTGCAGGAACTTCAAACTGGCACTAGGAATCAGACTGAGAAACCAGAGTAAAAGTTTATCCTGCAACCCGTTCCCTTGGTGCTAGATGAAAGAACGTCTCTCCACATGCTAGGTTCTGAGAGATATGTGTGTGTGGTAGCCGAGCTTTACCTAGCTTGTTGGGAACACAAAGTATCTTTTAACTTGAAAATTCCACTCCATACATATATATGGGGTGGTACTAGCTCCAACTCGGTTTTACAGTGAAAACTGCAGGAACTTCAAACCGGCACTAGGAAACAGATTGAGAAACCAGAGTAAAAGTTTCTCCTGCAACCCGTTCCCTTGGAGCTAGATGAACGAACGTCTCTCCACATGCTCAGTTCTGAGAGATAAGTGTGTGTGAAAGCCGTCCTTCACCTAGCTTGTTGGGAACACAAAGTTTCTTTTCAGTTGCAAACTCCACTCCATACATATATATGGGGAGGTACTAGCTCCAATCGGTTTTACAGTAAAAACTGCAGGTAATTCAAAACGGCACTAGGAAACAAACTGAGAAACCAGAGTAAAAGATTCCCCTGCAACCCGTTCCCTTTGTGCTAGATGAACGAACGTCTCTCCACATGATCAGTTCTGAGAGATAAGTGTGTGTGAAAGCCGTCCTTCACCTAGCGTGTTTGGAACACAAAGTTCCTTTTCATTTGCAACCTCCACACCATACATATATATGGGGAGGTACTAGCTCCAACTCGGTTTTACACTAAAAACTGCAGGTACTTCAAAACGGCACTAGGAAACAGATTGAGAAACCAGAGTAAAAGTTTCTCCTGCAACCCTTTCCCTTGATGCTAGATGAACGAACTTCTCTCCACATGCTTAGTTCTGAGATAAGTGTGTGTGAAAGCCGTCCTTCACCTAGCTTGTTGGGAACACAAAGTTTCTTTTCAGTTGCAAACTCCACTCCATACATATATATGGGGAGGTACTAGCTCCAATCGGTTTTACAGTGAAAACTGCAGGAACTTCAAACCGGCACTAGGAAACAGACTGAGAAACCAGAGTTAAAGTTTCTCCTGCATCTCATTCCCTTGGTGCTAGATGAACGAACGTCTCTCCGCATGCTCAGTTCTGGGAGATAATTGTGTCTGAAAGCCGTCCTTCACCTAGCTTGTTGGAAACACAAAGTTTCTTTTCAGTTGCAAACTCCACTCCATACATATATATGGGGAGGTACTAGCTCCAACTCGGTTTTACAGTGAAAACTGCAGGAACTTCAAACCGGCACTAGGAAACACACTGAGAAACCAGAGTAAAAGTTACTCCTGCAACCCGTTCCCTTGGTGCTAGATGTACGAACGTCTCTCCACATGCTCAGTTCTGAGAGATAAGTGTGTGTGAAAGCCGTCCTTCAGATAGCTTCTTGGGAACACAAAGTTTTTTTCAGTTGCAAACTCCATTCCTTACATATATATTGGGAGGTGCAAGCTCAAACTCTGTTTTACAGTGAAAACTGCAGGAACTTCAAACCGGCACTAGGAAACACACTGAGAAACCAGAGTAAAAGTTTCTCCTTCAACCCGTTCCCTTGGTGCTAGATGAACGAACGACTCTCCACTTTCTCAGTTCTCAGAGATATGTGTGTGTGGAAGCCGTCCTTCACCTAGCTTGTTGGGAACACAAAGTTTCTTATCAGTTGCAAACTCCACTCCATACATATATATGGGGAGGTACATGCTCAAACTCGGTTTTACAGTGAAAATTGCAGGAACTTCAAACCGGCACTAGGAAACAGACTGAGATACCAGAGTAAAAGTTTATCCTGCAACCCGTTCCCTTGGTGCTAGATGAAAGAACGTCTCTCCACATGCTAAGTCCTGAGAGATATGTGTGTGTGGTAGCCGAGCTTTACCTAGCTTGTTGGGAACACAAAGTTTCTTTTCAGTTGCATACTCCACTCCATACATATATATGGGGAGGTACTATCTCCAACTCGGTTTTAAAGTGAAAACTGCAGGAACTTCAAAACGGCACTAGGAAACAGACTGAGAAACCAGAGTAAAAGTTTCTCCTGCAACCCGTTCCCTTGGTGCTACATGAACGAACGTCTCTCCACATGCTCAGTTCTGAGAGATAACTGTTTGTGAAAGCCGTACTTCAGATAGCTTGTTGGGAACACAAAGATTCTTTTCAGTTGCAAACCCCACTCCATACATATATATGGGGAGGTACTAGCTCCAACTCGGTTTTACAGTGAAAACTGCAGGTACTTCAAACCGGCACTAGGAAACAGACTGAGAAACCAGAGTAAAAGTTTCCCCTATAACCCGTTCCTTGGTGCTAGATGAACGAACGTCTCTCCACATGCTTATTTCTGAGACATAAGTGTGTGTGAAAGCCATCCTTAACCTAGCTTGTTGGGAACACAAAGTTTCTTTTCAGTTGCAAACTCCACTCCATACATATATATGGGGGGATACAAGCTCCAACTCGGTTTTACAGTGAAAACTGCAGGAACTTCAAACGGGCACTAGGAAACAGATTGAGAAACCAGAGTAAAAGTTTCTCCTGCAACCCGTTCCCTTGGAGCTAGATGAACGAACGTCTCTCCACATGCTCAGTTCTGAGAGATAAGTGTGTGTGAAAGCCGTCCTTCACCTAGCTTGTTGGGAACACAAAGTTTCTTTTCAGTTGCAAACTCCACTCCATTCCTATATATGGGGAGGTACAAGCTCCAACTCGGTTTTGCAGTGAAAACTGCAGGAACTTCAAACCGGCACTAGGAAACAGACTGAGAAACCAGAGTAAAAGTTTCTCATGCAACCCGTTCCCTTGGTGCTAGATGAACGAACGTTTCTCCACATGCTAAGTTCTGAGAGATAAGTGTGTGTGAAAGCCGTCCTTCACCTAGCTTGTTGGGAACACAAAGTTTCTTTTCAGTTGCAAACTCCACTCCATACATATATATGGGGAGGTACTAGCTCCAACTCGGTTTTACAGTGAAAATTGCAGGAACATCAAACCGGCACTAGGAAACAGACTGAGAAACCAGAGTAAAAGTTTCCCCTGCAACCCGTTCCCTTGGTGCTAGATGAACGAACGTCTCTCCACATGCTTATTTCTGAGAGGTAAGTGTGTGTGAAAGCCATTCTTAACCTAGCTTGTTGGGAACACAAAGTTTCTATTCACTTGCAAACTCCACTCCATACATATATATGGGGAGGTACTAGCTCCAACTCGGATTTAAAGTGAAACCTGCAGGAACTTCAAACCGGCACTAGGAAACAGACTGAGAAACCAGAGTAAAAGTTTCCCCTGCAACCCTTTCCCATGATGCTACATGAACGAACGTCTCTCCACATGCTCAGTTCTGAGAGATAAGTGTGTGTGGCAGCCGTCCTTTCCCTAGCTTGTTGGGAAAACAAAGTTTCTTTTCAGTTGCAAACTCCACTCCATACATATATATGGGGAGGTACTAGCTCCAATCGGTTTTACAGTGAAAACTGCAGGAACTTCAAACCGGCACTAGGAAACAGACTGAGAAACCAGAGTTAAAGTTTCTCCTGCATCTCATTCCCTTGGTGCTAGATGAACGAACGTCTCTCCGCATGCTCAGTTCTGGGAGATAATTGTGTCTGAAAGCCGTCCTTCACCTAGCTTGTTGGAAACACAAAGTTTCTTTTCAGTTGCAAACCCCACTCCATACATATATATGGGGAGGTACTAGCTCCAACTCGGTTTTACAGTGAAAACTGCAGGAACTTCAAACCGGCACTAGGAAACAGACTGAGAAACCAGAGTAAAAGTTACTCCTGCAACCCGTTCCCATGGTGCTAGATGTACGAACGTCTCTCCACATGCTCAGTTCTGAGAGATAAGTGTGTGTGAAAGCCGTCCTTCAGATAGCTTCTTGGGAACACAAAGTTTTTTTCAGTTGCAAACTCCATTCCTTACATATATATTGGGAGGTGCAAGCTCAAACTCTGTTTTACAGTGAAAACTGCAGGAACTTCAAACCGGCACTAGGAAACACACTGAGAAACCAGAGTAAAAGTTTCTCCTTCAACCCGTTCCCTTGGTGCTAGATGAACGAACGACTCTCCACTTTCTCAGTTCTCAGAGATATGTGTGTGTGGAAGCCGTCCTTCACCTAGCTTGTTGGGAACACAAAGTTTCTTATCAGTTGCAAACTCCACTCCATACATATATATGGGGAGGTACAAGCTCAAACTCGGTTTTACAGTGAAAATTGCAGGAACTTCAAACCGGCACTAGGAAACAGACTGAGAAACCAGAGTAAAAGTTACTCCTGCAACCCGTTCCCTTGGTGCTAGATGAAAGAACGTCTCTCCACATGCTAAGTCCTGAGAGATATGTGTGTGTGGTAGCCGAGCTTTACCTAGCTTGTTGGGAACACAAAGTTTCTTTTCAGTTGCATACTCCACTCCATACATATATATGGGGAGGTACTATCTCCAACTCGGTTTTACAGTGAAAACTGCAGGAACTTCAAAACGGCACTAGGAAACAGACTGAGAAACCAGAGTAAAAGTTTCTCCTGCAACCCGTTCCCTTGGTGCTACATGAACGAACGTCTCTCCACATGCTCAGTTCTGAGAGATAACTGTTTGTGAAAGCCGTACTTCAGATAGCTTGTTGGGAACACAAAGATTCTTTTCAGTTGCAAACCCCACTCCATACATATATATGGGGAGGTACTAGCTCCAACTCGGTTTTACAGTGAAAACTGCAGTTACTTCAAAACGGCACTGGGAAACAGACTTAGAAACCAGAGTAAAAGTTTATCCTGCAAACCGTTCCCTTGGTGCTAGAGGAACGAACGTCTCTCCACATGCTCAGTTCTGAGAGATACCTGTGTGTGAAAGCCGTCCTTCAGAAAGCTTGTTGGAAACAAAAAGTTTCTTTTCAGTTGCAAACTCCACTCCATATATATATATGGGGAGGTACTACCTCCAACTCGGTTTTACAGTGAAAACTGCAGGAACTTCAGACCGGCACTAGAAAACAGACTGAGAATCCAGAGTAAAAGTTTCCACTGCAACCCGTTCCCTTGGTGCTAGATGAACGAACGTCTCTCACATGCTTAATTCTGAGGGATAATTATGTGTGAAAGCCATCCTTAACCTAGTTTGTTGGGAACGCAAAGTTTCTTTTAACATGAAAATTCCACTCCATACATATATATGGGGAGGTACTAGCTCCAACTCGGTTTTACAGTGAAAACTGCAGGAACTTCAAACCGGCACTAGGAAACAGACTGAGAAACCAGAGTTAAAGTTTCTCCTGCAGCTCGTTCCCTTGGTGCTAGATGAACGAATGTCTCTCCGCATGCTCAGTTCTGAGAGATAATTGTGTCTGAAAGCCGTCCTTCACCTAGCTTGTTGGGAACACAAAGTTTCTTTTCAGTTGCAAACTCCACTCCATACATATATATGGGGAGGTACTAGCTCCAACTCGGTTTTACAGTGAAAACTGCAGGAACTTCAAACCGGCACTAGGAAACAGACTGAGAAACCAGAGTAAAAGTTACTCCTGCAACCCGTTCCCTTGGTGCTAGATGTACGAACGTCTCTCCACATGCTCAGTTCTGAGAGATAAGTGTGTGTGAAAGCCGTCCTTCAGATAGCTTCTTGGGAACACAAAGTTTTTTTCAGTTGCAAACTCCATTCTTTAAATATATATAGGGAGGTACAAGCTCCAACTCTGTTTTACAGTGAAAACTGCAGGAACTTCAAACCGGCACTAGGAAACACACTGAGAAACCAGAGTAAAAGTTTCTCCTTCAACCCGTTCCCTTGGTGCTAGATGAACGAACGACTCTCCACTTGCTCAGTTCTCAGAGATATGTGTGTGTGGAAGCCGTCCTTCACCTAGCTTGTTGGGAACACAAAGTTTCTTATCAGTTGCAAACTCCACTCCATACATATATATGGGGAGGTACTTGCTCAAACTCGGTTTTACAGTGAAAATTGCAGGAACTTCAAACTGGCACTAGGAATCAGACTGAGAAACCAGAGTAAAAGTTTATCCTGCAACCCGTTCCCTTGGTGCTAGATGAAAGAACGTCTCTCCACATGCTAGGTTCTGAGAGATATGTGTGTGTGGTAGCCGAGGTTTACCTAGCTTGTTGGGAACACAAAGTATCTTTTAACTTGAAAATTCCACTCCATACATATATATGGGGGGGTACTAGCTCCAACTCGGTTTTACAGTGAAAACTGCAGGAACTTCAAACCGGCACTAGGAAACAGATTGAGAAACCAGAGTAAAAGTTTCTCCTGCAACCCGTTCCCTTGGAGCTAGATGAACGAACGTCTCTCCACATGCTCAGTTATGAGAGATAAGTGTGTGTGAAAGCCGTCCTTCACCTAGCTTGTTGGGAACACAAAGTTTCTTTTCAGTTGCAAACTCCACTCCATACATATATATGGGGAGGTACTAGCTCCAATCGGTTTTACAGTAAAAACTGCAGGTAATTCAAAACGGCACTAGGAAACAAACTGAGAAACCAGAGTAAAAGATTCCCCTGCAACCCGTTCCCTTTGTGCTAGATGAACGAACGTCTCTCCACATGATCAGTTCTGAGAGATAAGTGTGTGTGAAAGCCGTCCTTCACCTAGCGTGTTTGGAACACAAAGTTCCTTTTCATTTGCAACCTCCACACCATACATATATATGGGGAGGTACTAGCTCCAACTCGGTTTTACAGTAAAAACTGCAGGTACTTCAAAACGTCACTAGGAAACAGATTGAGAAACCAGAGTAAAAGTTTCTCCTGCAACCCTTTCCCTTGATGCTAGATGAACGAACTTCTCTCCACATGCTTAGTTCTGAGATAAGTGTGTGTGAAAGCCGTCCTTCACCTAGCTTGTTGGGAACACAAAGTTTCTTTTCAGTTGCAAACTCCACTCCATACATATATATGGGGAGGTACTAGCTCCAATCGGTTTTACAGTGAAAACTGCAGGAACTTCAAACCGGCACTAGGAAACAGACTGAGAAACCAGAGTTAAAGTTTCTCCTGCATCTCATTCCCTTGGTGCTAGATGAACGAACGTCTCTCCGCATGCTTAGTTCTGGGAGATAATTGTGTCTGAAAGCCGTCCTTCACCTAGCTTGTTGGAAACACAAAGTTTCTTTTCAGTTGCAAACTCCACTCCATACATATATATGGGGAGGTACTAGCTCAAACTCTGTTTTACAGTGAAAACTGCAGGAACTTCAAACCGGCACTAGGAAACACACTGAGAAACCAGAGTAAAAGTTTCTCCTTCAACCCGTTCCCTTGGTGCTAGATGAACGAACGACTCTCCACTTTCTCAGTTCTCAGAGATATGTGTGTGTGGAAGCCGTCCTTCACCTAGCTTGTTGGGAACACAAAGTTTCTTATCAGTTGCAAACTCCACTCCATACATATATATGGGGAGGTACATGCTCAAACTCGGTTTTACAGTGAAAATTGCAGGAACTTCAAACCGGCACTAGGAAACAGACTGAGAAACCAGAGTAAAAGTTTATCCTGCAACCCGTTCCCTTGGTGCAAGATGAAAGAACGTCTCTCCACATGCTAAGTCCTGAGAGATATGTGTGTGTGGTAGCCGAGCTTTACCTAGCTTGTTGGGAACACAAAGTTTCTTTTCAGTTGCATACTCCACTCCATACATATATATGGGGAGGTACTATCTCCAACTCGGTTTTACAGTGAAAACTGCAGGAACTTCAAAACGGCACTAGGAAACAGACTGAGAAACCAGAGTAAAAGTTTCTCCTGCAACCCGTTCCCTTGGTGCTACATGAACGAACGTCTCTCCACATGCTCAGTTCTGAGAGATAACTGTTTGTGAAAGCCGTACTTCAGATAGCTTGTTGGGAACACAAAGATTCTTTTCAGTTGCAAACCCCACTCCATACATATATATGGGGAGGTACTAGCTCCAACTCGGTTTTACAGTGAAAACTGCAGGTACTTCAAACCGGCACTAGGAAACAGACTGAGAAACCAGAGTAAAAGTTTCCCCTATAACCCGTTCCTTGGTGCTAGATGAACGAACGTCTCTCCACATGCTTATTTCTGAGACATAAGTGTGTGTGAAAGCCATCCTTAACCTAGCTTGTTGGGAACACAAAGTTTCTTTTCAGTTGCAAACTCCAATCCATACATATATATGGGGGGATACAAGCTCCAACTCGGTTTTACAGTGAAAACTGCAGGAACTTCAAACGGGCACTAGGAAACAGATTGAGAAACCAGAGTAAAAGTTTCTCCTGCAACCCGTTCCCTTGGAGCTAGATGAACGAACGTCTCTCCACATGCTCAGTTCTGAGAGATAAGTGTGTGTGAAAGCCGTCCTTCACCTTGCTTGTTGGGAACACAAAGTTTCTTTTCAGTTGCAAACTCCACTCCATTCCTATATATGGGGAGGTACAAGCTCCAACTCGGTTTTGCAGTGAAAACTGCAGGAACTTCAAACCGGCACTAGGAAACAGACTGAGAAACCAGAGTAAAAGTTTCTCATGCAACCCGTTCCCTTGGTGCTAGATGAACGAACGTTTCTCCACATGCTAAGTTCTGAGAGATAAGTGTGTGTGGCAGCCGTCCTTTCCCTAGCTTGTTGGGAAAACAAAGTTTCTTTTCAGTTGCAAACTCCACTCCATACATATATATGGGGAGGTACTAGCTCCAATCGGTTTTACAGTGAAAACTGCAGGAACTTCAAACCGGCACTAGGAAACAGACTGAGAAACCAGAGTTAAAGTTTCTCCTGCATCTCATTCCCTTGGTGCTAGATGAACGAACGTCTCTCCGCATGCTCAGTTCTGGGAGATAATTGTGTCTGAAAGCCGTCCTTCACCTAGCTTGTTGGAAACACAAAGTTTCTTTTCAGTTGCAAACTCCACTCCATACATATATATGGGGAGGTACTAGCTCCAACTCGGTTTTACAGTGAAAACTGCAGGAACTTCAAACCGGCACTAGGAAACAGACTGAGAAACCAGAGTAAAAGTTACTCCTGCAACCCGTTCCCATGGTGCTAGATGTACGAACGTCTCTCCACATGCTCAGTTCTGAGAGATAAGTGTGTGTGAAAGCCGTCCTTCAGATAGCTTCTTGGGAACACAAAGTTTTTTTCAGTTGCAAACTCCATTCCTTACATATATATTGGGAGGTGCAAGCTCAAACTCTGTTTTACAGTGAAAACTGCAGGAACTTCAAACCGGCACTAGGAAACACACTGAGAAACCAGAGTAAAAGTTTCTCCTTCAACCCGTTCCCTTGGTGCTAGATGAACGAACGACTCTCCACTTTCTCAGTTCTCAGAGATATGTGTGTGTGGAAGCCGTCCTTCACCTAGCTTGTTGGGAACACAAAGTTTCTTATCAGTTGCAAACTCCACTCCATACATATATATGGGGAGGTACAAGCTCAAACTCGGTTTTACAGTGAAAATTGCAGGAACTTCAAACCGGCACTAGGAAACAGACTGAGAAACCAGAGTAAAAGTTACTCCTGCAACCCGTTCCCTTGGTGCTAGATGAAAGAACGTCTCTCCACATGCTAAGTCCTGAGAGATATGTGTGTGTGGTAGCCGAGCTTTACCTAGCTTGTTGGGAACACAAAGTTTCTTTTCAGTTGCATACTCCACTCCATACATATATATGGGGAGGTACTATCTCCAACTCGGTTTTACAGTGAAAACTGCAGGAACTTCAAAACGGCACTAGGAAACAGACTGAGAAACCAGAGTAAAAGTTTCTCCTGCAACCCGTTCCCTTGGTGCTACATGAACGAACGTCTCTCCACATGCTCAGTTCTGAGAGATAACTGTTTGTGAAAGCCGTACTTCAGATAGCTTGTTGGGAACACAAAGATTCTTTTCAGTTGCAAACCCCACTCCATACATATATATGGGGAGGTACTAGCTCCAACTCGGTTTTACAGTGAAAACTGCAGTTACTTCAAAACGGCACTGGGAAACAGACTTAGAAACCAGAGTAAAAGTTTATCCTGCAAACCGTTCCCTTGGTGCTAGAGGAACGAACGTCTCTCCACATGCTCAGTTCTGAGAGATACCTGTGTGTGAAAGCCGTCCTTCAGAAAGCTTGTTGGAAACAAAAAGTTTCTTTTCAGTTGCAAACTCCACTCCATATATATATATGGGGAGGTACTACCTCCAACTCGGTTTTACAGTGAAAACTGCAGGAACTTCAGACCGGCACTAGAAAACAGACTGAGAATCCAGAGTAAAAGTTTCCACTGCAACCCGTTCCCTTGGTGCTAGATGAACGAACGTCTCTCACATGCTTAATTCTGAGGGATAATTATGTGTGAAAGCCATCCTTAACCTAGTTTGTTGGGAACGCAAAGTTTCTTTTAACATGAAAATTCCACTCCATACATATATATGGGGAGGTACTAGCTCCAACTCGGTTTTACAGTGAAAACTGCAGGAACTTCAAACCGGCACTAGGAAACAGACTGAGAAACCAGAGTTAAAGTTTCTCCTGCAGCTCGTTCCCTTGGTGCTAGATGAACGAATGTCTCTCCGCATGCTCAGTTCTGAGAGATAATTGTGTCTGAAAGCCGTCCTTCACCTAGCTTGTTGGGAACACAAAGTTTCTTTTCAGTTGCAAACTCCACTCCATACATATATATGGGGAGGTACTAGCTCCAACTCGGTTTTACAGTGAAAACTGCAGGAACTTCAAACCGGCACTAGGAAACAGACTGAGAAACCAGAGTAAAAGTTACTCCTGCAACCCGTTCCCTTGGTGCTAGATGTACGAACGTCTCTCCACATGCTCAGTTCTGAGAGATAAGTGTGTGTGAAAGCCGTCCTTCAGATAGCTTCTTGGGAACACTGAGTTTTTTTCAGTTGCAAACTCCATTCTTTAAATATATATAGGGAGGTACAAGCTCCAACTCTGTTTTACAGTGAAAACTGCAGGAACTTCAAACCGGCACTAGGAAACACACTGAGAAACCAGAGTAAAAGTTTCTCCTTCAACCCGTTCCCTTGGTGCTAGATGAACGAACGACTCTCCACTTGCTCAGTTCTCAGAGATATGTGTGTGTGGAAGCCGTCCTTCACCTAGCTTGTTGGGAACACAAAGTTTCTTATCAGTTGCAAACTCCACTCCATACATATATATGGGGAGGTACTTGCTCAAACTCGGTTTTACAGTGAAAATTGCAGGAACTTCAAACTGGCACTAGGAATCAGACTGAGAAACCAGAGTAAAAGTTTATCCTGCAACCCGTTCCCTTGGTGCTAGATGAAAGAACGTCTCTCCACATGCTAGGTTCTGAGAGATATGTGTGTGTGGTAGCCGAGGTTTACCTAGCTTGTTGGGAACACAAAGTATCTTTTAACTTGAAAATTCCACTCCATACATATATATGGGGGGGTACTAGCTCCAACTCGGTTTTACAGTGAAAACTGCAGGAACTTCAAACCGGCACTAGGAAACAGATTGAGAAACCAGAGTAAAAGTTTCTCCTGCAACCCGTTCCCTTGGAGCTAGATGAACGAACGTCTCTCCACATGCTCAGTTCTGAGAGATAAGTGTGTGTGAAAGCCGTCCTTCACCTAGCTTGTTGGGAACACAAAGTTTCTTTTCAGTTGCAAACTCCACTCCATACATATATATGGGGAGGTACTAGCTCCAATCGGTTTTACAGTAAAAACTGCAGGTAATTCAAAACGGCACTAGGAAACAAACTGAGAAACCAGAGTAAAAGATTCCCCTGCAACCCGTTCCCTTTGTGCTAGATGAACGAACGTCTCTCCACATGATCAGTTCTGAGAGATAAGTGTGTGTGAAAGCCGTCCTTCACCTAGCGTGTTTGGAACACAAAGTTCCTTTTCATTTGCAACCTCCACACCATACATATATATGGGGAGGTACTAGCTCCAACTCGGTTTTACAGTAAAAACTGCAGGTACTTCAAAACGTCACTAGGAAACAGATTGAGAAACCAGAGTAAAAGTTTCTCCTGCAACCCTTTCCCTTGATGCTAGATGAACGAACTTCTCTCCACATGCTTAGTTCTGAGATAAGTGTGTGTGAAAGCCGTCCTTCACCTAGCTTGTTGGGAACACAAAGTTTCTTTTCAGTTGCAAACTCCACTCCATACATATATATGGGGAGGTACTAGCTCCAATCGGTTTTACAGTGAAAACTGCAGGAACTTCAAACCGGCACTAGGAAACAGACTGAGAAACCAGAGTTAAAGTTTCTCCTGCATCTCATTCCCTTGGTGCTAGATGAACGAACGTCTCTCCGCATGCTTAGTTCTGGGAGATAATTGTGTCTGAAAGCCGTCCTTCACCTAGCTTGTTGGAAACACAAAGTTTCTTTTCAGTTGCAAACTCCACTCCATACATATATATGGGGAGGTACTAGCTCAAACTCTGTTTTACAGTGAAAACTGCAGGAACTTCAAACCGGCACTAGGAAACACACTGAGAAACCAGAGTAAAAGTTTCTCCTTCAACCCGTTCCCTTGGTGCTAGATGAACGAACGACTCTCCACTTTCTCAGTTCTCAGAGATATGTGTGTGTGGAAGCCGTCCTTCACCTAGCTTGTTGGGAACACAAAGTTTCTTATCAGTTGCAAACTCCACTCCATACATATATATGGGGAGGTACATGCTCAAACTCGGTTTTACAGTGAAAATTGCAGGAACTTCAAACCGGCACTAGGAAACAGACTGAGAAACCAGAGTAAAAGTTTATCCTGCAACCCGTTCCCTTGGTGCAAGATGAAAGAACGTCTCTCCACATGCTAAGTCCTGAGAGATATGTGTGTGTGGTAGCCGAGCTTTACCTAGCTTGTTGGGAACACAAAGTTTCTTTTCAGTTGCATACTCCACTCCATACATATATATGGGGAGGTACTATCTCCAACTCGGTTTTACAGTGAAAACTGCAGGAACTTCAAAACGGCACTAGGAAACAGACTGAGAAACCAGAGTAAAAGTTTCTCCTGCAACCCGTTCCCTTGGTGCTACATGAACGAACGTCTCTCCACATGCTCAGTTCTGAGAGATAACTGTTTGTGAAAGCCGTACTTCAGATAGCTTGTTGGGAACACAAAGATTCTTTTCAGTTGCAAACCCCACTCCATACATATATATGGGGAGGTACTAGCTCCAACTCGGTTTTACAGTGAAAACTGCAGGTACTTCAAACCGGCACTAGGAAACAGACTGAGAAACCAGAGTAAAAGTTTCCCCTATAACCCGTTCCTTGGTGCTAGATGAACGAACGTCTCTCCACATGCTTATTTCTGAGACATAAGTGTGTGTGAAAGCCATCCTTAACCTAGCTTGTTGGGAACACAAAGTTTCTTTTCAGTTGCAAACTCCAATCCATACATATATATGGGGGGATACAAGCTCCAACTCGGTTTTACAGTGAAAACTGCAGGAACTTCAAACGGGCACTAGGAAACAGATTGAGAAACCAGAGTAAAAGTTTCTCCTGCAACCCGTTCCCTTGGAGCTAGATGAACGAACGTCTCTCCACATGCTCAGTTCTGAGAGATAAGTGTGTGTGAAAGCCGTCCTTCACCTTGCTTGTTGGGAACACAAAGTTTCTTTTCAGTTGCAAACTCCACTCCATTCCTATATATGGGGAGGTACAAGCTCCAACTCGGTTTTGCAGTGAAAACTGCAGGAACTTCAAACCGGCACTAGGAAACAGACTGAGAAACCAGAGTAAAAGTTTCTCATGCAACCCGTTCCCTTGGTGCTAGATGAACGAACGTTTCTCCACATGCTAAGTTCTGAGAGATAAGTGTGTGTGAAAGCCGTCCTTCACCTAGCTTGTTGGGAACACAAAGTTTCTTTTCAGTTGCAAACTCCACTCCATACATATATATGGGGAGGTACTAGCTACAAATCGGTTTTACAGTGAAAATTGCAGGAACATCAAACCGGCACTAGGAAACAGACTGAGAAACCAGAGTAAAAGTTTCCCCTGCAACCCGTTCCCTTGGTGCTAGATGAACGAACGTCTCTCCACATGCTTATTTCTGAGAGGTAAGTGTGTGTGAAAGCCATTCTTAACCTAGCTTGTTGGGAACACAAAGTTTCTTTTCACTTGCAAACTCCACTCCATACATATATATGGGGAGGTACTAGCTCCAACTCGGATTTAAAGTGAAACCTGCAGGAACTTCAAACCGGCACTAGGAAACAGACTGAGAAACCAGAGTAAAAGTTTCCCCTGCAACCCTTTCCCATGATGCTACATGAACGAACGTCTCTCCACATGCTCAGTTCTGAGAGATAAGTGTGTGTGGCAGCCGTCCTTTCCCTAGCTTGTTGGGAAAACAAAGTTTCTTTTCAGTTGCAAACTCCACTCCATACATATATATGGGGAGGTACTAGCTCCAATCGGTTTTACAGTGAAAACTGCAGGAACTTCAAACCGGCACTAGGAAACAGACTGAGAAACCAGAGTTAAAGTTTCTCCTGCATCTCATTCCCTTGGTGCTAGATGAACGAACGTCTCTCCGCATGCTCAGTTCTGGGAGATAATTGTGTCTGAAAGCCGTCCTTCACCTAGCTTGTTGGAAACACAAAGTTTCTTTTCAGTTGCAAACTCCACTCCATACATATATATGGGGAGGTACTAGCTCCAACTCGGTTTTACAGTGAAAACTGCAGGAACTTCAAAACGGCACTAGGAAACAGACTGAGAAACCAGAGTAAAAGTTACTCCTGCAACCCGTTCCCTTGGTGCTAGATGTACGAACGTCTCTCCACATGCTCAGTTCTGAGAGATAAGTGTGTGTGAAAGCCGTCCTTCAGATAGCTTCTTGGGAACACAAAGTTTTTTTCAGTTGCAAACTCCATTCCTTACATATATATTGGGAGGTGCAAGCTCAAACTCTGTTTTACAGTGAAAACTGCAGGAACTTCAAACCGGCACTAGGAAACACACTGAGAAACCAGAGTAAAAGTTTCTCCTTCAACCCGTTCCCTTGGTGCTAGATGAACGAACGACTCTCCACTTTCTCAGTTCTCAGAGATATGTGTGTGTGGAAGCCGTCCTTCACCTAGCTTGTTGGGAACACAAAGTTTCTTATCAGTTGCAAACTCCACTCCATACATATATATGGGGAGGTACATGCTCAAACTCGGTTTTACAGTGAAAATTGCAGGAACTTCAAACCGGCACTAGGAAACAGACTGAGAAACCAGAGTAAAAGTTACTCCTGCAACCCGTTCCCTTGGTGCTAGATGAAAGAACGTCTCTCCACATGCTAAGTCCTGAGAGATATGTGTGTGTGGTAGCCGAGCTTTACCTAGCTTGTTGGGAACACAAAGTTTCTTTTCAGTTGCATACTCCACTCCATACATATATATGGGGAGGTACTATCTCCAACTCGGTTTTACAGTGAAAACTGCAGGAACTTCAAAACGGCACTAGGAAACAGACTGAGAAACCAGAGTAAAAGTTTCTCCTGCAACCCGTTCCATTGGTGCTACATGAACGAACGTCTCTCCACATGCTCAGTTCTGAGAGATAACTGTTTGTGAAAGCCGTACTTCAGATAGCTTGTTGGGAACACAAAGATTCTTTTCAGTTGCAAACCCCACTCCATACATATATATGGGGAGGTACTACCTCCAACTCGGTTTTACAGTGAAAACTGCAGGAACTTCAAACCGGCACTAGAAAACAGACTGAGAATCCAGAGTAAAAGTTTCCACTGCAACCCGTTCCCTTGGTGCTAGATGAACGAACGTCTCTCACATGCTTAATTCTGAGGGATAATTATGTGTGAAAGCCATCCTTAACCTAGTTTGTTGGGAACGCAAAGTTTCTTTTAACATGAAAATTCCACTCCATACATATATATGGGGAGGTACTAGCTCCAACTCGGTTTTACAGTGAAAACTGCAGGAACATCAAACCGGCACTAGGAAACAGACTGAGAAACCAGAGTTAAAGTTTCTCCTGCAGCTCGTTCCCTTGGTGCTAGATGAACGAATGTCTCTCCGCATGGTCAGTTCTGAGAGATAATTGTGTCTGAAAGCCGTCCTTCACCTAGCTTGTTGGGAACACAAAGTTTCTTTTCAGTTGCAAACTCCACTCCATACATATATATGGGGAGGTACTAGCTCCAACTCGGTTTTACAGTGAAAACTGCAGGAACTTCAAACCGGCACTAGGAAACAGACTGAGAAACCAGAGTAAAAGTTACTCCTGCAACCCGTTCCCTTGGTGCTAGATGTACGAACGTCTCTCCACATGCTCAGTTCTGAGAGATAAGTGTGTGTGAAAGCCGTCCTTCAGATAGCTTCTTGGGAACACAAAGTTTTTTTCAGTTGCAAACTCCATTCTTTAAATATATATAGGGAGGTACAAGCTCCAACTCTGTTTTACAGTGAAAACTGCAGGAACTTCAAAACGGCACTAGGAAACACACTGAGAAACCAGAGTAAAAGTTTCTCCTTCAACCCGTTCCCTTGGTGCTAGATGAACGAACGACTCTCCACTTGCTCAGTTCTCAGAGATATGTGTGTGTGGAAGCCGTCCTTCACCTAGCTTGTTGGGAACACAAAGTTTCTTATCAGTTGCAAACTCCACTCCATACATATATATGGGGAGGTACTTGCTCAAACTCGGTTTTACAGTGAAAATTGCAGGAACTTCAAACTGGCACTAGGAATCAGACTGAGAAACCAGAGTAAAAGTTTATCCTGCAACCCGTTCCCTTGGTGCTAGATGAAAGAACGTCTCTCCACATGCTAGGTTCTGAGAGATATGTGTGTGTGGTAGCCGAGCTTTACCTAGCTTGTTGGGAACACAAAGTATCTTTTAACTTGAAAATTCCACTCCATACATATATATGGGGGGGTACTAGCTCCAACTCGGTTTTACAGTGAAAACTGCAGGAACTTCAAACCGGCACTAGGAAACAGATTGAGAAACCAGAGTAAAAGTTTCTCCTGCAACCCGTTCCCTTGGAGCTAGATGAACGAACGTCTCTCCACATGCTCAGTTCTGAGAGATAAGTGTGTGTGAAAGCCGTCCTTCACCTAGCTTGTTGGGAACACAAAGTTTCTTTTCAGTTGCAAACTCCACTCCATACATATATATGGGGAGGTACTAGCTCCAATCGGTTTTACAGTAAAAACTGCAGGTAATTCAAAACGGCACTAGGAAACAAACTGAGAAACCAGAGTAAAAGATTCCCCTGCAACCCGTTCCCTTTGTGCTAGATGAACGAACGTCTCTCCACATGATCAGTTCTGAGAGATAAGTGTGTGTGAAAGCCGTCCTTCACCTAGCGTGTTTGGAACACAAAGTTCCTTTTCATTTGCAACCTCCACACCATACATATATATGGGGAGGTACTAGCTCCAACTCGGTTTTACAGTAAAAACTGCAGGTACTTCAAAACGGCACTAGGAAACAGATTGAGAAACCAGAGTAAAAGTTTCTCCTGCAACCCTTTCCCTTGATGCTAGATGAACGAACTTCTCTCCACATGCTTAGTTCTGAGATAAGTGTGTGTGAAAGCCGTCCTTCACCTAGCTTGTTGGGAACACAAAGTTTCTTTTCAGTTGCAAACTCCACTCCATACATATATATGGGGAGGTACTAGCTCCAATCGGTTTTACAGTGAAAACTGCAGGAACTTCAAACCGGCACTAGGAAACAGACTGAGAAACCAGAGTTAAAGTTTCTCCTGCATCTCATTCCCTTGGTGCTAGATGAACGAACGTCTCTCCGCATGCTCAGTTCTGGGAGATAATTGTGTCTGAAAGCCGTCCTTCACCTAGCTTGTTGGAAACACAAAGTTTCTTTTCAGTTGCAAACTCCACTCCATACATATATATGGGGAGGTACTAGCTCCAACTCGGTTTTACAGTGAAAACTGCAGGAACTTCAAACCGGCACTAGGAAACACACTGAGAAACCAGAGTAAAAGTTTCTCCTTCAACCCGTTCCCTTGGTGCTAGATGAACGAACGACTCTCCACTTTCTCAGTTCTCAGAGATATGTGTGTGTGGAAGCCGTCCTTCACCTAGCTTGTTGGGAACACAAAGTTTCTTATCAGTTGCAAACTCCACTCCATACATATATATGGGGAGGTACATGCTCAAACTCGGTTTTACAGTGAAAATTGCAGGAACTTCATACCGGCACTAGGAAACAGACTGAGAAACCAGAGTAAAAGTTTATCCTGCAACCCGTTCCCTTGGTGCTAGATGAAAGAACGTCTCTCCACATGCTAAGTCCTGAGAGATATGTGTGTGTGGTAGCCGAGCTTTACCTAGCTTGTTGGGAACACAAAGTTTCTTTTCAGTTGCATACTCCACTCCATACATATATATGGGGAGGTACTATCTCCAACTCGGTTTTACAGTGAAAACTGCAGGAACTTCAAAACGGCACTAGGAAACAGACTGAGAAACCAGAGTAAAAGTTTCTCCTGCAACCCGTTCCCTTGGTGCTACATGAACGAACGTCTCTCCACATGCTCAGTTCTGAGAGATAACTGTTTGTGAAAGCCGTACTTCAGATAGCTTGTTGGGAACACAAAGATTCTTTTCAGTTGCAAACCCCACTCCATACATATATATGGGGAGGTACTAGCTCCAACTCGGTTTTACAGTGAAAACTGCAGGTACTTCAAACCGGCACTAGGAAACAGACTGAGAAACCAGAGTAAAAGTTTCCCCTATAACCCGTACCTTGGTGCTAGATGAACGAACGTCTCTCCACATGCTTATTTCTGAGACATAAGTGTGTGTGAAAGCCATCCTTAACCTAGCTTGTTGGGAACACAAAGTTTCTTTTCAGTTGCAAACTCCACTCCATACATATATATGGGGGGATACAAGCTCCAACTCGGTTTTACAGTGAAAACTGCAGGAACTTCAAACGGGCACTAGGAAACAGATTGAGAAACCAGAGTAAAAGTTTCTCCTGCAACCCGTTCCCTTGGAGCTAGATGAACGAACGTCTCTCCACATGCTCAGTTCTGAGAGATAAGTGTGTGTGAAAGCCGTCCTTCACCTAGCTTGTTGGGAACACAAAGTTTCTTTTCAGTTGCAAACTCCACTCCATTCCTATATATGGGGAGGTACAAGCTCCAACTCGGTTTTGCAGTGAAAACTGCAGGAACTTCAAACCGGCACTAGGAAACAGACTGAGAAACCAGAGTAAAAGTTTCTCATGCAACCCGTTCCCTTGGTGCTAGATGAACGAACGTTTCTCCACATGCTAAGTTCTGAGAGATAAGTGTGTGTGAAAGCCGTCCTTCACCTAGCTTGTTGGGAACACAAAGTTTCTTTTCAGTTGCAAACTCCACTCCATACATATATATGGGGAGGTACTAGCTACAAATCGGTTTTACAGTGAAAATTGCAGGAACATCAAACCGGCACTAGGAAACAGACTGAGAAACCAGAGTAAAAGTTTCCCCTGCAACCCGTTCCCTTGGTGCTAGATGAACGAACGTCTCTCCACATGCTTATTTCTGAGAGGTAAGTGTGTGTGAAAGCCATTCTTAACCTAGCTTGTTGGGAACACAAAGTTTCTTTTCACTTGCAAACTCCACTCCATACATATATATGGGGAGGTACTAGCTCCAACTCGGATTTAAAGTGAAACCTGCAGGAACTTCAAACCGGCACTAGGAAACAGACTGAGAAACCAGAGTAAAAGTTTCCCCTGCAACCCTTTCCCATGATGCTACATGAACGAACGTCTCTCCACATGCTCAGTTCTGAGAGATAAGTGTGTGTGGCAGCCGTCCTTTCCCTAGCTTGTTGGGAAAACAAAGTTTCTTTTCAGTTGCAAACTCCACTCCATACATATATATGGGGAGGTACTAGCTCCAATCGGTTTTACAGTGAAAACTGCAGGAACTTCAAACCGGCACTAGGAAACAGACTGAGAAACCAGAGTTAAAGTTTCTCCTGCATCTCATTCCCTTGGTGCTAGATGAACGAACGTCTCTCCGCATGCTCAGTTCTGGGAGATAATTGTGTCTGAAAGCCGTCCTTCACCTAGCTTGTTGGAAACACAAAGTTTCTTTTCAGTTGCAAACTCCACTCCATACATATATATGGGGAGGTACTAGCTCCAACTCGGTTTTACAGTGAAAACTGCAGGAACTTCAAACCGGCACTAGGAAACAGACTGAGAAACCAGAGTAAAAGTTACTCCTGCAACCCGTTCCCTTGGTGCTAGATGTACGAACGTCTCTCCACATGCTCAGTTCTGAGAGATAAGTGTGTGTGAAAGCCGTCCTTCAGATAGCTTCTTGGGAACACAAAGTTTTTTTCAGTTGCAAACTCCATTCCTTACATATATATTGGGAGGTGCAAGCTCAAACTCTGTTTTACAGTGAAAACTGCAGGAACTTCAAACCGGCACTAGGAAACACACTGAGAAACCAGAGTAAAAGTTTCTCCTTCAACCCGTTCCCTTGGTGCTAGATGAACGAACGACTCTCCACTTTCTCAGTTCTCAGAGATATGTGTGTGTGGAAGCCGTCCTTCACCTAGCTTGTTGGGAACACAAAGTTTCTTATCAGTTGCAAACTCCACTCCATACATATATATGGGGAGGTACATGCTCAAACTCGGTTTTACAGTGAAAATTGCAGGAAATTCAAACCGGCACTAGGAAACAGACTGAGAAACCAGAGTAAAAGTTACTCCTGCAACCCGTTCCCTTGGTGCTAGATGAAAGAACGTCTCTCCACATGCTAAGTCCTGAGAGATATGTGTGTGTGGTAGCCGAGCTTTACCTAGCTTGTTGGGAACACAAAGTTTCTTTTCAGTTGCATACTCCACTCCATACATATATATGGGGAGGTACTATCTCCAACTCGGTTTTACAGTGAAAACTGCAGGAACTTCAAAACGGCACTAGGAAACAGACTGAGAAACCAGAGTAAAAGTTTCTCCTGCAACCCGTTCCCTTGGTGCTACATGAACGAACGTCTCTCCACATGCTCAGTTCTGAGAGATAACTGTTTGTGAAAGCCGTACTTCAGATAGCTTGTTGGGAACACAAAGATTCTTTTCAGTTGCAAACCCCACTCCATACATATATATGGGGAGGTACTAGCTCCAACTCGGTTTTACAGTGAAAACTGCAGGTACTTCAAACCGGCACTAGGAAACAGACTGAGAAACCAGAGTAAAAGTTTCCCCTATAACCCGTTCCTTGGTGCTAGATGAAAGAACGTCTCACCACATGCTAGGTCCTGAGAGATATGTGTGTGTGGTAGCCGAGCTTTACCTAGCTTGTTGGGAACACAAAGTTTCTTTTCAGTTGCATACTCCACTCCATACATATGTAAGGGGAGGTACTATCTCCAACTCGGTTTTACAGTGAAAACTGCAGGTACTTCAAAACGGCACTAGGAAACAGACTGAGAAACCAGAGTAAAAGTTTCTCCTGCAACCCGTTCCCTTGGTGCTACATGAACAAACGTCTCTCCACATGCTCAGTTCTGAGAGATAACTGTTTGTGAAAGCCGTCCTTCAGATAGCTTGTTGGGAACACAAAGATTCTTTTCAGTTGCAAACCCCACTCCATACATATATAAGGGGAGGTACTAGCTCCAACTCGGTTTTACAGTGAAAACTGCAGGTACTTCAAACCGGCACTAGGAAACAGACTGAGAAACCAGAGTAAAAGTTTCCCCTATAACCCGTTCCTTGGTGCTAGATGAACGAACGTCTCTCCACATGCTTATTTCTGAGACATAAGTCTGTGTGAAAGCCATCCTTAACCTAGCTTGTTGGGAACACAAAGTTTCTTTTCAGTTGCAAACTCCACTCCATACATATATATGGGGGGATACAAGCTCCAACTCGGTTTTACAGTGAAAACGGCAGGAACTTCAAACCGGCACTAGGAAACAGACTGAGAAACCAGAGTAAAATTTTCTCCTGCAACCCGTTCCCTTGGTGCTAGATGAACGAACGTTTCTCCACATGCTCAGTTCTGAGAGATAAGTGTGTGTGAAAGCCGTCCTTCACCTAGCTTGTTGGGAACACAAAGTTTCTTTTCAGTTGCAAACTCCACTCCATACATATATATGGGGAGGTACTAGCTACAACTCGGTTTTACAGTGAAAATTGCAGGAACATTAAACCGGCACTAGGAAACAGACTGAGAAACCAGAGTAAAAGTTTCCCCCGCAACCCGTTCCCTTGGTGCTAGATGAACGAACGTCTTTCCACATGCTTATTTCTGAGAGGTAAGTGTGTGTGAAAGCCATTCTTAACCTAGCTTGTTGGGAACACAAAGTTTCTTTTCAGTTGCAAACTCCACTCCATACATATATATGGGGATGTACTAGCTCCAACTCGGATTTAAAGTGAAACCTGCAGGAACTTCAAACCGGCACTAGGAAACAGACTGAGAAACCAGAGTAAAAGTTTCGCCTGCAACCCTTTCCCATGATGCTACATGAACGAACGTCTCTCCACATGCTCAGTTCTGAGAGATAAGTGTGTGTGGCAGCCGTCCTTTCCCTAGCTTGTTGGGAAAACAAAGTTTCTTTTCAGTTGCAAACTCCACTCCATACATATATATGGGGAGGTACTAGCTCCAATCGGTTTTACAGTGAAAACTGCAGGTAATTCAAAACGGCACTAGGAAACAAACTGAGAAACCAGAGTAAAAGTTTCTCCTGCAACCCGTTCCCTTGGTGCTAGATGAACGAACGTCTCTCCACATGCTCAGTTCTGAGAGATAAGTGTGTGTGAAAGCCGTCCTTCACCTAGCGTGTTTGGAACACAAAGTTCCTTTTCAGTTGCAACCTCCACACCATACATATATATGGGGAGGTACTAGCTCCAACTCGGTTTTACAGTAAAAACTGCAGGTACTTCAAAACGGCACTAGGAAACAGATTGAGAAACCAGAGTAAAAGTTTCTCCTGCAACCCTTTCCCTTGATGCTAGATGAACGAACTTCTCTCCACATGCTTAGTTCTGAGAGATAAGTGTGTGTGAAAGCCGTCCTTCAACTAGCTTGTTGGGAACACAAAGTTTCTTTTCAGTTGCAAACTCCACTCCATACATATATATGGGGAGGTACTAGCTCCAACTCGGTTTTACAGTGAAAACTGCAGGAACTTCAAACCGGCACTAGGAAACAGACTGAGAATCCAGAGTAAAATTTTCCCCTGCAACCCGTTCTCTTGGTGCTAGATGAAAGAACGTCTCTCCACATGCTCATTTCTGAGAGATAAGTGTGTGTGAAAGCCATCCTTAACCTAGCTTTTTGGGAACACAAACTTTCTTTTCAGTTGCAAACTCCACTCCATACATATATATGGGGAGGTACTAGCTCCAATCGGTTTTACAGTGAAAACTGCAGGTAATTCAAAACGGCACTAGGAAACAAACTGAGAATCCAGAGTAAAAGTTTCTCCTGCAACCCGTTCCCTTTGTGCTACATGAACGAACGTCTCTCCACATGCTCAGTTCTGAGAGATAAGTGTGTGTGAAAGCCATCCGTCAGATAGCTTGTTGGAAACACAAAGTTTCTTTTCACTTGCAAACTCCACTTCATACATATATATGGGGAGGTACTAGCTCCAACTCGGTTTTACAGTGAAAACTGCTGGAACTTCAAACCGGCACTAGGAAACAGATTGAGAAACCAGAGTAAAAGTTTCTCCTGCAACCCTTTCCCTTGATGCTAGATGAACGAAAGTCTCTCCACATGCTAAGTTCTGAGAGATAAGTGTGTGTGAAAGCCGTCCTTCACCTAGCTTGTTGGGAACACAAAGTTTCTTTTAAGTTGCAAACTCCACTCCATACATATATATGGAGAAGTACTAGTTCCAACTCGGTTTTACAGTGAAAACTGCAGGAACTTCAAACCCGCACTAGGAAACAGACTGAGAAACCAGAGTAAAAGATTCTCCTGCAACCCGTTACTTTTGTGCTAGATGAAAGAACGTCTCTCCACATGCTAGGTTCTGAGAGATATGTGTGTGTGAAAGCCGTCCTTCACCTAGCTTGTTGGGAACACAAAGTTTCTTTTCAGTTGCCAACTCCACTCCATACATATATATGGGGAGGTACTAGTTCCAACTCGGTTTTATAGTGAAAACTGCAGGAACTTCAAACCGGCACTAGGAAACAGACTGAGAAACCAGAGTAAAAGTTTCTCCTGCAACCCGTTCCCTTGGTGCTAGATGAACGAACGTCTCTCCACAAGCTCAGTTCTGAGAGAAAACTGTGTGTGAAAGCCGTCCTTCAGATAACTTGTTGGAAACACAAAGTTTCTTTTCAGTTGCAAACTCCATTCCATACATATATATGGGTAGGTACCAGCTCCAACTCGGGTTTACAGTGAAAACTGCAGGAACTTCAAACCGGCACTAGGAAACAGACTGAGAAACCAGAGTAAAAATTTCCCCTGCAACCCGTTCCCTTGGTGCTGGATGAACGAACTTCTCTCCACATGCTTAGTTTTGAGAGATAAGTGTGTGCGAAATCCGTCCTTCACCTAGCTTGTTGGGAACACAAAGTTTCTTTTCAGTTGCAAACTCCAGTCCATATATATATATGGGGAGGTACTACCTCCAACTCGGTTTTACAGTGAAAACTGCAGGAATTTCAAACCGGCACTAGAAAACAGACTGAGAATCCAGACTAAAAGTTTCCCCTGCAACCCGTTCCCTTGGTGCTAGATGAACGAACGTCTCTCACATGCTTAATTCTGAGAGATAATTATGTGTGAAAGCCATCCTTAACCTAGCTTGTTGGGAACGCAAAGTTTTTTTAACTTGCAAATTCCACTCCATACATATATATGGTTAGGTACTAGCTCCAACTCGGTTTTACAGTGAAAACTGCAGGAACTTCAAACCGGCACTAGGAAACAGACTGAGAAATCAGAGTTACAGTTTCTCATGCAACTCGTTCCCTTGGTGCTAGATGAACGAACGTCTCTCCGCATGCTCAGTTCTGAGAGATAATTGTGTCTGAAAGCCGTCCTTCACCTAGCTTGTTGGGAACACAAAGTTTCTTTTCAGTTGCAAACTCCACTCCATACATACATATGGGGAGGTACTAGCTCCAACTCGGTTTTACAGTGGAAAATGCAGGAACTTCAAATCGGCACTAGGAAAAAGACTGAGAAACCAGAGTAAAAGTTACTCCTGCAACCCGTTCCCTTGGTGCTAGATGTACGAACGTCTCTCCACATGCTCAGTTCTGAGAGATAAGTGTGTGTGAAAGCCGTCCTTCAGATAGATTCTTGGGAACACAAAGATTTTTTCAGTTGCAAACTCCATTCCTTACATATATATTTGGAGGTACAAGCACCAACTCGGTTTTACAGTGAAAACTGCAGGAACTTCAAACCGGCACTAGGAAACACACTGAGAAACCAGAGAAAAAGTTTCTCCTGCAACCCGTTCCCTTGGTGCTAGATGAACGAACGACTCTCCACTTGCTCAGTTCTCAGAGATATGTGTGTGTGGAAGCCGTCCTTCACCTAGCTTGTTGGGAACACAAAGTTTCTTATCAGTTGCAAACTCAACTCCATACATATATATGGGGAGGTACTAGCTCCAACTCGGTTTTACAGTGAAAATTGCATGAACTTCAAACCGGCACTAGGAAACAGACTGAGAAACCAGAGTAAAAGTTTATCCTGAAACCCGTTCCCTTGGTGCTAGATGAAAGAACGTCTCTCCACATGCTAGGTTCTGAGAGATATGTGTGTTTGGTAGCCGAGCTTTACCTAGCTTGTTGGGAACACAAAGTTTCTTTTCAGTTGCATACCCAACTCCATATATATATATGGGGAGGTACTATCTCCAACTCGGTTTTACAGTGAAAATTGTAGGTACTTCAAAACGGCACTAGGAAACAGACTGAGAAACCAGAGTAAAAGTTTCTCCTGCAACCCATTCCCTTGGTGCTAGATGAACGAACGTCTCTCCACATGCTCAGTTCTGAGAGATAACTGTTTGTGAAAGCCGTCCTTCAGATAGCTTGTTGGGAACACAAAGATTCTTTTCAGCTGCAAACCCCACTCCATACATATATATGGGGAGGTACTAGCTCCAACTCGGATTTGCAGTGAAAACTGCAGGAACTTCAAACCGGCACTAGGAAACAGACTGAGAAACCAGAGTAAAAGTTTCCCCTATAACCCGTTCCTTGGTGCTAGATGAACGAACGTCTCTCCACATGCTTAGTTCTGAGAGATAAGTGTGTGTGAAAGCCATCCTTAACCTAGCTTGTTGGGAACACAAAGTTTCTTTTCAGTTGCAAAATCCACTCCATACATATATATGGGGGTGTACTAGCTCCAACTCGGTTTTACAGTGAAATCTGCAGGAACTTCAAACTGGCACTAGGAAACAGACTGAGAAACCAGAGTAAAAGTTTCTCCTGCAACCCGTTCCCTTGGAGCTAGATGAACGAACGTCTCTCCACATGCTCAGTTCTGAGAGATAAGTGTGTGTGAAAGCCGTCCTTCACATAGCTTGTTGGGAACACAAAGTTTCTTTTCAGTTGCAAACTCCACTCCATACATATATATGGGGAGGAACAAGCTCCAACTCGGTTTTGCAGTGAAAACTGCAGGAACTTCAAACCGGCACTAGGAAAGAGACTGAGAAACCAGAGTAAAAGTTTCTCCTGCAACCCGTTCCCTTGGTGCTAGATGAACGAACGTCTCTCCACATGCTCAGTTCTGAGAGATAAGTGTGTGTGAAAGCCGTCCTTCACCTAGCTTGTTGGGAAAACAAAGTTTCTTTTCAGTTGCAAACTCCACTCCATACATATATATGGGGAGGTACTAGCTACAACTCGGTTTTACAGTGAAAATTGCAGGAACATCAAACCGGCACTAGGAAACAGACTGAGAAACCAGAGTAAAAATTTCCCCTACAACCCGTTCCCTTGGTGCTAGATGAACGAACGTCTCTCCACATGCTTATTTCTTAGAGGTAAGTGTGTGTGAAAGCCATTCTTAACCTAGGTTGTTGGGAACACAAAGTTTCTTTTCAGTTGCAAACTCCACTCCATACATATATATGGGGAGGTACTAGCTCCAACTCGGATTTAAAGTGAAAACTGCAGGAATTTCAAACCGGCACTAGGAAACAGACTGAGAAACCAGAGTAAAAGTTTCTCCTGCAACCCTTTCACTTGGTGCTAGATGAACGAACGTCTCTCCACATGCTCAGTTCTGAGAGATAAGTGTGTGTGAAAGCCGTCCTTCACCTAGCTTGTTGGGAACACAAACTTTTTTTCAGTTGCAAACTCCATTCCATACATATATATGGGGATGTACTAGCTCCAACTCGGTTTTAAAGTGAAAACTGCACGAACTTCAAACCGGCACTAGGAAAGAGACTGAGAAACCAGAGTAAAATTTCTCCTGCTATCCGATCTATTGGTGCTAGATGAACGAACGACTCTCCAGTTGGTCAGTTCTGAGAGATATGTGTGTGTGGAAGCCGTCCTTCACCTAGCTTTTTGGGAACACAAAGTTTCTTTTCAGTTGCAATCTCCACTCCATACATATATATGGGGAGGTACTAGCTCCAACTCGGTTTTACAGTGAAAACTGCAGGAACTTCAAACCTGCACTAGGAAACAGACTGAGAAATCAGAGTAAAAGTTTCACCTGCAACCCGTTCACTTGGTGCTAGATGAACGAACGTCTCTCCCCATGCTGAGTTCTGAGAGATAAATGTGTGTTAAAACCGTCCTTCACCTAGCTTGTTGGGAACACAAAGTTTCTTTTCAGTTGCAAACTCCACTCCATACATATATTTGGGGAGGTATTAGCTCCAACCCGGTTTTACAGTGAAAACTGCAGGAACTTCAATCCGGCACTAGGAAACAGACTGAGAAACCAGAGTAAAGTTTCACCTGCAACCCGTTCCCTTGGTGGTAGATGAACGAACGTCTCTCCACATGCTCAGTTCTGAGAGATAAGTGTGTGTGAAAGCCGTCCTTCACCTAGCTTGTTGGGAACACAAAGTTTCTTTTCAGTTGCAAATCCACTCCATACATATATAAGGGGAGGTACTAGCTCCAAATCGGTTTTACAATGAAAACTGCAGGAACTTCAAACCGGCAGTAGGAAACAGACTGAGAAACCAGAGTTAAAGTTTCTCCTGCAACACGTTCCCTTGGAGCTAGATGAACGAACGTCTCTCCACATGCTGAGTTCTGAGAGATAAGTGTGTGTCAAAGCCGTCCTTCACCTAGCTTGTTGGGAACACAAAGTTTTTTTCAGTTGCAACTCCATTCCATACATATAAATGGGGAGGTACTAGCTCCAAATCGGTTTTACAGTGAAAACTGCAGGTTATTCAAACCGGCACTAGGAAACAGACTGAGAAACGAGAGTAAAAGTTTCTCCTGCAACCCGTTCCCTTTGTGCTACATGAACGAACGTCTCTCCACATGCTCAGTTCTGAGAGATAAGTGTGTGAAAGCCGTCCTTCACTAAGCTTGTTGGGAACACAAATTTTTTTATCAGATGCAAACTACACTTCATACATATATATGGGGATGTACTAGCTCCAACTCGGTTTTACAGTGAAAACTGCAGGAACTTCAAACCGGCACTAGGAAACAGACTGAGAATCCAGAGTAAAAGTTTCCCCTGCAACCCGTTCCATTGGTGCTAGATGAACGAACGTCTCTCCACATGCTCAGTTCTGAGAGATAACTGTGTGTGAAAGCCGTCCTTCACCTAGCTTGTTGGGAACACAAAGTTTCTTTTCAGTTGCAAACTCCACTCCATACATATATATGGGGAGGTACTAGCTCCAACTCGGTTTTACAGTGAAAACTGCAGGAACTTCAAACCGGCACTAGGAAACAGACTGAGAAACCAGAGAAAAAGTTACTCCTGCAACTCGTTCTCTTGGTGCTAGATGAACGAACGACTCTCCACATGCTCAGGTCTGGGAGATAAGTGTGTGTGAAAGCCATGCTTCACATAGCTTGTTGGGAACACAAAGTTTCTTTTCAGTTGCAAACTCCACTCCATACATATATAAGGGGAGGTACTAGCTCCAAATCGGTTTTACAATGAAAACTGCAGGAACTTCAAACCGGCAGTAGGAAACAGACTGAGAAACCAGAGTTAAAGTTTCTCCTGCAACCCGTTCCCTTGGAGCTAGATGAACGAACGTCTCTCCACATGCTCAGTTCTGAGAGATAAGTGTGTATGAAAGCCGTCCTTCACCTATCTTGTTGGGAACACAAAGTTTTTTTCAGTTGCAACTCCATTCCATACATATAAATGGGGAGGTACTAGCTCCAAATCGGTTTTACAGTGAAAATTGCAGGTAATTCAAACCGGCACTAGGAAACAGACTGAGAAACCAGAGTAAAAGTTTCTCCTGCAACCCGTTCCCTTTGTGCTACATGAACGAACGTCTCTCCACATGCTCAGTTCTGAGGGATAAGTGTGTGAAAGCCGTCCTTCACTAAGCTTGTTGGGAACACAAATTTTTTTATCAGATGCAAACTCCACTCCATACATATATATGGGGATGTACTAGCTCCAACTCGGTTTTACAGTGAAAACTGCAGGAACTTCAAACCGGCACTAGGAAACAGACTGAGAATCCAGAGTAAAAGTTTCCCCTGCAACCCGTTCCATTGGTGCTAGATGAACGAACGTCTCTCCACATGCTCAGTTCTGAGAGATAACTGTGTGTGAAAGCCGTCCTTCACCTAGCTTGTTGGGAACACAAAGTTTCTTTTCAGTTGCAAACTCCACTCCATACATATATATGGGGAGGTACTAGCTCCAACTCGGTTTTACAGTGAAAACTGCAGGAACTTCAAACCGGCACTAGGAAACAGACTGAGAAACCAGAGTAAAAGTTTCTCCTGCAACCCGTTCCCTTTGTGCTACATGAACGAACGTCTCTCCACATGCTCAGTTCTGAGAGATAAGTGTGTGAAAGCCGTCCTTCACTAAGCTTGTTGGGAACACAAATTTTCTTATCAGATACAAACTCCACTCCATACATATATATGGGGATGTACTAGCTCCAACTCGGTTTTACAGTGAAAACTGCAGGAACTTCAAACCGGCACTAGGAAACAGACTGAGAAACCAGAGTTAAAGTTTCTCCTGCAATCCGTCCCTTGGTGCTAGATGAACGAACGTCTCTCTGCATGCTATGTTCTTAGGAATATGTGAGTGTGAAAGCCGTCCTTCACCTAGCTTGTTGGGAACACAAAGTTTCTTTTCAGTTGCAAACTCCACTCCATACATATATATGGGGAGGTACTAGCTCCAACTCGGTTTTACAGTGAAAACTGCAGGAATTTCAAGCCGGCACTAGGAAACAGACTGAGAAACCAGAGTAAAAATTTCCCCTGCAACCCGTTCCCTTGGTGCTAGATGAACGAAAGTCTCTCCCCATGCTCAGTTCTGAGAGATAAGTGTGTGTGAAAACCATCCTTCACCTAGCTTGTTGGGAACACATAGTTTCTTTTCAGTTGCAAACTCCACTCCATACATATATATGGGGAGGTACTAGCTCCAACTCGGTTTTACAGTGAAAACTGCAGGAACTTCAAACCGGCACTAGGAAACAGACTGAGAAACCAGAGTAAAAGTTTCTCATGCAACCCGTTCCCTTGGTGCTAGATGAACGAACGTCTCTCCACATGCTCAGTTCTGAGAGATATGTGGGTGTGAAAGCCGTCCTTCACCTAGCTTGTTGGGAACACAAAGATTCTTTTCAGTTGCAAACTCCACTCCATACATATATATGGGGAGGTACTAGCTCCAACTCCGTTTTACAGTGAAGAATGCAGGAACATCAAACCGGCACTAGGAAACAGACTGAGAATCCAGAGTAAAAGTTACTCTTGCAACCGTTCCCTTATTGCTAAATGAACGAACGTCTCTCCACATGCTCAGTTCTGGGAGATAAGTGTGTGTGAAAGCCATCCTTCACCTAGCTTGTTGGGAACACAAAGTTTCTTTTCAGTTGCAAACTCCACTTCATACATATATATGGGGAGGTACTAGCTCCAACTCGGTTTTACAGTGAAAACTGCAGGAACTTCAAACCGGCACTAGGAAACAGACTGAGAATCCAGAGAAAAAGTTTCTCCTGCAACCCGTTCCCTTGGAGCTAGATGAACGAACGTCTCTCCACATGCTCAGTTCTGACAGATATGTGTGTGTGAAAGCCTTCCTTCACCTAGCTTGTTGGGAACACAAAGTTTTTTTCAGTTGCAAACTCCATTCCATACATATAAATGGGGAGGTACTAGCTCCAACTCGGTTTTACAGTGAAAACTGCGGGAACTTCAAACCGGCTCTAGGAAACAGACTGAGAAACCAGAGTAAAAGTTTCCCCTGCAACCCGTTCCCTTGGTGCTAGATGAACGAACGTCTCTCCACATGCTTATTTCTGAGAGGTAAGTGTGTGTGAAAGCCATTCTTAACCTAGCTTGTTGGGAACACAAAGTTTCTTTTCACTTGCAAACTCCACTCCATACATATATATGGGGTGGTACTAGCTCCAACTCGGATTTAAAGTGAAACCTGCAGGAACTTCAAACCGGCACTAGGAAACAGACTGAGAAACCAGAGTAAAAGTTTCTCCTGCAACCCGTTCCCTTGGAGCTAGATGAACGAAAGTCTCTCCACATGCTCAGTTCTGAGAGATAAGTGTGTGTGAAAGCCGTCCTTCACCTAGCTTGTTGGGAACACAAAGTTTCTTTTCAGTTGCAAACTCCACTCCATACCTATATATGGGGAGGTACAAGCTCCAACTCGGTTTTGCAGTGAAAACTGCAGGAACTTCAAACCGGCACTAGGAAACAGACTGAGAAACCAGAGTAAAAGTTTCTCCTGCAACCCGTTCCCTTGGTGCTAGATGAACGAACGTTTCTCCACATGCTCAGTTCTGAGAGATAAGTGTGTGTGAAAGCCGTCCTTCACCTAGCTTGTTGGGAACACAAAGTTTCTTTTCAGTTGCAAACTCCACTCCATACATATATATGGGGAGGTACTAGCTACAACTCGGTTTTACAGTGAAAATTGCAGGAACATCAAACCGGCACTAGGAAACAGACTGAGAAACCAGAGTAAAAGTTTCCCCTGCAACCCGTTCCCTTGGTGCTAGATGAACGAACGTCTCTCCACATGCTTATTTCTGAGAGGTAAGTGTGTGTGAAAGCCATTCTTAACCTAGCTTGTTGGGAACACAAAGTTTCTTTTCACTTGCAAACTCCACTCCATACATATATATGGGGTGGTACTAGCTCCAACTCGGATTTAAAGTGAAACCTGCAGGAACTTCAAACCGGCACTAGGAAACAGACTGAGAAACCAGAGTAAAAGTTTCTCCTGCAACCCTTTCCCATGATGCTACATGAACGAACGTCTCTCCACATGCTCAGTTCTGAGAGATAAGTGTGTGTGGCAGCCGTCCTTTCCCTAACTTGTTGGGAAAACAAAGTTTCTTTTCAGTTGCAAACTCCACTCCATACATATATATGGGGAGGTACTAGCTCCAATCGGTTTTACAGTGAAAACTGCAGGTAATTCAAAACGGCACTAGGAAACAAACTGAGAAACCAGAGTAAAAGTTTCTCCTGCAACCCGTTCCCTTTGTGCTAGATGAACGAACGTCTCTCCACATGCTCAGTTCTGAGAGATAAGTGTGTGTGAAAGCCGTCCTTCACCTAGCGTGTTTGGAACACAAAGTTCCTTTTCAGTTGCAACCTCCACACCATACATATATATGGGGAGGTACTAGCTCCAACTCGGTTTTACAGTAAAAACTGCAGGTACTTCAAAACGGCACTAGGAAACAGATTGAGAAACCAGAGTAAAAGTTTCTCCTGCAACCCTTTCCTTTGATGCTAGATGAACGAACTTCTCTCCACATGCTTAGTTCTGAGAGATAAGTGTGTGTGAAAGCCGTCCTTCACCTAGCTTGTTGGGAACACAAAGTTTCTTTTCAGTTGCAAACTCCACTCCATTCATATATATGGGGAGGTACTAGCTCCAACTCGGTTTTACAGTGAAAACTGCAGGAACTTCAAACCGGCACTAGGAAGCAGACTGAGAATCCAGAGTAAAAGTTTCCTCTGCAACCCGTTCTCTTGGTGCTAGATGAAAGAACGTCTCTCCACATGCTCATTTCTGAGAGATATGTGTGTGTGAAAGCCATCCTTAACCTAGCTTGTTGGGAACACAAAGTTTCTTTTCAGTTGCAAACTCCACTCCATACATATATATTGGGAGGTACTAGCTCCAACTCGGTTTTACAGAGAAAACTGCAGGAACTTCAAACAGGCACTAGGAAAAAGACTCAGAAATCAGAGAAAAATTTACTCCTGCAACCCGTTCCCTTGGTGCTAGATGTACGAAAGTCTCTCCACATGCTCAGTTCTGAGAGATACCTGTGTGTGAAAGCCGTCCTTCACCTAGCTTGTTGGGAACACAAAGTTTCTTTTCAGTTGCAAACTCCACTCCATACATATATATGGGGAGGTACTAGCTCCAACTCGGTTTTACAGTGAAAACTGCAGATACTTCAAAACGGCACTGGGAAACAGACTGAGAAACCAGAGTAAATGTTTATCCTGCAAACATTTCCCTTGGTGCTAGATGAACGAACGTCTCTCCACATGCTCAGTTCTGAGAGATACCTGTGTGTGAAAGCCGTCCTTCAGAAAGCTTGTTGGAAACAAAAAGTTTCTTTTCAGTTGAAAACTCCACTCCATATATATATATGGGGAGGTACTACCTCCAACTCTGTTTTACAGTGAAAACTGCAGGAACTTCAAACCGGCACTAGAAAACAGACTGAGAATCCAGAGTAAAAGTTTCCCCTGCAACCCGTTCCCTTGGTGCTAGATGAACGAACGTCTCTCACATGCTTAATTCTGAGAGATAATTATGTGTGAAAGCCATCCTTAACCTAGTTTGTTGGGAACGCAAAGATTCTTTTAACTTGAAAATTCCACTCCATACATATATATGGGGAGGTACTAGCTCCAACTCGGTTTTACAGTGAAAACTGCAGGAACTTCAAACCGGCACTAGGAAACAGACTGAGAATCCAGAGTTAAAGTTTCTCCTGCAACCCATTCCCTTCGTGCTAGATGAACCAACGTCTCTCCACTTGCTCAGTTCTGAGAGATAACTGTTTGTGAAAGCCGTCCTTCAGATAGCTTGTTGGGAACACAAAGTTTCTTATCAGTTGCAAAATCCACTCCATACATATATATGGGGAGGTACTAGTTCCAACTCGGTTTTACAGTGATAACTGCAGGAACTTCAAACCGGCACTAGGAAACAGACTGAGAAACCAGAGTAAAAGTTTCTCCTGCAACCCGTTCCCTTGGTGCTAGATGAACGAACGTCTATCCACATGCTCAGTCTGAGAGATAAGTGTGTGTGAAAGCCGTCCTTCACCTAGCTTGTTGGGAACACAAAGTTTCTTTTCAGTTGCAAACTCCACTCCATACATATATATCGGGAGGTACTAGCTCCAACTCGGTTTTACAGAGAAAACTGCAGGAACTTGAAACCGGCACTGGAAAAAGACTGAGAAACCAGAGGAAAAGTTACTCCTGCAAACCGTTCCCTTGGTGCTAGATGTACGAACGTCTCTCCACATGCTCAGTTCTGAGAGATACCTGTGTGTGAAAGCCGTCCTTCACCTAGCTTGTTGGGAACACAAAGCTTCTTTTCAGTTGCAAACTCCACTCCATACATATATATGGGGAGGTACTAGCTCCAACTCGGTTTTACAGTGAAAACTGCAGATACTTCAAAACGGCACTGGGAAACAGACTTAGAAACCAGAGTAAAAGTTTATCCTGCAAACCGTTCCCTTGGTGCTAGATGAACGAACGTCTCTCCACATGCTCAGTTCTGAGAGATACCTGTGTGTGAAAGCCATCCTTCAGAAAGCTTGTTGGAAACAAAAAGATTCTTTTCAGTTGCAAACTCCACTCCATATATATATATGGGGAGGTACTACCTCCAAATCGGTTTTACAGTGAAAACTGCAGGAACTTCAAACCAGCACTAGAAAACAGACTGAGAATCCAGACTAAAAGTTTCCCCTGCAACCCGTTCCCTTGGTGCTAGATGAACGAACGTCTCTCACATGCTTAATTCTGAGAGATAATTATGTGTGAAAGCCATCCTTAACCTAGTTTGTTGGGAACGCAAAGTTTCTTTTAACTTGAAAATTCCACTCCATACATATATATGGGGAGGTACTAGCTCGAACTCGGTTTTACAGTGAAAACTGCAGGAACTTCAAACCGGCACTAGGAAACAGATTGAGAAACCAGAGTTAAAGTTTCTCCTGCAACTCGTTCCCTTGGTGCTAGATGAACGAACGTCTCTCCGCATACTCAGTTCTGAGAGATAATTGTGTCTGAAAGCCGTCCTTCACCTAGCTTGTTGGGAACACAAAGTTTCTTTTCAGTTGCAAACTCCACTCCATACATATATATGGGGAGGTACTAGCTCCAACTCGGTTTTACAGTGAAAACTGCAGGAACTTCAAACCGGCACTAGGAAAAAGACTGAGAAACCAGAGAAAAAGTTACTCCTGCAAACCGTTCCCTTGGTGCTAGATGTACGAACGTCTCTCCACATGCTCAGTTCTGAGAGATACCAGTGTGTGAAAGCCGTCCTTCACCTACCTTGTTGGGAACACATAGTTTCTTTTCAGTTTCAAACTCCACTCCATACATATATATGGGGAGGTACTAGCTCCAACTCGGTTTTACAGTGAAAACTGCAGATACTTCAAAACGGCACTGGGAAACAGACTTAGAAACCAGAGTAAAAGTTTATCCTGCAAACCGTTCCCTTGGTGCTAGAGGAACGAACGTCTCTCCACATGCTCAGTTCTGAGAGATAC
Source organism: Camelus bactrianus (assembly GCF_048773025.1). Lineage (NCBI taxonomy): Eukaryota > Metazoa > Chordata > Mammalia > Artiodactyla > Camelidae > Camelus > Camelus bactrianus. Next base: position 37,281,329 of record NC_133561.1, on the reverse strand, counting down.
CTGTGTGTGAAAGCCGTCCTTCAGAAAGCTTGTTGGAAACAAAAAGTTTCTTTTCAGTTGCAAACTCCACTCCATATATATATATGGGGAGGTACTACCTCCAACTCGGTTTTACAGTGAAAACTGCAGGAACTTCAAACCGGCACTAGAAAACAGACTGAGAATCCAGAGTAAAAGTTTCCCCTGCAACCCGTTCCCTTGGTGCTAGATGAACGAACGTCTCTCACATGCTTAATTCTGAGGGATAATTATGTGTGAAAGCCATCCTTAACCTAGTTTGTTGGGAACGCAAAGTTTCTTTTAACTTGAAAATTCCACTCCATACATATATATGGGGAGGTACTAGCTCCAACTCGGTTTTACAGTGAAAACTGCAGGAACTTCAAACCGGCACTAGGAAACAGACTGAGAAACCAGAGTTAAAGTTTCTCCTGCAGCTCGTTCCCTTGGTGCTAGATGAACGAATGTCTCTCCGCATGCTCAGTTCTGAGAGATAATTGTGTCTGAAAGCCGTCCTTCACCTAGCTTGTTGGGAACACAAAGTTTCTTTTCAGTTGCAAACTCCACTCCATACATATATATGGGGAGGTACTAGCTCCAACTCGGTTTTACAGTGAAAACTGCAGGAACTTCAAACCGGCACTAGGAAACAGACTGAGAAACCAGAGTAAAAGTTACTCCTGCAAACCGTTCCCTTGGTGCTAGATGTACGAACGTCTCTCCACATGCTCAGTTCTGAGAGATAAGTGTGTGTGAAAGCCGTCCTTCAGATAGCTTCTTGGGAACACAAAGTTTTTTTCAGTTGCAAACTCCATTCTTTAAATATATATAGGGAGGTACAAGCTCCAACTCTGTTTTACAGTGAAAACTGCAGGAACTTCAAACCGGCACTAGGAAACACACTGAGAAACCAGAGTAAAAGTTTCTCCTTCAACCCGTTCCCTTGGTGCTAGATGAACGAACGACTCTCCACTTGCTCATTTCTCAGAGATATGTGTGTGTGGAAGCCGTCCTTCACCTAGCTTGTTGGGAACACAAAGTTTCTTATCAGTTGCAAACTCCACTCCATACATATATATGGGGAGGTACTTGCTCAAACTCGGTTTTACAGTGAAAATTGCAGGAACTTCAAACCGGCACTAGGAATCAGACTGAGAAACCAGAGTAAAAGTTTATCCTGCAACCCGTTCCCTTGGTGATAGATGAAAGAACGTCTCTCCACATGCTAGGTTCTGAGAGAGATGTGTGTGTGGTAGCCGAGCTTTACCTAGCTTGTTGGGAACACAAAGTTTCTTTTCAGTTGCATACTCCACTCCATACATATATATGGGGAGGTACTATCTCCAACTCGGTTTTACAGTGAAAACTGCAGGTACTTCAAAACGGCACTAGGAAACAGACTGAGAAACCAGAGTAAAAGTTTCTCCTGCAACCCGTTCCCTTGGTGCTAGATGAACGAACGTCTCTCCACATGCTAAGTTCTGAGAGATAACTGTTTGTTAAAGCCGTCCTTCAGATAGCTTGTTGGGAACACAAAGATTCTTTTCAGTTGCAAACCCCACTCCATACATATATATGGGGAGGTACTAGCTCCAACTCGGTTTTACAGTGAAAACTGCAGGTACTTCAAACCGGCACTAGGAAACAGACTGAGAAACCAGAGTAAAAGTTTCCCCTATAACCCGTTCCTTGGTGCTAGATGAACGAACGTCTCTCCACATGCTTATTTCTGAGAGATAAGTGTGTGTGAAAGCCATCCTTAACCTAGCTTGTTGGGAACACAAAGTATCTTTTAACTTGAAAATTCCACTCCATACATATATATGGGGGGGTACTAGCTCCAACTCGGTTTTACAGTGAAAACTGCAGGAACTTCAAACCGGCACTAGGAAACAGATTGAGAAACCAGAGTAAAAGTTTCTCCTGCAACCCGTTCCCTTGGAGCTAGATGAACGAACGTCTCTCCACATGCTCAGTTCTGAGAGATAAGTGTGTGTGAAAGCCGTCCTTCACCTAGCTTGTTGGGAACACAAAGTTTCTTTTCAGTTGCAAACTCCACTCCATACATATATATGGGGAGGTACTAGCTACAACTCGGTTTTACAGTGAAAATTGCAGGAACATCAAACCGGCACTAGGAAACAGACTGAGAAACCAGAGTAAAAGTTTCCCCCGCAACCCGTTCCCTTGGTGCTAGATGAACGAACGTCTCTCCACATGCTTATTTCTGAGAGGTAAGTGTGTGTGAAAGCCATTCTTAACCTAGCTTGTTGGGAACACAAAGTTTCTTTTCAGTTGCAAACTCCACTCCATACATATATATGGGGATGTACTAGCTCCAACTCGGATTTAAAGTGAAACCTGCAGGAACTTCAAACCGGCACTAGGAAACAGATTGAGAAACCAGAGTAAAAGTTTCTCCTGCAACCCGTTCCCTTGGAGCTAGATGAACGAACGTCTCTCCACATGCTCAGTTCTGAGAGATAAGTGTGTGTGAAAGCCGTCCTTCACCTAGCTTGTTGGGAACACAAAGTTTCTTTTCAGTTGCAAACTCCACTCCATACATATATATGGGGAGGTACTAGCTACAACTCGGTTTTACAGTGAAAATTGCAGGAACATCAAACCGGCACTAGGAAACAGACTGAGAAACCAGAGTAAAAGTTTCCCTGCAACCCGTTCCCTTGGTGCTAGATGAACGAACGTCTCTCCACATGCTTATTTCTGAGAGGTAAGTGTGTGTGAAAGCCATTCTTAACCTAGCTTGTTGAGAACACAAAGTTTCTTTTCACTTGCAAACTCCACTCCATACATATATATGGGGAGGTACTAGCTCCAACTCGGATTTAAAGTGAAACCTGCAGGAACTTCAAACCGGCACTAGGAAACAGACTGAGAAACCAGAGTAAAAGTTTCCCCTGCAACCCTTTCCCATGATGCTACATGAACGAACGTCTCTCCACATGCTCAGTTCTGAGAGATAAGTGTGTGTGGCAGCCGTCCTTTCCCTAGCTTGTTGGGAAAACAAAGTTTCTTTTCAGTTGCAAACTCCACTCCATACATATATATGGGGAGGTACTAGCTCCAATCGGTTTTACAGTGAAAACTGCAGGTAATTCAAAACGGCACTAGGAAACAAACTGAGAAACCAGAGTAAAAGATTCCCCTGCAACCCGTTCCCTTTGTGCTAGATGAACGAACGTCTCTCCACATGCTCAGTTCTGAGAGATAAGTGTGTGTGAAAGCCGTACTTCACCTAGCGTGTTTGGAACACAAAGTTCCTTTTCAGTTGCAACCTCCACACCATACATATATATGGGGAGGTAATAGCTCCAACTCGGTTTTACAGTAAAAACTGCAGGTACTTCAAAACTGCACTAGGAAACAGATTGAGAAACCAGAGTAAAAGTTTCTCCTGCAACCCTTTCCCTTGATGCTAGATGAACGAACTTCTCTCCACATGCTTAGTTCTGAGAGATAAGTGTGTGTGAAAGCCGTCCTTCACCTAGCTTGTTGGGAACACAAAGTTTCTTTTCAGTTGCAAACTCCACTCCATACATATATATGGGGAGGTACTAGCTCCAATCGGTTTTACAGTGAAAACTGCAGGAACTTCAAACCGGCACTAGGAATCAGACTGAGAAACCAGAGTTAAAGTTTCTCCTGCATCTCATTCCCTTGATGCTAGATGAACGAACGTCTCTCCGCATGCTCAGTTCTGGGAGATAATTGTGTCTGAAAGCCGTCCTTCACCTAGCTTGTTGGAAACACAAAGTTTCTTTTCAGTTGCAAACTCCACTCCATACATATATATGGGGAGGTACTAGCTCCAACTCGGTTTTACAGTGAAAACTGCAGGAACTTCAAACCGGCACTAGGAAACAGACTGAGAAACCAGAGTAAAAGTTACTCCTGCAACCCGTTCCCTTGGTGCTAGATGTACGAACGTCTCTCCAAATGCTCAGTTCTGAGAGATAAGTGTGTGTGAAAGCCGTCCTTCAGATAGCTTCTTGGGAACACAAAGTTTTTTTCAGTTGCAAACTCCATTCCTTACATATATATTGGGAGGTGCAAGCTCCAACTCGGTTTTACAGTGAAAACTGCAGGAACTTCAAACCGGCACTAGGAAACACACTGAGAAACCAGAGTAAAAGTTTCTCCTTCAACCCGTTCCATTGGTGCTAGATGAACGAACGACTCTCCAATTTCTCAGTTCTCAGAGATATGTGTGTGTGGAAGCCGTCCTTCACCTAGCTTGTTGGGAACACAAAGTTTCTTATCAGTTGCAAACTCCACTCCATACATATATATGGGGAGGTACATGCTCAAACTCGGTTTTACAGTGAAAATTGCAGGAACTTCAAACCGGCACTAGGAAACAGACTGAGAAACCAGAGTAAAAGTTTATCCTGCAACCCGTTCCCTTGGTGCTAGATGAAATAACGTCTCTCCACATGCTAGGTCCTGAGAGATATGTGTGTGTGGTAGCCGAGCTTTACCTAGCTTGTTGGGAACACAAAGTTTCTTTTCAGTTGCATACTCCACTCCATACATATGTATGGGGAAGTACAATCTCCAACTCGGTTTTACAGTGAAAACTGCAGGTACTTCAAAACGGCACTAGGAAACAGACTGAGAAACCAGAGTAAAAGTTTCTCCTGCAACCCGTTCCCTTGGTGCTACATGAACGAACGTCTCTCCACATGCTCAGTTCTGAGAGATAACTGTTTGTGAAAGCCGTACTTCAGATAGCTTGTTGGGAACACAAAGATTCTTTTCAGTTGCAAACCCCTCTCCATACATATATATGGGGAGGTACTAGCTCCAACTCGGTTTTACAGTGAAAACTGCAGGTACTTCAAACCGGCACTAGGAAACAGACTGAGAAACCGGAGTAAAAGTTTCCCCTATAACCCGTTCCTTGGTGCTAGATGAACGAACGTCTCTCCACATGCTTATTTCTGAGACATAAGTGTGTGTGAAAGCCGTCCTTCACCTAGCTTGTTGGGAACACAAAGTTTCTTTTCAGTTGCAAACTCCACTCCATTCCTATATATGGGGATGTACAAGCTCCAAATCGGTTTTGCAGTGAAAACTGCAGGAACTTCAAACCGGCACTAGGAAACAGACTGAGAAACCAGAGTAAAAGTTTCTCCTGCAACCCGTTCCCTTGGTGCTAGATGAACGAACGTTTCTCCACATGCTAAGTTCTGAGAGATAAGTGTGTGTGAAAGCCGTCCTTCACCTAGCTTGTTGGGAACACAAAGATTCTTTTCAGTTGCAAACTCCACTCCATACATATATATGGGGAGGTACTAGCTACAACTCGGTTTTACAGTGAAAATTGCAGGAACATCAAACCGGCACTAGGAAACAGACTGAGAAACCAGAGTAAAAGTTTCCCCTGCAACCCGTTCCCTTGGTGCTAGATGAACGAACGTCTCTCCACATGCTTATTTCTGAGAGGTAAGTGTGTGTGAAAGCCATTCTTAACCTAGCTTGTTGGGAACACAAAGTTTCTTTTCACTTGCAAACTCCACTACATACATATATATGGGGAGGTACTAGCTCCAACTCGGATTTAAAGTGAAACCTGCAGGAACTTCAAACCGGCACTAGGAAACAGACTGAGAAACCAGAGTAAAAGTTTCCCCTGCAACCCTTTCCCATGATGCTACATGAACGAACGTCTCTCCACATGCTCAGTTCTGAGAGATAAGTGTGTGTGGCAGCCGTCCTTTCCCTAGCTTGTTGGGAAAACAAAGTTTCTTTTCAGTTGCAAACTCCACTCCATACATATATATGGGGAGGTACTAGCTCCAATCGGTTTTACAGTGAAAACTGCAGGTAATTCAAAACGGCACTAGGAAACAAACTGAGAAACCAGAGTATAAGATTCCCCTGCAACCCGTTCCCTTTGTGCTAGATGAACGAACGTCTCTCCACATGCTCAGTTCTGAGAGATAAGTGTGTGTGAAAGCCGTCCTTCACCTAGCGTGTTTGGAACACAAAGTTCCTTTTCAGTTGCAACCTCCACACCATACATATATATGGGGAGGTACTAGCTCCAACTCGGTTTTACAGTAAAAACTGCAGGTACTTCAAAACGGCACTAGGAAACAGATTGAGAAACCAGAGTAAAAGTTTCTCCTGCAACCCTTTCCCTTGATGCTAGATGAACGAACTTCTCTCCACATGCTTAGTTCTGAGATAAGTGTGTGTGAAAGCCGTCCTTCACCTAGCTTGTTGGGAACACAAAGTTTCTTTTCAGTTGCAAACTCCACTCCATACATATATATGGGGAGGTACTAGCTCCAACTCGGTTTTACAGTGAAAACTGCAGGAACTTCAAACCGGCACTAGGAAACAGACTGAGAAACCAGAGTTAAAGTTTCTCCTGCATCTCATTCCCTTGGTGCTAGATGAACGAACGTCTCTCCGCATGCTCAGTTCTGGAAGATAATTGTGTCTGAAAGCCGTCCTTCACCTAGCTTGTTGGAAACACAAAGTTTCTTTTCAGTTGCAAACTCCACTCCATACATATATATGGGGAGGTACTAGCTCCAACTCGGTTTTACAGTGAAAACTGCAGGAACTTCAAACCGGTACTAGGAAACAGACTGAGAAACCAGAGTAAAAGTTACTCCTGCAACCCGTTCCCTTGGTGCTAGATGTACGAACGTCTCCCACATGCTCAGTTCTGAGAGATAAGTGTGTGTGAAAGCCGTCCTTCAGATAGCTTCTTGGGAACACAAAGTTTTTTTCAGTTGCAAACTCCATTCCTTACATATATATTGGGAGGTGCAAGCTCCAACTCTGTTTTACAGTGAAAACTGCAGGAACTTCAAACCGGCACTAGGAAACACACTGAGAAACCAGAGTAAAAGTTTCTCCTTCAACCCGTTCCCTTGGTGCTAGATGAACGAACGACTCTCCACTTTCTCAGTTCTCAGAGATATGTGTGTGTGGAAGCCGTCCTTCACCTAGCTTGTTGGGAACACAAAGTTTCTTATCAGTTGCAAACTCCACTCCATACATATATATGGGGAAGTACATGCTCAAACTCGGTTTTACAGTGAAAATTGCAGGAACTTCAAACCGGCACTAGGAAACAGACTGAGAAACCAGAGTAAAAGTTTATCCTGCAACCCGTTCCCTTGGTGCTAGATGAAAGAACGTCTCTCCACATGCTAGGTCCTGAGAGATATGTGTGTGTGGTAGCCGAGCTTTACCTAGCTTGTTGGGAACACAAAGTTTCTTTTCAGTTGCATACTCCACTCCATACATATGTATGGGGAGGTACTATCTCCAACTCGGTTTTACAGTGAAAACTGCAGGTACTTCAAAACGGCACTAGGAAACAGACTGAGAAACCAGAGTAAAAGTTTCTCCTGCAACCCGTTCCCTTGGTGCTACATGAACGAACGTCTCTCCACATGCTCAGTTCTGAGAGATAACTGTTTGTGAAAGCCGTCCTTCAGATAGCTTGTTGGGAACACAAAGATTCTTTTCAGTTGCAAACCCCACTCCATACATATATATGGGGAGGTACTAGCTCCAACTCGGTTTTACAGTGAAAACTGCAGGTACTTCAAACCGGCACTTGGAAACAGACTGAGAAACCAGAGTAAAAGTTTCCCCTATAACCCGTTCCTTGGTGCTAGATGAACGAACGTCTCTCCACATGCTTATTTCTGAGACATAAGTGTGTGTGAAAGCCATCCTTAACCTAGCTTGTTGGGAACACAAAGTTTCTTTTCAGTTGCAAACTCCACTCCATACATATATATGTGGGGATACAAGCTCCAACTCGGTTTTACAGTGAAAACTGCAGGAACTTCAAACCGGCACTAGGAAACAGACTGAGAAACCAGAGTAAAAGTTTCTCCTGCAACCCGTTCCCTTGGTGATAGATGAACGAACGTTTCTCCACATGCTCAGTTCTGAGAGATAATTGTGTGTGAAAGCCGTCCTTCACCTAGCTTGTTGGGAACACAAAGTTTCTTTTCAGTTGCAAACTCCACTCCATACATATATATGGGGAGGTACTAGCTACAACTCGGTTTTACAGTGAAAATTGCAGGAACATCAAACCGGCACTAGGAAACAGACTGAGAAACCAGAGTAAAAGTTTCCCCCGCAACCCGTTCCCTTGGTGCTAGATGAACGAACGTCTCTCCACATGCTTATTTCTGAGAGGTAAGTGTGTGTGAAAGCCATTCTTAACCTAGCTTGTTGGGAACACAAAGTTTCTTTTCAGTTGCAAACTCCACTCCATACATATATATGGGGATGTACTAGCTCCAACTCGGATTTAAAGTGAAACCTGCAGGAACTTCAAACCGGCACTAGGAAACAGATTGAGAAACCAGAGTAAAAGTTTCTCCTGCAACCCGTTCCCTTGGAGCTAGATGAACGAACGTCTCTCCACATGCTCAGTTCTGAGAGATAAGTGTGTGTGAAAGCCGTCCTTCACCTAGCTTGTTGGGAACACAAAGTTTCTTTTCAGTTGCAAACTCCACTCCATACATATATATGGGGAGGTACTAGCTACAACTCGGTTTTACAGTGAAAATTGCAGGAACATCAAACCGGCACTAGGAAACAGACTGAGAAACCAGAGTAAAAGTTTCCCTGCAACCCGTTCCCTTGGTGCTAGATGAACGAACGTCTCTCCACATGCTTATTTCTGAGAGGTAAGTGTGTGTGAAAGCCATTCTTAACCTAGCTTGTTGGGAACACAAAGTTTCTTTTACTTGCAAACTCCACTCCATACATATATATGGGGAGGTACTAGCTCCAACTCGGATTTAAAGTGAAACCTGCAGGAACTTCAAACCGGCACTAGGAAACAGACTGAGAAACCAGAGTAAAAGTTTCCCCTGCAACCCTTTCCCATGATGCTACATGAACGAACGTCTCTCCACATGCTCAGTTCTGAGAGATAAGTGTGTGTGGCAGCCGTCCTTTCCCTAGCTTGTTGGGAAAACAAAGTTTCTTTTCAGTTGCAAACTCCACTCCATACATATATATGGGGAGGTACTAGCTCCAATCGGTTTTACAGTGAAAACTGCAGGTAATTCAAAACGGCACTAGGAAACAAACTGAGAAACCAGAGTAAAAGATTCCCCTGCAACCCGTTCCCTTTGTGCTAGATGAACGAACGTCTCTCCACATGCTCAGTTCTGAGAGATAAGTGTGTGTGAAAGCCGTACTTCACCTAGCGTGTTTGGAACACAAAGTTCCTTTTCAGTTGCAACCTCCACACCATACATATATATGGGGAGGTAATAGCTCCAACTCGGTTTTACAGTAAAAACTGCAGGTACTTCAAAACGGCACTAGGAAACAGATTGAGAAACCAGAGTAAAAGTTTCTCCTGCAACCCTTTCCCTTGATGCTAGATGAACGAACTTCTCTCCACATGCTTAGTTCTGAGAGATAAGTGTGTGTGAAAGCCGTCCTTCACCTAGCTTGTTGGGAACACAAAGTTTCTTTTCAGTTGCAAACTCCACTCCATACATATATATGGGGAGGTACTAGCTCCAATCGGTTTTACAGTGAAAACTGCAGGAACTTCAAACCGGCACTAGGAATCAGACTGAGAAACCAGAGTTAAAGTTTCTCCTGCATCTCATTCCCTTGGTGCTAGATGAACGAACGTCTCTCCGCATGCTCAGTTCTGGGAGATAATTGTGTCTGAAAGCCGTCCTTCACCTAGCTTGTTGGAAACACAAAGTTTCTTTTCAGTTGCAAACTCCACTCCATACATATATATGGGGAGGTACTAGCTCCAACTCGGTTTTACAGTGAAAACTGCAGGAACTTCAAACCGGCACTAGGAAACAGACTGAGAAACCAGAGTAAAAGTTACTCCTGCAACCCGTTCCCTTGGTGCTAGATGTACGAACGTCTCTCCAAATGCTCAGTTCTGAGAGATAAGTGTGTGTGAAAGCCGTCCTTCAGATAGCTTCTTGGGAACACAAAGTTTTTTTCAGTTGCAAACTCCATTCCTTACATATATATTGGGAGGTGCAAGCTCCAACTCGGTTTTACAGTGAAAACTGCAGGAACTTCAAACCGGCACTAGGAAACACACTGAGAAACCAGAGTAAAAGTTTCTCCTTCAACCCGTTCCATTGGTGCTAGATGAACGAACGACTCTCCAATTTCTCAGTTCTCAGAGATATGTGTGTGTGGAAGCCGTCCTTCACCTAGCTTGTTGGGAATACAAAGTTTCTTATCAGTTGCAAACTCCACTCCATACATATATATGGGGAGGTACATGCTCAAACTCGGTTTTACAGTGAAAATTGCAGGAACTTCAAACCGGCACTAGGAAACAGACTGAGAAACCAGAGTAAAAGTTTATCCTGCAACCCGTTCCCTTGGTGCTAGATGAAAGAACGTCTCTCCACATGCTAGGTCCTGAGAGATATGTGTGTGTGGTAGCCGAGCTTTACCTAGCTTGTTGGGAACACAAAGTTTCTTTTCAGTTGCATACTCCACTCCATACATATGTATGGGGAAGTACAATCTCCAACTCGGTTTTACAGTGAAAACTGCAGGTACTTCAAAACGGCACTAGGAAACAGACTGAGAAACCAGAGTAAAAGTTTCTCCTGCAACCCGTTCCCTTGGTGCTACATGAACGAACGTCTCTCCACATGCTCAGTTCTGAGAGATAACTGTTTGTGAAAGCCGTACTTCAGATAGCTTGTTGGGAACACAAAGATTCTTTTCAGTTGCAAACCCCTCTCCATACATATATATGGGGAGGTACTAGCTCCAACTCGGTTTTACAGTGAAAACTGCAGGTACTTCAAACCGGCACTAGGAAACAGACTGAGAAACCAGAGTAAAAGTTTCCCCTATAACCCGTTCCTTGGTGCTAGATGAACGAACGTCTCTCCACATGCTTATTTCTGAGACATAAGTGTGTGTGAAAGCCGTCCTTCACCTAGCTTGTTGGGAACACAAAGTTTCTTTTCAGTTGCAAACTCCACTCCATTCCTATATATGGGGAGGTACAAGCTCCAACTCGGTTTTGCAGTGAAAACTGCAGGAACTTCAAACCGGCACTAGGAAACAGACTGAGAAACCAGAGTAAAAGTTTCTCCTGCAACCCGTTCCCTTGGTGCTAGATGAACGAACGTTTCTCCACATGCTAAGTTCTGAGAGATAAGTGTGTGTGAAAGCCGTCCTTCACCTAGCTTGTTGGGAACACAAAGATTCTTTTCAGTTGCAAACTCCACTCCATACATATATATGGGGAGGTACTAGCTACAACTCGGTTTTACAGTGAAAATTGCAGGAACATCAAACCGGCACTAGGAAACAGACTGAGAAACCAGAGTAAAAGTTTCCCCTGCAACCCGTTCCCTTGGTGCTAGATGAACGAACGTCTCTCCACATGCTTATTTCTGAGAGGTAAGTGTGTGTGAAAGCCATTCTTAACCTAGCTTGTTGGGAACACAAAGTTTCTTTTCACTTGCAAACTCCACTCCATACATATATATGGGGAGGTACTAGCTCCAACTCGGATTTAAAGTGAAACCTGCAGGAACTTCAAACCGGCACTAGGAAACAGACTGAGAAACCAGAGTAAAAGTTTCCCCTGCAACCCTTTCCCATGATGCTACATGAACGAACGTCTCTCCACATGCTCAGTTCTGAGAGATAAGTGTGTGTGGCAGCCGTCCTTTCCCTAGCTTGTTGGGAAAACAAAGTTTCTTTTCAGTTGCAAACTCCACTCCATACATATATATGGGGAGGTACTAGCTCCAATCGGTTTTACAGTGAAAACTGCAGGTAATTCAAAACGGCACTAGGAAACAAACTGAGAAACCAGAGTATAAGATTCCCCTGCAACCCGTTCCCTTTGTGCTAGATGAACGAACGTCTCTCCACATGCTCAGTTCTGAGAGATAAGTGTGTGTGAAAGCCGTCCTTCACCTAGCGTGTTTGGAACACAAAGTTCCTTTTCAGTTGCAACCTCCACACCATACATATATATGGGGAGGTACTAGCTCCAACTCGGTTTTACAGTAAAAACTGCAGGTACTTCAAAACGGCACTAGGAAACAGATTGAGAAACCAGAGTAAAAGTTTCTCCTGCAACCATTTCCCTTGATGCTAGATGAACGAACTTCTCTCCACATGCTTAGTTCTGAGATAAGTGTGTGTGAAAGCCGTCCTTCACCTAGCTTGTTGGGAACACAAAGTTTCTTTTCAGTTGCAAACTCCACTCCATACATATATATGGGGAGGTACAAGCTCCAACTCGGTTTTACAGTGAAAACTGCAGGAACTTCAAACCGGCACTAGGAAACAGACTGAGAAACCAGAGTTAAAGTTTCTCCTGCATCTCATTCCCTTGGTGCTAGATGAACGAACGTCTCTCCGCATGCTCAGTTCTGGAAGATAATTGTGTCTGAAAGCCGTCCTTCACCTAGCTTGTTGGAAACACAAAGTTTCTTTTCAGTTGCAAACTCCACTCCATACATATATATGGGGAGGTACTAGCTCCAACTCGGTTTTACAGTGAAAACTGCAGGAACTTCAAACCGGTACTAGGAAACAGACTGAGAAACCAGAGTAAAAGTTACTCCTGCAACCCGTTCCCTTGGTGCTAGATGTACGAACGTCTCTCCACATGCTCAGTTCTGAGAGATAAGTGTGTGTGAAAGCCGTCCTTCAGATAGCTTCTTGGGAACACAAAGTTTTTTTCAGTTGCAAACTCCATTCCTTACATATATATTGGGAGGTGCAAGCTCCAACTCTGTTTTACAGTGAAAACTGCAGGAACTTCAAACCGGCACTAGGAAACACACTGAGAAACCAGAGTAAAAGTTTCTCCTTCAACCCGTTCCCTTGGTGCTAGATGAACGAACGACTCTCCACTTTCTCAGTTCTCAGAGATATGTGTGTGTGGAAGCCGTCCTTCACCTAGCTTGTTGGGAACACAAAGTTTCTTATCAGTTGCAAACTCCACTCCATACATATATATGGGGAAGTACATGCTCAAACTCGGTTTTACAGTGAAAATTGCAGGAACTTCAAACCGGCACTAGGAAACAGACTGAGAAACCAGAGTAAAAGTTTATCCTGCAACCCGTTCCCTTGGTGCTAGATGAAAGAACGTGTCTCCACATGCTAGGTCCTGAGAGATATGTGTGTGTGGTAGCCGAGCTTTACCTAGCTTGTTGGGAACACAAAGTTTCTTTTCAGTTGCATACTCCACTCCATACATATGTATGGGGAGGTACTATCTCCAACTCGGTTTTACAGTGAAAACTGCAGGTACTTCAAAACGGCACTAGGAAACAGACTGAGAAACCAGAGTAAAAGTTTCTCCTGCAACCCGTTCCCTTGGTGCTACATGAACGAACGTCTCTCCACATGCTCAGTTCTGAGAGATAACTGTTTGTGAAAGCCGTCCTTCAGATAGCTTGTTGGGAACACAAAGATTCTTTTCAGTTGCAAACCCCACTCCATACATATATATGGGGAGGTACAAGCTCCAACTCGGTTTTACAGTGAAAACTGCAGGTACTTCAAACCGGCACTTGGAAACAGACTGAGAAACCAGAGTAAAAGTTTCCCCTATAACCCGTTCCTTGGTGCTAGATGAACGAACGTCTCTCCACATGCTTATTTCTGAGACATAAGTGTGTGTGAAAGCCATCCTTAACCTAGCTTGTTGGGAACACAAAGTTTCTTTTCAGTTGCAAACTCCACTCCATACATATATATGTGGGGATACAAGCTCCAACTCGGTTTTACAGTGAAAACTGCAGGAACTTCAAACCGGCACTAGGAAACAGACTGAGAAACCAGAGTAAAAGTTTCTCCTGCAACCCGTTCCCTTGGTGCTAGATGAACGAACGTTTCTCCACATGCTCAGTTCTGAGAGATAAGTGTGTGTGAAAGCCGTCCTTCACCTAGCTTGTTGGGAACACAAAGTTTCTTTTCAGTTGCAAACTCCACTCCATACATATATATGGGGAGGTACTAGCTACAACTCGGTTTTACAGTGAAAATTGCAGGAACATCAAACCGGCACTAGGAAACAGACTGAGAAACCAGAGTAAAAGTTTCCCCCGCAACCCGTTCCCTTGGTGCTAGATGAACGAACGTCTCTCCACATGCTTATTTCTGAGAGGTAAGTGTGTGTGAAAGCCATTCTTAACCTAGCTTGTTGGGAACACAAAGTTTCTTTTCAGTTGCAAACTCCACTCCATACATATATATGGGGATGTACTAGCTCCAACTCGGATTTAAAGTGAAACCTGCAGGAACTTCAAACCGGCACTAGGAAACAGACTGAGAAACCAGAGTAAAAGTTTCGCCTGCAACCCTTTCCCATGATGCTACATGAACGAACGTCTCTCCACATGCTCAGTTCTGAGAGATAAGTGTGTGTGGCAGCCGTCCTTTCCCTAGCTTGTTGGGAAAACAAAGTTTCTTTTCAGTTGCAAACTCCACTCCATACATATATATGGGGAGGTACTAGCTCCAATCGGTTTTACAGTGAAAACTGCAGGTAATTCAAACCGGCACTAGGAAACAAACTGAGAAACCAGAGTAAAAGTTTCTCCTGCAATCCGTTCCCTTGGTGCTAGATGAACGAACGTCTCTCCACATGCTCAGTTCTGAGAGATAAGTGTGTGTGAAAGCCGTCCTTCACCTAGCGTGTTTGGAACACAAAGTTCCTTTTCAGTTGCAACCTCCACACCATACATATATATGGGGAGGTACTAGCTCCAACTCGGTTTTACAGTAAAAACTGCAGGTACTTCAAAACGGCACTAGGAAACAGATTGAGAAACCAGAGTAAAAGTTTCTCCTGCAACCATTTCCCTTGATGCTAGATGAACGAACTTCTCTCCACATGCTTAGTTCTGAGAGATAAGTGTGTGTGAAAGCCGTCCTTCACCTAGCTTGTTGGGAACACAAAGTTTCTTTTCAGTTGCAAACTCCACTCCATACATATATATGGGGAGGTACTAGCTCCAACTCGGTTTTACAGTGAAAACTGCAGGAACTTCAAACCGGCACTAGGAAACAGACTGAGAATCCAGAGTAAAATTTTCCCCTGCAACCCGTTCTCTTGGTGCTAGATGAAAGAACGTCTCTCCACATGCTCATTTCTGAGAGATAAGTGTGTGTGAAAGCCATCCTTAACCTAGCTTGTTGGGAACACAAACTTTCTTTTCAGTTGCAAACTGCACTCCATACATATATATGGGGAGGTACTAGCTCCAATCGGTTTTACAGTGAAAACTGCAGGTAATTCAATACGGCACTAGGAAACAAACTGAGAATCCAGAGTAAAAGTTTCTCCTGCAACCCGTTCCCTTTGTGCTACATGAACGAACGTCTCTCCACATGCTCAGTTCTGAGAGATAAGTGTGTGTGAAAGCCATCCTTCAGATAGCTTGTTGGAAACACAAAGTTTCTTTTCACTTGCAAACTCCACTTCATACATATATATGGGGAGGTACTAGCTCCAACTCGGTTTTACAGTGAAAACTGCTGGAACTTCAAACCGGCACTAGGAAACAGATTGAGAAACCAGAGTAAAAGTTTCTCCTGCAACCCTTTCCCTTGATGCTAGATGAACGAACGTCTCTCCACATGCTAAGTTCTGAGAGATAAGTGTGTGTGGTAGCCGTCCTTCACCTAGCTTGTTGGGAACACAAAGTTTCTTTTAAGTTGCAAACTCCACTCCATACATATATATGGAGAAGTACTAGTTCCAACTCGGTTTTACAGTGAAAACTGCAGGAACTTCAAACCCGCACTAGGAAACAGACTGAGAAACCAGAGTAAAAGATTCTCCTGCAACCCGTTACCTTTGTGCTAGATGAAAGAACGTCTCTCCACATGCTAGGTTCTGAGAGATATGTGTGTGTGAAAGCCGTCCTTCACCTAGCTTGTTGGGAACACAAAGTTTCTTTTCAGTTGCCAACTCCACTCCATATATATATATGGGGAGGTACTAGTTCCAACTCGGTTTTATAGTGAAAACTGCAGGAACTTCAAACCGGCACTAGGAAACAGACTGAGAAACCAGAGTAAAAGTTTCTCCTGCAACCCGTTCCCTTGGTGCTAGATGAACGAACGTCTCTCCACAAGCTCAGTTCTGAGAGAAAACTGTGTGTGAAAGCCGTCCTTCAGACAACTTGTTGGAAACACAAAGTTTCTTTTCAGTTGCAAACTCCATTCCATACATATATATGGGTAGGTATTAGCTCCAACTCGGGTTTACAGTGAAAACTGCAGGAACTTCAAACCGGCACTAGGAAACAGACTGAGAAACCAGAGTAAAAATTTCCCCTGCAACCCGTTCCCTTGGTGCTGGATGAACGAAATTCTCTCCACATGCTTAGTTTTGAGAGATAAGTGTGTGCGAAATCCGTCCTTCACCTAGCTTGTTGGGAACACAAAGTTTCTTTTCAGTTGCAAACTCCACTCCTTACATATATATGCGGAGGTACTAGCTCTAACTCGGTTTTACAGTGAAAACTGCAGATACTTCAAAACGGCACTGGGAAACAGACTGAGAAACCAGAGTAAAAGTTTATCCTGCAAACCGTTCCCTTGGTGCTAGATGAACGAACGTCTCTCCACATGCTCAGTTCTGAGAGATACCTGAGTGTGAAAGCCGTCCTTCAGAAAGCTTGTTGGAAACACAAAGTTTCTTTTCAGTTGCAAACTCCAGTCCATATATATATATGGGGAGGTACTACCTCCAACTCGGTTTTACAGTGAAAACTGCAGGAACTTCAAACCGGCACTAGAAAACAGACTGAGAATCCAGACTAAAAGTTTCCCCTGCAACCCGTTCCCTTGGTGCTAGATGTACGAACGTCTCTCCACATGCTCAGTTCTGAGAGATAAGTGTGTGTGAAAGCCGTCCTTCAGATAGATTCTTGGGAACACAAAGATTTTTTCAGTTGCAAACTCCATTCCTTACATATATATTTGGAGGTACAAGCTCCAAATCGGTTTTACAGTGAAAACTGCAGGAACTTCAAACCGGCACTAGGAAACACACTGAGAAACCAGAGAAAAAGTTTCTCCTGCAACCCGTTCCCTTGGTGCTAGATGAACGAACGTCTCTCCACATGCTTAGTTCTGAGAGATAAGTGTGTGTGGTAGCCGTCCTTCACCTAGCTTGTTGGGAACACAAAGTTTCTTTTAAGTTGCAAACTCCACTCCATACATATATATGGAGAAGTACTAGTTCCAACTCGGTTTTACAGTGAAAACTGCAGGAACTTCAAACCCGCACTAGGAAACAGACTGAGAAACCAGAGTAAAAGATTCTCCTGCAACCCGTTACCTTTGTGCTAGATGAAAGAACGTCTCTCCACATGCTAGGTTCTGAGAGATATGTGTGTGTGAAAGCCGTCCTTCACCTAGCTTGTTGGGAACACAAAGTTTCTTTTCAGTTGCCAACTCCACTCCATATATATATATGGGGAGGTACTAGTTCCAACTCGGTTTTATAGTGAAAACTGCAGGAACTTCAAACCGGCACTAGGAAACAGACTGAGAAACCAGAGTAAAAGTTTCTCCTGCAACCCGTTCCCTTGGTGCTAGATGAACGAACGTCTCTCCACAAGCTCAGTTCTGAGAGAAAACTGTGTGTGAAAGCCGTCCTTCAGATAACTTGTTGGAAACACAAAGTTTCTTTTCAGTTGCAAACTCCATTCCATACATATATATGGGTAGGTATTAGCTCCAACTCGGGTTTACAGTGAAAACTGCAGGAACTTCAAACCGGCACTAGGAAACAGACTGAGAAACCAGAGTAAAAATTTCCCCTGCAACCCGTTCCCTTGGTGCTGGATGAACGAAATTCTCTCCACATGCTTAGTTTTGAGAGATAAGTGTGTGCGAAATCCGTCCTTCACCTAGCTTGTTGGGAACACAAAGTTTCTTTTCAGTTGCAAACTCCACTCCTTACATATATATGCGGAGGTACTAGCTCTAACTCGGTTTTACAGTGAAAACTGCAGATACTTCAAAACGGCACTGGGAAACAGACTGAGAAACCAGAGTAAAAGTTTATCCTGCAAACCGTTCCCTTGGTGCTAGATGAACGAACGTCTCTCCACATGCTCAGTTCTGAGAGATACCTGAGTGTGAAAGCCGTCCTTCAGAAAGCTTGTTGGAAACACAAAGTTTCTTTTCAGTTGCAAACTCCAGTCCATATATATATATGGGGAGGTACTACCTCCAACTCGGTTTTACAGTGAAAACTGCAGGAACTTCAAACCGGCACTAGAAAACAGACTGAGAATCCAGACTAAAAGTTTCCCCTGCAACCCGTTCCCTTGGTGCTAGATGTACGAACGTCTCTCCACATGCTCAGTTCTGAGAGATAAGTGTGTGTGAAAGCCGTCCTTCAGATAGATTCTTGGGAACACAAAGATTATTTCAGTTGCAAACTCCATTCCTTACATATATATTTGGAGGTACAAGCTCCAAATCGGTTTTACAGTGAAAACTGCAGGAACTTCAAACCGGCACTAGGAAACACACTGAGAAACCAGAGAAAAAGTTTCTCCTGCAACCCGTTCCCTTGGTGCTAGATGAACGAACGTCTCTCCACATGCTTAGTTCTGAGAGATAAGTGTGTGTGAAAGCCATCCTTAACCTAGCTTGTTGGGAACACAAAGTTTCTTTTCAGTTGCAAAATCCACTCCATACATATATATGGGGGGGTACTAGCTCCAACTCGGTTTTACAGTGAAAACTGCAGGAACTTCAAACTGGCACTAGGAAACAGACTGAGAAACCAGAGTAAAAGTTTCTCCTGCAACCCGTTCCCTTGGAGCTAGATGAACGAACGTCTCTCCACATGCTCAGTTCTGAGAGATAAGTGTGTGTGAAAGCCGTCCTTCACATAGCTTGTTGGGAACACAAAGTTTCTTTTCAGTTGCAAACTCCACTCCATACATATATATGGGGAGGAACAAGCTCCAACTCGGTTTTGCAGTGAAAACTGCAGGAACTTCAAACCGGCACTAGGAAAGAGACTGAGAAACCAGAGTAAAAGTTTCTCCTGCAACCCGTTCCCTTGGTGCTAGATGAACGAACGTCTCTCCACATGCTCAGTTCTGAGAGATAAGTGTGTGTGAAAGCCGTCCTTCACCTAGCTTGTTGGGAAAACAAAGTTTCTTTTCAGTTGCAAACTCCACTCCATACATATATATGGGGAGGTACAAGCTACAACTCGGTTTTACAGTGAAAATTGCAGGAACATCAAACCGGCACTAGGAAACAGACTGAGAAACTAGAGTAAAAATTTCCCCTACAACCCGTTCCCTTGGTGCTAGATGAACGAACGTCTCTCCACATGCTTATTTCTTAGAGGTAAGTGTGTGTGAAAGCCATTCTTAACCTAGGTTGTTGGGAACACAAAGTTTCTTTTCAGTTGCAAACTCCACTCCATACATATATATGGGGAGGTACTAGCTCCAACTCGGATTTAAAGTGAAAACTGCAGGAATTTCAAACCGGCACTAGGAAACAGACTGAGAAACCAGAGTAAAAGTTTCTCCTGCAACCCTTTCACTTGGTGCTAGATGAACGAACGTCTCTCCACATGCTCAGTTCTGAGAGATAAGTGTGTGTGAAAGCCGTCCTTCACCTAGCTTGTTGGGAACACAAACTTTTTTTCAGTTGCAAACTCCATTCCATACATATATATGGGGATGTACTAGCTCCAACTCGGTTTTAAAGTGAAAACTGCACGAACTTCAAACCGGCACTAGGAAAGAGACTGAGAAACCAGAGTAAAATTTCTCCTGCTATCCGATCTATTGGTGCTAGATGAACGAACGACTCTCCACTTGGTCAGTTCTGAGAGATATGTGTGTGTGAAAGCCATCCTTCACATAGCTTGTTGGGAACACAAAGTTTCTTTTCAGTTGCAAACTCCACTCCATACATATATAAGGGGAGGTACTAGCTCCAAATCGGTTTTACAATGAAAACTGCAGGAACTTCAAACCGGCAGTAGGAAACAGACTGAGAAACCAGAGTTAAAGTTTCTCCTGCAACCCGTTCCCTTGGAGCTAGATGAACGAACGTCTCTCCACATGCTCAGTTCTGAGAGATAAGTGTGTGTGAAAGCCGTCCTTCACCTAGCTTGTTGGGAACACAAAGTTTTTTTCAGTTGCAACTCCATTCCATACATATAAATGGGGAGGTACTAGCTCCAAATCGGTTTTACAGTGAAAACTGCAGGTAATTCAAACCGGCACTAGGAAACAGACTGAGAAACCAGAGTAAAAGTTTCTCCTGCAACCCGTTCCCTTTGTGCTACATGAACGAACGTCTCTCCACATGCTCAGTTCTGAGAGATAAGTGTGTGAAAGCCGTCCTTCACTAAGCTTGTTGGGAACACAAATTTTTTTATCAGATGCAAACTCCACTCCATACATATATATGGGGATGTACTAGCGCCAACTCGGTTTTACAGTGAAAACTGCAGGAACTTCAAACCGGCACTAGGAAACAGACTGAGAATCCAGAGTAAAAGTTTCCCCTGCAACCCGTTCCATTGGTGCTAGATGAACGAACGTCTCTCCACATGCTCAGTTCTGAGAGATAACTGTGTGTGAAAGCCGTCCTTCAACTAGCTTGTTGGGAACACAAAGTTTCTTTTCAGTTGCAAACTCCACTCCATACATATAAATGGGGAGGTACTAGCTCCAACTCGGTTTTACAGTGAAAACTGCAGGAACTTCAAACCGGCACTAGGAAACAGACTGAGAAACCAGAGTAAAAGTTTCTCCTGCAACCCGTTCCTTTTGTGCTACATGAACGAACGTCTCTCCACATGCTCAGTTCTGAGAGATAAGTGTGTGAAAGCCGTCCTTCACTAAGCTTGTTGGGAACACAAAATTTCTTATCAGATACAAACTCCACTCCATACATATATATGGGGATGTACTAGCTCCAACTCGGTTTTACAGTGAAAACTGCAGGAACTTCAAACCGGCACTAGGAAACAGACTGAGAAACCAGAGTTAAAGTTTCTCCTGCAATCCGTCCCTTGGTGCTAGATGAACGAACGTCTCTCTGCATGCTATGTTCTTAGGAATATGTGAGTGTGAAAGCCGTCCTTCACCTAGCTTGTTGGGAACACAAAGTTTCTTTTCAGTTGCAAACTCCACTCCATACATATATATGGGGAGGTACTAGCTCCAACTCGGTTTTACAGTGAAAACTGCAGGAATTTCAAGCCGGCACTAGGAAACAGACTGAGAAACCAGAGTAAAAATTTCCCCTGCAACCCGTTCCCTTGGTGCTAGATGAACGAAAGTCTCTCCCCATGCTCAGTTCTGAGAGATAAGTGTGTGTGAAAACCATCCTTCACCTAGCTTGTTGGGAACACATAGTTTCTTTTCAGTTGCAAACTCCACTCCATACATATATATGGGGAGGTACTAGCTCCAACTCGGTTTTACAGTGAAAACTGCAGGAACTTCAAACCGGCACTAGGAAACAGACTGAGAAACCAGAGTAAAAGTTTCTCATGCAACCCGTTCCCTTGGTGCTAGATGAACGAACGTCTCTCCACATGCTCAGTTCTGAGAGATATGTGGGTGTGAAAGCCGTCCTTCACCTAGCTTGTTGGGAACACAAAGTTTCTTTTCAGTTGCAAACTCCACTCCATACATATATATGGGGAAGTACTAGCTCAAACTCGGTTTTACAGTGAAGAATGCAGGAACTTCAAACCGGCACTAGGAAACAGACTGAGAATCCAGAGTAAAAGTTACTCTTGCAACCGTTCCCTTATTGCTAAATGAACGAACGTCTCTCCACATGCTCAGTTCTGGGAGATAAGTGTGTGTGAAAGCCATCCTTCACCTAGCTTGTTGGGAACACAAAGTTTCTTTTCAGTTGCAAACTCCACTTCATACATATATATGGGGAGGTACTAGCTCCAACTCGGTTTTACAGTGAAAACTGCAGGAACTTCAAACCGGCAATAGGAAACAGACTGAGAATCCAGAGAAAAAGTTTCTCCTGCAACCCGTTCCCTTGGAGCTAGATGAACGAACGTCTCTCCACATGCTCAGTTCTGACAGATATGTGTGTGTGAAAGCCTTCCTTCACCTAGCTTGTTGGGAACACAAAGTTTTTTTCAGTTGCAAACTCCATTCCATACATATAAATGGGGAGGTACTAGCTCCAACTCGGTTTTACAGTGAAAACTGCGGGAACTTCAAACCGGCTCTAGGAAACAGACTGAGAAACCAGAGTAAAAGTTTCTCCTGCAACCCGTTCCCTTGGTGCTAGATGAACGAACGTCTCTCCACATGCTAGGTTCTGAGAGATATGTGTGTGTGAAAGCCGTCCTTCACCTAGCTTGTTGGGAACACAAAGTTTCTTTTCAGTTGCAAACTCCACTCCATGCATATATATGGGGAGGTACTAGCTCCAACTCGGTTTTACAGTGAAAACTGCAGGAACTTCAAACCGGCACTAGGAAACAGACTGAGAAACCAGAGTTAAAGTTTCTCCTGCAACCCGTTCCCTTGGTGCTAGATGAATGAACGTCTCTCCAAATGCTCAGTTCTGAGAGATAAGTGTGTGTGAAAGCCGTCCTTCACCTAGCTTGTTGGGAACACAAAGTTTCTTTTCAGTTGCAAACTCCACTCCATACATATATATGGGGAGGTACTAGCTCCAACTCGGTTTTACAGTGAAAACTGCAGGAACTTCAAACCGGCACTAGGAAACAGACTGAGAAACCAGAGTTAAAGTTTCTCCTGCAATCCGTCCCTTGGTGCTAGATGAACGAACGTCTCTCCGCATGCTATGTTCTTAGAAATATGTGAGTGTGAAAGCCGTCCTTCACCTAGCTTGTTGGGAACACAAAGTTTCTTTTCAGTTGCAAACTCCACTCCATACATATATATGGGGAGGTACTAGCTCCAACTCGGTTTTACAGTGAAAACTGCAGGAACTTCAAACCGGCACTAGGAAACAGACTGAGAATCCAGAGTAAAAATTTCCCCTGCAACCCGTTCCCTTGGTGCTAGATGAACGAAAGTCTCTCCCCATGCTCAGTTCTGAGAGATAAGTGTGTGTGAAAACCATCGTTCACCTAGCTTTTTGGGAACACATAGTTTCATTTCAGTTGCAAACTCCACTCCATACATATATATGGGGAGGTACTAGCTCCAACTCGGTTTTACAGTGAAAACTGCAGGAACTTCAAACCGGCACTAGGAAACAGACTGAGAAACCAGAGTAAAAGTTTCTCCTGCAACCCGTTCCCTTGGTGCTAGATGAACGAACGTCTCTCCACATGCTCAGTTCTGAGAGATATGTGGGTGTGAAAGCCGTCCTTCACCTAGCTTGTTGGGAACACAAAGTTTCTTTTCAGTTGCAAACTCCACTCCATGCATATATATGGGGAGGTACTAGCTCAAACTCGGTTCTACAGTGAAGAATGAAGGAACTTCAAACCGGCACTAGGAAACAGACTGAGAATCCAGAGTAAAAGTTACTCTTGCAACCGTTCCGTTATTGCTAAATGAACGAACGTCTCTCCACATGCTCAGTTCTGGGAGATAAGTGTGTGTGAAAGCCATCCTTCACCTAGCTTGTTGGGAACACAAAGTTTCTTTTCAGTTGCAAACTCCAATCCATACATATATATGGGGAGGTACTAGCTCCAACTCGGTTTTACAGTGAAAACTGCAGGAACTTCAAACCGGCACTAGGAAACAGACTGAGAATCCAGAGAAAAAGTTTCTCCTGCAACCCGTTCCCTTGGAGCTAGATGAACGAACGTCTCTCCACATGCTCAGTTCTGACAGATAAGTGTGTGTGAAAGCCTTCCTTCACCTAGCTTGTTGGGAACACAAAGTTTTTTTCAGTTGCAAACTCCATTCCATACATATAAATGGGGAGGTACTAGCTCCAACTCGGTTTTACAGTGAAAACTGCGGGAACTTCAAACCGGCTCTAGGAAACAGACTGAGAAACCAGAGTAAAAGTTTCTCCTGCAACCCGTTCCCTTGGTGCTAGATGAATGAACGTCTCTCCAAATGCTCAGTTCTGAGAGAGAAGTGTGTGTGAAAGCCGTCCTTCACCTAGCTTGTTGGGAACACAAAGTTTCTTTTCAGTTGCAAACTCCACTCCATACATATATATGGGGAGGTACTAGCTCCAACTCGATTTTACAGTGAAAACTGCAGGAACTTTAAACCGGCACTAGGAAACAGACTGAGAAACCAGTGTAAAAGTTTCTACTACAACCCGTTCCCTTGGTGCTAGATGAACGAACTTCTCTCCACATGCTCAGTTCTGAAGAGATAAGTGTGTGTGAAAGCCGTCCTTCACCTAGCTTGTTGGGAACACAAAGTTTCTTTTCAGTTGCAAACTACACTCCATACATATATATGGGGAGGTACTAGCTCCAACTCGGTTTTACACTGAAAACTGCAGGAACTTCAAACCGGCACTAGGAAACAGACTGAGAAACCAGAGTAAATGTTTCTCCTGCAACTCGTTCCCTTGATGCTAGATGAACGAACGTCTCTCCACATGCTGAGCTCTGAGAGATATGTGTGTGTGAAAGCCGTCCTTCACCTAGCTTGTTGGGAACACAAAGTTTCTTTTCAGTTGCAAACTCCACTCCATACATATATATGGGGAGGTACTAGCTCCAACTCGGTTTTACAGTGAAAAATGCAGGAACTTCAAACCAGCACTAGGAAACAGACTGAGAAACCAGAGTTAAAGTTTCTCCTGCAATCCGTTCCCTTGGTGCTTGATGAACGAACGTCTCTCCACATGTTAGTTTCTAAGAAAAAAGTGTGTGTGCAAGCCATCCTTAACATAGCTTCTTGGGAACACAAAGTTTCTTTTCAGTTGCAAACTCCACTCCATACATATATATGGGGAGGTACTAGCTCCAACTCGCTTTTACAGTGAAGACTGCAGGAACTTCAACCCGGCACTAGGAAACAGACTGAGAAACCAGAGTAAAAGTTACTCCTGCAACCCGTTCTCTTGTTGCTAAATGAACGAACGTCTCTCCACATGCTCAGTTCTGGGAGATAAGTGTGTGTGAAAGCCATCCTTCACCTAGCTTGTTGGGAACACAAAGTTTCTTTTCAGTTGCAAACCCCACTCCATACATATATATGGGCAGGTACTAGCTCCAACTCGGTTTTACAGTGAAAACTGCAGGAACTTCAAACCGGCACTAGGAAACAGCCTGAGAAACCAGAGTAAAAGTTTTTCCTGCAACCCGTTCCCTTGGTGCTAGATGAACGAACGTCTCTCCACATGCTCAGTTCAGAGAGATATGTGTGTGTGAAAGCCGTACTTCACCTAGCTTGTTTGGAACACAAAGTTTCTTTTCAGTTGCAAACTCCACTCCATACATATATATGGGGAGGTACTAGCTCCAACTCCATTTTACAGTGAAAACTGCAGGAACTTCAAACCGGCACTAGGAAACAGACTGAGAATCCAGAGTAAAAGTTACTCCTGCAACCCGTTCTCTTGGTGCTAAAT
This sequence comes from Camelus bactrianus, assembly GCF_048773025.1. Taxonomy (NCBI): domain Eukaryota; kingdom Metazoa; phylum Chordata; class Mammalia; order Artiodactyla; family Camelidae; genus Camelus; species Camelus bactrianus. Next base: position 37,255,763 of record NC_133561.1, on the reverse strand, counting down.
GAACGAACGTCTCTCCACATGCTCAGTTCTGGGAGATAAGTGTGTGTGAAAGCCATCCTTCACCTAGCTTGTTTGGAACACAAAGTTTCTTTTCAGTTGCAAACTCCACTCCATACATATATATGGGGAGGTACTAGCTCCAACTCGGTTTTACAGTGAAAACTGCAGGAACTTCAAACCGGCACTAGGAAACAGATTGAGAAACCAGAGTAAAAGTTTCTCCTGCAACCCGTTCCCTTGGTGCTAGATGAACGAACGTCTCTCCACATGCTCAGTTCTGAGAGATATGTGGGTGTGAAAGCCGTCCTTCACCTAGCTTGTTGGGAACACAAAGTTTCTTTTCAGTTGCAAACTCCACTCCATGCATATATATGGGGAGGTACTAGCTCAAACTCGGTTTTACAGTGAAGAATGAAGGAACTTCAAACCGGCACTAGGAAACAGACTGAGAATCCAGAGTAAATGTTACTCTTGCAACCGTTCCGTTATTGCTAAATGAACGAACGTCTCTCCACATGCTCAGTTCTGGGAGATAAGTGTGTGTGAAAGCCATCCTTCACCTAGCTTGTTGGGAACACAAAGTTTCTTTTCAGTTGCAAACTCCACTCCATACATATATATGGGGAGGTACTAGCTCCAACTCGGTTTTACAGTGAAAACTGCAGGAACTTCAAACCGGCACTAGGAAACAGACTGAGAATCCAGAGAAAAAGTTTCTCCTGCAACCCGTTCCCTTGGAGCTAGATGAACGAACGTCTCTCCACATGCTCAGTTCTGACAGATAAGTGTGTGTGAAAGCCTTCCTTCACCTAGCTTGTTGGGAACACAAAGTTTTTTTCAGTTGCAAACTCCATTCCATACATATAAATGGGGAGGTACTAGCTCCAACTCGGTTTTACAGTGAAAACTGCGGGAACTTCAAACCGGCTCTAGGAAACAGACTGAGAAACCAGAGTAAAAGTTTCTCCTGCAACCCGTTCCCTTGGTGCTAGATGAATGAACGTCTCTCCAAATGCTCAGTTCTGAGAGATAAGTGTGTGTGAAAGCCGTCCTTCACCTAGCTTGTTGGGAACACAAAGTTTCTTTTCAGTTGCAAACTCCACTCCATACATATATATGGGGAGGTACTAGCTCCAACTCGATTTTACAGTGAAAACTGCAGGAACTTTAAACCGGCACTAGGAAACAGACTGAGAAACCAGTGTAAAAGTTTCTACTGCAACCCGTTCCCTTGGTGCTAGATGAACGAACGTCTCTCCACATGCTCAGTTCTGAAGAGATAAGTGTGTGTGAAAGCCGTCCTTCACCTAGCTTGTTGGGAACACAAAGTTTCTTTTCAGTTGCAAACTACACTCCATACATGTATATGGGAAGGTACTAGCTCCAACTCGGTTTTACAGTGAAAACTGCAGGAACTTCAAACCAGCGCTTTGAAACAGAATGACAAACCAGAGTAAAATTTCCTCCTGCAACCCGTTCCCTTGGTGCTTGATGAACGAACGTCTCTCCACATGCTAGTTTCTAAGAAATAAGTGTGTGTGGAAGCCGTTCTTCACCTAGCTTATTGGGAACACAAAGTTTCTTTTCAGTTGCAAACTCCAATCCATACATATATATGGGGAGGTACTAGCTCCAACTCGGTTTTACAGTGAAAACTGCAGGAACTTCAAACCGGCACTAGGAAACAGACTGAGAAACCAGAGTTAAAGTTTCTCGTGCAATCCATTCCTTGGTGCTAGATGAAAGAACGTCTCTCCACATGCTCAGTTCTGAGAGTTAAGTGTGTGTGAAAGCCGTCCTTCACCTAGCTTGTTGGGAACACAAAGTTTCTTTTCAGTTGCAAACTCCACTCCATACATATATATGGGGAGGTACTAGCTCCAACTCGATTTTACACTGAAAACTGCAGGAACTTCAAACCGGCACTAGGAAACAGACTGAGAAACCAGAGTAAATGTTTCTCCTGCAACTCGTTCCCTTGATGGTAGATGAACGAACGTCTCTCCACATGCTGAGCTCTGAGAGATATGTGTGTGTGAAAGCCGTCCTTCACCTAGCTTGTTGGGAACACAAAGTTTCTTTTCATTTGCAAACTCCACTCCATACATATATATGGGGAGGTACTAGCTCCAACTCGGTTTTACAGTGAAAAATGCAGGAACTTCAAACCAGCACTAGGAAACAGACTGAGAAACCAGAGTTAAAGTTTCTCCTGCAATCCGTTCCCTTGGTGCTTGATGAACGAACGTCTCTCCACATGTTAGTTTCTGAGAAAAAAGTGTGTGTGCAAGCCATCCTTAACATAGCTTCTTGGGAACACAAAGTTTCTTTTCAGTTGCAAACTCCACTCCATACATATATATTGGGAGGTACTAGCTCCAACTAGGTTTTACAGTGAAATCTGCAGGAACTTCAAACCGGCACTAGGAAACAGACTGAGAATCCAGAGAAAAACTTTCCCCTGCAAACCGTTCCCTTGGTGCTAGATGAACGAACGTCTCTGCACATGCTCATTTCTGAGAGATAAGTGTGTTTGAAAGCCATCCTTCACCTAGCTTGTTGGGAACACAAAGTTTCTTTTCAGTTGCAAACTCCACTCCATACATATATATGGGGAGGTACTAGCTCCAACTCGCTTTTACAGTGAAGACTGCAGGAACTTCAAACCGGCACTAGGAAACAGACTGAGAAACCAGAGTAAAAGTTACTCCTGCAACCCGTTCTCTTGTTGCTAAATGAACTAACGTCTCTCCACATGCTCAGTTCTGGGAGATAAGTGTGTGTGAAAGCCATCCTTCACCTAGCTTGTTGGGAACACAAAGTTTCTTTTCAGTTGCAAACTCCACTCCATACATATATATGGGCAGGTACTAGCTCCAACTCGGTTTTACAGTGAAAACTGCAGGAACGTCAAACCGGCACTAGGAAACAGACTGAGAAACCAGAGTAAAAGTTTCTCCTGCAACCCGTTCCCTTGGTGCTAGATGAACGAACGTCTCTCCACATGCTCAGTTCAGAGAGATATGTGTGTGTGAAAGCCGTACTTCACCTAGCTTGTTTGGAACACAAAGTTTCTTTTCAGTTGCAAACTCCACTCCATACATATATATGGGGAGGTACTAGCTCCAACTCCATTTTACAGTGAAAACTGCAGGAACTTCAAACCGGCACTAGGAAACAGACTGAGAATCCAGAGTAAAAGTTACTCCTGCAACCCGTTCTCTTGGTGCTAAATGAACGAACGTCTCTCCACATGCTCAGTTCTGGGAGATAAGTGTGTGTGAAAGCCATCCTTCACCTAGCTTGTTTGGAACACAAAGTTTCTTTTCAGTTGCAAACTCCACTCCATACATATATATGGGCAGGTACTAGCTCCAACTCGGTTTTACAGTGAAAACTGCAGGAACTTCAAACCGGCACTAGGAAACTGACTCAAAATCCAGAGAAAAAGTTTCTCCTGCAACCTTTTCCCTTGGAGCTAAATGAACGAACGTCTCTCCACATGCTCAGTTCTGAGAGACATGTGTGTGTGGTAGCCGTCCTTCACCTAACTTGTTGGGAACACAAAGTTTCTTTTCAGTTGCAAACTCCAATCCATATATATATATGGGGAGGTACTAGCTCCAAATCGGTTTTACAGTGAAAACTGCAGGAACTTCAAACCGGCACTAGGAAACAGACTGAGAAACCAGAGTAAAAGTTTCTCCTGCAACCCGTTCCCTTTGTGCTACATGAACGAACGTCTCTCCACATGCTCAGTTCTGAGAGATAAGTGGGTGTGAAAGCCGTCCTTCACTAAGCTTGATGGGAACACAAATTTTCTTATCAGATGCAAACTCCACTCCATACATATATATGGGGATGTACTAGCTCCAACTCTGTTTTACAGTGAAAACTGCAGGAAATTCAAACCGGCACTAGGAAACAGACTGAGAATCCAGAGTAAAAGTTTCCCCTGCAACCCGTTCCATTGGTGCTAGATGAACGAACGTCTCTCCACATGCTCAGTTCTGAGAGATAAGTGTGTGTGAAAGCCGTCCTTCACCTAGCTTGTTGGGAACACAAAGTTTCTTTTCAGTTGCAAACTCCACTCCATACATATATATGGGGAGGTACTAGCTCCAACTCGGTTTTACAGTGAAAACTGCAGGAACTTCAAACCGGCACTAGGAAACAGACTGAGAAACCAGAGTAAAAGATTCTCCTGTAACCCGTTCCCTTTGTGCTACATGAACGAACGTCTCTCCACATGCTCAGTTCTGAGAGATAAGTGTGTGAAAGCCGTCCTTCACTAAGCTTGTTGGGAACACAAATTTTCTTATCAGATGCAAACTCCACTCCATACATATATATGGGGATGTACTAGCTCCAACTCGGTTTTACAGTGAAAACTGCAGGAACTTCAAACCGGCACTAGGAAACAGACTGAGAAACCAGAGTTAAAGTTTCTCCTGCAATCCGTCCCTTGGTGCTAGATGAACGAACGTCTCTCTGCATGCTATGTTCTTAGAAATATGTGAGTGTGAAAGCCGTCCTTCACCTAGCTTGTTGGGAACACAAAGTTTCTTTTCAGTTGCAAACTCCACTCCATACATATATATGGGGAGGTACTAGCTCCAACTCGGTTTTACAGTGAAAACTGCAGGAACTTCAAGCCGGCACTAGGAAACAGACTGAGAAACCAGAGTAAAAATTTCCCCTGCAACCCGTTCCCTTGGTGCTAGATGAACGAAAGTCTCTCCCAATGCTCAGTTCTGAGAGATAAGTGTGTGTGAAAACCATCCTTCACCTAGCTTGTTGGGAACACATAGTTTCTTTTCAGTTGCAAACTCCACTCCTTACATATATATGGGGAGGTACTAGCTCCAACTCGGTTTTACAGTGAAAACTGCAGGAACTTCAAACCGGCACTAGGAAACAGACTGAGAATCCAGAGTTAAAGTTTCTCCTGCAAACCGTTCCCTTGGTGCTAGATGAACGAACGTCTCTCCACATGCTCAGTTCTGAGAGATATGTGGGTGTGAAAGCCGTCCTTCACCTAGCTTGTTGGGAACACAAAGTTTCTTTTCAGTTGCAAACTCCACTCCATACTTATATATGGGGAGGTACTAGCTCAAACTCGGTTTTACAGTGAAGAATGCAGGAACTTCAAACTGGCACTAGGAAACAGACTGAGAATCCAGAGTAAAAGTTATTCTTGCAACCGTTCCCTTATTGCTAAATGAACGAACGTCTCTCCACATGCTCAGTTCTGGGAGATAAGTGTGTGTGAAAGCCATCCTTCACCTAGCTTGTTGGGAACACAAAGTTTCTTTTCAGTTGCAAACTCCACTCCATACATATATATGGGGAGGTACTAGCTCCAACTCGGTTTTACACTGAAAACTGCAGGAACTTCAAACCGGCACTAGGAAACAGACTGAGAATCCAGAGAAAAAGTTTCTCCTGCAACCCGTTCCCTTGGAGCTAGATGAACGAACGTCTCTCCACATGCTCAGTTCTGACAGATATGTGTGTGTGAAAGCCTTCCTTCACCTAGCTTGTTGGGAACACAAAGTTTTTTTCAGTTGCAAACTCCATTCCATACATATAAATGGGGAGGTACTAGCTCCAACTCGGTTTTACAGTGAAAACTGCGGGAACTTCAAACCGGCTCTAGGAAACAGACTGAGAAACCAGAGTAAAAATTTCTCCTGCAACCCGTTCCCTTGGTGCTAGATGAACGAACGTCTCTCCACATGCTCAGTTCAGAGAGATATGTGTGTGTGAAAGCCGTCCTTCACCTATCTTGTTGGGAACACAAAGTTTCTTTTCAGTTGCAAACTCCACTCCATGCATATATATGGGGAGGTACTAGCTCCAACTCGGTTTTACAGTGAAAACTGCAGGAACTTCAAACCGGCACTGTGAAACAGACTGAGAAACCAGAGTTAAAGTTTCTCCTGCAACCTGTTCCCTTGGTGCTAGATGAATGAACGTCTCTCCAAATGCTCAGTTCTGAGAGATAAGTGTGTGTGAAAGCCGTCCTTCACCTAGCTTGTTGGGAACACAAAGTTTCTTTTCAGTTGCAAACTCCACTCCATACATATATATGGGGAGGTACTAGCTCCAACTCGATTTTACAGTGAAAACTGCAGGAACTTCAAACCGGCACTAGGAAACAGACTGAGAAACCAGAGTAAAAATTTCCCCTGCAACCCGTTCCCTTGGTGCTAGATGAACGAAATTCTCCCCCCATGCTAAGTTCTGAGAGATAAGTGTGTGTGAAAACCATCCTTCACCTAGCTTTTTGGGAACACATAGTTTCTTTTCAGTTGCAAACTCCAATCCATACATATATATGGGGAGGTACTAGCTCCAACTCGGTTTTACAGTGAAAACTGCAGGAACTTCAAACCGGGACTAGGAAACAGACTGAGAAACCAGAGTAAAAATTTCTCCTGCAACCCGTTCCCTTGGTGCTAGATGAACGAACGTCTCTCCACATGCTCAGTTCTGAGAGATATGTGGGTGTGAAAGCCGTCCTTCACCTAGCTTGTTGGGAACACAAAGTTTCTTTTCAGTTGCAAACTCCACTCCATACATATATATGGGGAGGTACTAGCTCAAACTCGGTTTTACAGTGAAGAATGCAGGAACTTCAAACCGGCACTAGGAAACAGACTGAGAATCCAGAGTAAAAGTTACTCTTGCAACCGTTCCGTTATTGCTAAATGAACGAACGTCTCTCCACATGCTCAGTTCTGGGAGATAAGTGTGTGTGAAAGCCATCCTTCACCTAGCTTGTTGGGAACACAAAGTTTCTTTTCAGTTGCAAACTCCACTCCATACATATATATGGGGAGGTACTAGCTCCATCTCGGTTTTACAGTGAAAACTGCAGGAACTTCAAACCGGCACTAGGAAACAGACTGAGAATCCAGAGAAAAAGTTTCTCCTGCAACCCGTTCCCTTGGAGCTAGATGAACGAACGTCTCTCCACATGCTCAGTTCTGACAGATAAGTGTGTGTGAAAGCCTTCCTTCACCTAGCTTGTTGGGAACACAAAGTTTTTTTCAGTTGCAAACTCCATTCCATACATATAAATGGGGAGGTACTAGCTCCAATTCGGTTTTACAGTGAAAACTGCGGGAACTTCAAACCGGCTCTAGGAAACAGACTGAGAAACCAGAGTAAAAGTTTCTCCTGCATCCCGTTCCCTAGGTGCTAGATGAATGAACGTCTCTCCAAATGCTCAGTTCTGAGAGATAAGTGTGTGTGAAAGCCGTCCTTCACCTAGCTTGTTGGGAACACAAAGTTTCTTTTCAGTTGCAATCTCCACTCCATACATATATATGGGGAGGTACTAGCTCCAACTCGATTTTACAGTGAAAACTGCAGGAACTTCAAACCGGCACTAGGAAACAGACTGAGAAACCAGTGTAAAAGTTACTACTGCAACCCGTTCCCTTGGTGCTAGATGAACGAACGTCTCTCCACATGCTCAGTTCTGAGAGATAAGTGTGTGTGAAAGCCGTCCTTCACCTAGCTTGTTGGGAACACAAAGTTTCTTTTCAGTTGCAAACTACACTACATACATATATATGGGAAGGTACTAGCTCAAACTCGGTTTTACAGTGAAAACTGCAGGAACTTCAAACCAGCGCTTTGAAACAGAATGACAAACCAGAGTAAAATTTCCTCCTGCAACACGTTCCCTTGGTGCTTGATGAACGAACGTCTCTCCACATGCTAGTTTCTAAGAAATAAGTGTGTGTGGAAGCCGTTCTTCACCTAACTTATTGGGAACACAAAGTTTCTTTTCAGTTGCAAACTCCACTCCATACATATATATGGGGAGGTACTAGCTCCAACTCGGTTTTACAGTGAAAACTGCAGGAACTTCAAACCGGCACTAGGAAACAGACTGAGAAACCAGAGTTAAAGTTTCTCCTGCAATCCATTCCTTGGTGCTAGATGAAAGAACGTCTCTCCACATGCTCAGTTCTGAGAGTAAAGTGTGTGTGAAAGCCGTCCTTCACCTAGCTTGTTGGGAACACAAAGTTTCTTTTCAGTTGCAAACTCCACTCCATACATATATATGGGGAGGTACTAGCTCCAACTCGGTTTTACACTGAAAACTGCAGGAACTTCAAACCGGCACTAGGAAACAGACTGAGAAACCAGAGTAAAAGTTTCTCCTGCAACCCGTTCCCTTTGTGCTACATGAACGAACGTCTCTCCACATGCTCAGTTCTGAGAGATAAGTGTGTGAAAGCCGTCCTTCACTAAGCTTGTTGGGAACACAAATTTTCTTATCAGATACAACCTCCACTCCATACATATATATGGGGATGTACTAGCTCCAACTCGGTTTTACAGTGAAAACTGCAGGAACTTCAAACCGGCACTAGGAAACAGACTGAGAAACCAGAGTTAAAGTTTCTCCTGCAATCCGTCCCTTGGTGCTAGATGAACGAACGTCTCTCTGCATGCTATGTTCTTAGGAATATGTGAGTGTGAAAGCCGTCCTTCACCTAGCTTGTTGGGAACACAAAGTTTCTTTTCAGTTGCAAACTCCACTCCATACATATATATGGGGAGGTACTAGCTCCAACTCGGTTTTACAGTGAAAACTGCAGGAATTTCAAGCCGGCACTAGGAAACAGACTGAGAAACCAGAGTAAAAATTTCCCCTGCAACCCGTTCCCTTGGTGCTAGATGAACGAAAGTCTCTCCCCATGCTCAGTTCTGAGAGATAAGTGTGTGTGAAAACCATCCTTCACCTAGCTTGTTGGGAACACATAGTTTCTTTTCAGTTGCAAACTCCACTCCATACATATATATGGGGAGGTACTAGCTCCAACTCGGTTTTACAGTGAAAACTGCAGGAACTTCAAACCGGCACTAGGAAACAGACTGAGAAACCAGAGTAAAAGTTTCTCATGCAACCCGTTCCCTTGGTGCTAGATGAACGAACGTCTCTCCACATGCTCAGTTCTGAGAGATATGTGGGTGTGAAAGCCGTCCTTCACCTAGCTTGTTGGGAACACAAAGTTTCTTTTCAGTTGCAAACTCCACTCCATACATATATATGGGGAAGTACTAGCTCAAACTCGGTTTTACAGTGAAGAATGCAGGAACTTCAAACCGGCACTAGGAAACAGACTGAGAATCCAGAGTAAAAGTTACTCTTGCAACCGTTCCCTTATTGCTAAATGAACGAACGTCTCTCCACATGCTCAGTTCTGGGAGATAAGTGTGTGTGAAAGCCATCCTTCACCTAGCTTGTTGGGAACACAAAGTTTCTTTTCAGTTGCAAACTCCACTCCATACATATATATGGGGAGGTACTAGCTCCAACTCGGTTTTACAGTGAAAACTGCAGGAACTTCAAACCGGCACTAGGAAACAGACTGAGAATCCAGAGAAAAAGTTTCTCCTGCAACCCGTTCCCTTGGAGCTAGATGAACGAACGTCTCTCCACATGCTCAGTTCTGACAGATATGTGTGTGTGAAAGCCTTCCTTCACCTAGCTTGTTGGGAACACAAAGTTTTTTTCAGTTGCAAACTCCATTTCATACATATAAATGGGGAGGTACTAGCTCCAACTCGGTTTTACAGTGAAAACTGCGGGAACTTCAAACCGGCTCTAGGAAACAGACTGAGAAACCAGAGTAAAAGTTTCTCCTGCAACCCGTTCCCTTGGTGCTAGATGAACGAACGTCTCTCCACATGCTAGGTTCTGAGAGATATGTGTGTGTGAAAGCCGTCCTTCACCTAGCTTGTTGGGAACACAAAGTTTCTTTTCAGTTGCAAACTCCACTCCATGCATATATATGGGGAGGTACTAGCTCCAACTCGGTTTTACAGTGAAAACTGCAGGAACTTCAAACCGGCACTAGGAAACAGACTGAGAAACCAGAGTTAAAGTTTCTCCTGCAACCCGTTCCCTTGGTGCTAGATGAATGAACGTCTCTCCAAATGCTCAGTTCTGAGAGATAAGTGTGTGTGAAAGCCGTCCTTCACCTAGCTTGTTGGGAACACAAAGTTTCTTTTCAGTTGCAAACTCCACCCCATACATATATATGGGGAGGTACTAGCTCCAACTCGGTTTTACAGTGAAAACTGCAGGAACTTCAAACCGGCACTAGGAAACAGACTGAGAAACCAGAGTTAAAGTTTCTCCTGCAATCCGTCCCTTGGTGCTAGATGAACGAACGTCTCTCCGCATGCTATGTTCTTAGAAATATATGAGTGTGAAAGCCGTCCTTCACCTAGCTTGTTGGGAAAACAAAGTTTCTTTTCAGTTGCAAACTCCACTCCATACATATATATGGGGAGGTACTAGCTCCAACTCGGTTTTACAGTGAAAACTGCAGGAACTTCAAACCGGCACTAGGAAACAGACTGAGAAACCAGAGTAAAAATTTCCCCTGCAACCCGTTCCCTTGGTGCTAGATGAACGAAAGTCTCTCCCCATGCTCAGTTCTGAGAGATAAGTGTGTGTGAAAACCATCCTTCACCTAGCTTTTTGGGAACACATAGTTTCTTTTCAGTTGCAAACTCCACTCCATACATATATATGGGGAGGTACTAGCTCCAACTCGGTTTTACAGTGAAAACTGCAGGAACTTCAAACCGGCACTAGGAAACAGACTGAGAAACCAGAGTAAAAGTTTCTCCTGCAACCCGTTCCCTTGGTGCTAGATGAACGAACGTCTCTCCACATGCTCAGTTCTGAGAGATATGTGGGTGTGAAAGCCGTCCTTCACCTAGCTTGTTGGGAACACAAAGTTTCTTTTCAGTTGCAAACTCCACTCCATGCATATATATGGGGAGGTACTAGCTCAAACTCGGTTTTACAGTGAAGAATGAAGGAACTTCAAACCGGCACTAGGAAACAGACTGAGAATCCAGAGTAAAAGTTACTCTTGCAACCGTTCCGTTATTGCTAAATGAACGAACGTCTCTCCACATGCTCAGTTCTGGGAGATAAGTGTGTGTGAAAGCCATCCTTCACCTAGCTTGTTGGGAACACAAAGTTTCTTTTCAGTTGCAAACTCCACTCCATACATATATATGGGGAGGTACTAGCTCCAACTCGGTTTTACAGTGAAAACTGCAGGAACTTCAAACCGGCACTAGGAAACAGACTGAGAATCCAGAGAAAAAGTTTCTCCTGCAACCCGTTCCCTTGGAGCTAGATGAACGAACGTCTCTCCACATGCTCAGTTCTGACAGATAAGTGTGTGTGAAAGCCATCCTTCACCTAGCTTGTTGGGAACACAAAGTTTCTTTTCAGTTGCAAACTCCACTCCATACATATATATGGGGAGGTACTAGCTCCAACTCGGTTTTACAGTGAAAACTGCGGGAACTTCAAACCGGCTCTAGGAAACAGAATGACAAACCAGAGTAAAATTTCCTCCTGCAACCCGTTCCCTTGGTGCTTGATGAACGAACGTCTCTCCACATGCTAGTTTCTAAGAAATAAGTGTGTGTGGAAGCCGTTCTTCACCGAGCTTATTGGGAACACAAAGTTTCTTTTCAGTTGCAAACTCCACTCCATACATATATATGGGGAGGTACTAGCTCCAACTCGGTTTTACAGTGAAAACTGCAGGAACTTCAAACCGGCACTAGGAAACAGACTGAGAAACCAGAGTTAAAGTTTCTCGTGCAATCCATTCCTTGGTGCTAGATGAAAGAACGTCTCTCCACATGCTCAGTTCTGAGAGTTAAGTGTGTGTGAAAGCCGTCCTTCACCTAGCTTGTTGGGAACACAAAGTTTCTTTTCAGTTGCAAACTCCCCTCCATACATATATATGGGGAGGTACTAGCTCCAACTCGGTTTTACACTGAAAACTGCAGGAACTTCAAACCGGCACTAGGAAACAGACTGAGAAACCAGAGTAAATGTTTCTCCTGCAACTCGTTCCCTTGATGCTAGATGAACGAACGTCTCTCCACATGCTGAGCTCTGAGAGATATGTGTGTGTGAAAGCCGTCCTTCACCTAGCTTGTTGGGAACACAAAGTTTCTTTTCATTTGCAAACTCCACTCCATACATATATATGGGGAGGTACTAGCTCCAACTCGGTTTTACAGTGAAAAATGCAGGAACTTCAAACCAGCACTAGGAAACAGACTGAGAAACCAGAGTTAAAGTTTCTCCTGCAATCCGTTCCCTTGGTGCTTGATGAACGAACGTCTCTCCACATGTTAGTTTCTAAGAAAAAAGTGTGTGTGCAAGCCATCCTTAACATAGCTTCTTGGGAACACAAAGTTTCTTTTCAGTTGCAAACTCCACTCCATACATATATATTGGGAGGTACTAGCTCCAACTCGGTTTTACAGTGAAATCTGCAGGAACTTCAAACCGGCACTAGGAAACAGACTGAGAATCCAGAGAAAAACTTTCCCCTGCAAACCGTTCCCTTGGTGCTAGATGAACGAACGTCTCTGCACATGCTCATTTCTGAGAGATAAGTGTGTTTGAAAGCCATCCTTCACCTAGCTTGTTGGGAACACAAAGTTTCTTTTCAGTTGCAAACTCCACTCCATACATATATATGGGGAGGTACTAGCTCCAACTCGCTTTTACAGTGAAGACTGCAGGAACTTCAAACCGGCACTAGGAAACAGACTGAGAAACCAGAGTAAAAGTTACCCCTGCAACCCGTTCTCTTGTTGCTAAATGAACGAACGTCTCTCCACATGCTCAGTTCTGGGAGATAAGTGTGTGTGAAAGCCATCCTTCACCTAGCTTGTTGGGAACACAAAGTTTCTTTTCAGTTGCAAACTCCACTCCATACATATATATGGGCAGGTACTAGCTCCAACTCGGTTTTACAGTGAAAACTGCAGGAACTTCAAACCGGCACTAGGAAACAGACTGAGAAACCAGAGTAAAAGTTTCTCCTGCAACCCGTTCCCTTGGTGCTAGATGAACGAACGTCTCTCCACATGCTCAGTTCAGAGAGATATGTGTGTGTGAAAGCCGTACTTCACCTAGCTTGTTTGGAACACAAAGTTTCTTTTCAGTTGCAAACTCCACTCCATACATATATATGGGGAGGTACTAGCTCCAACTCCATTTTACAGTGAAAACTGCAGGAACTTCAAACCGGCACTAGGAAACAGACTGAGAATCCAGAGTAAAAGTTACTCCTGCAACCCGTTCTCTTGGTGCTAAATGAACGAACGTCTCTCCACATGCTCAGTTCTGGGAGATAAGTGTGTGTGAAAGCCATCCTTCACCTAGCTTGTTTGGAACACAAAGTTTCTTTTCAGTTGCAAACTCCACTCCATACATATATATGGGCAGGTACTAGCTCCAACTCGGTTTTACAGTGAAAACTGCAGGAACTTCAAACCGGCACTAGGAAACTGACTCAAAATCCAGAGAAAAAGTTTCTCCTGCAACCTTTTCCCTTGGAGCTAAATGAACGAACGTCTCTCCACATGCTCAGTTCTGAGAGACATGTGTGTGTGGTAGCCGTCCTTCACCTAACTTGTTGGGAACACAAAGTTTCTTTTCAGTTGCAAACTCCAATCCATATATATATATGGGGAGGTACTAGCTCCAAATCGGTTTTACAGTGAAAACTGCAGGAACTTCAAACCGGCACTAGGAAACAGACTGAGAAACCAGAGTAAAAGTTTCTCCTGCAACCCGTTCCCTTTGTGCTACATGAACGAACGTCTCTCCACATGCTCAGTTCTGAGAGATAAGTGGGTGTGAAAGCCGTCCTTCACTAAGCTTGATGGGAACACAAATTTTCTTATCAGATGCAAACTCCACTCCATACATATATATGGGGATGTACTAGCTCCAACTCTGTTTTACAGTGAAAACTGCAGGAAATTCAAACCGGCACTAGGAAACAGACTGAGAATCCAGAGTAAAAGTTTCCCCTGCAACCCGTTCCATTGGTGCTAGATGAACGAACGTCTCTCCACATGCTCAGTTCTGAGAGATAAGTGTGTGTGAAAGCCGTCCTTCACCTAGCTTGTTGGGAACACAAAGTTTCTTTTCAGTTGCAAACTCCACTCCATACATATATATGGGGAGGTACTAGCTCCAACTCGGTTTTACAGTGAAAACTGCAGGAACTTCAAACCGGCACTAGGAAACAGACTGAGAAACCAGAGTAAAAGTTTCTCCTGCAACCCGTTCCCTTTGTGCTACATGAACGAACGTCTCTCCACATGCTCAGTTCTGAGAGATAAGTGTGTGAAAGCCGTCCTTCACTAAGCTTGTTGGGAACACAAATTTTCTTATCAGATGCAAACTCCACTCCATACATATATATGGGGATGTACTAGCTCCAACTCGGTTTTACAGTGAAAACTGCAGGAACTTCAAACCGGCACTAGGAAACAGACTGAGAAACCAGAGTTAAAGTTTCTCCTGCAATCCGTCCCTTGGTGCTAGATGAACGAACGTCTCTCTGCATGCTATGTTCTTAGAAATATGTGAGTGTGAAAGCCTTCCTTCACCTTGCTTGTTGGGAACACAAAGTTTCTTTTCAGTTGCAAACTCCACTCCATACATATATATGGGGAGGTACTAGCTCCAACTCGGTTTTACAGTGAAAACTGCAGGAACTTCAAGCCGGCACTAGGAAACAGACTGAGAAACCAGAGTAAAAATTTCCCCTGCAACCCGTTCCCTTGGTGCTAGATGAACGAAAGTCTCTCCCAATGCTCAGTTCTGAGAGATAAGTGTGTGTGAAAACCATCCTTCACCTAGCTTGTTGGGAACACATAGTTTCTTTCAGTTGCAAACTCCACTCCTTACATATATATGGGGAGGTACTAGCTCCAACTCGGTTTTACAGTGAAAACTGCAGGAACTTCAAACCGGCACTAGGAAACAGACTGAGAATCCAGAGTTAAAGTTTCTCTGCAAACCGTTCCCTTGGTGCTAGATGAACGAACGTCTCTCCACATGCCCAGTTCTGAGAGATATGTGGGTGTGAAAGCCGTCCTTCACCTAGCTTGTTGGGAACAGAAAGTTTCTTTTCAGTTGCAAACTCCACTCCATACTTATATATGGGGAGGTACTAGCTCAAACTCGGTTTTACAGTGAAGAATGCAGGAACTTCAAACCGGCACTAGGAAACAGACTGAGAATCCAGAGTAAAAGTTACTCTTGCAACCGTTCCCTTATTGCTAAATGAACGAACGTCTCTCCACATGCTCAGTTCTGGGAGATAAGTGTGTGTGAAAGCCATCCTTCACCTAGCTTGTTGGGAACACAAAGTTTCTTTTCAGTTGCAAACTCCACTCCATACATATATATGGGGAGGTACTAGCTCCAACTCGGTTTTACACTGAAAACTGCAGGAACTTCAAACCGGCACTAGGAAACAGACTGAGAATCCAGAGAAAAAGTTTCTCCTGCAACCCGTTCCCTTGGAGCTAGATGAACGAACGTCTCTCCACATGCTCAGTTCTGACAGATATGTGTGTGTGAAAGCCTTCCTTCACCTAGCTTGTTGGGAACACAAAGTTTTTTTCAGTTGCAAACTCCATTCCATACATATAAATGGGGAGGTACTAGCTCCAACTCGGTTTTACAGTGAAAACTGCGGGAACTTCAAACCGGCTCTAGGAAACAGACTGAGAAACCAGAGTAAAAGTTTCTCCTGCAACCCGTTCCCTTGGTGCTAGATGAACGAACGTCTCTCCACATGCTCAGTTCAGAGAGATATGTGTGTGTGAAAGCCGTCCTTCACCTATCTTGTTGGGAACACAAAGTTTCTTTTCAGTTGCAAACTCCACTCCATGCATATATATGGGGAGGTACTAGCTCCAACTCGGTTTTACAGTGAAAACTGCAGGAACTTCAAACCGGCACTGTGAAACAGACTGAGAAACCAGAGTTAAAGTTTCTCCTGCAACCCGTTCCCTTGGTGCTAGATGAATGAACGTCTCTCCAAATGCTCAGTTCTGAGAGATAAGTGTGTGTGAAAGCCGTCCTTCACCTAGCTTGTTGGGAACACAAAGTTTCTTTTCAGTTGCAAACTCCACTCCATACATATATATGGGGAGGTACTAGCTCCAACTCGATTTTACAGTGAAAACTGCAGGAACTTCAAACCGGCACTTGGAAACAGACTGAGAAACCAGAGTAAAAATTTCCCCTGCAACCCGTTCCCTTGGTGCTAGATGAACGAAAGTCTCCCCCCATGCTCAGTTCTGAGAGATAAGTGTGTGTGAAAACCATCCTTCACCTAGCTTTTTGGGAACACATAGTTTCTTTTCAGTTGCAAACTCCAATCCATACATATATATGGGGAGGTACTAGCTCCAACTCGGTTTTACAGTGAAAACTGCAGGAACTTCAAACCGGCACTAGGAAACAGACTGAGAAACCAGAGTAAAAATTTCTCCTGCAACCCGTTCCCTTGGTGCTAGATGAACGAACGTCTCTCCACATGCTCAGTTCTGAGAGATATCTGGGTGTGAAAGCCGTCCTTCACCTAGCTTGTTGGGAACACAAAGTTTCTTTTCAGTTGCAAACTCCACTCCATACATATATATGGGGAGGTACTAGCTCAAACTCGGTTTTACAGTGAAGAATGCAGGAACTTCAAACCGGCACTAGGAAACAGACTGAGAATCCAGAGTAAAAGTTACTCTTGCAACCGTTCCGTTATTGCTAAATGAACGAACGTCTCTCCACATGCTCAGTTCTGGGAGATAAGTGTGTGTGAAAGCCATCCTTCACCTAGCTTGTTGGGAACACAAAGTTTCTTTTCAGTTGCAAACTCCACTCCATACATATATATGGGGAGGTACTAGCTCCATCTCGGTTTTACAGTGAAAACTGCAGGAACTTCAAACCGGCACTAGGAAACAGACTGAGAATCCAGAGAAAAAGTTTCTCCTGCAACCCGTTCCCTTGGAGCTAGATGAACGAACGTCTCTCCACATGCTCAGTTCTGACAGATAAGTGTGTGTGAAAGCCTTCCTTCACCTAGCTTGTTGGGAACACAAAGTTTTTTTCAGTTGCAAACTCCATTCCATACATATAAATGGGGAGGTACTAGCTCCAACTCGGTTTTACAGTGAAAACTGCGGGAACTTCAACCGGCTCTAGGAAACAGACTGAGAAACCAGAGTAAAAGTTTCTCCTGCATCCCGTTCCCTAGGTGCTAGATGAATGAACGTCTCTCCAAATGCTCAGTTCTGAGAGATAAGTGTGTGTGAAAGCCGTCCTTCACCTAGCTTGTTGGGAACACAAAGTTTCTTTTCAGTTGCAAACTCCACTCCATACATATATATGGGGAGGTACTAGCTCCAACTCGATTTTACAGTGAAAACTGCAGGAACTTCAAACCGGCACTAGGAAACAGACTGAGAAACCAGTGTAAAAGTTACTACTGCAACCCGTTCCCTTGGTGCTAGATGAACGAACGTCTCTCCACATGCTCAGTTCTGAGAGATAAGTGTGTGTGAAAGCCGTCCTTCACCTAGCTTGTTGGGAACACAAAGTTTCTTTTCAGTTGCAAACTACACTCCATACATATATATGGGAAGGTACTAGCTCAAACTCGGTTTTACAGTGAAAACTGCAGGAACTTCAAACCAGCGCTTTGAAACAGAATGACAAACCAGAGTAAAATTTCCTCCTGCAACCCGTTCCCTTGGTGCTTGATGAACGAACGTCTCTCCACATGCTAGTTTCTAAGAAATAAGTGTGTGTGGAAGCCGTTCTTCACCTAGCTTATTGGGAACACAAAGTTTCTTTTCAGTTGCAAACTCCACTCCATACATATATATGGGGAGGTACTAGCTCCAACTCGGTTTTACAGTGAAAACTGCAGGAACTTCAAACCGGCACTAGGAACCAGACTGAGAAACCAGAGTTAAAGTTTCTCCTGCAATCCATTCCTTGGTGCTAGATGAAAGAACGTCTCTCCACATGCTCAGTTCTGAGAGTAAAGTGTGTGTGAAAGCCGTCCTTCACCTAGCTTGTTGGGAACACAAAGTTTCTTTTCAGTTGCAAACTCCACTCCATACATATATATGGGGAGGTACTAGCTCCAACCCGGTTTTACACTGAAAACTGCAGGAACTTCAAACCGGCACTAGGAAACAGACTGAGAAACCAGAGTAAATGTTTCTTCTGCAACTCGTTCCCTTGATGCTAGATGAACGAACGTCTCTCCACATGCTGAGCTCTGAGAGATAAGTGTGTGTGAAAGCCGTCCTTCACCTAGCTTGTTGGGAACACAAAGTTTCTTTTCAGTTGCAAACTCCACTCCATACATATATATGGGGAGGTACTAGCTCCAACTCGTTTTTACAGTGAAAAATGCAGGAACTTCAAACCAGCACTAGGAAATAGACTGAGAAACTAGAGTTAAAGTTTCTCCTGCAATCCGTTCCCTTGGTGCTTGATGAACGAAAGTCTCTCCACGTGTTAGTTTCTAAGAAAAAAGTGTGTGTGGAAGCCATCCTTCACATAGCTTCTTGGGAACACAAAGTTTCTTTTCAGTTGCAAACTCCACTCCATACATATATATTGGGAGGTACTAGCTCCAACTCGGTTTTACAGTGAAATCTGCAGGAACTTCAAACCGGCACTAGGAAACAGACTGAGAAACCAGAGTAAAACTTTCCCCTGCAAACCGTTCCCTTGGTGCTAGATGAACGAACGTCTATGCACATGCTCAGTTCTGAGAGATAAGTGTGTTTGAAAGCCATCCTTCACCTAGCTTGTTGGGAACACAAAGTTTCTTTTCAGTTGCAAACTCCACTCCATACATATATATGGGGAGGTACTAGCTCCAACTCGCTTTTACAGTGAAGACTGCAGGAACTTCAAACCGGCACTAGGAAACAGACTGAGAAACCAGAGTAAAAGTTACTCCTGCAACCCGTTCTCTTGGTGCTAAATGAACGAACGTCTCTCCACATGCTCAGTTCTGGGAGATAAGTGTGTGTGAAAGCCATCCTTCACCTAGCTTGTTGGGAACACAAAGTTTCTTTTCAGTTGCAAACTCCACTCCATACATATATATGGGCAGGTACTAGCTCCAAATCGGTTTTACAGTGAAAACTGCAGGAACTTCAAACCGGCACTAGGAAACAGACTGAGAAACCAGAGTAAAAGTTTCTCCTGCAACCCGTTCCCTTGGTGCTAGATGAACGAACGTCTCTCCACATGCTCAGTTCAGAGAGATATGTGTGTGTGAAAGCCGTACTTCAACTAGCTTGTTTGGAACACAAAGTTTCTTTTCAGTTGAAAACTCCACTCCATACATATATATGGGGAGGTACTAGCTCCAACTCCATTTTACAGTGAAAACTGCAGGAACTTCAAACCGGCACTAGGAAACAGACTGAGAATCCAGAGTAAAAGTTACTCCTGCAAACCGTTCTCTTGGTGCTAAATGAACGAACGTCTCTCCACATGCTCAGTTCTGGGAGATAAGTGTGTGTGAAAGCCATCCTTCACCTAGCTTGTTGGGAACACAAAGTTTCTTTTCAGTTGCAAACTCCACTCCATACATATATATGGGCAGGTACTAGCTCCAACTCGGTTTTACAGTGAAAACTTCAGTAACTTCAAACCGGCACTAGGAAACTGACTCAAAATACAGAGAAAAAGTTTCTCCTGCAAACTTTTCCCTTGGAGCTAAATGAACGAACGTCTCTCCACATGCTCAGTTCTGAGAGACATGTGTGTGTGGTAGCCGTCCTTCACCTAACTTGTTGGGAACACAAAGTTTCTTTTCAGTTGCAAACTCCAATCCATATATATATATGGGGAGGTACTAGCTCCAACTCGGTTTTACAGTGAAAAGTGCAGGAACTTCAAACCGGCACTAGGAAACAGACTGAGAAACCAGAGTAAAAATTTCCCCTGCAACCCGTTCCCTTGGTGCTAGATGAACGAAAGTCTCTCCCAATGCTCAGTTCTGAGAGATAAGTGTGTGTGAAAACCATCCTTCACCTAGCTTGTTGGGAACACATAGTTTCTTTTCAGTTGCAAACTCCACTCCTTACATATATATGGGGAGGTACTAGCTCCAACTCGCTTTTACAGTGAAAACTGCAGGAACTTCAAACCGGCACTAGGAAACAGACTGAGAATCCAGAGTTAAAGTTTCTCCTGCAAACCGTTCCCTTGGTGCTAGATGAACGAACGTCTCTCCACATGCTCAGTTCTGAGAGATATGTGGGTGTGAAAGCCGTCCTTCACCTAGCTTGTTGGGAACACAAAGTTTCTTTTCTGTTGCAAACTCCACTCCATACTTATATATGGGGAGGTACTAGCTCAAACTCGGTTTTACAGTGAAGAATGCAGGAACTTCAAACCGGCACTAGGAAACAGACTGAGAATCCAGAGTAAAAGTTACTCTTGCAACCGTTCCCTTATTGCTAAATGAACGAACGTCTCTCCACATGCTCAGTTCTGGGAGATAAGTGTGTGTGAAAGCCATCCTTCACCTAGCTTGTTGGGAACACAAAGTTTCTTTTCAGTTGCAAACTCCACTCCATACATATATATGGGGAGGTACTAGCTCCAACTCGGTTTTACACTGAAAACTGCAGGAACTTCAAACCGGCACTAGGAAACAGACTGAGAATCCAGAGAAAAAGTTTCTCCTGCAACCCGTTCCCTTGGAGCTAGATGAACGAACGTCTCTCCACATGCTCAGTTCTGACAGATATGTGTGTGTGAAAGCCTTCCTTCACCTAGCTTGTTGGGAACACAAAGTTTTTTTCAGTTGCAAACTCCATTCCATACATATAAATGGGGAGGTACTAGCTCCAACTCGGTTTTACAGTGAAAACTGCGGGAACTTCAAACCGGCTCTAGGAAACAGACTGAGAAACCAGAGTAAAAGTTTCTCCTGCAACCCGTTCCCTTGGAGCTAGATGAACGAACGTCTCTCCACATGCTAGGTTCTGAGAGATATGTGTGTGTGAAAGCCGTCCTTCACCTATCTTGTTGGGAACACAAAGTTTCTTTTCAGTTGCAAACTCCACTCCATGCATATATATGGGGAGGTACTAGCTCCAACTCGGTTTTACAGTGAAAACTGCAGGAACTTCAAACCGGCACTGTGAAACAGACTGAGAAACCAGAGTTAAAGTTTCTCCTGCAACCCGTTCCCTTGGTGCTAAATGAACGAACGTCTCTCCACATGCTCAGTTCTGGGAGAAAAGTGTGTGTGAAAGCCATCCTTCACCTAGCTTGTTGGGAACAAAAAGTTTCTTTTCAGTTGCAAACTCCACTCCATACATATATATGGGGAGGTACTAGCTCCAACTCCATTTTACAGTGAAAACTGCAGGAACTTCAAACCGGCACTAGGAAACAGACTGTGAATCCAGAGAAAAAGTTACACCTGCAACCCGTTCTCTTGGTGCTAAATGAACGAACGTCTCTCCATATGCTCAGTTCTGGGAGATAAGTGTGTGTGAAAGCCATCCTTCACCTAGCTTGTTGGGAACACAAAGTTTCTTTTCAGTTGCAAACTCCACTCCATACATATATATGGGCAGGTACTAGCTCCAACTCGGTTTTACAGTGAAAACTTCAGGAACTTCAAACCGGCACAAGGAAACAGACTCAAAATCCAGAGAAAAAGTTTCTCCTGCAACCCTTTCCCTTGGAGCTAGATGAACGAACGTCTCTCCACATGCTCAGTTCTGAGAGATATGTGTGTGTGAAAGCCGTCCTTCACCTAGCTTGTTGGGAACACAAAGTTTCTTTTCAGTTGCAAACTCCACTCCATACATATATATGGGGAGGTACTATCTCAAACTCGGTTTTACAGTGAAGAATGCAGGAACTTCAAACCGGCACTAGGAAACAGACTGAGAAATCAGAGAAAAAGTTACTCTTGCAACCGTTCCTTGGTGCTAAATGAACGAACGTCTCTCCACATGCTCAGTTCTGAGAGATAAGTGTGTGTGAAAGCCATCCTTCACCTAGCTTGTTGGGAACACAAAGTTTCTTTTCAGTTGCAAACTCCACTCCATACATATATATGGGGAGGTACTAGCTCCAACTCGGTTTTACACTGAAAACTGCAGGAACTTCAAACCGGCACTAGGAAACAGACTGAGAATCCAGAGAAAATGTTTCTCCTGCAACCCGTTCCCTTGGAGCTAGATGAACGAACGTCTCTCCACATGCTCAGTTCTGAGAGATAAGTGTGTGTGAAAGCCTTCGTTCACCTAGCTTGTTGGGAACACAAAGATTTTTTCAGTTGCAAACTCCATTCCATACATATAAATTGGGAGGTACTAGCTCCAACTCGGTTTTACAGTGAAAACTGCGGGAACTTCAAACCGGCACTAGGAAACAGACTGAGAAACCAGAGTAAAAGTTTCTCCTGCAACCCGTTCCCTTTGTGTTAGATGAACGAACGTCTCTCCACATGCTAAGTTCTGAGAGATAAGTGGGTGTGAAAGCCGTCCTTCACCTAGCTTGTTGGGAACACAAAGTTTCTTTTCAGATGCAAACTCCACTCCATACATATATATGGGGAGGTACTAGTTCCAACTCAGTTTTACAGTGAAAACTGCAGGATCTTCAAACCGGCACTAGGAATCAGACTGAGAATCCAGAGTAAAAGTTTCCCCTGCAACCCGTTCCATTGGTGCTAGATGAACGAACGTCTCTCCACATGCTCAGATCTGAGAGATAACTGTGTGTGAAAGCCGTCCTTAACCTAGCTTGTAGGGAACACAAAGTTTCTTTTCAGTTGCAAACTCCACTCCATACATATATATGGGGAGGTATTAGCTCCAACTCGTTTTACAGTGAAAACTGCAGGAACTTCAAACCGGCACTAGGAAACAGACTGAGAAACCAGAGTTAAAGTTTCTCCTGCAATCCGTTCCCTTGGTGCTTGATGAACGAACGTCTCTCCACATGTTAGTTTCTAAGAAATATGTGTGTGTGGAAGCCGTCCTTCACCTAGCTTCTTGGGAACACAAAGTTTCTTTTCAGTTGCAAACTCCAATCCATACATATATATTGGGAGGTACTAGCTCCAACTCGGTTTTACAGTGAAATCTGCAGGAACTTCAAACCGGCACTAGGAAACAGACTCAAAATCCAGAGAAAAAGTTTCTCCTGCAACCCTTTCCCTTGGAGCTAGATGAACGAACGTCTCTCCACATGCTCAGTTCTGAGAGACATGAGTGTGTGGTAGCCGTCCTTCACCTAACTTGTTGGGAACACAAAGTTTCTTTTCAGTTGCAAACTCCAATCCATATATATATATGGGGAGGTACTAGCTCCAAGTCGGTTTTACAGTGAAAAGTGCAGGAACTTCATACCGGCACTAGGAAACAGACTGAGAAACCAGAGTAAAAGTTTCTCCTGCAACCCGTTCCCTTTGTGCTAGATGAACGAACGTCTCTCCACATGCTCAGTTCTGAGAGATAAGTGGGTGTGAAAGCCGTCCTTCACCTAGTTTGTTGGGAACACAAAGTTTCTTTTCAGATGCAAACTCCACTCCATACATATATATGGGGAGGTACTAGCTCCAACACCGTTTTACAGTGAAAACTGCAGGATCTTCAAACCGGCACTAGGAAACAGACTGAGAATCCAGAGTAAAAGTTTCCCCTGCAACCCGTTCCATTGGTGCTAGATGAACGAACGTCTCTCCACATGCTCAGATCTGAGAGATAACTGTGTGTGAAAGCCGTCCTTAACCTAGCTTGTAGGGAACACAAAGTTTCTTTTCAGTTGCAAACTCCACTCCATACATATATATGGGGAGGTACTAGCTCCAACTCGTTTTACAGTGAAAACTGCAGGAACTTTAAACCGGCACTAGGAAACAGACTGAGAAATCAGAGTAAAAGTTACTCTAGCAACCGTTCCCTTGGTGCTAAATGAACGAACGTCTCTCCACATGCTCAGTTCTGACAGATAAGTGTGTGTGAAAGCCATCCTTCACCTAGCTTGTTGGGAACACAAAGTTTCTTTTCAGTTGCAAACTCCACTCCATATATATATACGGGGAGGTACTAGCTCCAACTCGGTTTCACAGTGAAAACTGCAGGAACTTCAAACCGGCACTAGGAAACAGACAGAGAATCCAGAGTAAAAGTTTCTCCTGCAACCAGTTCCCTTGGAGCTAGATGAACGAACGTCTCTCCACATGCTCAGTTCTGAGAGATAAGTGTGTGTGAAAGCCTTCGTTCACCTAGCTTGTTGGGAACACAAAGATTTTTTCAGTTGCAAACTCCATTCCATACATATAAATGGGGAGGTACTAGCTCCAACTCGGTTTTACAGTGAAAACTGCGGGAACTTCAAACCGGCACTAGGAAACAGACTGAGAAACCAGAGTAAAAGTTTCTCCTGCAACCCGTTCCCTTGGTGCTAGATGAACGAACGTCTCTCCGCATGCTGTGTTCTTAGAGATATGTGAGTGTGAAAACCGTCCTTCACCTAGCTTGTTGGGAACACAAAGTTTCTTTTCAGTTGCAAACTCCACTCCATACATATATATGGGGAGGTACTACCTCCAACTCGGTTTTACAGTGAAAACTGCAGGAACTTCAAACCGGCACTAGGAAACAGACTGAGAAACCAGAGTAAAAATTTCCCCTGCAACACGTTCCCTTGGTGCTAGATGAACGAACGTCTCTCCACATGCTCATTTCTAAGAGATAAGTGTGTGTGAAAACCATCCTTCACCTAGCTTGTTGGGAACACAAAGATTCTTTTCAGTTGCAAACTCCACTCCATACATATATATGGGGAGGTACTAGCTCCAACTCGGTTTTACAGTGAAAACTGCAGGAACTTCAAACCGGCACTAGGAAACAGACTGAGAAACCCGAGTAAAAGTTTCTCCTGCAACCCGTTCCCTTGGTGCTAGATGAACGAACGTCTCTCCACATGCTCAGTTCAGAGAGATATGTGTGTGTGAAAGCCGTACTTCACCTAGCTTGTTGGGAACACAAAGTTTCTTTTCAGTTGCAAACTCCACTCCATACATATATATGGGGAGGTACTATCTCAAACTCGGTTTAACAGTGAAGAATGCAGGAACTTCAAACCGGCACTAGGAAACAGACTGAGAAATCAGAGTAAAAGTTACTCTAGCAACCGTTCCCTTGGTGCTAAATGAACGAACGTCTCTCCACATGCTCAGTTCTGACAGATAAGTGTGTGTGAAAGCCATCCTTCACCTAGCTTGTTGGGAACACAAAGTTTCTTTTCAGTTGCAAACTCCACTCCATATATATATATGGGGAGGTACTAGCTCCAACTCGGTTTTACAGTGAAAACTGCAGGAACTTCAAACCGGCACTAGGAAACAGACTGAGAATCCAGAGTAAAAGTTTCTCCTGCAACCAGTTCCCTTGGAGCTAGATGAACGAACGTCTCTCCACATGCTCAGTTCTGAGAGATAAGTGTGTGTGAAAGCCTTCGTTCTCCTAGCTTGTTGGGAACACAAAGATTTTTTCAGTTGCAAACTCCATTCCATACATATAAATGGGGAGGTACTAGCTCCAACTCGGTTTTACAGTGAAAACTGCGGGAACTTCAAACCGGCACTAGGAAACAGACTGAGAAACCAGAGTAAAAGTTTCTCCTGCAACCCGTTCCCTTGGTGCTAGATGAACGAACGTCTCTCCACATGCTCAGTTCTGAGAGACATGTGTGTGTGGTAGCCGTCCTTCACTTAACTTGTTGGGAACACAAAGTTTCTTTTCAGTTGCAAACTCCAATCCATATATATATATGGGGAGGTACTAGCTTCAAGTCGGTTTTACAGTGAAAAGTGCAGGAACTTCAAACCGGCACTAGGAAACAGACTGAGAAACCAGAGTAAAAGTTTCCCTGCAACCCGTTCCATTTGGGCTAGATGAACGAACGTCTCTCCACATGCTCAGTTTTGAGAGATAAGTGGGTGTGAAAGCCGTCCTTCACCTAGCTTGTTGGGAACACAAAGTTTCTTTTCAGATGCAAACTCCACTCCATACATATATATGGGGAGGTACTAGCTCCAACTCGATTTTACAGTGAAAACTGCAGGAACTTCAAACCGGCACTAGGAAACAGACTGAGAATCCAGAGTAAAAGTTACACCTGCAACCCGTTCTCTTGGTGCTAAATGAACGAACGTCTCTCCACATGCTCAGTTCTGGGAGATAAGTGTGTGTGAAAGCCATCCTTCACCTAGCTTGTTGGGAACACAAAGATTTTTTCAGTTGCAAACTCCATTCCATACATATAAATTGGGAGGTACTAGCTCCAACTCGGTTTTACAGTGAAAACTGCGGGAACTTCAAACCGGCACTAGGAAACAGACTGAGAAACCAGAGTAAAAGTTTCTCCTGCAACCCGTTCCCTTGGTGCTAGATGAACGAACGTCTCTCCACATGCTCAGTTCTGAGAGACATGTGTGTGTGGTAGCCGTCCTTCACTTAAATTGTTGGGAACACAAAGTTTCTTTTCAGTTGCAAACTCCAATCAATATATATATATGGGGAGGTACTAGCTCCAAGTCGGTTTTACAGTGAAAAGTGCAGGAACTTCAAACCGGCACTAGGAAACAGACTGAGAAACCAGAGTAAAAGTTTCTCCTGCAACCCGTTCCCTTTGTGCTAGATTTACGAACGTCTCTCCACATGCTAAGTTCTGAGAGATAAGTGGGTGTGAAAGCCGTCCTTCACCTAGCTTGTTGGGAACACAAAGTTTCTTTTCAGATGCAAACTCCACTCCATACATATAAATGGGGAGGTACTTGCTCCAACTCAGTTTTACAGTGAAAACTGCAGGATCTTCAAACCGGCACTAGGAAACAGACTGAGAATCCAGAGTAAAAGTTTCCCCTGCAACCCGTTCCATTGGTGCTAGATGAACGAACGTCTCTCCACATGCTCTGATCTGAGAGATAACTGTGTGTGAAAGCCGTCCTTAACCTAGCTTGTAGGGAACACAAAGTTTCTTTTCAGTTGCAAACTCCACTCCATACATATATATGGGGAGGTACTAGCTCCAACTCGTTTTACAGTGAAAACTGCAGGAACTTCAAACCGGCACTAGGAAACAGACTGAGAAACCAGAGTTAAAGTTTCTCCTGCAATCCGTTCCCTTGGTGCTTGATGAACGAACGTCTCTCCACATGTTAGTTTCTAAGAAATAAGTGTGTGTGTAAGCCGTCCTTCACCTAGCTTCTTGGGAACACAAAGTTTCTTTTCAGATGC
Source organism: Camelus bactrianus (assembly GCF_048773025.1). Lineage (NCBI taxonomy): Eukaryota > Metazoa > Chordata > Mammalia > Artiodactyla > Camelidae > Camelus > Camelus bactrianus. Next base: position 37,228,565 of record NC_133561.1, on the reverse strand, counting down.
AAACTCCACTCCATACATATATATGGGGAGGTACTAGCTCCAACTAAGTTTTACAGTGAAAACTGCAGGATCTTCAAACCGGCACTAGGAAACAGACTGAGAATCCAGAGTAAAAGTTTCCCCTGCAACCCGTTCCATTGGTGCTAGATGAACGAACGTCTCTCCACATGCTCAGATCTGAGAGATAACTGTGTGTGAAAGCCGTCCTTAACATAGCTTGTAGGGAACACAAAGTTTCTTTTCAGTTGCAAACTCCACTCCATACATATATATGGGGAGGTACTAGCTCCAACTCGTTTTACAGTGAAAACTGCAGGAACTTCAAACCGGCACTAGGAAACAGACTGAGAAACCAGAGTTAAAGTTTCTCCTGCAATCCGTTCCCTTGGTGCTAGATGAACGAACGTCTCTCCGCATGCTGTGTTCTTAGAGATATGTGAGTGTGAAAACCGTCCTTCATCTAGCTTGTTGGGAACACAAAGTTTCTTTTCAGATGCAAACTCCACTCCATACATATATATGGGGAGGTACTACCTCCAACTCGGTTTTACAGTGAAAACTGCAGGAACTTCAAACCGGCACTAGGAAACAGACTGAGAAACCAGAGTAAAAATTTCCCCTGCAACACGTTCCCTTGGTGCTAGATGAACGAACGTCTCTCCCCATGCTCATTTCTGAGAGATAAGTGTGTGTGAAAACCATCCTTCACCTAGCTTGTTGGGAACACAAAGTTTCTTTTCAGTTGCAAACTCCACTCCATACATATATATGGGGAGGTACTAGCTCCAACTCGGTTTTACAGTGAAAACTGCAGGAAATTCAAACAGGCACTAGGAAACAGACTGAGAAACCAGAGTAAAAGTTTCTCCTGCAACCCGTTCCCTTGGTGCTAGATGAACGAACGTCTCTCCACATGCTCAGTTCAGAGAGATATGTGTGTGTGAAAGCCGTGCTTCACCTAGCTTGTTGGGAACACAAAAGTTTCTTTTCAGTTGCAAACTCCACTCCATACATATATATGGGGAGGTACTATCTCAAACTCGGTTTAACAGTGAAGAATGCAGGAACTTCAAACCGGCACTAGGAAACAGACTGAGAAATCAGAGTAAAAGTTACTCTAGCAACCGTTCCCTTGGTGCTAAATGAACGAACGTCTCTCCAAATGCTCAGTTCTGAGAGACATGTGTGTGTGGTAGCCGTCCTTCACTTAAATTGTTGGGAACACAAAGTTTCTTTTCAGTTGCAAACTCCAATCAATATATATATATGGGGAGGAACTAGCTCCAAGTCGGTTTTACAGTGAAAAGTGCAGGAACTTCAAACCGGCACTAGGAAACAGACTGAGAAACCAGAGTAAAAGTTTCTCCTGCAACCCGTTCCCTTTGTGCTAGATTTACGAACGTCTCTCCACATGCTAAGTTCTGAGAGATAAGTGGGTGTGAAAGCCGTCCTTCACCTAGCTTGTTGGGAACACAAAGTTTCTTTTCAGATGCAAACTCCACTCCATACATATATATGGGGAGGTACTTGCTCCAACTCAGTTTTACAGTGAAAACTGCAGGATCTTCAAACCGGCACTAGGAAACAGACTGAGAATCCAGAGTAAAAGTTTCCCCTGCAACCCGTTCCATTGGTGCTAGATGAACGAACGTCTCTACACATGCTCTGATCTGAGAGATAACTGTGTGTGAAAGCCGTCCTTAACCTAGCTTGTAGGGAACACAAAGTTTCTTTTCAGTTGCAAACTCCACTCCATACATATATATGGGGAGGTACTAGCTCCAACTCGTTTTACAGTGAAAACTGCAGGAACTTCAAACCGGCACTAGGAAACAGACTGAGAAACCAGAGTTAAAGTTTCTCCTGCAATCCGTTCCCTTGGTGCTTGATGAACGAACGTCTCTCCACATGTTAGTTTCTAAGAAATAAGTGTGTGTGGAAGCCGTCCTTCACCTAGCTTCTTGGGAACACAAAGTTTCTTTTCAGATGCAAACTCCACTCCATACATATATATGGGGAGGTACTAGCTCCAACTAAGTTTTACAGTGAAAACTGCAGGATCTTCAAACCGGCACTAGGAAACAGACTGAGAATCCAGAGTAAAAGTTTCCCCTGCAACCCGTTCCATTGGTGCTAGATGAACGAACGTCTCTCCACATGCTCAGATCTGAGAGATAACTGTGTGTGAAAGCCGTCCTTAACCTAGCTTGTAGGGAACACAAAGTTTCTTTTCAGTTGCAAACTCCACTCCATACATATATATGGGGAGGTACTAGCTCCAACTCGTTTTACAGTGAAAACTGCAGGAACTTCAAACCGGCACTAGGAAACAGACTGAGAAACCAGAGTTAAAGTTTCTCCTGCAATCCGTTCCCTTGGTGCTAGATGAACGAACGTCTCTCCGCATGCTGTGTTCTTAGAGATATGTGAGTGTGAAAACCGTCCTTCATCTAGCTTGTTGGGAACACAAAGTTTCTTTTCAGATGCAAACTCCACTCCATACATATATATGGGGAGGTACTAGCTCCAACTCGGTTTTACAGTGAAAACTGCAGGAACTTCAAACCGGCACTAGGAAACAGACTGAGAAACCAGAGTAAAAATTTCCCCTGCAACACGTTCCCTTGGTGCTAGATGAACGAACGTCTCTCCCCATGCTCATTTCTGAGAGATAAGTGTGTGTGAAAACCATCCTTCACCTAGCTTGTTGGGAACACAAAGTTTCTTTTCAGTTGCAAACTCCACTCCATACATATATATGGGGAGGTACTAGCTCCAACTCGGTTTTACAGTGAAAACTGCAGGAAATTCAAACCGGCACTAGGAAACAGACTGAGAAACCAGAGTAAAAGTTTCTCCTGCAACCCGTTCCCTTGGTGCTAGATGAACGAACGTCTCTCCACATGCTCAGTTCAGAGAGATATGTGTGTGTGAAAGCCGTGCTTCACCTAGCTTGTTGGGAACACAAAGTTTCTTTTCAGTTGCAAACTCCACTCAGTACATATATATGGGGAGGTACTATCTCAAACTCGGTTTAACAGTGAAGAATGCAGGAACTTCAAACCGGCACTAGGAAACAGACTGAGAAATCAGAGTAAAAGTTACTCTAGCAACCGTTCCCTTGGTGCTAAATGAACGAACGTCTCTCCACATGCTCAGTTCTGACAGATAAGTGTGTGTGAAAGCCATCCTTCACCTAGCTTGTTGGGAACACAAAGTTTCTTTTCAGTTGCAAACCCCACTCCATATATATATATGGGGAGGTACTAGCTCCAACTCGGTTTTACACTGAAAACTGCAGGAACTTCAAACCGGCACTAGGAAACAGACTGAGAATCCAAAGAAAAAGTTTCTCCTGCAACCAGTTCCCTTGGAGCTAGATGAACGAACGTCTCTCCACATGCTCAGTTCTGAGAGATAAGTGTGTGTGAAAGCCTTCGTTCACCTAGCTTGTTGGGAACACAAAGATTTTTTCAGTTGCAAACTCTATTCCTTACATATAAATGGGAAGGTACTAGCTCCAACTCGGTTTTACAGTGAAAACTGCGGGAACTTCAAACCGGCACTAGGAAACAGACTGAGAAACCAGAGTAAAAGTTACTCCTGCAACCCGTTCCCTTGGTGCTAGATGAACGAACGTCTCTCCACTTGCTCAGTTCTGAGAGACATGTGTGTGTGGTAGCCGTTCTTCACTTAACTTGTTGGGAACACAAAGTTTCTTTTCAGTTGCAAACTCCAATCCATATATATATATGGGGAGGTACTAGCTCCAAGTCGGTTTTACAGTGAAAAGTGCAGGAACTTGAAACCGGCACTAGGAAACAGACTGAGAAACCAGAGTAAATGTTTCCCTGCAACCCGTTCCCTTTGGGCTAGATGAACGAACGTCTCTCCACATGCTCAGTTCTGAGAGATAATTGGGTGTGAAAGCCGTCCTTCACCTAGCTTGTTGGGAACACAAAGTTTCTTTTCAGATGCAAACTCCACTCCATACATATATATGGGGAGGTACTAGCTCCAACTCGATTTTACAGTGAAAACTGCAGAAACTTCAAACCGGCACTAGGAAACAGACTGAGAATCCAGAGTAAAAGTTTCCCCTGCAACCCGTTCCATTGGTGCTAGATGAACGAACGTCTCTCCACATGCTCTGATCTGAGAGATAACTGTGTGTGAAAGCCGTCCTTAACCTAGCTTGTAGGGAACACAAAGTTTCTTTTCAGTTGCAAACTCCACTCCATACATATATATGGGGAGGTACTAGCTCCAACTCGTTTTACAGTGAAAACTGCAGGAACTTCAAACCGGCACTAGGAAACAGACTGAGAAACCAGAGTTAAAGTTTCTCCTGCAATCCGTTCCCTTGGTGCTTGATGAACGAACGTCTCTCCACATGTTAGTTTCTAAGAAATAAGTGTGTGTGTAAGCCGTCCTTCACCTAGCTTCTTGGGAACACAAAGTTTCTTTTCAGATGCAAACTCCACTCCATACATATATATGGGGAGGTACTAGCTCCAACTAAGTTTTACAGTGAAAACTGCAGGATCTTCAAACCGGCACTAGGAAACAGACTGAGAATCCAGAGTAAAAGTTTCCCCTGCAACCCGTTCCATTGGTGCTAGATGAACGAACGTCTCTCCACATGCTCAGATCTGAGAGATAACTGTGTGTGAAAGCCGTCCTTAACATAGCTTGTAGGGAACACAAAGTTTCTTTTCAGTTGCAAACTCCACTCCATACATATATATGGGGAGGTACTAGCTCCAACTCGTTTTACAGTGAAAACTGCAGGAACTTCAAACCGGCACTAGGAAACAGACTGAGAAACCAGAGTTAAAGTTTCTCCTGCAATCCGTTCCCTTGGTGCTAGATGAACGAACGTCTCTCCGCATGCTGTGTTCTTAGAGATATGTGAGTGTGAAAACCGTCCTTCATCTAGCTTGTTGGGAACACAAAGTTTCTTTTCAGATGCAAACTCCACTCCATACATATATATGGGGAGGTACTACCTCCAACTCGGTTTTACAGTGAAAACTGCAGGAACTTCAAACCGGCACTAGGAAACAGACTGAGAAACCAGAGTAAAAATTTCCCCTGCAACACGTTCCCTTGGTGCTAGATGAACGAACGTCTCTCCCCATGCTCATTTCTGAGAGATAAGTGTGTGTGAAAACCATCCTTCACCTAGCTTGTTGGGAACACAAAGTTTCTTTTCAGTTGCAAACTCCACTCCATACATATATATGGGGAGGTACTAGCTCCAACTCGGTTTTACAGTGAAAACTGCAGGAAATTCAAACAGGCACTAGGAAACAGACTGAGAAACCAGAGTAAAAGTTTCTCCTGCAACCCGTTCCCTTGGTGCTAGATGAACGAACGTCTCTCCACATGCTCAGTTCAGAGAGATATGTGTGTGTGAAAGCCGTGCTTCACCTAGCTTGTTGGGAACACAAAAGTTTCTTTTCAGTTGCAAACTCCACTCCATACATATATATGGGGAGGTACTATCTCAAACTCGGTTTAACAGTGAAGAATGCAGGAACTTCAAACCGGCACTAGGAAACAGACTGAGAAATCAGAGTAAAAGTTACTCTAGCAACCGTTCCCTTGGTGCTAAATGAACGAACGTCTCTCCAAATGCTCAGTTCTGAGAGACATGTGTGTGTGGTAGCCGTCCTTCACTTAAATTGTTGGGAACACAAAGTTTCTTTTCAGTTGCAAACTCCAATCAATATATATATATGGGGAGGAACTAGCTCCAAGTCGGTTTTACAGTGAAAAGTGCAGGAACTTCAAACCGGCACTAGGAAACAGACTGAGAAACCAGAGTAAAAGTTTCTCCTGCAACCCGTTCCCTTTGTGCTAGATTTACGAACGTCTCTCCACATGCTAAGTTCTGAGAGATAAGTGGGTGTGAAAGCCGTCCTTCACCTAGCTTGTTGGGAACACAAAGTTTCTTTTCAGATGCAAACTCCACTCCATACATATATATGGGGAGGTACTTGCTCCAACTCAGTTTTACAGTGAAAACTGCAGGATCTTCAAACCGGCACTAGGAAACAGACTGAGAATCCAGAGTAAAAGTTTCCCCTGCAACCCGTTCCATTGGTGCTAGATGAACGAACGTCTCTACACATGCTCTGATCTGAGAGATAACTGTGTGTGAAAGCCGTCCTTAACCTAGCTTGTAGGGAACACAAAGTTTCTTTTCAGTTGCAAACTCCACTCCATACATATATATGGGGAGGTACTAGCTCCAACTCGTTTTACAGTGAAAACTGCAGGAACTTCAAACCGGCACTAGGAAACAGACTGAGAAACCAGAGTTAAAGTTTCTCCTGCAATCCGTTCCCTTGGTGCTTGATGAACGAACGTCTCTCCACATGTTAGTTTCTAAGAAATAAGTGTGTGTGGAAGCCGTCCTTCACCTAGCTTCTTGGGAACACAAAGTTTCTTTTCAGATGCAAACTCCACTCCATACATATATATGGGGAGGTACTAGCTCCAACTAAGTTTTACAGTGAAAACTGCAGGATCTTCAAACCGGCACTAGGAAACAGACTGAGAATCCAGAGTAAAAGTTTCCCCTGCAACCCGTTCCATTGGTGCTAGATGAACGAACGTCTCTCCACATGCTCAGATCTGAGAGATAACTGTGTGTGAAAGCCGTCCTTAACCTAGCTTGTAGGGAACACAAAGTTTCTTTTCAGTTGCAAACTCCACTCCATACATATATATGGGGAGGTACTAGCTCCAACTCGTTTTACAGTGAAAACTGCAGGAACTTCAAACCGGCACTAGGAAACAGACTGAGAAACCAGAGTTAAAGTTTCTCCTGCAATCCGTTCCCTTGGTGCTAGATGAACGAACGTCTCTCCGCATGCTGTGTTCTTAGAGATATGTGAGTGTGAAAACCGTCCTTCATCTAGCTTGTTGGGAACACAAAGTTTCTTTTCAGATGCAAACTCCACTCCATACATATATATGGGGAGGTACTAGCTCCAACTCGGTTTTACAGTGAAAACTGCAGGAACTTCAAACCGGCACTAGGAAACAGACTGAGAAACCAGAGTAAAAATTTCCCCTGCAACACGTTCCCTTGGTGCTAGATGAACGAACGTCTCTCCCCATGCTCATTTCTGAGAGATAAGTGTGTGTGAAAACCATCCTTCACCTAGCTTGTTGGGAACACAAAGTTTCTTTTCAGTTGCAAACTCCACTCCATACATATATATGGGGAGGTACTAGCTCCAACTCGGTTTTACAGTGAAAACTGCAGGAAATTCAAACCGGCACTAGGAAACAGACTGAGAAACCAGAGTAAAAGTTTCTCCTGCAACCCGTTCCCTTGGTGCTAGATGAACGAACGTCTCTCCACATGCTCAGTTCAGAGAGATATGTGTGTGTGAAAGCCGTGCTTCACCTAGCTTGTTGGGAACACAAAGTTTCTTTTCAGTTGCAAACTCCACTCAGTACATATATATGGGGAGGTACTATCTCAAACTCGGTTTAACAGTGAAGAATGCAGGAACTTCAAACCGGCACTAGGAAACAGACTGAGAAATCAGAGTAAAAGTTACTCTAGCAACCGTTCCCTTGGTGCTAAATGAACGAACGTCTCTCCACATGCTCAGTTCTGACAGATAAGTGTGTGTGAAAGCCATCCTTCACCTAGCTTGTTGGGAACACAAAGTTTCTTTTCAGTTGCAAACCCCACTCCATATATATATATGGGGAGGTACTAGCTCCAACTCGGTTTTACACTGAAAACTGCAGGAACTTCAAACCGGCACTAGGAAACAGACTGAGAATCCAAAGAAAAAGTTTCTCCTGCAACCAGTTCCCTTGGAGCTAGATGAACGAACGTCTCTCCACATGCTCAGTTCTGAGAGATAAGTGTGTGTGAAAGCCTTCGTTCACCTAGCTTGTTGGGAACACAAAGATTTTTTCAGTTGCAAACTCTATTCCTTACATATAAATGGGAAGGTACTAGCTCCAACTCGGTTTTACAGTGAAAACTGCGGGAACTTCAAACCGGCACTAGGAAACAGACTGAGAAACCAGAGTAAAAGTTACTCCTGCAACCCGTTCCCTTGGTGCTAGATGAACGAACGTCTCTCCACTTGCTCAGTTCTGAGAGACATGTGTGTGTGGTAGCCGTTCTTCACTTAACTTGTTGGGAACACAAAGTTTCTTTTCAGTTGCAAACTCCAATCCATATATATATATGGGGAGGTACTAGCTCCAAGTCGGTTTTACAGTGAAAAGTGCAGGAACTTGAAACCGGCACTAGGAAACAGACTGAGAAACCAGAGTAAAAGTTTCCCTGCAACCCGTTCCCTTTGGGCTAGATGAACGAACGTCTCTCCACATGCTCAGTTCTGAGAGATAATTGGGTGTGAAAGCCGTCCTTCACCTAGCTTGTTGGGAACACAAAGTTTCTTTTCAGATGCAAACTCCACTCCATACATATATATGGGGAGGTACTAGCTCCAACTCGATTTTACAGTGAAAACTGCAGAAACTTCAAACCGGCACTAGGAAACAGACTGAGAATCCAGAGTAAAAGTTACTCCTGCAACCCGTTCTCTTGGTGCTAAATGAACGAACGTCTCTCCACATGCTCAGTTCTGGGAGATAAGTGTGTGTGAAAGCCATCCTTCACCTAGCTTGTTGGGAACACAAAGATTTTTTCAGTTGCAAATTCCATTCCATACATATAAATTGGGAGGTACTAGCTCCAACTCGGTTTTACAGTGAAAACTGCGGGAACTTCAAACCGGCACTAGGAAACAGACTGAGAAACCAGAGTAAAAGTTTCTCCTGCAACCCGTTCCCTTGGTGCTAGATGAACGAACGTCTCTCCACATGCTCAGTTCTGAGAGACATGTGTGTGTGGTAGCCGTCCTTCACTTAACTTGTTGGGAACACAAAGTTTCTTTTCAGTTGCAAACTCCAATCCATATATATATATGGGGAGGTAGTAGCTCCAAGTCGGTTTTACAGTGAAAAGTGCAGGAACTTCAAACCGGCACTAGGAAACAGACTGAGAAACCAGAGTAAAAGTTTCTCCTGCAACCCGTTCCCTTTGTGCTAGATTTACGAACGTCTCTCCACATGCTAAGTTCTGAGAGATAAGTGGGTGTGAAAGCCGTCCTTCACCTAGCTTGTTGGGAACACAAAGTTTCTTTTCAGATGCAAACTCCACTCCATACATATATATGGGGAGGTACTTGCTCCAACTCAGTTTTACAGTGAAAACTGCAGGATCTTCAAACCGGCACTAGGAAACAGACTGAGAATCCAGAGTAAAAGTTTCCCCTGCAACCCGTTCCATTGGTGCTAGATGAACGAACGTCTCTCCACATGCTCAGATCTGAGAGATAACTGTGTGTGAAAGCCGTCCTTAACCTAGCTTGTAGGGAACACAAAGTTTCTTTTCAGTTGCAAACTCCACTCCATACATATATATGGGGAGGTACTAGCTCCAACTCGTTTTACAGTGAAAACTGCAGGAACTTCAAACCGGCACTAGGAAACAGACTGAGAAACCAGAGTTAATGTTTCTCCTGCAATCCGTTCCCTTGGTGCTTGATGAACGAACGTCTCTCCACATGTTAGTTTCTAAGAAATAAGTGTGTGTGGAAGCCGTCCTTCAACTAGCTTCTTGGGAACACAAAGTTTCTTTTCAGTTGCAAACTCCACTCCATACATATATATTGGGAGGTACTAGCTCCAACTCGGTTTTACAGTGAAATCTGCAGGAACTTCAAACCGGCACTAGGAAACAGACTCAAAATCCAGAGAAAAAGTTTCTCCTGCAACCCTTTCCCTTGGAGCTAGATGAACGAACGTCTCTCCACATGCTCAGTTCTGAGAGACATGAGTGTGTGGTAGCCGTCCTTCACCTAACTTGTTGGGAACACAAAGTTTCTTTTCAGTTGCAAACTCCAATCCATATATATATATGGGGAGGTACTAGCTCCAAGTCGGTTTTACAGTGAAAAGTGCAGGAACTTCAAACCGGCACTAGGAAACAGACTGAGAAACCAGAGTAAAAGTTTCTCCTGCAACCCGTTCCCTTTGTGCTAGATGAACGAACGTCTCTCCACATGCTCAGTTCTGAGAGATAAGTGGGTGTGAAAGCCGTCCTTCACCTAGTTTGTTGGGAACACAAAGTTTCTTTTCAGATGCAAACTCCACTCCATACATATATATGGGGAGGTACTAGCTCCAACACCGTTTTACAGTGAAAACTGCAGGATTTTCAAACCGGCACTAGGAAGCAGACTGAGAATCCAGAGTAAAAGTTTCCCCTTCAACCCGTTCCATTGGTGCTAGATGAACGAACGTCTCTCCACATGCTCAGATCTGAGAGATAACTGTGTGTGAAAGCCGTCCTTAACCTAGCTTGTAGGGAACACAAAGATTCTTTTCAGTTGCAAACTCCACTCCATACATATATATGGGGAGGTACTAGCTCCAACTCGTTTTACAGTGAAAACTGCAGGAACTTCAAACCGGCACTAGGAAACAGACTGAGAAACCAGAGTTAAAGTTTCTCCTGCAATCCGTTCCCTTGGTGCTAGATGAACGAACGTCTCTCCGCATGCTGTGTTCTTAGAGATATGTGAGTGTGAAAACCGTCCTTCACCTAGCTTGTTGGGAACACAAAGTTTCTTTTCAGTTGCAAACTCCACTCCATACATATATATGGGGAGGTACTACCTCCAACTCGGTTTTACAGTGAAAACTGCAGGAACTTCAAACCGGCACTAGGAAACAGACTGAGAAACCAGAGCAAAAATTTCCCCTGCAACACGTTCCCTTGGTGCTAGATGAACGAACGTCTCTCCCCATGCTCATTTCTGAGAGATAAGTGTGTGTGAAAACCATCCTTCACCTAGCTTGTTGGGAACACAAAGTTTCTTTTCAGTTGCAAACTCCACTCCATACATATATATGGGGAGGTACTAGCTCCAACTCGGTTTTACAGTGAAAACTGCAGGAACTTCAAACCGGCACTAGGAAACAGACTGAGAATCCAGATTAAAAGTTTCCCCTGCAACCCGTTCCATTGGTGCTAGATGAACGAACGTCTCTCCACATGCTCAGATCTGAGAGATAACTGTGTGTGAAAGCCGTCCTTAACCTAGCTTGTAGGGAACACAAATTTTCTTTTCAGTTGCAAACTCCACTCCATACATATATATGGGGAGGTACTATCTCCAACTCGTTTTACAGTGAAAACTGCAGGAACTTCAAACCGGCACTAGGAAACAGACTGAGAAACCAGAGTTAAAGTTTCTCCTGCAATCCGTTCCCTTGGTGCTTGATGAACGAACGTCTCTCCACATGTTAGTTTCTAAGAAATAAGTGTGTGTGGAAGCCTTCCTTCACCTAGCTTCTTGGGAACACAAAGTTTCTTTTCAGTTGCAAACTCCACTCCATACATATATATTGGGAGGTACTAGCTCCAACTCGGTTTTACAGTGAAATCTGCAGGAACTTCAAACCGGCACTAGGAAACAGACTGAGAATCCAGAGTAAAAGATTATCCTGCAACCCGTTCCCTTGGTGCTAGATGAACGAACGTCTCTCCACATGCTCAGTTCTGAGAGATAAGTGTGTGTGAAAGCCGTCTTTCACCTAGCTTGTTGGGAATACAAAGTTTCTTTTCAGTTGCAAACTCCACTCCATACATATATATGGGAAGGTACTAGCTCCAACTCGGATTTACAGTGAAAACTGCAGGAACTTCAAACCGGCACTAGGAAACAGACTGAGAATCCAGAGTAAAAGTTTCTACTGCAACCCGTTCCGTTGGTGCTAGAAGAATGAACGTCTCTCCACATGCTCAGTTCTGAGAGATAATTGTGTTTGAAAGCCGTCCTTCACCTAGCTTGTTGGGAACACAAATTTTTTTTCAGTTGCAAAATCCATTCCATACATATATATGGGGAGGTACTAGCTCCAACTCGGTTTTACAGTGAAAACTGCAGGAACTTCAAACCGGCACTAGGAAACAGACTGAGAAACTAGAGTAAAACTTTCTCCTGCAACGCGTTCCCTTGGTGCTAGATGAACGAACGTCTCTCCACATGCTCAGTTCAGAGAGATATGTGTGTGTGAAAGCCGTTCTTCACCTAGCTTGTTGGGAACACAAAGTTTCTTTTCAGTTGCAAACTCCACTCCATACATATATATGGGGAGGTACTATCTCAAACTCGGTTTTACAGTGAAGAATGCAGGAACTTCAAACCGGCACTAGGAAACAGACTGAGAAATCAGAGTAAAAGTTACTCTTGCAACCGTTCCCTTGGTGCTAAATGAACGAACGTCTCTCCACATGCTCAGTTCTGAGAGATAAGTGTGTGTGAAAGCCATCCTTCACCTAGCTTTTTGGGAACACAAAGTTTCTTTTCAGTTGCAAACTCCACTCCATACATATATATGGGGAGGTACTAGCTGCAACTCGGTTTTACACTGAAAACTGCAGGAACTTCAAACCGGCACTAGGAAACAGACTGAGAATCCAGAGAAAAAGTTTCTCCTGCAAACACTTCCCTTGGAGCTAGATGAACGAACGTCTCTCCACATGCTCAGTTCTGAGAGATAAGTGTGTGTGAAAGCCTTCGTTCACCTAGCTTGTTGGGAACACAAAGATTTTTTCAGTTGCAAACTCCATTCCATACATATAAATGTGGAGGTACTAGCTCCAACTCGGTTTTACAGTGAAAACTGCGGGAACTTCAAACCGGCACTAGGAAACAGACTGAGAAACCAGAGTAAAAGTTTCTCCTGCAACCCGTTCCCTTGGTGCTAGATGAACGAACGTCTCTCCGCATGCTATGTTCTTAGAGATATGTGAGTGTGAAAGCCGTCCTTCACTTAGCTTGTTGGGAACACAAAGTTTCTTTTCAGTTGCAAACTCCACTCCATACATATATATGGGGAGGTACAAGCTCCAACTCGGTTTTACAGTGAAAACTGCAGGAACTTCAAACCGGCACTAGGAAACAGACTGAGAAACCAGAGTAAAAATTTCCCCTGCAACCCGTTCCCTTGGTGCTAGATGAACGAAAGTCTCTCCCCATGCTCAGTTCTGAGAGATAAGTGTGTGTGAAAACCATTCTTCACCTAGCTTGTTGGGAACACAAAGTTTCTTTTCAGTTGCAAACTCCACTCCATACATATATATGGGGAGGTACTAGCTCCAACTCGGTTTTACAGTGAAAACTGCAGGAACTTCAAACCGGCACTAGGAAACAGACTGAGAAACCAGAGTAAAAGTTTCTCCTGCAAACCGTTCCCTTGGTGCTAGATGAACGAACGTCTCTCCACATGCTCAGTTCAGAGAGATATGTGTGTGTGAAAGCCGTCCTTCACCTAGCTTGTTGGGAACACAAAGTTTCTTTTCATTTGCAAACTCCACTCCATACATATATATTTGGAGGTACTAGCTCCAACTCGGTTTTACAGTGAAGAATGCAGGAACTTCAAACCGGCACTAGGAAACAGACTGAGAATTCAGAGTAAAAGTTACTCTTGCAACAGTTCCCTTTGTGCTAAATGAACGAACGTCTCTCCACATGCTCAGTTCTGACAGATAAGTGTGTGTGAAAGCCATCCTTCACCTAGCTTGTTGGGAACACAAAGTTTCTTTTCAGTTGCAAAATCCACTCCATACATATATATGGGGAGGTACTAGCTCCAACTCCGTTTTACACTGAAAAATGCAGGAACTTCAAACCGGCACTAGGAAACAGACTGAGAATCCAGAGAAAAGTTTCTCCTGCAACCCGTTCCATTGGTGCTAGATGAATGAACGTCTCTCCACATGCTAGGTTCTGAGAGATATGTGTGTGTGAAAGCCGTCCTTCACCTAGCTTGTTGGGAACACAAAGTTTCTTTTCAGTTGCAAACTCCACTCCATACATATATATGGGGAGGTACTAGCTCCAACTCGGTTTTACAGTGAAAACTGCAGGAACTTCAAACAAGCACTTTGAAACAGAATGACAAACCAGAGTAAAAGTTACTCCTGCAACCCGTTCCCTTGGTGCTTGATGAACGAACGTCTCTCCACATTTTAGTTTCTAAGAAATAAGTGTGTGTGGAAGCCGTCCTTCATCTAGCTTGTTGGAAACACAAAGTTTTTTTCAGTTGCAAACTCCATCCATATATATATATGGGGAGGTTCTAGCTCCAACTCGGTTTTACAGTGAAAACTGCAGGAACTTCAAACCGGCACTACGAAATAGACTGAGAATCCAGAGAAAAGTTTTCCTGCAACCCGTTCCCTTGGAGCTAGATGAACGAACGTCTCTCCACATGCTCAGTTCTGAGAGATAAGTGTGTGTGAAAGCCTTCCTTCACCTAGCTTGTTGGGAACACAAAGATTTTTTCAGTTGCAAACTCCATTCCATACATATAAATTGGGAGGTACTAGCTCCAACTCTGTTTTACAGTGAAAACTGCGGGAACTTCAAACCGGCACTAGGAAACAGACTGAGAAACCAGAGTAAAAGTTTCCCCTGCAACCCGTTCCCTTGGTGCTAGATGAACGAACGTCTCTCCACATGCTCAGTTCTGAGAGAGAAGTGTGTGTGAAAACCGTCCTTCACCTAGCTTGTTGGGAACACAAAGTTTCTTTTAAGTTGCAAACTCCACTCCATACATATATATGGGAAGGTACTAGCTCCAACTCGGTTTTACAGTGAAAACTGCTGGAACTTCAAACCGGCACTAGGAAACAGACTCAGAATTCAGAGTAAAAGTTTCCCCTGCAACCCGTTCCCTTGGTGCTAGATGAACGAACGTCTCTCCACATGCTCATTTCTGAGAGATAAGTGTGTGTGAAAGCCGTCCTTCACCTAGCTTGTTGGGAACACAAAGTTTCTTTTCAGTTGCAAACTCCACTCCATACATATATATGGGGAGGTACTAGCTCCAACTCGGTTTTACAGTGAAAACTGCAGGTATTTCAAAACGGCACTAGGAAACAGACTGAGAATCCAGAGTAAAAGTTTCTCCTGCAACCCGTTCCCTTGGTGCTAGATGAACGAACGTCTCTCCACATGCTCAGTTCTGAGAGATAAGTGTGTGTGAAAGCCGTCCTTCACCTAGCTTTTGGGGAAAACAAAATTTCTTTTCATTTGCAAACTCCACTCCATACATAAATATGGGGAGGTACTAGCTCCAACTCGGTTTTACAGTGAAAACTGCAGGAACTTCAAACCGGCACTAGGAAACAGACTGAGAATCCAGAGTAAAAGTTACTCCAACAACCCGTTCCCTTGGTGCTAGATGAACGATCGTCTCTCCACATGTTCAGTTCTGACAGATAAGTGTGTGTGAAAGCCGTCCTTCACCTAGCTTGTTGGGAACACAAAGTTTCTTTTCAGTTGCAAACTCCACTCCATACATATATATGGGGAGGTACTAGCTCCAAATCTGTTTTACAGTGAAAACTGCAGGAACTTCAAACCGGCACTAGGAAACAGACTGAGAAACCAGAGTAAAAGATTCTCCTGCAACCCGTTCCCTTGGTGCTAGATGAACGAACGTCTCTCCACATGCTTAGTTCTGATAGATAAGTGTGTATGAAAGCCGTTCTTCACCTAGCTTGTTGGGAACACAAAGTTTCTTTTCAGTTGCCAACTCCACTCCATACATATATATGGGCAGGTACTAGCTCCAACTCGGTTTTACAGTGAAAACTGCAGGTATTTCAAAACGACACTAGGAAACAGACTGAGAATCCAGAGTAAAAGTTTCTCCTGCAACCCGTTCCCTTGGTGCTAGATGAACGAACGTCTCTCCACATGCTCAGTTCTGAGAGATAAGTGTGTGTGAAAGCCGTCCTTCACCTAGCTTTTGGGGAAAACAAAATTTCTTTTCATTTGCAAACTCCACTCCATACATAAATATGGGGAGGTACTAGCTCCAACTCGGTTTTACAGTGAAAACTGCAGGAACTTCAAACCGGCACTAGGAAACAGACTGAGAATCCAGAGTAAAAGTTACTCCAACAACCCGTTCCCTTGGTGCTAGATGAACGATCGTCTCTCCACATGTTCAGTTCTGACAGATAAGTGTGTGTGAAAGCCGTCCTTCACCTAGCTTGTTGGGAACACAAAGTTTCTTTTCAGTTGCAAACTCCACTCCATACATATATATGGGGAGGTACTAGCTCCAAATCGGTTTTACAGTGAAAACTGCAGGAACTTCAAACCGGCACTAGGAAACAGACTGAGAAACCAGAGTAAAAGATTCTCCTGCAACCCGTTCCCTTGGTGCTAGATGAACGAACGTCTCTCCACATGCTTAGTTCTGATAGATAAGTGTGTATGAAAGCCGTTCTTCACCTAGCTTGTTGGGAACACAAAGTTTCTTTTCAGTTGCCAACTCCACTCCATACATATATATGGGCAGGTACTAGCTCCAAATCTGTTTTACAGTGAAAACTGCAGGTACTTCAAAACCGCACTAGTAAACAGACTGAGAATCCAGAGTAAAAGTTTCTCCTGCAACCCGTTCCCTTGGTGCTAGAAGAATGAACGTCTCTCCACATGCTCAGTTCTGAGAGATAATTGTGTGTGAAAGCCGTCCTTCACCTAGCTTGTTGGGAACACAAAGTTTTTTTCAGTTGCAAACTCCATTCCATACATATATATGGGGAGGTACTAGCTCCAACTCGGTTTTACAGTGAAAACTGCAGGAACTTCAAACAAGCACTTTGAAACAGAATGACAAACCAGAGTAAAAGTTACACCTGCAACCCGTTCCCTTGGTGCTTGATGAACGAACGTCTCTCCACATTTTAGTTTCTAAGAAATAAGTGTGTGTGGAAGCCGTCCTTCACCTAGCTTGTTGGGAACACAAAGTTTTTTTCAGTTGCAAACTCCATCCATATATATATATGGGGAGGTACTAGTTCCAACTCGGTTTTAAAGTGAAAACTGCAGGAACTTCAAACCGGCACTAGGAAACAGACTGAGAAACCAGAGTAAAAGTTTCTCCTGCAATCCGTTCTCTTGGTGCTAGATGAACGAACGACTCTTCACTTGCTCAGTTCTGAGAGATATGTGTGTGTGGAAGCCGTCCTTCACCTAGGTTGTTGGGAACACAAAGTTTCTTTTCAGTTGCAAACTCCACTCCATACATATATATGGGGAGGTACTAGCTCCAACTCGGTTTTACAGTGAAAACTGCAGGTACTTCAAAACGGCACTAGGAAACAGACTGAGAATCCAGAGTAAAAGTTTCTCCTGCAACCCGTTCCCTTGGTGCTAGATGAACGAAAGTCTCCCCACATGCTCAGTTCTGAGAGATAACTGTGTGTGAAAGCCGTCCTTCACCTAGCTTGTGGGGAACACAAAGTTTCTTTTCATTGCCAACTCCACTCCATACATATATATGGGCAGGTACTAGCTCCAAATCGGTTTTACAGTGAAAACTGCAGGTACTTCAAAACGGCACTAGGAAACAGACTGAGAATCCAGAGTAAAAGTTTCTCCTGCAACCCGTTCCCTTGGTGCTAGATGAACGAACGTCTCTCCACATGCTCAGTTCTGAGAGATAAATGTGTGTGAAAGCCATCCTTCACCTAGCTTTTGGGGAAAACAAAGTTTCTTTTCATTTGCAAACTCCACTCCATACATAAATATGGGAAGGTACTAGCTCCAACTCGGTTTTACAGTGAAAACTGCAGGAACTTCAAACGGGCACTAGGAAAAAGCCTGAGAATCCAGAGTAAAAGTTACTCCAACAACCCGTTCCCTTGGTGCTAGATGAACGATCGTCTCTCCACATGTTCAGTTCTGACAGATAAGTGTGTGTGAAAGCCATCCTTCACCTAGCTTGTGGGGAACACAAAGTTTCTTTTCAGTTGCAAACTCCACTCCATACATATATATGGGGAGGTACTAGCTCCAACTCGGTTTTACAGTGAAAACTGCAGGAACTTCAAACCGGCACTAGGAAACAGACTGAGAAACCAGAGTAAAAGATTATCCTGCAACCCGTTCCCTTGGTGCTAGATGAACGAACGTCTCTCCACATGCTCAGTTCTGATAGATAAGTGTGTGTGAAAGCCGTTCTTCACATAGCTTGTTGGGAACACAAAGTTTCTTTTCAGTTGCAAACTCCACTCCATACATATATATGGGCAGGTACTAGCTCCAAATCTGTTTTACAGTGAAAACTGCAGGTACTTCAAAACGGCACTAGTAAACAGACTGAGAATCCAGAGTAAAAGTTTCTCCTGCAACCCGTTCCCTTGGTGCTAGATGAACGAACGTCTCTCCACATGCTCAGTTCTGAGAGATAAGTGTGTGTGAAAGCCGTCCTTCACCTAGCTTGTGGGGAACACAAAGTTTCTTTTCATTTGCAAACTCCACGCCATACATATATATGGGGAGGTACTAGCTCCAACTCGGTTTTACAGTGAAAACTGCAGGAACTTCAAACAGGCACTAGGAAATAGACTGAGAATCCAGAGTAAAAGTTTCTCCTGCAACCCGTTCCCTTGGTGCTAGATGAACGAACGTCTCTCCACATGCTCAGTTCTGAGAGATAAGTGTGTGTGAAAGCCGTCCTTCACCTAGCTTGTTGGGAATACAAAGTTTCTTTTCAGTTGCAAACTCCACTCCATACATATATATGGGGAGGTACTAGCTCCAACTCGGTTTTACAGTGAAAACTGCAGGAAATTCAATCCGGCACTAGGAAACAGACTGCGAAACCAGAGTAAAAGTTTCTCCCGCAACCCGTTCCCTTGGTGCTAGATGAACGAACGTCTCTCCACATGCTCAGTTCTGAGAAATAAGTGTGTTTGAAAGCCGTCCTTCACCTAGCTTGTTGGGAACACAAAGTTTCTTTTCAGTTGCAAACTCCACTCCATACATATATATGGGGAGGTACTAGCTCCAACTCGGTTTTACAGTGAAAACTGCAGGAACTTCAAACCGGCCCTAGGAAAAAGCCTGAGAATCCAGAGTAAAAGTTACTCCTACAACCCGTTCCCTTGGTGCTAGATGAACGATCGTCTCTCCACATGCTCAGTTCTGACAGATATGTGTGTGTGAAAGCCGTCCTTCACCTAGCTTGTGGGGAACACAAAGTTTCTTTTCAGTTGCAAACTCCACTCCATACATATATATGGGGAGGTACTAGCTCCAACTCGGTTTTACAGTGAAAACTGCAGGAACTTCAAAACGGCACTAGGAAACAGACTGAGAAACCAGAGTAAAAGATTCTCCTGCAACGCGTTCCCTTGGTGCTAGATGAACGAACGTCTCTCCACATGCTCAGTTCTGATAGATAAGTGTGTGTGAAAGCCGTCCTTCACCTAGCTTGTTGGGAACACAAAGTTTCTTTTCAGTTGCCAACTCCAATCCATACATATATATGGGCAGGTACTAGCTCCAAATCGGTTTTACAGTGAAAACTGCAGGTACTTCAAAATGGCACTAGTAAACAGACTGAGAATCCAGAGTAAAAGTTTCTCCTGCAACCCGTTCCCTTGGTGCTAGATGAACGTACGTCTATCCACATGCTCAGTTCTGAGAGATAAGTGTGTGTGAAAGCCGTCCTTCACCTAGCTTGTGGGGAACACATAGTTTCTTTTCAGTTGCAAACTCCACTCCATACATATATATGGGGAGGTACTAGCTCCAACTCGGTTTTACAGTGAAAACTGCAGGAACTTCAAACCGGCACTAGGAAACAGACTGAGAAACCAGAGTAAAAGATTCTCCTGCAACCCGTTCCCTTGGTGCTAGATGAACGAACGTCTCTCCACATGCTCAGTTCTGATAGATAAGTGTGTGTGAAAGCCGTTCTTCACATAGCTTGTTGGGAACACAAAGTTTCTTTTCAGTTGCAAACTCCACTCCATACATATATATGGGCAGGTACTAGCTCCAAATCTGTTTTACAGTGAAAACTGCAGGTACTTCAAAACGGCACTAGTAAACAGACTGAGAATCCAGAGTAAAAGTTTCTCCTGCAACCCGTTCCCTTGGTGCTAGATGAACGAACGTCTCTCCACATGCTCAGTTCTGAGAGATAAGTGTGTGTGAAAGCCGTCCTTCACCTAGCTTGTGGGGAACACAAAGTTTCTTTTCATTTGCAAACTCCACGCCATACATATATATGGGGAGGTACTAGCTCCAACTCGGTTTTACAGTGAAAACTGCAGGAACTTCAAACAGGCACTAGGAAATAGACTGAGAATCCAGAGTAAAAGTTTCTCCTGCAACCCGTTCCCTTGGTGCTAGATGAACGAACGTCTCTCCACATGCTCAGTTCTGAGAGATAAGTGTGTGTGAAAGCCGTCCTTCACCTAGCTTGTTGGGAATACAAAGTTTCTTTTCAGTTGCAAACTCCACTCCATACATATATATGGGGAGGTACTAGCTCCAACTCGGTTTTACAGTGAAAACTGCAGGAACTTCAATCCGGCACTAGGAAACAGACTGCGAAACCAGAGTAAAAGTTTCTCCCGCAACCCGTTCCCTTGGTGCTAGATGAACGAACGTCTCTCCACATGCTCAGTTCTGAGAAATAAGTGTGTTTGAAAGCCGTCCTTCACCTAGCTTGTTGGGAACACAAAGTTTCTTTTCAGTTGCAAACTCCAATCCATACATATATATGGGGAGGTACTAGCTCCAACTCGGTTTTACAGTGAAAACTGCAGGAACTTCAAACCGGCACTAGGAAAAAGCCTGAGAATCCAGAGTAAAAGTTACTCCTACAACCCGTTCCCTTGGTGCTAGATGAACGATCGTCTCTCCACATGCTCAGTTCTGACAGATATGTGTGTGTGAAAGCCGTCCTTCACCTAGCTTGTGGGGAACACAAAGTTTCTTTTCAGTTGCAAACTCCACTCCATACATATATATGGGGAGGTATTAGCTCCAACTCGGTTTTACAGTGAAAACTGCAGGAACTTCAAAACGGCACTAGGAAACAGACTGAGAAACCAGAGTAAAAGATTCTCCTGCAACCCGTTCCCTTGGTGCTAGATGAACGAACGTCTCTCCACATGCTCAGTTCTGATAGATAAGTGTGTGTGAAAGCCGTCCTTCACCTAGCTTGTTGGGAACACAAAGTTTCTTTTCAGTTGCCAACTCCAATCCATACATATATATGGGCAGGTACTAGCTCCAAATCGGTTTTACAGTGAAAACTGCAGGTACTTCAAAATGGCACTAGTAAACAGACTGAGAATCCAGAGTAAAAGTTTCTCCTGCAACCCGTTCCCTTGGTGCTAGATGAACGTACGTCTATCCACATGCTCAGTTCTGAGAGATAAGTGTGTGTGAAAGCCGTCCTTCACCTAGCTTGTGGGGAACACATAGTTTCTTTTCAGTTGCAAACTCCACTCCATACATATATATGGGGAGGTACTAGCTCCAACTCGGTTTTACAGTGAAAACTGCAGGAACTTCAAACCGGCACTAGGAAACAGACTGAGAAACCAGAGTAAAAGATTCTCCTGCAACCCGTTCCCTTGGTGCTAGATGAACGAACGTCTCTCCACATGCTCAGTTCTGATAGATAAGTGTGTGTGAAAGCCGTTCTTCACATAGCTTGTTGGGAACACAAAGTTTCTTTTCAGTTGCAAACTCCACTCCATACATATATATGGGCAGGTACTAGCTCCAAATCTGTTTTACAGTGAAAACTGCAGGTACTTCAAAACGGCACTAGTAAACAGACTGAGAATCCAGAGTAAAAGTTTCTCCTGCAACCCGTTCCCTTGGTGCTAGATGAACGAACGTCTCTCCACATGCTCAGTTCTGAGAGATAAGTGTGTGTGAAAGCCGTCCTTCACCTAGCTTGTGGGGAACACAAAGTTTCTTTTCATTTGCAAACTCCACGCCATACATATATATGGGGAGGTACTAGCTCCAACTCGGTTTTACAGTGAAAACTGCAGGAACTTCAAACAGGCACTAGGAAATAGACTGAGAATCCAGAGTAAAAGTTTCTCCTGCAACCCGTTCCCTTGGTGCTAGATGAACGAACGTCTCTCCACATGCTCAGTTCTGAGAGATAAGTGTGTGTGAAAGCCGTCCTTCACCTAGCTTGTTGGGAATACAAAGTTTCTTTTCAGTTGCAAACTCCACTCCATACATATATATGGGGAGGTACTAGCTCCAACTCGGTTTTACAGTGAAAACTGCAGGAACTTCAATCCGGCACTAGGAAACAGACTGCGAAACCAGAGTAAAAGTTTCTCCCGCAACCCGTTCCCTTGGTGCTAGATGAACGAACGTCTCTCCACATGCTCAGTTCTGAGAAATAAGTGTGTTTGAAAGCCGTCCTTCACCTAGCTTGTTGGGAACACAAAGTTTCTTTTCAGTTGCAAACTCCACTCCATACATATATATGGGGAGGTACTAGCTCCAACTCGGTTTTACAGTGAAAACTGCAGGAACTTCAAACCGGCACTAGGAAAAAGCCTGAGAATCCAGAGTAAAAGTTACTCCTACAACCCGTTCCCTTGGTGCTAGATGAACGATCGTCTCTCCACATGCTCAGTTCTGACAGATATGTGTGTGTGAAAGCCGTCCTTCACCTAGCTTGTGGGGAACACAAAGTTTCTTTTCAGTTGCAAACTCCACTCCATACATATATATGGGGAGGTATTAGCTCCAACTCGGTTTTACAGTGAAAACTGCAGGAACTTCAAAACGGCACTAGGAAACAGACTGAGAAACCAGAGTAAAAGATTCTCCTGCAACCCGTTCCCTTGGTGCTAGATGAACG
This sequence comes from Camelus bactrianus, assembly GCF_048773025.1. Taxonomy (NCBI): domain Eukaryota; kingdom Metazoa; phylum Chordata; class Mammalia; order Artiodactyla; family Camelidae; genus Camelus; species Camelus bactrianus. Next base: position 37,205,783 of record NC_133561.1, on the reverse strand, counting down.
AACGTCTCTCCACATGCTCAGTTCTGATAGATAAGTGTGTGTGAAAGACGTCCTTCACCTAGCTTGTTGGGAACACAAAGTTTCTTTTCAGTTGCCAACTCCAATCCATACATATATATGGGCAGGTACTAGCTCCAAATCGGTTTTACAGTGAAAACTGCAGGTACTTCAAAATGGCACTAGTAAACAGACTGAGAATCCAGAGTAAAAGTTTCTCCTGCAACCCGTTCCCTTGGTGCTAGATGAACGTACGTCTATCCACATGCTCAGTTCTGAGAGATAAGTGTGTGTGAAAGCCGTCCTTCACCTAGCTTGTGGGGAACACATAGTTTCTTTTCAGTTGCAAACTCCACTCCATACATATATATGGGGAGGTACTAGCTCCAACTCGGTTTTACAGTGAAAACTGCAGGAACTTCAAACCGGCACTAGGAAAAAGCCTGAGAATCCAGAGTAAAAGTTTCTCCTGCAACCCGTTCCCTTGGTGCTAGATGAACGATCGTCTTTCCACATGCTCAGTTCTGACAGATAAGTGTGTGTGAAAGCCGTCCTTCACCTAGCTTGTTGGGAACACAAAGTTTCTTTTCAATCGCAAACTCCACTCCATACATATATAAGCGGAGGTACAAGCTCCAACTCGGTTTTACAGTGAAAACTGCAGGAACTTCAAACCGGCACTAGGAAACACACTGAGAAAGCAGAGTAAAAGATTCTCCTGCAACCCGTTCCCTTGGTGCTAGATGAACGAACGTCTCTCCACATACTCAGTTCTGATAGATTAGTGTGTGTGAAAGCCGTTCTTCACCTAGCTTGTTGGGAACACAAAGTTTCTTTTCATTGCCAACTCCACTCCATACATATATATGGGCAGGTACTAGCTTCAAATCGGTTTTACTGTGAAAACTGCAGGTACTTCAAAACGGCACTAGGAAACAGACTGAGAATCCAGAGTAAAAGTTTCTCCTGCAACACGTTCCCATGGTGCTAGATGAACAAACGTCTCTCCACATGCTCAGTTCTGAGAGATAATTGTGTGTGAAAGCCGTCGTTCACCTAGCTTGTGGGGAACACAAAGTTTCTTTTCATTGCCAACTCCACTGCATACATATATATGGGCAGGTACTAGCTCCAAATCGGTTTTACAGTGAAAACTGCAGGTACTTCAAAACGGCACTAGGAAACAGACTGAGAATCCAGAGTAAAAGTTTCTCCTGCAACCCGTTCCCTTGGTGCTAGATGAACGAACGTCTCTCCACATGTTCAGTTCTGAGAGATAAGTGTGTGTGAAAGCCGTCCTTCACCTAGCTTTTTGGGAACACAAAGTTTCTTTTCAGTTGCAAACTCCACTCCATACATATATATGGGGAGGTACTAGCTCCAACTCGGTTTTACAGTGAAAACTGCAGGAACTTCAAACCGGCACTAGGAAACAGACTGAGAAACCAGAGTAAAAGTTTCTCCTGCAACCCTTTCCCTTGGTGCTAGATGAACGAACGTCTCTCCACATGCTCATTTCTGAGAGATAAGTGTGTGTGAAAGCCGTCCTTCACCTAGCTTGTTGGGAACACATAGTTTCTTTTCAGTTGCAAACTCCACTCCATACATATATATGGGGAGGTACTAGCTCCAACTCGGTTTTACAGTGAAAACTGCAGGAACTACAAACCGGCACTAGGAAACAGACTGAGAATCCAGAGTAAAAGTTTCTCCTGCAACCAATTCCCTTGGTGCTGGAAGAATGAAAGTCTCTCCAAATGCTATGTTCTGAAAGATAATTGTGTGTGAAAGCCGTCCTTCACCTATCTTGTTGGGAACACAAAGTTTTTTTCAGTTGCAAACTCCATTCCATACATACATATGGGGAAGTACTAGCTCCAACTTGGTTTTACAGTGAAAACTGCAGGAACTTCAAACCGGCACTAGGAAAAAGACAGAGAATCCATAGTAAAAGTTACTCCTACAACCCGTTCCCTTGGTGCTAGATGAACGATCGTCTCTCCACATGCTCAGTTCTGACAGTTAAGTGTGTGTGAATGCCGTCCTTCACCTAGCTTGTTGGGAACACAAAGTTTCTTTTCATTTGCAAACTCCACTCCATACATAAATATGGGAAGGTACTAGCTCCAACTCGGTTTTACAGTGAAAACTGCAGGAACTTCAAACCGGCACTAGGAAACACACTGCGAAACCAGAGTAAAAGATTCTCCTACAACCCGTTCCCTTGGTGCTAGATGAACGATAGTCTCTCCACATGCTCAGTTCTGAGAAATAAGTGTGTGTGAAAGCCGTCCTTCACCTAGCTTGTTGGGAACACAAAGTTTCTTTTCAGTTGCAAACTCCACTCCATACATATATATGGGCAGGTACTAGCTCCAACTCGGTTTTACAGTGAAAACTGCAGGAACTTCAAACCGGCACTAGGAAAAAGCCTGAGAATCCAGAGTAAAAGTTACTCCTACAACCCGTTCCCTTGGTGCTAGATGAACGATCGTCTCTCCACATGCTCAGTTCTGACAGATATGTGTGAGTGAAAGCCGTCCTTCACCTAGCTTGTGGGGAACACAAAGTTTCTTTTCAGTTGCAAACTCCACTCCATACATATATATGGGGAGGTACTAGCTCCAACTCGGTTTTACAGTGAAAACTGCAGGAACTTCAAAACGGCACTAGGAAACAGACTGAGAAACCAGAGTAAAAGATTCTCCTGCAACCCGTTCCCTTGGTGCTAGATGAACGAACGTCTCTCCACATGCTCAGTTCTGATAGATAAGTGTGTGTGAAAGCCGTCCTTCACCTAGCTTGTTGGGAACACAAAGTTTCTTTTCAGTTGCCAACTCCAATCCATACATATATATGGGCAGGTACTAGCTCCAAATCGGTTTTACAGTGAAAACTGCAGGTACTTCAAAATGGCACTAGTAAACAGACTGAGAATCCAGAGTAAAAGTTTCTCCTGCAACCCGTTCCCTTGGTGCTAGATGAACGTACGTCTATCCACATGCTCAGTTCTGAGAGATAAGTGTGTGTGAAAGCCGTCCTTCACCTAGCTTGTGGGGAACACATAGTTTCTTTTCAGTTGCAAACTCCACTCCATACATATATATGGGGAGGTACTAGCTCCAACTCGGTTTTACAGTGAAAACTGCAGGAACTTCAAACCGGCACTAGGAAACAGACTGAGAAACCAGAGTAAAAGATTCTCCTGCAACCCGTTCCCTTGGTGCTAGATGAACGAACGTCTCTCCACATGCTCAGTTCTGATAGATAAGTGTGTGTGAAAGCCGTTCTTCACATAGCTTGTTGGGAACACAAAGTTTCTTTTCAGTTGCAAACTCCACTCCATACATATATATGGGCAGGTACTAGCTCCAAATCTGTTTTACAGTGAAAACTGCAGGTACTTCAAAACGGCACTAGTAAACAGACTGAGAATCCAGAGTAAAAGTTTCTCCTGCAACCCGTTCCCTTGGTGCTAGATGAACGAACGTCTCTCCACATGCTCAGTTCTGAGAGATAAGTGTGTGTGAAAGCCGTCCTTCACCTAGCTTGTGGGGAACACAAAGTTTCTTTTCATTTGCAAACTCCACGCCATACATATATATGGGGAGGTACTAGCTCCAACTCGGTTTTACAGTGAAAACTGCAGGAACTTCAAACAGGCACTAGGAAATAGACTGAGAATCCAGAGTAAAAGTTTCTCCTGCAACCCGTTCCCTTGGTGCTAGATGAACGAACGTCTCTCCACATGCTCAGTTCTGAGAGATAAGTGTGTGTGAAAGCCGTCCTTCACCTAGCTTGTTGGGAATACAAAGTTTCTTTTCAGTTGCAAACTCCACTCCATACATATATATGGGGAGGTACTAGCTCCAACTCGGTTTTACAGTGAAAACTGCAGGAACTTCAATCCGGCACTAGGAAACAGACTGCGAAACCAGAGTAAAAGTTTCTCCCGCAACCCGTTCCCTTGGTGCTAGATGAACGAACGTCTCTCCACATGCTCAGTTCTGAGAAATAAGTGTGTTTGAAAGCCGTCCTTCACCTAGCTTGTTGGGAACACAAAGTTTCTTTTCAGTTGCAAACTCCACTCCATACATATATATGGGGAGGTACTAGCTCCAACTCGGTTTTACAGTGAAAACTGCAGGAACTTCAAACCGGCACTAGGAAAAAGCCTGAGAATCCAGAGTAAAAGTTACTCCTACAACCCGTTCCCTTGGTGCTAGATGAACGATCGTCTCTCCACATGCTCAGTTCTGACAGATATGTGTGTGTGAAAGCCGTCCTTCACCTAGCTTGTGGGGAACACAAAGTTTCTTTTCAGTTGCAAACTCCACTCCATACATATATATGGGGAGGTATTAGCTCCAACTCGGTTTTACAGTGAAAACTGCAGGAACTTCAAAACGGCACTAGGAAACAGACTGAGAAACCAGAGTAAAAGATTCTCCTGCAACCCGTTCCCTTGGTGCTAGATGAACGAACGTCTCTCCACATGCTCAGTTCTGATAGATAAGTGTGTGTGAAAGCCGTCCTTCACCTAGCTTGTTGGGAACACAAAGTTTCTTTTCAGTTGCCAACTCCAATCCATACATATATATGGGCAGGTACTAGCTCCAAATCGGTTTTACAGTGAAAACTGCAGGTACTTCAAAATGGCACTAGTAAACAGACTGAGAATCCAGAGTAAAAGTTTCTCCTGCAACCCGTTCCCTTGGTGCTAGATGAACGTACGTCTATCCACATGCTCAGTTCTGAGAGATAAGTGTGTGTGAAAGCCGTCCTTCACCTAGCTTGTGGGGAACACATAGTTTCTTTTCAGTTGCAAACTCCACTCCATACATATATATGGGGAGGTACTAGCTCCAACTCGGTTTTACAGTGAAAACTGCAGGAACTTCAAACCGGCACTAGGAAAAAGCCTGAGAATCCAGAGTAAAAGTTACTCCTACAACCCGTTCCCTTGGTGCTAGATGAACGATCGTCTTTCCACATGCTCAGTTCTGACAGATAAGTGTGTGTGAAAGCCGTCCTTCACCTAGCTTGTTGGGAACACAAAGTTTCTTTTCAATCGCAAACTCCACTCCATACATATATAAGCGGAGGTACAAGCTCCAACTCGGTTTTACAGTGAAAACTGCAGGAACTTCAAACCGGCACTAGGAAACACACTGAGAAAGCAGAGTAAAAGATTCTCCTGCAACCCGTTCCCTTGGTGCTAGATGAACGAACGTCTCTCCACATACTCAGTTCTGATAGATTAGTGTGTGTGAAAGCCGTTCTTCACCTAGCTTGTTGGGAACACAAAGTTTCTTTTCATTGCCAACTCCACTCCATACATATATATGGGCAGGTACTAGCTTCAAATCGGTTTTACTGTGAAAACTGCAGGTACTTCAAAACGGCACTAGGAAACAGACTGAGAATCCAGAGTAAAAGTTTCTCCTGCAACACGTTCCCATGGTGCTAGATGAACAAACGTCTCTCCACATGCTCAGTTCTGAGAGATAATTGTGTGTGAAAGCCGTCGTTCACCTAGCTTGTGGGGAACACAAAGTTTCTTTTCATTGCCAACTCCACTGCATACATATATATGGGCAGGTACTAGCTCCAAATCGGTTTTACAGTGAAAACTGCAGGTACTTCAAAACGGCACTAGGAAACAGACTGAGAATCCAGAGTAAAAGTTTCTCCTGCAACCCGTTCCCTTGGTGCTAGATGAACGAACGTCTCTCCACATGTTCAGTTCTGAGAGATAAGTGTGTGTGAAAGCCGTCCTTCACCTAGCTTTTTGGGAACACAAAGTTCCTTTTCAGTTGCAAACTCCACTCCATACATATATATGGGGAGGTACTAGCTCCAACTCGGTTTTACAGTGAAAACTGCAGGAACTTCAAACCGGCACTAGGAAACAGACTGAGAAACCAGAGTAAAAGTTTCTCCTGCAACCCTTTCCCTTGGTGCTAGATGAACGAACGTCTCTCCACATGCTCATTTCTGAGAGATAAGTGTGTGTGAAAGCCGTCCTTCACCTAGCTTGTTGGGAACACATAGTTTCTTTTCAGTTGCAAACTCCACTCCATACATATATATGGGGAGGTACTAGCTCCAACTCGGTTTTACAGTGAAAACTGCAGGAACTACAAACCGGCACTAGGAAACAGACTGAGAATCCAGAGTAAAAGTTTCTCCTGCAACCAATTCCCTTGGTGCTGGAAGAATGAAAGTCTCTCCAAATGCTATGTTCTGAAAGATAATTGTGTGTGAAAGCCGTCCTTCACCTATCTTGTTGGGAACACAAAGTTTTTTTCAGTTGCAAACTCCATTCCATACATACATATGGGGAAGTACTAGCTCCAACTTGGTTTTACAGTGAAAACTGCAGGAACTTCAAACCGGCACTAGGAAAAAGACAGAGAATCCAGAGTAAAAGTTACTCCTACAACCCGTTCCCTTGGTGCTAGATGAACGATCGTCTCTCCACATGCTCAGTTCTGACAGTTAAGTGTGTGTGAATGCCGTCCTTCACCTAGCTTGTTGGGAACACAAAGTTTCTTTTCATTTGCAAACTCCACTCCATACATAAATATGGGAAGGTACTAGCTCCAACTCGGTTTTACAGTGAAAACTGCAGGAACTTCAAACCGGCACTAGGAAACACACTGCGAAACCAGAGTAAAAGATTCTCCTGCAACCCGTTCCCTTGGTGCTAGATGAACGATAGTCTCTCCACATGCTCAGTTCTGAGAAATAAGTGTGTGTGAAAGCCGTCCTTCACCTAGCTTGTTGGGAACACAAAGTTTCTTTTCAGTTGCAAACTCCACTCCATACATATATATGGGCAGGTACTAGCTCCAACTCGGTTTTACAGTGAAAACTGCAGGAACTTCAAACCGGCACTAGGAAACAGACTGAGAAACCGGAGTAAAAGATTCTCCTGCAACCCGTTCCCTTGGTGCTAGATGAACGAACATCTCTCCACATGCTCAGTTCTGATAGATATGTGTGTTTGAAAGCCGTTCTTCACCTAGCTTGTTGGGAACACAAAGTTTCTTTTCAGTTGCCAACTCCACTCCATACATATATATGGGCAGGTACTAGCTCCAAATCTGTTTTACAGTGAAAACTGCAGGTACTTCAAAACGGCACTAGTAAACAGACTGAGAATTCAGAGTAAAAGTTTCCCCTGCAACCCGTTCCCTTTGTGCTAGATGAACGAACGTCTCTCCACATGCTCAGTTCTGAGAGATAAGTGTGTGTGAAAGCCGTCCTTCACCTAGCTTGTGGGGAACACAAAGTTTGTTTTCAGTTGCAAACTCCACGCCATACATATATATGGGGAGGTAGTAGCTCCAACTCGGTTTTACAGTGAAAACTGCAGGAACTTCAAACCGGCACTAGGAAATAGACTGAGATTCCAGAGTAAAAGTTTCTCCTGCAAACAGTTCCCTAGGTGCTAGATGAACGAACGTCTCTCCACATGCTCATTTCTGAGAGATAAGTGTGTGTGAAAGCCGTCCTTCACCTAGCTTGTTGGGAATACAAAGTTTCTTTTCAGTTGCAAACTCCACTCCATACATATATATGGGGAGGTACTAGCTCCAACTCGGTTTTACAGTGAAAACTGCAGGAACTTCAAACCGGCACTAGGAAACAGTCTGAGAATCCAGAGTAAAAGTTTCTCCTGCAACCCGTTCCCTTGGTGCTAGAAGAATGAACGTCTCTCCACATGCTCAGTTCTGAGAGATAATTGTGTGTGAAAGCCGTCCTTCACCTAGCTTGTTGGGAACACAAAGTTTTTTTCAGTTGCAAACTCCATTCCATACATATATATGGGGAGGTACTAGCTCCAACTCGGTTTTACAGTGAAAACTGCAGGAACTTCAAATCGGCACTAGGAAACAGACTGAGAAACTAGAGTAAAACTTTCTCCTACAACCCGTTCCCTTGGTGCTAGATGAACGATAGTCTCTCCACATGCTCAGTTCTGAGAGATAAGTGAGTGTGAAAGCCGTCCTTCACGTAGCTTGCTGGGAACACAAAGTTTCTTTTCAGTTGCAACCTCCACTCCATACATATATATGGGGAGGTACTAGCTCCAACTCGGTTTTACAGTGAAAACTGCAGGAACTTCAAACCGGCACTAGGAAACAGACTGAGAAACCAGAGTAAAAGATTCTCCTGCAACCCGTTCCCTTGGTGCTAGATGAACGAACGTCTCTCCACATGCTCAGATCTAATAGATAAGTGTGTGTGAAAGCCGTCCTTCACCTAGCTTGTTGGGAACACAAAGTTTCTTTTCAGTTGCAAACTCCACTCCATACATATATATGGGCAGGTACTACCTCCAAATCGGTTTTATAGTGAAAACTGCAGGTACTTCAAAACGGCACTAGGAAACAGACTGAGAATCCAGAGTAAAATATTCCCCTGAAACCCGTTCCCTTGGTGCTAGATGAACGAACGTCTCTCCACATGCTAAGTTCTGATAGATAAGTGTGTGTGAAAGCCGTTCTTCACCTAGCTTGTTGGGAACACAAAGTTTCATTTCAGTTGCCACTCCACTCCATACATATATATGGGCAGGTACTAGCTCCAATTCGGTTTTACAGTGAAAACTGCAGGTACTTCAAAACGGCACTAGGAAACAGACTGAGAATCCAGAGTAAAACTTTCTCCTGCAACCCGTTCCCTTGGTGCTAGATGAACGAACGTCTCTCCACATGCTCAGTTCTGAGAGATACGTGTGTGTGAAAGCCGTCCTTCACCTAGCTTGTGGGGAACACAAAGTTTCTTTTCAGTTGCAAACTCCAATCCATACATATATATGGGGAGGTACTAACTCCAACTTTGTTTTACAGTGAAATCTGCAGGAACTTCAATCCGTCACTAGGAAACAGACTGCTAAACCAGAGTAAAAGTTTCTCCTGCAACCCGTTCCCTTGGTGCTAGATGAACGAACGTCTCTCCACAGGCTCAGTTCTGAGAAATAAGTGTGTGTGAAAGCCGTCCTTCACATAGCTTGTTGGGAATACAAAGTTTCTTTTCAGTTGCAACCTCCACTCCATACATATATATGGGGAGGTACTAGCTCCAACTCAGTTTTACAGTGAAAACTGCAGGAAATTCAAACCGGCACTAGGAAACAGACTGAGAATCCAGAGTAAAATTTTCTCCTGCAACCCGTTCCCTTGGTGATAGATGAACGAACGTCTCTCCACATGCTCACTACTGAGAGGTAAGTGTGTGTGAAAGCCGTCCTTCACCTAGCTTGTGGGGAACACAAAGTTTCTTTTCAGTTGCAAACTCCACTCCATACATATATATGGGGAGGTACTATCTCCAACTCTTTTTTACAGTGAAAACTGCAGGAACTTCAATCCGGCACTAGGAAACAGACTGCGAAACCAGAGTAAAAGTTTCTCCCGCAACCCGTTCCCTTGGTGCTAGATGAACGAACGTCTCTCCACATGCTCAGTTCTGAGAAATAAGTGTGTTTGAAAGCCGTCCTTCACCTAGCTTGTTGGGAACACAAAGTTTCTTTTCAGTTGCAAACTCCACTCCATACATATATATGGGGAGGTACTAGCTCCAGCTCGGTTTTACAGTGAAAACTGCAGGAACTTCAAACCGGCACTAGGAAAAAGCCTGAGAATCCAGAGTAAAAGTTATTCCTACAACCCGTTCCCTTGGTGCTAGATGAACGATCGTCTCTCCACATGCTCATTTCTGACAGATAAGTGTGTGTGAAAGCCGTCCTTCACCTAGCTTGTGGGGAACACAAAGTTTCTTTTCAGTTGCAAACTCCACTCCATACATATATATGGGGAGGTATTAGCTCCAACTCGGTTTTACAGTGAAAACTGCAGGAACTTCAAAACGGCACTAGGAAACAGACTGAGAAACCAGTGTAAAAGATTCTCCTGCAACCCGTTCCCTTGGTGCTAGATGAACGAAAGTCTCTCCACATGATCAGTTCTGATAGATAAGTGTGTGTGAAAGCCGTCCTTCACCTAGCTTGTTGGGAACACAAAGTTTCTTTTCAGTTGCCAACCCCACTCCATACATATATATGGGCAGGTACTAGCTCCAAATCGGTTTTACAGTGAAAACTGCAGGTACTTCAAAATGGCACTAGTAAACAGACTGAGAATCCAGAGTAAAAGTTTCTCCTGCAACCCGTTCCCTTGGTGCTAGATGAACGTACGACTCTCCACATGCTCAGTTCTGAGAGATAAGTGTGTGTGAAAGCCGTCCTTCACCTAGCTTGTGGGGAACACATAGTTTCTTTTCAGTTGCAAACTCCACTCCATACATATATATGGGGAGGTACTAGCTCCAACTCGGTTTTACAGTGAAAACTGCAGGAACTTCAAACCGGCACTAGGAAAAAGCCTGAGAATCCAGAGTAAAAGTTACTCCTACAAACCGTTCCCTTGGTGCTAGATGAACGATCGTCTCTCCACATGCTCAGTTCTGACAGATAAGTGTGTGTGAAAGCCGTCCTTCACCTAGCTTGTTGGGAACACAAAGTTTCTTTTCAGTTGCAAACTCCACTCCATACATATATAAGGGGAGGTACAAGCTCCAACTCGGTTTTACAGTGAAAACTGCAGGAACTTCAAACCGGCACTAGGAAACACACTGAGAAAGCAGAGTAAAAGATTCTCCTGCAACCCGTTCCCTTGGTGCTAGATGAACGAACGTCTCTCCACATGCTCAGTTCTGATAGATTATTGTGTGTGAAAGCCGTACTTCACCTAGCTTGTTGGGAACACAAAGTTTCTTTTCATTGCCAACCCCACTCCATACATATATATGGGCAGGTAATAGCTCCAACTCGGTTTTACAGTGAAAACTGCAGGAACTACAAACCGGCACTAGGAAACAGACTGAGAATCCAGAGTAAAAGTTTCTCCTGCAACCAGTTCCCTTGGTGCTAGAAGAATGAAAGTCTCTCCACATGCTAAGTTCTGAGAGATAAGTGTGTGTGAAAGCCGTCCTTCACCTATCTTGTTGGGAACACAAAGTTTCTTTTCATTTGCAAACTCCACTCCATACATAAATATGGGAAGGTACTAGCTCCAACTTGGTTTTACAGTGAAAACTGCAGGAACTTCAAACCGGCACTAGGAAAAAGACAGAGAATCCAGAGTAAAAGTTACTCCTACAACCCGTTCCCTTGGTGCTAGATGAACGATCGTCTCTCCACATGCTCAGTTCTGACAGATAAGTGTGTGTGAAAGCCGTCCTTCACATATCTTGTTGGGAACACAAAGTTTCTTTTCATTTGCAAACTCCACTCCATACATAAATATGGGAAGGTACTAGCTCCAACTCGGTTTTACAGTGAAAACTGCAGGAACTTCAAACCGGCACTAGGAAACAGACTGAGAATCCAGAGTAAAAGTTACTCCTACAACCCGTTCCCTTGGTGCTAGATGAACGATCGTCTCTCCACATGCTCAGTTCTGACAGATAAGTGTGTGTGAAAGCCGTCCTTCACCTAGCTTTTTGGGAACACAAAGTTTCTTTTCAGTTGCAAACTCCACTCCATACATATATATGGGGAGGTGCTAGCTCCAACTCGGTTTTACACTGAAAACTGCAGGAACTTCAAACCGGCACTAGGAAACAGACTGAGAAACCAGAGAAAAAGTTTCTACTACAACCCGTTCCCTTGGTGCTAGATGAACGATAGTCTCTCCACATGCTCCGTTCTGAGAGATAAGTGTGTGTGAAAGCCGTCCTTCACCTAGCTTGTTGGGAACACAAAGTTTCTTTTCAGTTGCCAACTCCACTCCATACATATATATGGGGAGGTACTAGCTCCAAATCGGTTTTACAGTGAAAACTGCAGGTACTTCAAAACGGCACTAGGAAACAGACTTAGAATCCAGAGTAAAAGTTTCTCCTGCAACCCGTTCCCTTGGTGCTAGATGAACGAACGTCTCTCCACATGCTCAGTTCTGAGAGATAAATGTGTGTGAAAGCCGTCCTTCACCTAGCTTTTGGGAAAAACAAAGTTTCTTTTCATTTGCAAACTCCAATCCATACATAAATATGGGAAGGTACTAGCTCCAACTCGGTTTTACAGTGAAAACTGCAGGAACTTCAAACCGGCACTAGGAAAAAGCCTGAGAATCCAGAGTAAAAGTTACTCCTACAACCCGTTCCCTTGGTGCTAGATGAACGATCGTCTCTCCACATGCTCAGTTCTGACAGATAAGTGTGTGTGAAAGCCGTCCTTCACCTAGCTTGTTGGGAACACAAAGTTCTTTTCAGTTGCAAACTCCACTCCATACATATATATGGGAAGGTACTAGCTCCAAATCTGTTTTATAGTGAAAACTGCAGGTACTTCAAAACGGCACTAGGAAACAGACTGAGAATCCAGAGTAAAATATTCTCCTGCAACCCGTTCCCTTGGTGCTAGATGAACGAACGTCTCTCCACAAGCTCAGTTCTGATAGATAAGTGTGTGTGAAAGCCGTTCTTCTCCTAGCTTGTTGGGAACACAAAGTTTCATTTCAGTTGCCAACTCCCCTCCATACATATATATGGGCAGGTACAAGCTCCAATTCGGTTTTACAGTGAAAACTGCAGGAACTTCAAACCGGCACTAGGAAACAGACTGAGAATCCAGAGTAAAAGTTTCCCTGCAACCCGTTTCCTTTTTGATAGATGAACGAACGTCTCTCCACATGCTCACTTCTGAGAGGTAAGTGTGTGTGAAAGCCGTCCTTCACCTAGCTTGTGGGGAACACAAAGTTTCTTTTCAGTTGCCAACTCCACTCCATACATGTATATGGGGAGGTACTATCTCCAACTCTTTTTTACAGTGAAAACTGCAGGAACATCTATCCGGCACTAGGAAACAGACTGCGAAACCAGAGTAAAAGTTTCTCCTGCAACCCGTTCCCTTGGTGCTAGATGAACGAACGTCTCTCCACATGCTCAGTTCTGAGAAATAAGTGTGTTTGAAAGCCGTCATTCACCTATCTTGTTGGGAACACAAAGTTTCTTTTCAGTTGCAAACTCCACTCCTTACATATATATGGGGAGGTACTAGCTCCAACTCGGTTTTACAGTGAAAACTGCAGGAACATCAAACCGGCACTAGGAGACAGACTGAGAAAGCAGAGGAAAAGTTTCTCCTGCAACCCGTTCCCTTGATGCTAGATGAATGAACGTCTCTCCACATGCTCAGTTCTGATAGATTAGGGTGTGTGAAAGCCGTTCTTCACCTAGCTTGTTGGGAACAAAAAGTTTCTTTTCATTGCCAACTCCACTCCATACATATATATGGGCAGGTACTAGCTCCAAATCGGTTTTACTGTGAAAACTGCAGGTACTTCAAAACGGCACTAGGAAACAGACTGAGAATCCAGAGTAAAAGTTTCTCCTGCAACCCGTTCCCATGGTGCTATATGAACAAACGTCTCTCCACATGCTCAGTTCTGAGAGATAATTGTGTGTGAAAGCCGTCGTTCACCTAGCTTGTGGGGAACACAAAGTTTCTTTTCATTGCCAACTCCACTGCATACATATATATGGGCAGGTATTAGCTCCAAATCGGTTTTACAGTGAAAACTGCAGGTACTTCAAAACGGCACTAGGAAACAGACTGAGAATCCAGAGTAAAAGTTTCTCCTGCAACCCGTTCCCTTGGTGCTAGATGAACGAACGTCTCTCCACATGCTCAGTTCTGAGAGATAAATGTGTGTGAAAGCCGTCCTTCACCTAGCTTTTGGGGAAAACAAAGTTTCTTTTCATTTGCAAACTCCAATCCATAAAAAAATATGGGAAGGTACTAGCTCCAACTCGGTTTTACAGTGAAAACTGCAGGAACTTCAAACCGGCACTAGGAAAAAGCCTGAGAATCCAGAGTAAAAGTTACTCCAACAATCTGTTCCCTTGGTGCTAGATGAACGATCGTCTCTCCACATGCTCAGTTCTGACAGATAAGTGTGTGTGAAAGCCGTCCTTCACCTAGCTTGTTGGGAACACAAAGTTTCTTTTCAGTTGCAAAATCCACTCCATACATATATATGGGGAGGTACAAGCTCCAACTCGGTTTTACAGTGAAAACTGCAGGAACTTCAAACCGGCACTAGGAAACACACTGAGAAAGCAGAGTAAAAGATTCTCCTGCAACCCGTTCCCTTGGTGCTAGATGAACGAACGTCTCTCCACATGCTCAGTTCTGATAGATTAGTATGTGTGAAAGCCGTTCTTCACCTAGCTTGTTGGGAACACAAAGTTTCTTTTCATTGCCAACTCCACTCCATACATATATATGGGCAGGTACTAGCTCCAAATCGGTTTTACAGTGAAAACTGCAGGTAATTCAAAACGGCACTAGGAAACAGACTGAGAATCCAGAGTAAAAGTTTCTCCTGCAACCCGTTCCCTTGGTGCTAGATGAACGAACGTCTCTCCACATCCTCAGTTCTGATAGATAAGTGTGTGTGAAAGCCGTCCTTCACCTAGCTTGTGGGGAACACTAAGTTTCTTTTCATTGCCAACTCCACTGCATACATATATATGGGCAGGTACTAGCTCCAAATCGGTTTTACAGTGAAAACTGCAGGTACTTCAAAACGGCACTAGGAAACAGACTGAGAATCCAGAGTAAAAGTTTCTCCTGCAACCCGTTCCCTTGGTGCTAGATGAACGAACGTCTCTCCACATGCTCAGTTCTGAGAGATATATGTGTGTGAAAGCCGTCCTTCACCTAGCTTTTGGGGAAAACAAATTTTCTTTTCATTTGCAAACTCCACTCCATACATAAATATGGGAAGGTACTAGCTCCAACTCGGTTTTACAGTAAAAACTGCAGGAACTTCAAACCGGCACTAGGAAAAAGCCTGAGAATCCAGAGTAAAGTTACTCCAACAACCCGTTCCCTTGGTGCTAGATGAACGATTGTCTCTCCACATGCTCAGTTCTGACAGATAAGTGTGTGTGAAATCCGTCCTTCACTTAGCTTGTGGGGAACACAAAGTTTCTTTTCAGTTGCAAAGTCCACTCCATACATATATATGGGGAGGTACTAGCTCCAACTCGGTTTTACAGTGAAAACTGCAGGAACTTCAAACCGGCACTAGGAAACAGACTGAGAAATCAGAGTAAAAGGTTCTCCTACAACCCGTTCCCTTGGTGCTAGATGAACGAACGTCTCTCCACATGCTCAGTTCTGATAGATAAGTGTGTGTGAAAGCCGTTCTTCACCAAGCTTGTTGGGAACACAAAGTTTCTTTTCAGTTGCCAACTCCACTCCATACATATATATGGGGAGGTACTAGCTCCAACTCGGTTTTACAGTGAAAACTGCAGGAACTTCAAACAGGCACTAGGAAACAGATTGAGAAACCAGAGTTAAAGTTTCTCCTGCAACCCGTTCCCTTGGTGCTAGATGAACGAACGTCTCTCCACATGCTCAGTTCTGAGAGATAAGTGTGTGTGAAAGCCGTGCTTCACCTAGCATGTTGGGAACACAAAGTTTCTTTTCAGTTGCAAACTCCACTCCATACATATATATGGGGAGGTACTATCTCCAACTCGGTTTTACAGTGAAAACTGCAGGAACTTCAAACAAGCACTTGAAACAGAATGAAAAACCAGAGTAAAAGTTTCTCCTGCAACCCGTTCCCTTGGTGCTTGATGAACGAACGTCTCTCCACATGTTAGTTTTTAAGAAATAAGTGTGTGTGGAAGCCGTCCTTCATCTAGCTTCTTGGGAACACAAAGTTTCTTTTCAGTTGCAAACTCCACTCCATACATATATATTGGGAGGTACTAGCTCCAACTCGGTTTTACAGTGAAATCTGCAGGAACTTCAAACCGGCACTAGGAAACAGACTGAGAAACCAGAGTAAAATTTTCCCCTACAAACCGTTCCCTTGGTGCTAGATGAACTAACGTCTCTCCACATGCTCAGTTCTGAGAGATAAGTGAGTTTGAAAGCCATCCTTCACCTAGCTTGTGGGGAACACAAAGTTTCTTTTCATTTGCAAACTCCACTGCATACATATATATGGGGAAGTACTAGCTCCAACTCGCTTTTACAGTGAAGACTGCAGGAACTTCAAACCGGCACTAGGAAACAGACTGAGAAACCAGAGTAAAAGTTACTCCTGCAACCCGTTCCCTTGGTGCTAGATGAACGAACGTCTCTCCACATGCTAGGTTCTGAGAGATATATGTGAGTGGTAGCCGTCCTTTACCTAGCTTGTTGGGAACACAAAGTTTCTTTTCAGTTGCAAACTCCACTCCATACATATATATGGGGTGGTACTAGCTCCAACTCGGTTTTACAGTGAAAACTGCAGGAACTTCAAACCGGCACAAGGAAACAGACTGAGAAACCAGAGTAAAAATTTCCCCTGCAACCCGTTCCCTTGGTGCTAGATGAACGAACGTCTCTCCACATGCTCAGTTCTGAGAGACATGTGTGTGTGGTAGCCGTCCTTCACCTAACTTGTTGGGAACACAAAGTTTCTTTTCAGTTGCAAACTCCACTCCATACATATATATGGGGAGGTACTATCTCCAACTCTTTTTTACAGTGAAAACTGCAGGAACTTCAATCCGGCACTAGGAAACAGACTGCGAAACCAGAGTAAAAGTTTCTCCCGCAACCCGTTCCCTTGGTGCTAGATGAACGAACGTCTCTCCACATGCTCAGTTCTGAGAAATAAGTGTGTTTGAAAGCCGTCCTTCACCTAGCTTGTTGGGAACACAAAGTTTCTTTTCAGTTGCAAACTCCACTCCATACATATATATGGGGAGGTACTAGCTCCAGCTCGGTTTTACAGTGAAAACTGCAGGAACTTCAAACCGGCACTAGGAAAAAGCCTGAGAATCCAGAGTAAAAGTTATTCCTACAACCCGTTCCCTTGGTGCTAGATGAACGATCGTCTCTCCACATGCTCATTTCTGACAGATAAGTGTGTGTGAAAGCCGTCCTTCACCTAGCTTGTGGGGAACACAAAGTTTCTTTTCAGTTGCAAACTCCACTCCATACATATATATGGGGAGGTATTAGCTCCAACTCGGTTTTACAGTGAAAACTGCAGGAACTTCAAAACGGCACTAGGAAACAGACTGAGAAACCAGTGTAAAAGATTCTCCTGCAACCCGTTCCCTTGGTGCTAGATGAACGAAAGTCTCTCCACATGATCAGTTCTGATAGATAAGTGTGTGTGAAAGCCGTCCTTCACCTAGCTTGTTGGGAACACAAAGTTTCTTTTCAGTTGCCAACCCCACTCCATACATATATATGGGCAGGTACTAGCTCCAAATCGGTTTTACAGTGAAAACTGCAGGTACTTCAAAATGGCACTAGTAAACAGACTGAGAATCCAGAGTAAAAGTTTCTCCTGCAACCCGTTCCCTTGGTGCTAGATGAACGTACGTCTCTCCACATGCTCAGTTCTGAGAGATAAGTGTGTGTGAAAGCCGTCCTTCACCTAGCTTGTGGGGAACACATAGTTTCTTTTCAGTTGCAAACTCCACTCCATACATATATATGGGGAGGTACTAGCTCCAACTCGGTTTTACAGTGAAAACTGCAGGAACTTCAAACCGGCACTAGGAAAAAGCCTGAGAATCCAGAGTAAAAGTTACTCCTACAAACCGTTCCCTTGGTGCTAGATGAACGATCGTCTCTCCACATGCTCAGTTCTGACAGATAAGTGTGTGTGAAAGCCGTCCTTCACCTAGCTTGTTGGGAACACAAAGTTTCTTTTCAGTTGCAAACTCCACTCCATACATATATAAGGGGAGGTACAAGCTCCAACTCGGTTTTACAGTGAAAACTGCAGGAACTTCAAACCGGCACTAGGAAACACACTGAGAAAGCAGAGTAAAAGATTCTCCTGCAACCCGTTCCCTTGGTGCTAGATGAACGAACGTCTCTCCACATGCTCAGTTCTGATAGATTATTGTGTGTGAAAGCCGTACTTCACCTAGCTTGTTGGGAACACAAAGTTTCTTTTCATTGCCAACCCCACTCCATACATATATATGGGCAGGTACTAGCTCCAACTCGGTTTTACAGTGAAAACTGCAGGAACTACAAACCGGCACTAGGAAACAGACTGAGAATCCAGAGTAAAAGTTTCTCCTGCAACCAGTTCCCTTGGTGCTAGAAGAATGAAAGTCTCTCCACATGCTAAGTTCTGAGAGATAAGTGTGTGTGAAAGCCGTCCTTCACCTATCTTGTTGGGAACACAAAGTTTCTTTTCATTTGCAAACTCCACTCCATACATAAATATGGGAAGGTACTAGCTCCAACTTGGTTTTACAGTGAAAACTGCAGGAACTTCAAACCGGCACTAGGAAAAAGACAGAGAATCCAGAGTAAAAGTTACTCCTACAACCCGTTCCCTTGGTGCTAGATGAACGATCGTCTCTCCACATGCTCAGTTCTGACAGATAAGTGTGTGTGAAAGCCGTCCTTCACATATCTTGTTGGGAACACAAAGTTTCTTTTCATTTGCAAACTCCACTCCATACATAAATATGGGAAGGTACTAGCTCCAACTCGGTTTTACAGTGAAAACTGCAGGAACTTCAAACCGGCACTAGGAAAAAGACTGAGAATCCAGAGTAAAAGTTACTCCTACAACCCGTTCCCTTGGTGCTAGATGAACGATCGTCTCTCCACATGCTCAGTTCTGACAGATAAGTGTGTGTGAAAGCCGTCCTTCACCTAGCTTTTTGGGAACACAAAGTTTCTTTTCAGTTGCAAACTCCACTCCATACATATATATGGGGAGGTGCTAGCACCAACTCGGTTTTACACTGAAAACTGCAGGAACTTCAAACCGGCACTAGGAAACAGACTGAGAAACCAGAGAAAAAGTTTCTACTACAACCCGTTCCCTTGGTGCTAGATGAACGATAGTCTCTCCACATGCTCCGTTCTGAGAGATAAGTGTGTGTGAAAGCCGTCCTTCACCTAGCTTGTTGGGAACACAAAGTTTCTTTTCAGTTGCCAACTCCACTCCATACACATATATCGGCAGGTACTAGCTCCAAATCGGTTTTACAGTGAAAACTGCAGGTACTTCAAAACGGCACTAGGAAACAGACTTAGAATCCAGAGTAAAAGTTTCTCCTGCAACCCGTTCCCTTGGTGCTAGATGAACGAACGTCTCTCCACATGCTCAGTTCTGAGAGATAAATGTGTGTGAAAGCCGTCCTTCACCTAGCTTTTGGGGAAAACAAAGTTTCTTTTCATTTGCAAACTCCAATCCATACATAAATATGGGAAGGTACTAGCTCCAACTCGGTTTTACAGTGAAAACTGCAGGAACTTCAAAACGGCACTAGGAAAAAGCCTGAGATTCCAGAGTAAAAGTTACTCCTACAACCCGTTCCCTTGGTGCTAGATGAACGATCGTCTCTCCACATGCTCAGTTCTGACAGATAAGTGTGTGTGAAAGCCGTCCTTCACCTAGCTTGTTGGGAACACAAAGTTCTTTTCAGTTGCAAACTCCACTCCATACATATATATGGGAAGGTACTAGCTCCAAATCTGTTTTATAGTGAAAACTGCAGGTACTTCAAAACGGCACTAGGAAACAGACTGAGAATCCAGAGTAAAATATTCTCCTGCAACCCGTTCCCTTGGTGCTAGATGAACGAACGTCTCTCCACAAGCTCAGTTCTGATAGATAAGTGTGTGTGAAAGCCGTTCTTCTCCTAGCTTGTTGGGAACACAAAGTTTCATTTCAGTTGCCAACTCCCCTCCATACATATATATGGGCAGGTACAAGCTCCAATTCGGTTTTACAGTGAAAACTGCAGGAACTTCAAACCGGCACTAGGAAACAGACTGCGAAACCAGAGTAAAAGTTTCTCCTGCAACCCGTTCCCTTGGTGCTAGATGAACGAACGTCTCTCCACATGCTCAGTTCTGAGAAATAAGTGTGTTTGAAAGCCGTCATTCACCTATCTTGTTGGGAACACAAAGTTTCTTTTCAGTTGCAAACTCCACTCCTTACATATATATGGGGAGGTACTAGCTCCAACTCGGTTTTACAGTGAAAACTGCAGGAACTTCAAACCGGCACTAGGAAACAGACTGAGAAACCAGAGTAAAAGATTCTCCTGTAACCCGTTCCTTTGGTGCTAGATGAACGAAAGTCTCTCCACATGCTCAGTTCTGAGAGATAAGTGTGTGTGAAAGCCGTACTTCACCTAGCTTGTTGGGAACACAAAGTTTCTTTTAAGTTGCCAACTCCACTCCATACATATATATGGGCAGGTACTAGCTCCAAATCGGTTTTACAGTGAAAACTGCAGGTACTTCAAAATGGCACTAGTAAACAGACTGAGAATCCAGAGTAAAAGTTTCTCCTGCAACCCGTTCCCTTGGTGCTAGATGAACGAACGTCTCTCCACATGCTCAGTTCTGAGAGATAAGTGTGTGGGAAAGCCGTCCTTCACCTAGCTTGTGGGGAACACATAGTTTCTTTTCAGTTGCAAACTCCACTCCATACATATATATGGGGAGGTACTAGCTCCAACTCGGTTTTACAGTGAAAACTGCAGGAACTTCAAACCGGCACTAGGAAAAAGCCTGAGAATCCAGAGTAAAAGTTACTCCTATAACCCTTTCCCTTGGTGCTAGATGAACGATCGTCTCTCCACATGCTCAGTTCTGACAGATAAGTGTGTGTGAAAGCCGTCCTTCACCTAGCTTGTTGGGAAAACAAAGTTTCTTTTCAGTTGCAAACTCCACTCCATACATATATATGGGGAGGTACAAGCTCCAACTCGGTTTTACAGTGAAAACTGCAGGAACTTCAAACCGGCACTAGGAAACACACTGAGAAAGCAGAGGAAAAGTTTCTCCTGCAACCCGTTCCCTTGATGCTAGATGAATGAACGTCTCTCCACATGCTCAGTTCTGATAGATTAGTGTGTGTGAAAGCCGTTCTTCACCTAGCTTGTTGGGAACAAAAAGTTTCTTTTCATTGCCAACTCCACTCCATACATATATATGGGCAGGTACTAGCTCCAAATCGGTTTTACTGTGAAAAGTGCAGGTACTTCAAAACGGCACTAGGAAACAGACTGAGAATCCAGAGTAAAAGTTTCTCCTGCAACCCGTTCCCATGGTGCTAGATGAACAAACGTCTCTCCACATCCTCAGTTCTGATAGATAAGTGTGTGTGAAAGCCGTCCTTCACCTAGCTTGTGGGGAACACTAAGTTTCTTTACATTGCCAACTCCACTGCATACATATATATGGGCAGGTACTAGCTCCAAATCGGTTTTACAGTGAAAACTGCAGGTACTTCAAAACGGCACTAGGAAACAGACTGAGAATCCAGAGTAAAAGTTTCTCCTGCAACCCGTTCCCTTGGTGCTAGATGAACGAACGTCTCTCCACATGCTCAGTTCTGAGAGATATATGTGTGTGAAAGCCGTCCTTCACCTAGCTTTTGGGGAAAACAAATTTTCTTTTCATTTGCAAACTCCACTCCATACATAAATATGGGAAGGTACTAGCTCCAACTCGGTTTTACAGTAAAAACTGCAGGAACTTCAAACCGGCACTAGGAAAAAGCCTGAGAATCCAGAGTAAAGTTACTCCAACAACCCGTTCCCTTGGTGCTAGATGAACGATTGTCTCTCCACATGCTCAGTTCTGACAGATAAGTGTGTGTGAAATCCGTCCTTCACTTAGCTTGTGGGGAACACAAAGTTTCTTTTCAGTTGCAAACTCCACTCCATACATATATATGGGGAGGTACTAGCTCCAACTCGGTTTTACAGTGAAAACTGCAGGAACTTCAAACCGGCACTAGGAAACAGACTGAGAAATCAGAGTAAAAGGTTCTCCTACAACCCGTTCCCTTGGTGCTAGATGAACGAACGTCTCTCCACATGCTCAGTTCTGATAGATAAGTGTGTGTGAAAGCCGTTCTTCACCAAGCTTGTTGGGAACACAAAGTTTCTTTTCAGTTGCCAACTCCACTCCATACATATATATGGGGAGGTACTAGCTCCAACTCGGTTTTACAGTGAAAACTGCAGGAACTTCAAACCGGCACTAGGAAACAGATTGAGAAACCAGAGTTAAAGTTTCTCCTGCAACCCGTTCCCTTGGTGCTAGATGAACGAACGTCTCTCCACATGCTCAGTTCTGAGAGATAAGTGTGTGTGAAAGCCGTGCTTCACCTAGCATGTTGGGAACACAAAGTTTCTTTTCAGTTGCAAACTCCACTCCATACATATATATGGGGAGGTACTATCTCCAACTCGGTTTTACAGTGAAAACTGCAGGAACTTCAAACAAGCACTTGAAACAGAATGAAAAACCAGAGTAAAAGTTTCTCCTGCAACCCGTTCCCTTGGTGCTTGATGAACGAACGTCTCTCCACATGTTAGTTTCTAAGAAATAAGTGTGTGTGGAAGCCGTCCTTCATCTAGCTTCTTGGGAACACAAAGTTTCTTTTCAGTTGCAAACTCCACTCCATACATATATATTGGGAGGTACTAGCTCCAACTCGGTTTTACAGTGAAATCTGCAGGAACTTCAAACCGGCACTAGGAAACAGACTGAGAAACCAGAGTAAAATTTTCCCCTACAAACCATTCCCTTGGTGCTAGATGAACGAACGTCTCTCCACATGCTCAGTTCTGAGAGATAAGTGAGTTTGAAAGCCATCCTTCACCTAGCTTGTGGGGAACACAAAGTTTCTTTTCATTTGCAAACTCCACTGCATACATATATATGGGGAAGTACTAGCTCCAACTCGCTTTTACAGTGAAGACTGCAGGAACTTCAAACCGGCACTAGGAAACAGACTGAGAAACCAGAGTAAAAGTTACTCCTGCAACCCGTTCCCTTGGTGCTAGATGAACGAACGTCTCTCCACATGCTAGGTTCTGAGAGATATATGTGAGTGGTAGCCGTCCTTTACCTAGCTTGTTGGGAACACAAAGTTTCTTTTCAGTTGCAAACTCCACTCCATACATATATATGGGGTGGTACTAGCTCCAACTCGGTTTTACAGTGAAAACTGCAGGAACTTCAAACCGGCACAAGGAAACAGACTGAGAAACCAGAGTAAAAATTTCCCCTGCAACCCGTTCCCTTGGTGCTAGATGAACGAACGTCTCTCCACATGCTCAGTTCTGAGAGACATGTGTGTGTGGTAGCCGTCCTTCACCTAACTTGTTGGGAACACAAAGTTTCTTTTCAGTTGCAAACTCTAATCCACATATATATATGGGGAGGTACTAGCTCCAAGTCGGTTTTACACTGAAAAGTGCAGGAACTTCAAACCGGCACTAGGAAACAAACTGAGAAACCAGAGTAAAAGTTTTTTCTGCAACCCGTTCCCTTTGTGCTAGATGAACGAACGTCTCTCCACATGCTCAGTTCTGAGAGATAAGTGTGTGTGAAAGCCGTCCTTCACCTAGCTTGTTGGGAACACAAAGATTCTTTTCAGATGCAAACTCCAATCCATACATATATATGGGGAGGTACTAGCTCCAACTCCGTTTTACAGTGAAAACTGCAGGATCTTCAAACCGGCACTAGAAAACAGACTGAGAATCCAGAGTAAAATTTCCCCTGCAACCCGTTCCATTGGTGCTAGATGAACGAACGTCTCTCCACATGCTCAGATCTGAGAGATAACTGTGTGTGAAAGCCGTCCTTAACCTAGCTTGTAGGGAACACAAAGTTTCTTTTCAGTTGCAAACTCCACTCCATACATATATATGGGGAGGTACTATCTCCAACTCGGTTTTACAGTGAAAACTGCAGGAACTTCAAACAAGCACTTGAAACAGAATGAAAAACCAGAGTAAAAGTTTCTCCTGCAACCCGTTCCCTTGGTGCTTGATGAACGAACGTCTCTCCACATGTTAGTTTCTAAGAAATAAGTGTGTGTGGAAGCCGTCCTTCATCTAGCTTCTTGGGAACACAAAGTTTCTTTTCAGTTGCAAACTCCACTCCATACATATATATTGGGAGGTACTAGCTCCAACTCGGTTTTACAGTGAAATCTGCAGGAACTTCAAACCGGCACTAGGAAACAGACTGAGAAACCAGAGTAAAATTTTCCCCTACAAACCGTTCCCTTGGTGCTAGATGAACGAACGTCTCTCCACATGCTCAGTTCTGAGAGATAAGTGAGTTTGAAAGCCATCCTTCACCTAGCTTGTGGGGAACACAAAGTTTCTTTTCATTTGCAAACTCCACTGCATACATATATATGGGGAGGTACTAGCTCCAACTCGCTTTTACAGTGAAGACTGCAGGAACTTCAAACCGGCACTAGGAAACAGACTGAGAAACCAGAGTAAAAGTTTCTCCTGCAACCCGTTCCCTTGGTGCTAGATGAACGAACGTCTCTCCACATGCTAGGTTCTGAGAGATATATGTGAGTGGTAGCCGTCCTTTACCTAGCTTGTTGGGAACACAAAGTTTCTTTTCAGTTGCAAACCCCACTCCATACATATATATGGGGTGGTACTAGCTCCAACTCGGTTTTACAGTGAAAACTGCAGGAACTTCAAACCGGCACAAGGAAACAGACTGAGAAACCAGAGTAAAAATTTCCCCTGCAACCCGTTCCCTTGGTGCTAGATGAACGAACGTCTCTCCACATGCTCAGTTCTGAGAGACATGTGTGTGTGGTAGCCGTCCTTCACCTAACTTGTTGGGAACACAAAGTTTCTTTTCAGTTGCAAACTCTAATCCACATATATATATGGGGAGGTACTAGCTCCAAGTCGGTTTTACACTGAAAAGTGCAGGAACTTCAAACCGGCACTAGGAAACAAACTGAGAAACCAGAGTAAAAGTTTTTTCTGCAACCCGTTCCCTTTGTGCTAGATGAACGAACGTCTCTCCACATGCTCAGTTCTGAGAGATAAGTGTGTGTGAAAGCCGTCCTTCACCTAGCTTGTTGGGAACACAAAGATTCTTTTCAGATGCAAACTCCACTCCATACATATATATGGGGAGGTACTAGCTCCAACTCCGTTTTACAGTGAAAACTGCAGGATCTTCAAACCGGCACTAGAAAACAGACTGAGAATCCAGAGTAAAATTTCCCCTGCAACCCGTTCCATTGGTGCTAGATGAACGAACGTCTCTCCACATGCTCAGATCTGAGAGATAACTGTGTGTGAAAGCCGTCCTTAACCTAGCTTGTAGGGAACACAAAGTTTCTTTTCAGTTGCAAACTCCACTCCATACATATATATGGGGAGGTACTATCTCCAACTCGGTTTTACAGTGAAAACTGCAGGAACTTCAAACAAGCACTTGAAACAGAATGAAAAACCAGAGTAAAAGTTTCTCCTGCAACCCGTTCCCTTGGTGCTTGATGAACGAACGTCTCTCCACATGTTAGTTTCTAAGAAATAAGTGTGTGTGGAAGCCGTCCTTCATCTAGCTTCTTGGGAACACAAAGTTTCTTTTCAGTTGCAAACTCCACTCCATACATATATATTGGGAGGTACTAGCTCCAACTCGGTTTTACAGTGAAATCTGCAGGAACTTCAAACCGGCACTAGGAAACAGACTGAGAAACCAGAGTAAAATTTTCCCCTACAAACCGTTCCCTTGGTGCTAGATGAACGAACGTCTCTCCACATGCTCAGTTCTGAGAGATAAGTGAGTTTGAAAGCCATCCTTCACCTAGCTTGTGGGGAACACAAAGTTTCTTTTCATTTGCAAACTCCACTGCATACATATATATGGGGAGGTACTAGCTCCAACTCGCTTTTACAGTGAAGACTGCAGGAACTTCAAACCGGCACTAGGAAACACACTGCGAAACCAGAGTAAAAGATTCTCCTGCAACCCGTTCCCTTGGTGCTAGATGAACGATAGTCTCTCCACATGCTCAGTTCTGAGAAATAAGTGTGTGTGAAAGCCGTCCTTCACCTAGCTTGTTGGGAACACAAAGTTTCTTTTCAGTTGCAAACTCCACTCCATACATATATATGGGCAGGTACTAGCTCCAACTCGGTTTTACAGTGAAAACTGCAGGAACTTCAAACCGGCACTAGGAAACAGACTGAGAAACCGGAGTAAAAGATTCTCCTGCAACCCGTTCCCTTGGTGCTAGATGAACGAACATCTCTCCACATGCTTAGTTCTGATAGATATGTGTGTTTGAAAGCCGTTCTTCACCTAGCTTGTTGGGAACACAAAGTTTCTTTTCAGTTGCCAACTCCACTCCATACATATATATGGGCAGGTACTAGCTCCAAATCTGTTTTACAGTGAAAACTGCAGGTACTTCAAAACGGCACTAGTAAACAGACTGAGAATTCAGAGTAAAAGTTTCCCCTGCAACCCGTTCCCTTTGTGCTAGATGAACGAACGTCTCTCCACATGCTCAGTTCTGAGAGATAAGTGTGTGTGAAAGCCGTCCTTCACCTAGCTTGTGGGGAACACAAAGTTTGTTTTCAGTTGCAAACTCCACGCCATACATATATATGGGGAGGTAGTAGCTCCAACTCGGTTTTACAGTGAAAACTGCAGGAACTTCAAACCGGCACTAGGAAATAGACTGAGATTCCAGAGTAAAAGTTTCTCCTGCAAACCGTTCCCTAGGTGCTAGATGAACGAACGTCTCTCCACATGCTCATTTCTGAGAGATAAGTGTGTGTGAAAGCCGTCCTTCACCTAGCTTGTTGGGAATACAAAGTTTCTTTTCAGTTGCAAACTCCACTCCATACATATATATGGGGAGGTACTAGCTCCAACTCGGTTTTACAGTGAAAACTGCAGGAACTTCAAACCGGCACTAGGAAACAGTCTGAGAATCCAGAGTAAAAGTTTCTCCTGCAACCCGTTCCCTTGGTGCTAGAAGAATGAACGTCTCTCCACATGCTCAGTTCTGAGAGATAATTGTGTGTGAAAGCCGTCCTTCACCTAGCTTGTTGGGAACACAAAGTTTTTTTCAGTTGCAAACTCCATTCCATACATATATATGGGGAGGTACTAGCTCCAACTCGGTTTTACAGTGAAAACTGCAGGAACTTCAAACCGGCACTAGGAAACAGACTGAGAAACTAGAGTAAAACTTTCTCCTACAACCCGTTCCCTTGGTGCTAGATGAACGATAGTCTCTCCACATGCTCAGTTCTGAGAGATAAGTGAGTGTGAAAGCCGTCCTTCACCTAGCTTGCTGGGAACACAAAGTTTCTTTTCAGTTGCAACCTCCACTCCATACATATATATGGGGAGGTACTAGCTCCAACTCGGTTTTACAGTGAAAACTGCAGGAACTTCAAACCGGCACTAGGAAACAGACTGAGAAACCAGAGTAAAAGATTCTCCTGCAACCCGTTCCCTTGGTGCTAGATGAACGAACGTCTCTCCACATGCTCAGATCTAATAGATAAGTGTGTGTGAAAGCCGTCCTTCACCTAGCTTGTTGGGAACACAAAGTTTCTTTTCAGTTGCAAACTCCACTCCATACATATATATGGGCAGGTACTACCTCCAAATCGGTTTTATAGTGAAAACTGCAGGTACTTCAAAACGGCACTAGGAAACAGACTGAGAATCCAGAGTAAAATATTCCCCTGAAACCCGTTCCCTTGGTGCTAGATGAACGAACGTCTCTCCACATGCTAAGTTCTGATAGATAAGTGTGTGTGAAAGCCGTTCTTCACCTAGCTTGTTGGGAACACAAAGTTTCATTTCAGTTGCCACTCCACTCCATACATATATATGGGCAGGTACTAGCTCCAATTCGGTTTTACAGTGAAAACTGCAGGTACTTCAAAACGGCACTAGGAAACAGACTGAGAATCCAGAGTAAAACTTTCTCCTGCAACCCGTTCCCTTGGTGCTAGATGAACGAACGTCTCTCCACATGCTCAGTTCTGAGAGATACGTGTGTGTGAAAGCCGTCCTTCACCTAGCTTGTGGGGAACACAAAGTTTCTTTTCAGTTGCAAACTCCAATCCATACATATATATGGGGAGGTACTAACTCCAACTTTGTTTTACAGTGAAATCTGCAGGAACTTCAATCCGTCACTAGGAAACAGACTGCTAAACCAGAGTAAAAGTTTCTCCTGCAACCCGTTCCCTTGGTGCTAGATGAACGAACGTCTCTCCACAGGCTCAGTTCTGAGAAATAAGTGTGTGTGAAAGCCGTCCTTCACATAGCTTGTTGGGAATACAAAGTTTCTTTTCAGTTGCAACCTCCACTCCATACATATATATGGGGAGGTACTAGCTCCAACTCAGTTTTACAGTGAAAACTGCAGGAACTTCAAACCGGCACTAGGAAACAGACTGAGAATCCAGAGTAAAATTTTCTCCTGCAACCCGTTCCCTTGGTGATAGATGAACGAACGTCTCTCCACATGCTCACTACTGAGAGGTAAGTGTGTGTGAAAGCCGTCCTTCACCTAGCTTGTGGGGAACACAAAGTTTCTTTTCAGTTGCAAACTCCACTCCATACATATATATGGGGAGGTACTATCTCCAACTCTTTTTTACAGTGAAAACTGCAGGAACTTCAATCCGGCACTAGGAAACAGACTGCGAAACCAGAGTAAAAGTTTCTCCCGCAACCCGTTCCCTTGGTGCTAGATGAACGAACGTCTCTCCACATGCTCAGTTCTGAGAAATAAGTGTGTTTGAAAGCCGTCCTTCACCTAGCTTGTTGGGAACACAAAGTTTCTTTTCAGTTGCAAACTCCACTCCATACATATATATGGGGAGGTACTAGCTCCAGCTCGGTTTTACAGTGAAAACTGCAGGAACATCAAACCGGCACTAGGAAAAAGCCTGAGAATCCAGAGTAAAAGTTATTCCTACAACCCGTTCCCTTGGTGCTAGATGAACGATCGTCTCTCCACATGCTCATTTCTGACAGATAAGTGTGTGTGAAAGCCGTCCTTCACCTAGCTTGTGGGGAACACAAAGTTTCTTTTCAGTTGCAAACTCCACTCCATACATATATATGGGGAGGTATTAGCTCCAACTCGGTTTTACAGTGAAAACTGCAGGAACTTCAAAACGGCACTAGGAAACAGACTGAGAAACCAGTGTAAAAGATTCTCCTGCAACCCGTTCCCTTGGTGCTAGATGAACGAAAGTCTCTCCACATGATCAGTTCTGATAGATAAGTGTGTGTGAAAGCCGTCCTTCACCTAGCTTGTTGGGAACACAAAGTTTCTTTTCAGTTGCCAACCCCACTCCATACATATATATGGGCAGGTACTAGCTCCAAATCGGTTTTACAGTGAAAACTGCAGGTACTTCAAAATGGCACTAGTAAACAG
The DNA here is from genome assembly GCF_048773025.1 of Camelus bactrianus. Classification (NCBI taxonomy): domain Eukaryota; kingdom Metazoa; phylum Chordata; class Mammalia; order Artiodactyla; family Camelidae; genus Camelus; species Camelus bactrianus. The sequence continues at coordinate 37,176,489 of NC_133561.1, read as the reverse complement.
ACTGAGAATCCAGAGTAAAAGTTTCTCCTGCAACCCGTTCCCTTGGTGCTAGATGAACGTACGACTCTCCACATGCTCAGTTCTGAGAGATAAGTGTGTGTGAAAGCCGTCCTTCACCTAGCTTGTGGGGAACACATAGTTTCTTTTCAGTTGCAAACTCCACTCCATACATATATATGGGGAGGTACTAGCTCCAACTCGGTTTTACAGTGAAAACTGCAGGAACTTCAAACCGGCACTAGGAAAAAGCCTGAGAATCCAGAGTAAAAGTTACTCCTACAAACCGTTCCCTTGGTGCTAGATGAACGATCGTCTCTCCACATGCTCAGTTCTGACAGATAAGTGTGTGTGAAAGCCGTCCTTCACCTAGCTTGTTGGGAACACAAAGTTTCTTTTCAGTTGCAAACTCCACTCCATACATATATAAGGGGAGGTACAAGCTCCAACTCGGTTTTACAGTGAAAACTGCAGGAACTTCAAACCGGCACTAGGAAACACACTGAGAAAGCAGAGTAAAAGATTCTCCTGCAACCCGTTCCCTTGGTGCTAGATGAACGAACGTCTCTCCACATGCTCAGTTCTGATAGATTATTGTGTGTGAAAGCCGTACTTCACCTAGCTTGTTGGGAACACAAAGTTTCTTTTCATTGCCAACCCCACTCCATACATATATATGGGCAGGTACTAGCTCCAACTCGGTTTTACAGTGAAAACTGCAGGAACTACAAACCGGCACTAGGAAACAGACTGAGAATCCAGAGTAAAAGTTTCTCCTGCAACCAGTTCCCTTGGTGCTAGAAGAATGAAAGTCTCTCCACATGCTAAGTTCTGAGAGATAAGTGTGTGTGAAAGCCGTCCTTCACCTATCTTGTTGGGAACACAAAGTTTCTTTTCATTTGCAAACTCCACTCCATACATAAATATGGGAAGGTACTAGCTCCAACTTGGTTTTACAGTGAAAACTGCAGGAACTTCAAACCGGCACTAGGAAAAAGACAGAGAATCCAGAGTAAAAGTTACTCCTACAACCCGTTCCCTTGGTGCTAGATGAACGATCGTCTCTCCACATGCTCAGTTCTGACAGATAAGTGTGTGTGAAAGCCGTCCTTCACATATCTTGTTGGGAACACAAAGTTTCTTTTCATTTGCAAACTCCACTCCATACATAAATATGGGAAGGTACTAGCTCCAACTCGGTTTTACAGTGAAAACTGCAGGAACTTCAAACCGGCACTAGGAAAAAGACAGAGAATCCAGAGTAAAAGTTACTCCTACAACCCGTTCCCTTGGTGCTAGATGAACGATCGTCTCTCCACATGCTCAGTTCTGACAGATAAGTGTGTGTGAAAGCCGTCCTTCACCTAGCTTTTTGGGAACACAAAGTTTCTTTTCAGTTGCAAACTCCACTCCATACATATATATGGGGAGGTGCTAGCTCCAACTCGGTTTTACACTGAAAACTGCAGGAACTTCAAACCGGCACTAGGAAACAGACTGAGAAACCAGAGAAAAAGTTTCTACTACAACCCGTTCCCTTGGTGCTAGATGAACGATAGTCTCTCCACATGCTCCGTTCTGAGAGATAAGTGTGTGTGAAAGCCGTCCTTCACCTAGCTTGTTGGGAACACAAAGTTTCTTTTCAGTTGCCAACTCCACTCCATACATATATATGGGCAGGTACAGGCTCCAAATCGGTTTTACAGTGAAAACTGCAGGTACTTCAAAACGGCACTAGGAAACAGACTTAGAATCCAGAGTAAAAGTTTCTCCTGCAACCCGTTCCCTTGGTGCTAGATGAACGAACGTCTCTCCACATGCTCAGTTCTGAGAGATAAATGTGTGTGAAAGCCGTCCTTCACCTAGCTTTTGGGAAAAACAAAGTTTCTTTTCATTTGCAAACTCCAATCCATACATAAATATGGGAAGGTACTAGCTCCAACTCGGTTTTACAGTGAAAACTGCAGGAACTTCAAACCGGCACTAGGAAAAAGCCTGAGAATCCAGAGTAAAAGTTACTCCTACAACCCGTTCCCTTGGTGCTAGATGAACGATCGTCTCTCCACATGCTCAGTTCTGACAGATAAGTGTGTGTGAAAGCCGTCCTTCACCTAGCTTGTTGGGAACACAAAGTTCTTTTCAGTTGCAAACTCCACTCCATACATATATATGGGAAGGTACTAGCTCCAAATCTGTTTTATAGTGAAAACTGCAGGTACTTCAAAACGGCACTAGGAAACAGACTGAGAATCCAGAGTAAAATATTCTCCTGCAACCCGTTCCCTTGGTGCTAGATGAACGAACGTCTCTCCACAAGCTCAGTTCTGATAGATAAGTGTGTGTGAAAGCCGTTCTTCTCCTAGCTTGTTGGGAACACAAAGTTTCATTTCAGTTGCCAACTCCCCTCCATACATATATATGGGCAGGTACAAGCTCCAATTCGGTTTTACAGTGAAAACTGCAGGAACTTCAAACCGGCACTAGGAAACAGACTGAGAATCCAGAGTAAAAGTTTCTCCTGCAACCCGTTTCCTTTTTGATAGATGAACGAACGTCTCTCCACATGCTCACTTCTGAGAGGTAAGTGTGTGTGAAAGCCGTCCTTCACCTAGCTTGTGGGGAACACAAAGTTTCTTTTCAGTTGCCAACTCCACTCCATACATGTATATGGGGAGGTACTATCTCCAACTATTTTTTACAGTGAAAACTGCAGGAACATCTATCCGGCACTAGGAAACAGACTGCGAAACCAGAGTAAAAGTTTCTCCTGCAACCCGTTCCCTTGGTGCTAGATGAACGAACGTCTCTCCACATGCTCAGTTCTGAGAAATAAGTGTGTTTGAAAGCCCTCATTCACCTATCTTGTTGGGAACACAAAGTTTCTTTTCAGTTGCAAACTCCACTCCTTACATATATATGGGGAGGTACTAGCTCCAACTCGGTTTTACAGTGAAAACTGCAGGAACTTCAAACCGGCACTAGGAGACAGACTGAGAAACCAGAGTAAAAGATTCTCCTGTAACCCGTTCCTTTGGTGCTAGATGAACGAAAGTCTCTCCACATGCTCAGTTCTGAGAGATAAGTGTGTGTGAAAGCCGTACTTCACCTAGCTTGTTGGGAACACAAAGTTTCTTTTAAGTTGCCAACTCCACTCCATACATATATATGGGCAGGTACTAGCTCCAAATCGGTTTTACAGTGAAAACTGCAGGTACTTCAAAATGGCACTAGTAAACAGACTGAGAATCCAGAGTAAAAGTTTCTCCTGCAACCCGTTCCCTTGGTGCTAGATGAACGAACGTCTCTCCACATGCTCAGTTCTGAGAGATAAGTGTGTGGGAAAGCCGTCCTTCACCTAGCTTGTGGGGAACACATAGTTTCTTTTCAGTTGCAAACTCCACTCCATACATATATATGGGGAGGTACTAGCTCCAACTCGGTTTTAAAGTGAAAACTGCAGGAACTTCAAACCGGCACTAGGAAAAAGCCTGAGAATCCAGAGTAAAAGTTACTCCTATAACCCTTTCCCTTGGTGCTAGATGAACGATCGTCTCTCCACATGCTCAGTTCAGACAGATAAGTGTGTGTGAAAGCCGTCCTTCACCTAGCTTGTTGGGAAAACAAAGTTTCTTTTCAGTTGCAAACTCCACTCCATACATATATATGGGGAGGTACAAGCTCCAACTCGGTTTTACAGTGAAAACTGCAGGAACTTCAAACCGGCACTAGGAAACACACTGAGAAAGCAGAGGAAAAGTTTCTCCTGCAACCCGTTCCCTTGATGCTAGATGAATGAACGTCTCTCCACATGCTCAGTTCTGATAGATTAGTGTGTGTGAAAGCCGTTCTTCACCTAGCTTGTTGGGAACAAAAAGTTTCTTTTCATTGCCAACTCCACTCCATACATATATATGGGCAGGTACTAGCTCCAAATCGGTTTTACTGTGAAAACTGCAGGTACTTCAAAACGGCACTAGGAAACAGACTGAGAATCCAGAGTAAAAGTTTCTCCTGCAACCCGTTCCCATGGTGCTAGATGAACAAACGTCTCTCCACATGCTCAGTTCTGAGAGATAATTGTGTGTGAAAGCCGTCGTTCACCTAGCTTGTGGGGAACACAAAGTTTCTTTTCATTGCCAACTCCACTGCATACATATATATGGGCAGGTATTAGCTCCAAATCGGTTTTACAGTGAAAACTGCAGGTACTTCAAAACGGCACTAGGAAACAGACTGAGAATCCAGAGTAAAAGTTTCTCCTGCAACCCGTTCCCTTGGTGCTAGATGAACGAACGTCTCTCCACATGCTCAGTTCTGAGAGATAAATGTGTGTGAAAGCCGTCCTTCACCTAGCTTTTGGGGAAAACAAAGTTTCTTTTCATTTGCAAACTCCAATCCATAAAAAAATATGGGAAGGTACTAGCTCCAACTCGGTTTTACAGTGAAAACTGCAGGAACTTCAAACCGGCACTAGGAAAAAGCCTGAGAATCCAGAGTAAAAGTTACTCCAACAAACTGTTCCCTTGGTGCTAGATGAACGATCGTCTCTCCACATGCTCAGTTCTGACAGATAAGTGTGTGTGAAAGCCGTCCTTCACCTAGCTTGTTGGGAACACAAAGTTTCTTTTCAGTTGCAAAATCCACTCCATACATATATATGGGGAGGTACAAGCTCCAACTCGGTTTTACAGTGAAAACTGCAGGAACTTCAAACCGGCACTAGGAAACACACTGAGAAAGCAGAGTAAAAGATTCTCCTGCAACCCGTTCCCTTGGTGCTAGATGAACGAACGTCTCTCCACATGCTCAGTTCTGATAGATTAGTATGTGTGAAAGCCGTTCTTCACCTAGCTTGTTGGGAACACAAAGTTTCTTTTCATTGCCAACTCCACTCCATACATATATATGGGCAGGTACTAGCTCCAAATCGGTTTTACAGTGAAAACTGCAGGTAATTCAAAACGGCACTAGGAAACAGACTGAGAATCCAGAGTAAAAGTTTCTCCTGCAACCCGTTCCCTTGGTGCTAGATGAACGAACGTCTCTCCACATCCTCAGTTCTGATAGATAAGTGTGTGTGAAAGCCGTCCTTCACCTAGCTTGTGGGGAACACTAAGTTTCTTTTCATTGCCAACTCCACTGCATACATATATATGGGCAGGTACTAGCTCCAAATCGGTTTTACAGTGAAAACTGCAGGTACTTCAAAACGGCACTAGGAAACAGACTGAGAATCCAGAGTAAAAGTTTCTCCTGCAACCCGTTCCCTTGGTGCTAGATGAACGAACGTCTCTCCACATGCTCAGTTCTGAGAGATATATGTGTGTGAAAGCCGTCCTTCACCTAGCTTTTGGGGAAAACAAATTTTCTTTTCATTTGCAAACTCCACTCCATACATAAATATGGGAAGGTACTAGCTCCAACTCGGTTTTACAGTAAAAACTGCAGGAACTTCAAACCGGCACTAGGAAAAAGCCTGAGAATCCAGAGTAAAGTTACTCCAACAACCCGTTCCCTTGGTGCTAGATGAACGATTGTCTCTCCACATGCTCAGTTCTGACAGATAAGTGTGTGTGAAATCCGTCCTTCACTTAGCTTGTGGGGAACACAAAGTTTCTTTTCAGTTGCAAAGTCCACTCCATACATATATATGGGGAGGTACTAGCTCCAACTCGGTTTTACAGTGAAAACTGCAGGAACTTCAAACCGGCACTAGGAAACAGACTGAGAAATCAGAGTAAAAGGTTCTCCTACAACCCGTTCCCTTGGTGCTAGATGAACGAACGTCTCTCCACATGCTCAGTTCTGATAGATAAGTGTGTGTGAAAGCCGTTCTTCACCAAGCTTGTTGGGAACACAAAGTTTCTTTTCAGTTGCCAACTCCACTCCATACATATATATGGGGAGGTACTAGCTCCAACTCGGTTTTACAGTGAAAACTGCAGGAACTTCAAACCGGCACTAGGAAACAGATTGAGAAACCAGAGTTAAAGTTTCTCCTGCAACCCGTTCCCTTGGTGCTAGATGAACGAACGTCTCTCCACATGCTCAGTTCTGAGAGATAAGTGTGTGTGAAAGCCGTGCTTCACCTAGCATGTTGGGAACACAAAGTTTCTTTTCAGTTGCAAACTCCACTCCATACATATATATGGGGAGGTACTATCTCCAACTCGGTTTTACAGTGAAAACTGCAGGAACTTCAAACAAGCACTTGAAACAGAATGAAAAACCAGAGTAAAAGTTTCTCCTGCAACCCGTTCCCTTGGTGCTTGATGAACGAACGTCTCTCCACATGTTAGTTTTTAAGAAATAAGTGTGTGTGGAAGCCGTCCTTCATCTAGCTTCTTGGGAACACAAAGTTTCTTTTCAGTTGCAAACTCCACTCCATACATATATATTGGGAGGTACTAGCTCCAACTCGGTTTTACAGTGAAATCTGCAGGAACTTCAAACCGGCACTAGGAAACAGACTGAGAAACCAGAGTAAAATTTTCCCCTACAAACCGTTCCCTTGGTGCTAGATGAACTAACGTCTCTCCACATGCTCAGTTCTGAGAGATAAGTGAGTTTGAAAGCCATCCTTCACCTAGCTTGTGGGGAACACAAAGTTTCTTTTCATTTGCAAACTCCACTGCATACATATATATGGGGAAGTACTAGCTCCAACTCGCTTTTACAGTGAAGACTGCAGGAACTTCAAACCGGCACTAGGAAACAGACTGAGAAACCAGAGTAAAAGTTACTCCTGCAACCCGTTCCCTTGGTGCTAGATGAACGAACGTCTCTCCACATGCTAGGTTCTGAGAGATATATGTGAGTGGTAGCCGTCCTTTACCTAGCTTGTTGGGAACACAAAGTTTCTTTTCAGTTGCAAACTCCACTCCATACATATATATGGGGTGGTACTAGCTCCAACTCGGTTTTACAGTGAAAACTGCAGGAACTTCAAACCGGCACAAGGAAACAGACTGAGAAACCAGAGTAAAAATTTCCCCTGCAACCCGTTCCCTTGGTGCTAGATGAACGAACGTCTCTCCACATGCTCAGTTCTGAGAGACATGTGTGTGTGGTAGCCGTCCTTCACCTAACTTGTTGGGAACACAAAGTTTCTTTTCAGTTGCAAACTCCACTCCATACATATATATGGGGAGGTACTATCTCCAACTCTTTTTTACAGTGAAAACTGCAGGAACTTCAATCCGGCACTAGGAAACAGACTGCGAAACCAGAGTAAAAGTTTCTCCCGCAACCCGTTCCCTTGGTGCTAGATGAACGAACGTCTCTCCACATGCTCAGTTCTGAGAAATAAGTGTGTTTGAAAGCCGTCCTTCACCTAGCTTGTTGGGAACACAAAGTTTCTTTTCAGTTGCAAACTCCACTCCATACATATATATGGGGAGGTACTAGCTCCAGCTCGATTTTACAGTGAAAACTGCAGGAACTTCAAACCGGCACTAGGAAAAAGCCTGAGAATCCAGAGTAAAAGTTATTCCTACAACCCGTTCCCTTGGTGCTAGATGAACGATCGTCTCTCCACATGCTCATTTCTGACAGATAAGTGTGTGTGAAAGCCGTCCTTCACCTAGCTTGTGGGGAACACAAAGTTTCTTTTCAGTTGCAAACTCCACTCCATACATATATATGGGGAGGTATTAGCTCCAACTCGGTTTTACAGTGAAAACTGCAGGAACTTCAAAACGGCACTAGGAAACAGACTGAGAAACCAGTGTAAAAGATTCTCCTGCAACCCGTTCCCTTGGTGCTAGATGAACGAAAGTCTCTCCACATGATCAGTTCTGATAGATAAGTGTGTGTGAAAGCCGTCCTTCACCTAGCTTGTTGGGAACACAAAGTTTCTTTTCAGTTGCCAACCCCACTCCATACATATATATGGGCAGGTACTAGCTCCAAATCGGTTTTACAGTGAAAACTGCAGGTACTTCAAAATGGCACTAGTAAACAGACTGAGAATCCAGAGTAAAAGTTTCTCCTGCAACCCGTTCCCTTGGTGCTAGATGAACGTACGTCTCTCCACATGCTCAGTTCTGAGAGATAAGTGTGTGTGAAAGCCGTCCTTCACCTAGCTTGTGGGGAACACATAGTTTCTTTTCAGTTGCAAACTCCACTCCATACATATATATGGGGAGGTACTAGCTCCAACTCGGTTTTACAGTGAAAACTGCAGGAACTTCAAACCGGCACTAGGAAAAAGCCTGAGAATCCAGAGTAAAAGTTACTCCTACAAACCGTTCCCTTGGTGCTAGATGAACGATCGTCTCTCCACATGCTCAGTTCTGACAGATAAGTGTGTGTGAAAGCCGTCCTTCACCTAGCTTGTTGGGAACACAAAGTTTCTTTTCAGTTGCAAACTCCACTCCATACATATATAAGGGGAGGTACAAGCTCCAACTCGGTTTTACAGTGAAAACTGCAGGAACTTCAAACCGGCACTAGGAAACACACTGAGAAAGCAGAGTAAAAGATTCTCCTGCAACCCGTTCCCTTGGTGCTAGATGAACGAACGTCTCTCCACATGCTCAGTTCTGATAGATTATTGTGTGTGAAAGCCGTACTTCACCTAGCTTGTTGGGAACACAAAGTTTCTTTTCATTGCCAACCCCACTCCATACATATATATGGGCAGGTACTAGCTCCAACTCGGTTTTACAGTGAAAACTGCAGGAACTACAAACCGGCACTAGGAAACAGACTGAGAATCCAGAGTAAAAGTTTCTCCTGCAACCAGTTCCCTTGGTGCTAGAAGAATGAAAGTCTCTCCACATGCTAAGTTCTGAGAGATAAGTGTGTGTGAAAGCCGTTCTTCACCTATCTTGTTGGGAACACAAAGTTTCTTTTCATTTGCAAACTCCACTCCATACATAAATATGGGAAGGTACTAGCTCCAACTTGGTTTTACAGTGAAAACTGCAGGAACTTCAAACCGGCACTAGGAAAAAGACAGAGAATCCAGAGTAAAAGTTACTCCTACAACCCGTTCCCTTGGTGCTAGATGAACGATCGTCTCTCCACATGCTCAGTTCTGACAGATAAGTGTGTGTGAAAGCCGTCCTTCACATATCTTGTTGGGAACACAAAGTTTCTTTTCATTTGCAAACTCCACTCCATACATAAATATGGGAAGGTACTAGCTCCAACTCGGTTTTACAGTGAAAACTGCAGGAACTTCAAACCGGCACTAGGAAAAAGACTGAGAATCCAGAGTAAAAGTTACTCCTACAACCCGTTCCCTTGGTGCTAGATGAACGATCGTCTCTCCACATGCTCAGTTCTGACAGATAAGTGTGTGTGAAAGCCGTCCTTCACCTAGCTTTTTGGGAACACAAAGTTTCTTTTCAGTTGCAAACTCCACTCCATACATATATATGGGGAGGTGCTAGCTCCAACTCGGTTTTACACTGAAAACTGCAGGAACTTCAAACCGGCACTAGGAAACAGACTGAGAAACCAGAGAAAAAGTTTCTACTACAACCCGTTCCCTTGGTGCTAGATGAACGATAGTCTCTCCACATGCTCCGTTCTGAGAGATAAGTGTGTGTGAAAGCCGTCCTTCACCTAGCTTGTTGGGAACACAAAGTTTCTTTTCAGTTGCCAACTCCACTCCATACACATATATCGGCAGGTACTAGCTCCAAATCGGTTTTACAGTGAAAACTGCAGGTACTTCAAAACGGCACTAGGAAACAGACTTAGAATCCAGAGTAAAAGTTTCTCCTGCAACCCGTTCCCTTGGTGCTAGATGAACGAACGTCTCTCCACATGCTCAGTTCTGAGAGATAAATGTGTGTGAAAGCCGTCCTTCACCTAGCTTTTGGGGAAAACAAAGTTTCTTTTCATTTGCAAACTCCAATCCATACATAAATATGGGAAGGTACTAGCTCCAACTCGGTTTTACAGTGAAAACTGCAGGAACTTCAAACCGGCACTAGGAAAAAGCCTGAGATTCCAGAGTAAAAGTTACTCCTACAACCCGTTCCCTTGGTGCTAGATGAACGATCGTCTCTCCACATGCTCAGTTCTGACAGATAAGTGTGTGTGAAAGCCGTCCTTCACCTAGCTTGTTGGGAACACAAAGTTCTTTTCAGTTGCAAACTCCACTCCATACATATATATGGGAAGGTACTAGCTCCAAATCTGTTTTATAGTGAAAACTGCAGGTACTTCAAAACGGCACTAGGAAACAGACTGAGAATCCAGAGTAAAATATTCTCCTGCAACCCGTTCCCTTGGTGCTAGATGAACGAACGTCTCTCCACAAGCTCAGTTCTGATAGATAAGTGTGTGTGAAAGCCGTTCTTCTCCTAGCTTGTTGGGAACACAAAGTTTCATTTCAGTTGCCAACTCCCCTCCATACATATATATGGGCAGGTACAAGCTCCAATTCGGTTTTACAGTGAAAACTGCAGGAACTTCAAACCGGCACTAGGAAACAGACTGCGAAACCAGAGTAAAAGTTTCTCCTGCAACCCGTTCCCTTGGTGCTAGATGAACGAACGTCTCTCCACATGCTCAGTTCTGAGAAATAAGTGTGTTTGAAAGCCGTCATTCACCTATCTTGTTGGGAACACAAAGTTTCTTTTCAGTTGCAAACTCCACTCCTTACATATATATGGGGAGGTACTAGCTCCAACTCGGTTTTACAGTGAAAACTGCAGGAACTTCAAACCGGCACTAGGAAACAGACTGAGAAACCAGAGTAAAAGATTCTCCTGTAACCCGTTCCTTTGGTGCTAGATGAACGAAAGTCTCTCCACATGCTCAGTTCTGAGAGATAAGTGTGTGTGAAAGCCGTACTTCACCTAGCTTGTTGGGAACACAAAGTTTCTTTTAAGTTGCCAACTCCACTCCATACATATATATGGGCAGGTACTAGCTCCAAATCGGTTTTACAGTGAAAACTGCAGGTACTTCAAAATGGCACTAGTAAACAGACTGAGAATCCAGAGTAAAAGTTTCTCCTGCAACCCGTTCCCTTGGTGCTAGATGAACGAACGTCTCTCCACATGCTCAGTTCTGAGAGATAAGTGTGTGGGAAAGCCGTCCTTCACCTAGCTTGTGGGGAACACATAGTTTCTTTTCAGTTGCAAACTCCACTCCATACATATATATGGGGAGGTACTAGCTCCAACTCGGTTTTACAGTGAAAACTGCAGGAACTTCAAACCGGCACTAGGAAAAAGCCTGAGAATCCAGAGTAAAAGTTACTCCTATAACCCTTTCCCTTGGTGCTAGATGAACGATCGTCTCTCCACATGCTCAGTTCTGACAGATAAGTGTGTGTGAAAGCCGTCCTTCACCTAGCTTGTTGGGAAAACAAAGTTTCTTTTCAGTTGCAAACTCCACTCCATACATATATATGGGGAGGTACAAGCTCCAACTCGGTTTTACAGTGAAAACTGCAGGAACTTCAAACCGGCACTAGGAAACACACTGAGAAAGCAGAGGAAAAGTTTCTCCTGCAACCCGTTCCCTTGATGCTAGATGAATGAACGTCTCTCCACATGCTCAGTTCTGATAGATTAGTGTGTGTGAAAGCCGTTCTTCACCTAGCTTGTTGGGAACAAAAAGTTTCTTTTCATTGCCAACTCCACTCCATACATATATATGGGCAGGTACTAGCTCCAAATCGGTTTTACTGTGAAAACTGCAGGTACTTCAAAACGGCACTAGGAAACAGACTGAGAATCCAGAGTAAAAGTTTCTCCTGCAACCCGTTCCCATGGTGCTAGATGAACAAACGTCTCTCCACATCCTCAGTTCTGATAGATAAGTGTGTGTGAAAGCCGTCCTTCACCTAGCTTGTGGGGAACACTAAGTTTCTTTACATTGCCAACTCCACTGCATACATATATATGGGCAGGTACTAGCTCCAAATCGGTTTTACAGTGAAAACTGCAGGTACTTCAAAACGGCACTAGGAAACAGACTGAGAATCCAGAGTAAAAGTTTCTCCTGCAACCCGTTCCCTTGGTGCTAGATGAACGAACGTCTCTCCACATGCTCAGTTCTGAGAGATATATGTGTGTGAAAGCCGTCCTTCACCTAGCTTTTGGGGAAAACAAATTTTCTTTTCATTTGCAAACTCCACTCCATACATAAATATGGGAAGGTACTAGCTCCAACTCGGTTTTACAGTAAAAACTGCAGGAACTTCAAACCGGCACTAGGAAAAAGCCTGAGAATCCAGAGTAAAGTTACTCCAACAACCCGTTCCCTTGGTGCTAGATGAACGATTGTCTCTCCACATGCTCAGTTCTGACAGATAAGTGTGTGTGAAATCCGTCCTTCACTTAGCTTGTGGGGAACACAAAGTTTCTTTTCAGTTGCAAACTCCACTCCATACATATATATGGGGAGGTACTAGCTCCAACTCGGTTTTACAGTGAAAACTGCAGGAACTTCAAACCGGCACTAGGAAACAGACTGAGAAATCAGAGTAAAAGGTTCTCCTACAACCCGTTCCCTTGGTGCTAGATGAACGAACGTCTCTCCACATGCTCAGTTCTGATAGATAAGTGTGTGTGAAAGCCGTTCTTCACCAAGCTTGTTGGGAACACAAAGTTTCTTTTCAGTTGCCAACTCCACTCCATACATATATATGGGGAGGTACTAGCTCCAACTCGGTTTTACAGTGAAAACTGCAGGAACTTCAAACCGGCACTAGGAAACAGATTGAGAAACCAGAGTTAAAGTTTCTCCTGCAACCCGTTCCATTGGTGCTAGATGAACGAACGTCTCTCCACATGCTCAGATCTGAGAGATAACTGTGTGTGAAAGCCGTCCTTAACCTAGCTTGTAGGGAACACAAAGTTTCTTTTCAGTTGCAAACTCCACTCCATACATATATATGGGGAGGTACTATCTCCAACTCGGTTTTACAGTGAAAACTGCAGGAACTTCAAACAAGCACTTGAAACAGAATGAAAAACCAGAGTAAAAGTTTCTCCTGCAACCCGTTCCCTTGGTGCTTGATGAACGAACGTCTCTCCACATGTTAGTTTCTAAGAAATAAGTGTGTGTGGAAGCCGTCCTTCATCTAGCTTCTTGCTAACACAAAGTTTCTTTTCAGTTGCAAACTCCAATCCATACATATATATTGGGAGGTACTAGCTCCAACTCGGTTTTACAGTGAAATCTGCAGGAACTTCAAACCGGCACTAGGAAACAGACTGAGAAACCAGAGTAAAATTTTCCCCTACAAACCGTTCCCTTGGTGCTAGATGAACGAACGTCTCTCCACATGCTCAGTTCTGAGAGATAAGTGAGTTTGAAAGCCATCCTTCACCTAGCTTGTGGGGAACACAAAGTTTCTTTTCATTTGCAAACTCCACTGCATACATATATATGGGGAGGTACTAGCTCCAACTCGCTTTTACAGTGAAGACTGCAGGAACTTCAAACCGGCACTAGGAAACAGACTGAGAAACCAGAGTAAAAGTTTCTCCTGCAACCCGTTCCCTTGGTGCTAGATGAACGAACGTCTCTCCACATGCTAGGTTCTGAGAGATATATGTGAGTGGTAGCCGTCCTTTACCTAGCTTGTTGGGAACACAAAGTTTCTTTTCAGTTGCAAACTCCACTCCATACATATATATGGGGTGGTACTAGCTCCAACTCGGTTTTACAGTGAAAACTGCAGGAACTTCAAACCGGCACAAGGAAACAGACTGAGAAACCAGAGTAAAAATTTCCCCTGCAACCCGTTCCCTTGGTGCTAGATGAACGAACGTCTCTCCACATGCTCAGTTCTGAGAGACATGTGTGTGTGGTAGCCGTCCTTCACCTAACTTGTTGGGAACACAAAGTTTCTTTTCAGTTGCAAACTCTAATCCACATATATATATGGGGAGGTACTAGCTCCAAGTCGGTTTTACACTGAAAAGTGCAGGAACTTCAAACCGGCACTAGGAAACAAACTGAGAAACCAGAGTAAAAGTTTTTTCTGCAACCCGTTCCCTTTGTGCTAGATGAACGAACGTCTCTCCACATGCTCAGTTCTGAGAGATAAGTGTGTGTGAAAGCCTTCCTTCACCTAGCTTGTTGGGAACACAAAGATTCTTTTCAGATGCAAACTCCACTCCATACATATATATGGGGAGGTACTAGCTCCAACTCCGTTTTACAGTGAAAACTGCAGGATCTTCAAACCGGCACTAGAAAACAGACTGAGAATCCAGAGTAAAATTTCCCCTGCAACCCGTTCCATTGGTGCTAGATGAACGAACGTCTCTCCACATGCTCAGATCTGAGAGATAACTGTGTGTGAAAGCCGTCCTTAACCTAGCTTGTAGGGAACACAAAGTTTCTTTTCAGTTGCAAACTCCACTCCATACATATATATGGGGAGGTACTATCTCCAACTCGGTTTTACAGTGAAAACTGCAGGAACTTCAAACAAGCACTTGAAACAGAATGAAAAACCAGAGTAAAAGTTTCTCCTGCAACCCGTTCCCTTGGTGCTTGATGAACGAACGTCTCTCCACATGTTAGTTTCTAAGAAATAAGTGTGTGTGGAAGCCGTCCTTCATCTAGCTTCTTGGGAACACAAAGTTTCTTTTCAGTTGCAAACTCCACTCCATACATATATATTGGGAGGTACTAGCTCCAACTCGGTTTTACAGTGAAATCTGCAGGAACTTCAAACCGGCACTAGGAAACAGACTGAGAAACCAGAGTAAAATTTTCCCCTACAAACCGTTCCATTGGTGCTAGATGAACGAACGTCTCTCCACATGCTCAGTTCTGAGAGATAAGTGAGTTTGAAAGCCATCCTTCACCTAGCTTGTGGGGAACACAAAGTTTTTTTCATTTGCAAACTCCACTGCATACATATATATGGGGAGGTACTAGCTCCAACTCGCTTTTACAGTGAAGACTGCAGGAACTTCAAACCGGCACTAGGAAACAGACTGAGAAACCAGAGTAAAAGTTACTCCTGCAACCCGTTCCCTTGGTGCTAGATGAACGAACGTCTCTCCACATGCTAGGTTCTGAGAGATATATGTGAGTGGTAGCCGTACTTTACCTAGCTTGTTGGGAACACAAAGTTTCTTTTCAGTTGCAAACACCACTCCATACATATATATGGGGTGGTACTAGCTCCAACTCGGTTTTACAGTGAAAACTGCAGGAACTTCAAACCGGCACAAGGAAACAGACTGAGAAACCAGAGTAAAAATTTCCCCTGCAACCCGTTCCCTTGGTGCTAGATGAACGAACGTCTCTCCACATGCTCAGTTCTGAGAGACATGTGTGTGTGGTAGCCGTCCTTCACCTAACTTGTTGGGAACACAAAGTTTCTTTTCAGTTGCAAACTCTAATCCACATATATATATGGGGAGGTACTAGCTCCAAGTCGGTTTTACACTGAAAAGTGCAGGAACTTCAAACCGGCACTAGGAAACAAACTGAGAAACCAGAGTAAAAGTTTTTTTCTGCAACCCGTTCCCTTTGTGCTAGATGAACGAACGTCTCTCCACATGCTCAGTTCTGAGAGATAAGTGTGTGTGAAAGCCGTCCTTCACCTAGCTTGTTGGGAACACAAAGATTCTTTTCAGATGCAAACTCCACTCCATACGTATATATGGGGAGGTACTAGCTCCAACTCCGTTTTACAGTGAAAACTGCAGGATCTTCAAACCGGCACTAGAAAACAGACTGAGAATCCAGAGTAAAATTTCCCCTGCAACCCGTTCCATTGGTGCTAGATGAACGAACGTCTCTCCACATGCTCAGATCTGAGAGATAACTGTGTGTGAAAGCCGTCCTTAACCTAGCTTGTAGGGAACACAAAGTTTCTTTTCAGTTGCAAACTCCACTCCATACATATATATGGGGAGGTACTATCTCCAACTCGTTTTACAGTGAAAACTGCAGGAACTTCAAACCGGCACTAGGAAACAGACTAAGAAACCAGAGTTAAAATTTCTCCTGCATCGGTTCCCTTGGTGCTTGATGAACGAATGTCTCTCCGCATGCTATGTTCTTAGAGATATGTGAGTGTGAAAGCCGTCCTTCACCTAGCTTGTTGGGAACACAAAGTTTCTTTTAAGTTGCAAACTCCACTCCATACATATATATTGGGAGGTACTAGCTCCAACTCGGTTTTACAGTGAAAACTGCAGGAACTTCAAACCGGCACTTGGAAACAGACTGAGAAGCCAGAGTAAAAATTTCTCCTGCAACCCGTTCCCTTGGTGCTAGATGAACGAAAGTCTCTCGCCATGCTCAGTTCTGAGAGATAAGTGTGTGTGAAAACCATCCTTCACCTAGCTTGTTTGGAACACAAAG
Organism: Camelus bactrianus; assembly: GCF_048773025.1. Lineage (NCBI taxonomy): Eukaryota > Metazoa > Chordata > Mammalia > Artiodactyla > Camelidae > Camelus > Camelus bactrianus. Next base: position 37,160,184 of record NC_133561.1, on the reverse strand, counting down.
TTTCTTTTCAGTTGCAAACTCCACTCCATACATATATATGGGGAGGTACTAGATCCAACTCGGTTTTACAGTGAAAACTGCAGGAACCTCAAACCGGCACTAGGAAACAGACTGAGAAACCAGAGTAAAAGTTTCTCCTGCAACCCGTTCCCTTGGTGCTAAATGAACGTACGTCTCTCCACATGCTCAGTTCTGAGAGATATGTGTGTGTGAAAGCCGTCCTTCACATAGCTTGTTGGGAACACAAAGTTTCTTTTAAGTTGCCAACTCCACTCCATACATATATATGGGGAGGTACTAGCTCAAACTCGGTTTTACAGTGAAGAATGCAGGAACTTCAAACCGGCACTAGGAAACAGACTGAGAATCCAGAGTAAAAGTTACTCCTGCAGCCGTTCCCTTGGTGCTAAATGAACGAACGTCTCTCCACGTGCTCAGTTCTGGGAGATAAGTGTGTGTGCAAGCCATCCTTCACTTAGCTTGTTGGGAACACAAAGTTTCTTTTCAGTTGCAAACTCCACACCATACATATATATGGGGAGGTACTAGCTCCAACTCGGTTTTACAGTGAAAACTGCAGGAACTTCAAACCGGCACTAGGAAACAGACTGAAAATCCAGAGTAAAAGTTTCTCCTGCAACCCGTTCTCTTGGTGCTAAATGAACGAACGTCTCTCCACATGCTCAGTTCTGGGAGATAAGTGGGTGTGAAAGCCATTCTTCACCTAGCTTGTTGGGAACACAAAGTTTCTTTTCAGTTGCAAACTCCACTCCATACATATATATGGGGAGGTACTAGCTCCAACTCGGTTTTACAGTGAAAACTTCAGGAACTTCAAACAGGCACTAGGAAACAGACTCAAAATCCAGAGAAAAAGTTTCTCCTGCAACCCTTTCCCTTGGAGCTGGATGAACGAACGTCTCTCCACATGCTCAGTTCTGAGAGACATGTGTGTGTGGTAGCCGTACTTCACCTAACTTGTTGGGAACACAAAGTTTCTTTTCAGTTGCAAACTCCAATCCATATATATATATGGGGAGGTACTAGCTCCAAGTCGGTTTTACAGTGAAAAGTGCAGGAACTTCAACCGGCACTAGGAAACAGACTGAGAAACCAGAGTAAATGTTTCTCTTGCAACCCGTTCCCTTTGTGCTAGATGAACGAACGTCCCTCCACATGCTCAGTCCTGAGAGATAAGTGGGTGTGAAAGCCGTCCTTCACCTAGTTTGTTGGGAACACAAAGTTTCTTTTCAGATGCAAACTCCACTCCATACATATATATGGGGAGGTACTAGCTCCAACACCGTTTTACAGTGAAAACTGCAGGATCTTCAAACCGGCACTAGGAAACAGACTGAGAATCCAGAGTAAAGTTTCCCCTGCAACCCGTTCCATTGGTGCTAGATGAACGAACGTCTCTCCACATGCTCAGATCTGAGAGATAACTGTGTGTGAAAGCCGTCCTTAACCTAGCTTGTAGGGAACACAAAGTTTCTTTTCAGTTGCAAACTCCACTCCATACATATATATGGGGAGGTACTAGCTCCAAATCGTTTTACAGTGAAAACTGCAGGAACTTCAAACCGGCACTAGGAAACAGACTGAGAAACCAGAGTTAAAGTTTCTCCTGCAATCCGTTCCCTTTGTGCTAGATGAACGAACGTCTCTCCGCATGCTGTGTTCTTAGAGATATGTGAGTGTGAAAGCCGTCCTTCACCTAGCTTGTTGGGAACACAAAGTTTCTTTTCAGTTGCAAACTCCACTCCATACATATATATGGGGAGGTACTAGCTCCAACTCGGTTTTACAGTGAAAACTGCAGGAACTTCAAACCGGCACTAGGAAACAGACTGAGAAACCAGAGTAAAAATTTCCCCTGCAAGCCGTTCCCTTGGTGCTAGATGAACGAACGTCTCTCCACATGCTCAGTTCTGAGAGACATGTGTGTGTGGTAGCCGTCCTTCACCGAACTTGTTGGGAACACAAAGTTTCTTTTCAGTTGCAAACTCCAATCCATATATAAATATGGGGAGGTACTAGCTCCAAGTCGGTTTTACACTGAAAAGTGCAGGAACTTCAAACCGGCACTAGGAAACAAACTGAGAAACCAGAGTAAAAGTTTCTCCTGCAACCCGTTCCCTTTGTGCTAGATGAACGAACGTCTCTCCACATGCTCAGTTCTGAGAGATAAGTGTGTGTGATAGCCGTACTTCACCTAGCTTGTTGGGAACACAAAGATTCTTTTCAGATGCAAACTCCACTCCATACATATATATGGGGAGGTACTAGCTCCAACTCCGTTTTACAGTGAAAACTGCAGGATCTTCAAACCGGCACTAGAAAACAGACTGAGAATCCAGAGTAAAAGTTTCCCCTGCAACCCGTTCCATTGGTGCTAGATGAACGAACGTCTCTCCACATGCTCAGATCTGAGAGATAACTGTGTGTGAAAGCCGTCCTTAACCTAGCTTGTAGGGAACACAAAGTTTCTTTTCAGTTGCAAACTCCACTCCATACATATATATGGGGAGGTACTATCTCCAACTCGTTTTACAGTGAAAACTGCAGGAACTTCAAACCGGCTCTAGGAAACAGAATAAGAAACCAGAGTTAAAATTTCTCCTGCAATCGGTTCCCTTGTTGCTTGATGAACGAATGTCTCTCCGCATGCTATGTTCTTAGAGATATGTGAGTGTGAAAGCCGTCCTTCAACTAGCTTGTTGGGAACACAAAGTTTCTTTTCAGTTGCAAACTCCACTCCATACATATATATGGGGAGGTACTAGCTCCAACTCGGTTTTACAGTGAAAACTGCAGGAACTTCAAACCGGCACTAGGAAACAGACTGAGAAGCCAGAGTAAAAATTTCTCCTGCAACCCGTTCCCTTGGTGCTAGATGAACGAAAGTCTCTCGCCATGCTCAGTTCTGAGAGATAAGTGTGTGTGAAAACCATCCTTCACCTAGCTTGTTTGGAACACAAAGTTTCTTTTCAGTTGCAAACTCCACTCCATACATATATATGGGGAGGTACTAGCTCCAACTCCGTTTTACAGTGAAAACTGCAGGAACCTCAAACCGGCACTAGGAAACAGACTGAGAAACCAGAGTAAAAGTTTCTCCTGCAACCCGTTCCCTTGGTGCTAAATGAACGAACGTCTCTCCACATGCTCAGTTCTGAGAGATATGTGTGTGTGAAAGCCGTCATTCACCTAGCTTGTTGGGAACACAAAGTTTCTTTTAAGTTGCCAACTCCACTCCATACATATATATGGGGAGGTACTAGCTCAAACTCGGTTTTACAGTGAAGAATGCAGGAACTTCAAACCGGCACTAGGAAACAGACTGAGAATCCAGAGTAAAAGTTACACCTGCAACCGTTCCCTTGGTGCTAAATGAACGAACGTCTATCCACATGCTCAGTTCTGGGAGATAAGTGTGTGTGATAGCCATCCTTCACTTAGCTTGTTGGGAACACAAAGTTTCTTTTCAGTTGCAAACTCCACTCCATACATATATATGGGGAGGTACTAGCTCCAACTCGGTTTTACAGTGAAAACTGCAGGAACTTCAAACCGGCACTAGGAAACAGACTGAGAATCCAGAGAAAAAGTTTCTCCTGCAACCCGTTCCCTTGGAGCTAGATGAACGAACGACTCTCCACATGCTCAGTTCTGAGAGATAAGTGTGTGTGAAAGCCATCCTTCACCTAACTTGTTGGGAACACAAAGTTTCTTTTCAGTTGCAAACTCCAATCCATATATATATATGGGGAGGTACTAGCTCCAACTCGGTTTTACAGTGAAAACTGCAGGAACTTCAAACCGGCACTAGGAAACAGACTGAGAAACCAGAGTAAAAGTTTCTCTTGCAATCCGTTCCCTTGGTGCTAGATGAACGAACGTCTCTCCGCATGCTATGTTCTTAGAGATATGTGAGTGTGATAGCCGTCCTTCACCTAGCTTGTTGGGAACACAAAGTTTCTTTTCAGTTGCAAACTCCACTCCATACATATATATGGGGAGGTACTAGCTCCAACTCGGTTTTACAGTGAAAACTGCAGGAACTTCAAGCCGGCACTAGGAAACAGACTGAGAAACCAGAGTAAAAATTTCCCCTGCAAACCGTTCCCTTGGTGCTAGATGAACGAAAGTCTCTCCCCATGCTCAGTTCTGAGAGATATGTGTGTGTGAAAGCCGTCCTTCACCTAGCTTGTTGGGAACACAAATTTTCTTTTCAATTGCAAACTCCACTCCTTACATATGTATGGGGAGGTACTAGCTCCAACTCGGTTTTACAGTGAAGAATGCAAGAACTTCAAACAGGCAGTAGGAAACAGACTGAGAATCCAGAGTAAAAGTCATTCCTGCAGACGTTCCCTTGGTGCTAAATGAACGAACGTCTCTCCACATGCTCAGTTCTGAGAGATATATGTGTGTGAAAGCCGTCCTTAACCTAGCTTGTTGGGAACACAGAGTTTCTTTAAAGTTGCAAACTCCACTCCATACATATAAATGGGGAGGTACAAGCTCCAACCCGGTTTTACAGTGAAATCTGCAGGAACTTCAAACCGGCACTAGGAAACAGACTGAGAAACCAGAGTTAAAGTTTCTCCTGCAATGCGTCCCTTGGTGCTAGATGAACGAACGTCTCTCCGCATGCTATGTTCTTAGAGATATGTGAGTGTAAAAGCCGTCCTTCACTTAGCTTGTTGGGAACACAAAGTTTCTTTTCAGTTGCAAACTCCACTCCATACATATATATGGGGAGGTACTAGCTCCAACACGGTTTTACAGTGAAAACTGCAGGAACTTCAAACCGGCACTAGGAAACAGACTGAGAAACCAGAGTAAATGTTTCTCCTGCAACCCGTTCCCTTTGTGCTAGATGAACGAACGTCCCTCCACATGCTCAGTTCTGAGAGATAAGTGGGTGTGAAAGCCGTCCTTCACCTAGTTTGTTGGGAACACAAAGTTTCTTTTCAGATGCAAACTCCACTCCATACATATATATGGGGAGGTACTAGCTCCAACACCGTTTTACAGTGAAAACTGCAGGATCTTCAAACCGGCACTAGGAAACAGACTGAGAATCCAGAGTAAAGTTTCCCCTGCAACCCGTTCCATTGGTGCTAGATGAACGAACGTCTCTCCACATGCTCAGATCTGAGAGATAACTGTGTGTGAAAGCCGTCCTTAACCTAGCTTGTAGGGAACACAAAGTTTCTTTTCAGTTGCAAACTCCACTCCATACATATATATGGGGAGGTACTAGCTCCAACTCGTTTTACAGTGAAAACTGCAGGAACTTCAAACCGGCACTAGGAAACAGACTGAGAAACCAGAGTTAAAGTTTCTCCTGCAATCCGTTCCCTTTGTGCTAGATGAACGAACGTCTCTCCGCATGCTGTGTTCTTAGAGATATGTGAGTGTGAAAGCCGTCCTTCACCTAGCTTGTTGGGAACACAAAGTTTCTTTTCAGTTGCAAACTCCACTCCATACATATATATGGGGAGGTACTAGCTCCAACTCGGTTTTACAGTGAAAACTGCAGGAACTTCAAACCGGCACTAGGAAACAGACTGAGAAACCAGAGTAAAAATTTCCCCTGCAACCCGTTCCCTTGGTGCTAGATGAACGAACGTCTCTCCACATGCTCAGTTCTGAGAGACATGTGTGTGTGGTAGCCGTCCTTCACCGAACTTGTTGGGAACACAAAGTTTCTTTTCAGTTGCAAACTCCAACCTCACTATATAAATATGGTGAGGTACTAGCTCCAAGTCGGTTTTACACTGAAAAGTGCAGGAACTTCAAACCGGCACTAGGAAACAAACTGAGAAACCAGAGTAAAAGTTTCTCCTGCAACCCGTTCCCTTTGTGCTAGATGAACGAACGTCTCTCCACATGCTCAGTTCTGAGAGATAAGTGTGTGTGATAGCCGTACTTCACCTAGCTTGTTGGGAACACAAAGATTCTTTTCAGATGCAAACTCCACTCCATACATATATATGGGGAGGTACTAGCTCCAACTCCGTTTTACAGTGAAAACTGCAGGATCTTCAAACCGGCACTAGAAAACAGACTGAGAATCCAGAGTAAAAGTTTCCCCTGCAACCCGTTCCATTGGTGCTAGATGAACGAACGTCTCTCCACATGCTCAGATCTGAGAGATAACTGTGTGTGAAAGCCGTCCTTAACCTAGCTTGTAGGGAACACAAAGTTTCTTTTCAGTTGCAAACTCCACTCCATACATATATATGGGGAGGTACTATCTCCAACTCGTTTTACAGTGAAAACTGCAGGAACTTCAAACCGGCTCTAGGAAACAGAATAAGAAACCAGAGTTAAAATTTCTCCTGCAATCGGTTCCCTTGGTGCTTGATGAACGAATGTCTCTCCGCATGCTATGTTCTTAGAGATATGTGAGTGTGAAAGCCGTCCTTCACCTAGCTTGTTGGGAACACAAAGTTTCTTTTCAGTTGCAAACTCCACTCCATACATATATATGGGGAGGTACTAGCTCCAACTCGGTTTTACAGTGAAAACTGCAGGAACTTCAAACCGGCACTAGGAAACAGACTGAGAAGCCAGAGTAAAAATTTCTCCTGCAACCCGTTCCCTTGGTGCTAGATGAACGAAAGTCTCTCGCCATGCTCAGTTCTGAGAGATAAGTGTGTGTGAAAACCATCCTTCACCTAGCTTGTTTGGAACACAAAGTTTCTTTTCAGTTGCAAACTCCACTCCATATATATATATGGGGAGGTACTAGCTCCAACTCGGTTTTACAGTGAAAACTGCAGGAACCTCAAACCGGCACTAGGAAACAGACTGAGAAACCAGAGTAAAAGTTTCTCCTGCAACCCGTTCCCATGGTGCTAAATGAACGAACGTCTCTCCACATGCTCAGTTCTGAGAGATATGTGTGTGTGAAAGCCGTCCTTCACCTAGCTTGTTGGGAACACAAAGTTTCTTTTAAGTTGCCAACTCCACTCCATACATATATATGGGGAGGTACTAGCTCAAACTCGGTTTTACAGTGAAGAATGCAGGAACTTCAAACCGGCACTAGGAAACAGACTGAGAATCCAGAGTAAAAGTTACACCTGCAACCGTTCCCTTGGTGCTAAATGAACGAACGTCTATCCACATGCTCAGTTCTGGGAGAAAAGTGTGTGTGAAAGCCATCCTTCACTTAGCTTGTTGGGAACACAAAGTTTCTTTTCAGTTGCAAACTCCACTCCATACATATATATGGGGAGGTACTAGCTCCAACTCGGTTTTACAGTGAAAACTGCAGGAACTTCAAACCGGCACTAGGAAACAGACTGAGAATCCAGAGAAAAAGTTTCTCCTGCAACCCGTTCCCTTGGAGCTAGATGAACGAACGTCTCTCCACATGCTCAGTTCTGAGAGATAAGTGTGTGTTAAAGCCATCCTTCACCTAACTTGTTGGGAACACAAAGTTGCTTTTCAGTTGCAAACTCCAATCCATATATATATATGGGGAGGTACTAGCTCCAACTCGGTTTTACAGTGAAAACTGCAGGAACTTCAAACCGGCACTAGGAAACAGACTGAGAAACCAGAGTAAAAGTTTCTCTTGCAATCCGTTCCCTTGGTGCTAGATGAACGAACGTCTCTCCGCATGCTATGTTCTTAGAGATATGTGAGTGTGATAGCCGTCCTTCAACTAGCTTGTTGGGAACACAAAGTTTCTTTTCAGTTGCAAACTCCACTCCATACATATATATGGGGAGGTACTAGCTCCAACTCGGTTTTACAGTGAAAACTGCAGGAAATTCAAGCCGGCACTAGGAAAAAGACTGAGAAACCAGAGTAAAAATTTCCCCTGCAAACCGTTCCCTTGGTGCTAGATGAACGAAAGTCTCTCCCCATGCTCAGTTCTGAGAGATAAGTGTGTGTGAAAGCCGTCCTTCACCTAGCATGTTGGGAACACAAAGTTTCTTTTCAATTGCAAACTCCACTCCTTACATATGTATGGGGAGGTACTAGCTCCAACTCGGTTTTACAGTGAAGAATGCAGGAACTTCAAACAGGCAGTAGGAAACAGACTGAGAATCCAGAGTAAAAGTCATTCCTGCAGCCGTTCCCTTGGTGCTAAATGAACGAACGTCTCTCCACATGCTCAGTTCTGAGAGATATATGTGTGTGAAAGCCGTCCTTAACCTAGCTTGTTGGGAACACAGAGTTTCTTTAAAGTTGCAAACTCCACTCCATACATATATATGGGGAGGTACTAGCTCCAACTCGGTTTTACAGTGAAAACTGCAGGAACTTCAAACCGGCTCTAGGAAACAGAATAAGAAACCAGAGTTAAAATTTCCCCTGCAATCGGTTCCCTTGGTGCTAGATGAACGAACGTCTCTCCGCATGCTATGTTCTTAGAGATATGTGAGTGTGAAAGCCGTCCTTCATTTAGCTTGTTGGGAACACAAAGTTTCTTTTCAGTTGCAAACTCCACTCCATACATACATATGGGGAGGTACTAGCTCCAACTCGGTTTTACAGTGAAAACTGCAGGAACTTCAAACCGGCACTAGGAAACAGACTGAGAAACCAGAGTTAAAGTTTCTCCTGCAATCCGTTCCCTTTGTGCTAGATGAACGAACGTCTCTCCGCATGCTGTGTTCTTAGAGATATGTGAGTGTGAAAGCCGTCCTTCACCTAGCTTGTTGGGAACACAAAGTTTCTTTTCAGTTGTAAACTCCACTCCATACATATATATGGGGAGGTACTAGCTCCAACTCGGTTTTACAGTGAAAACTGCAGGAACTTCAAACCGGCACTAGGAAACAGACTGAGAAACCAGAGTAAAAATTTCCCCTGCAACCCGTTCCCTTGGTGCTAGATGAACGAACGTCTCTCCACATGCTAAGTTCTGAGAGACATGTGTGTGTGGTAGCCGTCCTTCACCGAACTTGTTGGGAACACAAAGTTTCTTTTCAGTTGCAAACTCCAATCCATATATAAATATGGGGAGGTACTAGCTCCAAGTCGGTTTTACACTGAAAAGTGCAGGAACTTCAAACCGGCACTAGAAAACAGACTGAGAATCCAGAGTAAAAGTTTCCCCTGCAACCCGTTCCATTGGTGCTAGATGAACGAACGTCTCTCCACATGCTCAGATCTGAGAGATAACTGTGTGTGAAAGCCGTCCTTAACCTAGCTTGTAGGGAACACAAAGTTTCTTTTCAGTTGCAAACTCCACTCCATACATATATATGGGGAGGTACTATCTCCAACTCGTTTTACAGTGAAAACTGCAGGAACTTCAAACCGGCTCTAGGAAACAGAATAAGAAACCAGAGTTAAAATTTCTCCTGCAATCGGTTCCCTTGGTGCTTGATGAACGAATGTCTCTCCGCATGCTATGTTCTTAGAGATATGTGAGTGTGAAAGCCGTCCTTCACCTAGCTTGTTGGGAACACAAAGTTTCTTTTCAGTTGCAAACTCCACTCCATACATATATATGGGGAGGTACTAGCTCCAACTCGGTTTTACAGTGAAAACTGCAGGAATTTCAAACCGGCACTAGGAAACAGACTGAGAAGCCAGAGTAAAAATTTCTCTTGCAACCCGTTCCCTTGGTGCTAGATGAACGAAAGTCTCTCGCCATGCTCAGTTCTGAGAGATAAGTGTGTGTGAAAACCATCCTTCACCTAGCTTGTTTGGAACACAAAGATTCTTTTCAGTTGCAAACTCCACTCCATACATATATATGGGGAGGTACTAGCTCCAACTCGGTTTTACAGTGAAAACTGCAGGAACCTCAAACCGGCACTAGGAAACAGACTGAGAAACCAGAGTAAAAGTTTCTCCTGCAACCCGTTCCCTTGGTGCTAAATGAACGAACGTCTCTCCACATGCTCAGTTCTGAGAGATATGTGTGTGTGAAAGCCGTCCTTCACCTAGCTTGTTGGGAACACAAAGTTTCTTTTAAGTTGCCAACTCCACTCCATACATATATATGGGGAGGTACTAGCTCAAACTCGGTTTTACAGTGAAGAATGCAGGAACTTCAAACCGGCACTAGGAAACAGACTGAGAATCCAGAGTAAAAGTTACACCTGCAACGGTTCCCTTGGTGCTAAATGAACGAACGTCTATCCACATGCTCAGTTCTGGGAGAAAAGTGTGTGTGAAAGCCATCCTTCACTTAGCTTTTTGGGAACACAAAGTTTCTTTTCAGTTGCAAACTCCACTCCATACATATATATGGGGAGGTACTAGCTCCAACTCGGTTTTACAGTGAAAACTGCAGGAACTTCAAACCGGCACTAGGAAACAGACTGAGAATCCAGAGAAAAAGTTTCTCCTGCAACCCGTTCCCTTGGAGCTAGATGAATGAACGTCTCTCCACATGCTCAGTTCTGAGAGATAAGTGTGTGTGAAAGCCATCCTTCACCTAACTTGTTGGGAACACAAAGTTGCTTTTCAGTTGCAAACTCCAATCCATATATATATATGGGGAAGTACTAGCTCCAACTCGGTTTTACAGTGAAAACTGCAGGAACTTCAAACCGGCACTAGGAAACAGACTGAGAAACCAGAGTAAAAGTTTCTCTTGCAATCCGTTCCCTTGGTGCTAGATGAACGAACGTCTCTCCGCATGCTATGTTCTTAGAGATATGTGAGTGTGATAGCCGTCCTTCAACTAGCTTGTTGGGAACACAAAGTTTCTTTCCAGTTGCAAACTCCACTCCATACATATATATGGGGAGGTACTAGCTCCAACTCGGTTTTACAGTGAAAACTGCAGGAACTTCAAGCCGGCACTAGGAAACAGACTGAGAAACCAGAGTAAAAATTTCCCCTGCAAACCGTTCCCTTGGTGCTAGATGAACGAAAGTCTCTCCCCATGCTCAGTTCTGAGAGATAAGTGTGTGTGAAAGCCGTCCTTCACCTAGCATGTTGGGAACACAAAGTTTCTTTTCAATTGCAAACTCCACTCCTTACATATGTATGGGGAGGTACTAGCTCCAACTCGGTTTTACAGTGAAGAATGCAGGAACTTCAAACAGGCAGTAGGAAACAGACTGAGAATCCAGAGTAAAAGTCATTCCTGCAGCCGTTCCCTTGGTGCTAAATGAACGAACGTCTCTCCACATGCTCAGTTCTGAGAGATATATGTGTGTGAAAGCCGTCCTTAACCTACCTTGTTGGGAACACAGAGTTTCTTTAAAGTTGCAAACTCCACTCCATACATATAAATGGGGAGGTACAAGCTCCAACCCGGTTTTACAGTGAAATCTGCAGGAACTTCAAACCGGCACTAGGAAACAGACTGAGAAACCAGAGTTAAAGTTTCTCCTGCAATGCGTCCCTTGGTGCTAGATGAACGAACGTCTCTCCGCATGCTATGTTCTTAGAGATATGTGAGTGTGAAAGCCGTCCTTCACTTAGCTTGTTGGGAACACAAAGTTTCTTTTCAGTTGCAAACTCCACTCCATACATACATATGGGGAGGTACTAGCTCCAACTCGGTTTTACAGTGAAAACTGCAGGAACTTCAAACCGGCACTAGGAAACAGACTGAGAAACCAGAGTAAAAATTTCCCCTGCAACCCGTTCCCTTGGTGCTAGATGAACGAACGTCTCTCCACATGCTCAGTTCTGAGAGACATGTGTGTGTGGTAGCCGTCCTTCACCGAACTTGTTGGGAACACAAAGTTTCTTTTCAGTTGCAAACTCCAATCCATATATAAATATGGGGAGGTACTAGCTCCAAGTCGGTTTTACACTGAAAAGTGCAGGAACTTCAAACCGGCACTAGGAAACAAACTGAGAAACCAGAGTAAAAGTTTCTCCTGCAACCCGTTCCCTTTGTGCTAGATGAACGAACGTCTCTCCACATGCTCAGTTCTGAGAGATAAGTGTGTGTGATAGCCGTACTTCACCTAGCTTGTTGGGAACACAAAGATTCTTTTCAGATGCAAACTCCACTCCATACATATATATGGGGAGGTACTAGCTCCAACTCCGTTTTACAGTGAAAACTGCAGGATCTTCAAACCGGCACTAGAAAACAGACTGAGAATCCAGAGTAAAAGTTTCCCCTGCAACCCGTTCCATTGGTGCTAGATGAACGAACGTCTCTCCGCATGCTCAGATCTGAGAGATAACTGTGTGTGAAAGCCGTCCTTAACCTACCTTGTAGGGAACACAAAGTTTCTTTTCAGTTGCAAACTCCACTCCATACATATATATGGGGAGGTACTATCTCCAAATCGTTTTACAGTGAAAACTGCAGGAACTTCAAACCGGCTCTAGGAAACAGAATAAGAAACCAGAGTTAAAATTTCTCCTGCAATCGGTTCCCTTGGTGCTTGATGAACGAATGTCTCTCCGCATGCTATGTTCTTAGAGATATGTGAGTGTGAAAGCCGTCCTTCACCTAGCTTGTTGGGAACACAAAGTTTCTTTTCAGTTGCAAACTCCACTCCATACATATATATGGGGAGGTACTAGCTCCAACTCGGTTTTACAGTGAAAACTGCAGGAACCTCAAACCGGCACTAGGAAACAGACTGAGAAGCCAGAGTAAAAATTTCTCCTGCAACCCGTTCCCTTGGTGCTAGATGAACGAAAGACTCTCGCCATGCTCAGTTCTGAGAGATAAGTGTGTGTGAAAACCATCCTTCACCTAGCTTGTTTGGAACACAAAGTTTCTTTTCAGTTGCAAACTCCAATCCATACATATATATGGGGAGGTACTAGCTCCAACTCGGTTTTACAGTGAAAACTGCAGGAACCTCAAACCGGCACTAGGAAACAGACTGAGAAACCAGAGTAAAAGTTTCTCCTGCAACGCGTTCCCTTGGTGCTAAATGAACGAACGTCTCTCCACATGCTCAGTTCTGAGAGATATGTGTGTGTGAAAGCCGTCCTTCACCTAGCTTGTTGGGAACACAAAGTTTCTTTTAAGTTGCCAACTCCACTCCATACATATATATGGGGAGGTACTAGCTCAAACTCGGTTTTACAGTGAAGAATGCAGGAACTTCAAACCGGCACTAGGAAACAGACTGAGAATCCAGAGTAAAAGTTACACCTGCAACCGTTCCCTTGGTGCTAAATGAACGAACGTCTATCCACATGCTCAGTTCTGGGAGATAAGTGTGTGTGAAAGCCATCCTTCACTTAGCTTGTTGGGAACACAAAGTTTCTTTTCAGTTGCAACCTCCACTCCATACATATATATGGGGAGGTACTAGCTCCAACTCGGTTTTACAGTGAAAACTGCAGGAACTTCAAACCGGCACTAGGAAACAGACTGAGAATCCAGAGAAAAAGTTTCTCCTGCAACCCGTTCCCTTGGAGCTAGATGAACGAACGTCTCTCCACATGCTCAGTTCTGAGAGATAAGTGTGTGTGAAAGCCATCCTTCACCTAACTTGTTGGGAACACAAAGTTTCTTTTCAGTTGCAAACTCCAATCCATATATATATATGGGGAGGTACTAGCTCCAACTCGGTTTTACAGTGAAAACTGCAGGAACTTCAAACCGGCACTAGGAAACAGACTGAGAAACCAGAGTAAAAGTTTCTCTTGCAATCCGTTCCCTTGGTGCTAGATGAACGAACGTCTCTCCGCATGCTATGTTCTTAGAGATATGTGAGTGTGATAGCCGTCCTTCAACTAGCTTGTTGGGAACACAAAGTTTCTTTTCAGTTGCAAACTCCACTCCATACATATATATGGGGAGGTACTAGCTCCAACTCGGTTTTACAGTGAAAACTGCAGGAACTTCAAGCCGGCACTAGGAAACAGACTGAGAAACCAGAGTAAAAATTTCCCCTGCAAACCGTTCCCTTGGTGCTAGATGAACGAAAGTCTCTCCCCATGCTCAGTTCTGAGAGATAAGTGTGTGTGAAAGCCGTCCTTCACCTAGCATGTTGGGAACACAAAGTTTCTTTTCAATTGCAAACTCCACTCCTTACATATGTATGGGGAGGTACTAGCTCCAACTCGGTTTTACAGTGAAGAATGCAGGAACTTCAAACAGGCAGTAGGAAACAGACTGAGAATCCAGAGTAAAAGTCATTCCTGCAGCCGTTCCCTTGGTGCTAAATGAACGAACGTCTCTCCACATGCTCAGTTCTGAGAGATATATGTGTGTGAAAGCCGTCCTTAACCTAGCTTGTTGGGAACACAGAGTTTCTTTAAAGTTGCAAACTCCACTCCATACATATAAATGGGGAGGTACAAGCTCCAACCCGGTTTTACAGTGAAATCTGCAGGAACTTCAAAACGGCACTAGGAAACAGACTGAGAAACCAGAGTTAAAGTTTCTCCTGCAATGCGTCCCTTGGTGCTAGATGAACGAACGTCTCTCCGCATGCTATGTTCTTAGAGATATGTGAGTGTGAAAGCCGTCCTTCACTTAGCTTGTTGGGAACACAAAGTTTCTTTTCAGTTGCAAACTCCACTCCATACATACATATGGGGAGGTACTAGCTCCAACTCGGTTTTATAGTGAAAACTGCAGGAACTTCAAACCGGCACTAGGAAACAGACTGAGAAACCAGAGTAAAAATTTCCCCTGCAACCCGTTCCCTTGGTGCTAGATGAACGAAAGTCTGTCCCCATGCTCAGTTCTGAGAGATAAGTGTGTGTGAAAACCATACTTCACCTAGCTTGTTGGGAACACAAAGTTTCTTTTCAGTTGCAAACTCCACTCCATACATATATATGGGGAGGTACTACCTCCAACACGGTTTTACAGTGAAAACTGCAGGAACTTCAAACAAGCACTTTGAAAAAGAATGACAAACCAGAGTAAAAGTTACTCCTGCAACCCGTTCCCTTGGTGCTTGATGAACGAACGTCTCTCCACATTTTAGTTTCTAAGAAATAAGTGTGTGTGGAACCCGTCATTCATCTAGCTTGTTGGGAACACAAAGTTTTTTTCAGTTGCAAACTCCATCCATATATATATATGGGGAGGTTCTAGCTCCAAATCGGTTTTACAGTGAAAACTGCTGGAACTTCAAACCGGCACTAGGAAACAGACTGAGAAATCAGAGTAAAAGTTTCCACTGCAACCCTTTCCCTTGGTGCTAGATGAACGAACGTCTCTCCACATGCTCAGTTCGGAGAGATAAGTGTGTGTGAAAGCCGTCCTTCACCTAGCTTGTTGGGAACACAAAGTTTCTTTTCAGTTGCAAACTCCACTCCATACATATATATGGGGAGGTACTAGCTCCAACTCGGTTTTACAGTGAAATCTGAAGGAACTTCAAAACGGCACTAGGAAACAGACTGAGAAACCAGAGTTAAAGTTTCTCCTGCAATCCGTCCCTTGGTGCTAGATGAACGAACGTCTCTCCGCATACTATGTTCTTAGAGATATGTGAGTGTGAAAGCCGTCCTTCACCTAGCTTGTTGGGAACACAAAGTTTCTTTTCAGTTGCAAACTCCACTCCATACATATATATGGGGAGGTACTAGCTCCAACTCGGTTTTACAGTGAAGAATGCAGGAACTTCAAATCGGCACTAGGAAACAGACTGAGAATTCAGAGTAAAAGTTACTCTTGCAACCGTTCCCTTGGTGCTAAATGAACGAACGTCTCTCCACATGCTCAGTTCTGACAGATAAGTGTGTGTGAAAGCCATCCTTCAACTAACTTGTTGGGAACACAAAGTTTCTTTTCAGTTGCAAACTCCACTCCATACATATATATGGGGAGGTACTAGCTCCAACTCCGTTTTACACTGAAAACTGCAGGAACTTCAACCCGGCACTAGGAAACAGACTGAGAATCCAGAGTAAAAGTTTCTCCTGCAACCCGTTCCCTTGGAGCTAGATGAACGAACGTCTCTCCACATGCTCAGTTCTGAGAGATAAGTGTGTGTGAAAGCCTTCCTTCACCTAGCTTGTTGGGAACAGAAAGATTTTTTCAGTTGCAAACTCCATTCCATACATATATATGGGGAGGTACTAGCTCCAACTCCGTTTTACACTGAAAACTGCAGGAACTTCAAACCGGCCCTAGGAAACAGATTGAGAAACCAGAGTAAAAGTTTCTCCTGCAACCCGTTCCCTTGGTGCTAGATGAACGAACGTCTCTCCACATGCTCAGTTCTGAGAGATAATTGTGCGTGAAAGCCGTCCTTCACCTAACTTGTTGGGAACACAAAGTTTCTTTTCATTGCAAACTCCACTCCATACATATATATGGGGAGGTACTAGCTCCAACTCGTTTTTACAGTGAAAACTGCAGGAACTTCAAACAAGCACTTTGAAACCGAATGACAAACCAGAGTAAAAGTTACTCCTGCAACCCGTTCCCTTGGTGCGTGATGAACGAACGTCTCTCCACATTTTAGTTTCTAAGAAATAAGTGTGTGTGGAAGCCGTCCTTCACCTAGCTTGTTGGGAACAAAAAGTTTATTTTAGTTGCACACTTCATCCATATATATATATGGGGAGGTACTAGTTCCAACTCGGTTTTAAATTGAAAACTGCAGGAACTTCAAACCGGCACTAGGAAACAGACTGAGAAACCAGAGTAAAAGTTTCTCCTGCAATCCGTTCTCTTGGCGCTAGATGAACGAACGACTCTCCACTTGCTCAGTTCTGAGAGATATGTGTGTGTGGAAGCCGTCCTTCACCTAGCTTGTTGGGAACACAAAGTTTCTTTTAAGTTGCAAACACCACTCCATACATATATATGGGGAGGTACTAGCTCCAACTCGGATTTACAGTGAAAACTGCTGGAACTTCAAACCGGCACTAGGAAACAGACTGAGAAATCAGAGTAAAAGTTTCCCCTGCAACCCGTTCCCTTGGTGCTAGATGAACGAACGTCTCTCCACATGCTCAGTTCTGAGAGATAAGTGTGTGTGAAAACCGTCCTTCACATAGCTTGTTGGGAACACAAAGTTTCTTTTAAGTTGCAAACTCCACTCCATACATATATATGGGGAGGTACTATCTCCAACTCGGTTTTACAGTGAAAACTGCTGGAACTTCAAACCGGCACTAGGAAACAGACTGAGAAATCAGAGTAAAAGTTTCCCCTGCAACCCGTTCCCTTGGTGCTAGATGAACGAACGTCTCTCCACATGCTCATTTCTGAGAGATAAGTCTGTGTGAAAGCCGTCCTTCACCTAGCTTGTTGGGAACACAAAGTTTCTTTTCAGTTGCAAACTCCACTCCATACATATATATGGGGAGGTACTAGCTCAAGCTCGGTTTTACAGTGAAGAATGCAGGAACTTCAAAACGGCACTAGGAAACAGACTGAGAATCCAGAGTAAAGTTTCTCCTGCAACTGTTCCCTTGGTGCTAAATGAACGAACGTCTCTCCACATGCTCATTTCTGAGAGATAAGTGTGTGTGAAAGCCGTCCTTCACCTAGCTTGTTGGGAACACAAAGTTTTTTTCAGTTGCAAACTCCATTCCATATATATATATGGGGAGGTACTAGTTCCAACTCGGTTTTAAAGTGAAAAATGCAGGAAATTCAAACCGGCACTAGGAAACAGACTGAGAATCCAGAGTAAAATTTCTCCTGCAACCCGTTCCCTTGGAGCTAGATGAACGAACGTCTCTCCACATGCTCAGTTCTGAGAGATAATTGTGTGTGAAAGCCGTCCTTCACCTAACTTGTTGGGAACACAAAGTTTCTTTTCATTGCAAACTCCACTCCATACATATATATGGGGAGGTACTAGCTCCAACTCGTTTTTACAGTGAAAACTGCAGGAACTTCAAACAAGCACTTTGAAACAGAATGACAAACCAGAGTAAAAGTTACTCCTGCAACCCGTTCCCTTGGTGCGTGATGAACGAACGTCTCTCCACATTTTAGTTTCTAAGAAATAAGTGTGTGTGGAAGCCGTCCTTCACCTAGATTGTTGGGAACAAAAAGTTTATTTTAGTTGCACACTTCATCCATATATATATATGGGGAGGTACTAGTTCCAACTCGGTTTTAAATTGAAAACTGCAGGAACTTCAAACCGGCACTAGGAAACAGACTGAGAAACCAGAGTAAAAGTTTCTCCTGCAATCCGTTCTCTTGGTGCTAGATGAACGAACGACTCTCCACTTGCTCAGTTCTGAGAGATATGTGTGTGTGGAAGCCGTCCTTCACCTAGCTTGTTGGGAACACAAAGTTTCTTTTCAGTTGCAAACTCCACTCCATACATATATATGGGGAGGTACTAGCTCCAACTCGGATTTACAGTGAAAACTGCTGGAACTTCAAACCGGCACTAGGAAACAGACTGAGAAATCAGAGTAAAATTTTCCCCTGCAACCCGTTCCCTTGGTGCTAGATGAACGAACGTCTCTCCACATGCTCAGTTCTGAGAGATAAGTGTGTGTGAAAACCGTCCTTCACATAGCTTGTTGGGAACACAAAGTTTCTTTTAAGTTGCAAACTCCACTCCATACATATATATGGGGAGGTACTATCTCCAACTCGGTTTTACAGTGAAAACTGCTGGAACTTCAAACCGGCACTAGGAAACAGACTGAGAAATCAGAGTAAAAGTTTCCCCTGCAACCCGTTCCCTTGGTGCTAGATGAACGAACGTCTCTCCACATGCTCATTTCTGAGATATAAGTGTGTGTGAAAGCCGTCCTTACCCTAGCTTGTTGGGAACACAAAGTTTCTTTTCAGTTGCAAACTCCACTCCATACATATATATGGGGAGGTACTAGCTCAAGCTCGGTTTTACAGTGAAGAATGCAGGAACTTCAAAACGGCACTAGGAAACAGACTGAGAATCCAGAGAAAAGTTTCTCCTGCAACTGTTCCCTTGGTGCTAAATGAATGAACGTCTCTCCACATGCTCATTTCGGAGAGATAAGTGTGTGTGAAAGCCGTCTTTCACCTAGCTTGTTGGGAACACAAAGTTTTTTTCAGTTGCAAACTCCATTCCATATATATATATGGGGAGGTACTAGTTCCAACTCGGTTTTAAAGTGAAAAATGCAGGAACTTCAAACCGGCACTAGGAAACAGACTGAGAAAGCAGAGTAAAAGTTTCTCCTGCAATCCGTTCTCTTGGTGCTAGATGAATGAACGACTCTCCACTTGCTCAGTTCTGAGAGATATTTGTGTGTGGAAGCCGTCCTTCACCTAGCTTGTTGGGAACACAAAGTCTTTAAAGTTGCAAACTCCACTCCATACATATATATGGGGAGGTACTAGCTCCAACTCGGTTTTACAGTGAAAACTACTGGAACTTCAAACCGGCACTAGGAAACAGACTGAGAATCCAGAGTAAAAGTTTCCCCTGCAACACGTTCCCTTGGTGCTAGATGAACGAACGTCTCTCCACATGCTCAGTTCTGAGAGATAAGTGTGTGTGAAAGCCATCCTTCACCTAGCTTGTTGGGAACACAAAGTTTCTTTTCAGTTGCAAACTCCACTCCATACATATATATGGGGAGGTACTAGCTCCAACTCGGTTTTACAGAGAAAACTTCAGGAACTTCAAACCGGCACTAGGAAACAGACTCAAAATCCAGAGAAAAAGTTTCTCCTGCAACACATTCCCTTGGAGCTAGATGAACGAACGTCTCTCCACATGCTCAGTTCTGAGAGACATGTGTGTCTGGTAGCCGTCCTTCACCAAACTTGTTGGGAACACAAAGTTTCTTTTCAGTTGCAAACTCCAATCCATATATATATATGGGGAGGTACTAGCTCCAAGTCGGTTTTACAGTGAAAAGTGCAGGAACTTCAATCCGGCACTAGGAAACAGACTGAGAAACCAGAGTAAAAGTTTCTCCTGCAACCCGTTCCCTTTGTGCTAGATGAACGAAAGTCTCTCCACATGCTCAGTTCTGAGAGGTAAGTGGGTGTGAAAGCCGTCCTTCACCTAGCTTGTTGGGAACACAAAGTTTCTTTTCAGATGCAAACTCCACTCCATACATATATATGGGGAGGTACTAGCTCCAACTCAGGTTTACAGTGAAAACTGCAGGATCTTCAAACCGGCACTAGGAAACAGACTGAGAATCCAGAGTAAAAGTTTCCCCTGCAACCCGTTCCATTGGTGCTAGATGAACGAACGTCTCTCCACATGCTCAGTTCTGAGAGATAACTGTGTGTGAAAGCCGTCCTTCACCTATCTTGTGGGGAACACAAAGTTTCTTTTCAGTTGCAAACTCCACTCCATACATATATATGGGGAGGTACTAACTCCAACTCTGTTTTATAGTGAAAAGTGCAGGAACTTCAATCCGTCACTAGGAAACAGACTGCGAAACCAGAGTATAATTTCTCCTGCAACCCGTTCCCTTGGTGCTAGGTGAACGAACGTCTCTCCACATGCTCAGTTCTGAGAAATAAGTGTGTTTGAAAGCCGTCCTTCACCTAGCTTGTTGGGAATACAAAGTTTCTTTTCAGTTGCAAACTCCACTCCATACATATATATGGGGAGGTACTAGCTCCAACTCGGTTTTACATTGAAAACTGCAGGGACTTCAAACAAGCACTTTGAAACAGAATGACAAACCAGAGTAAAAGTTACTAATGCAACCCGTTCCCTTGGTGCTTGATGAACGAACGTCTCTCCACATGCTCAGTTCTGAGAGATAAGTGTGTGTGAAAGCCGTCCTTCACCTAGCTTGTGGGGAACACAAAGTTTCTTTTCAGTTGCAAACTCCACTCCATACTTATATATGGGTAGGTACTAGCTCCAACTCGGTTTTACAGTGAAAACTGCAGGTACTTCAAAACGGCACTAGGAAATAGACTGAGAATCCAGAGTAAAAGTTTCTCCTGCAACCCGTTCCCTTGGTGCTAGATGAACGAACGTCTCTCCACATGCTAGATTCTGAGAGATATGTGGTTGTGAAAGCCGTCCTTCACCTAGCTTGTGGGGAACACAAAGTTTCTTTTCAGTTGCAAACTCCACTCCATATATATATATGGGGAGGTACTAGCTCCAACTCGGTTTTACAGTGAAAACTGCAGTTACTTCAAATCGGCCCTAGGAAACACACTGAGAATCCAGAGTAAAAGATTCTCCTGCAACCCTTTCCCTTGGTGCTAGATGAACGAACGTCTCTCCACATGCTCAGTTCTGATAGATAAGTGTGTGTGATAGCCGTTCTTCACCTAGCTTGTTGGGAACACAAAGTTTCTTTTCAGTTGCCAACTCCACTCCATACATATATATGGGCAGGTACTAGCTCCAATTCGATTTTACAGTGAAAACTGCAGGTACTTCAAAACGGCACTAGGAAACAGACTGAGAAACCAGAGTAAAAGTTTCTCCTGCAACCCGTTCCCTTGGTGCTAGATGAACGAACGTCTCTCCACATGCTCAGTTCTGAGAAATAAGTGTGTTTGAAAGCCGTCCTTCACCTAGCTTTTTGGGAATACAAAGTTTCTTTTCAGTTGCAAACTCCACTCCATACATATATATGGGGAGGTACTAGCTCCAACTCGGTTTTACAGTGAAAACTGCAGGAACTTCAAACCGGCACTAGGAAACAGACTGAGAATCCAGAGTAAAAGTTTCTCCTGCAACCAGTTCCCTTGGTGTTAGAAAAATGAACGTCTCTCCACATTCTCAGTTCTGAGAGATAAGTGTGTGTGAAAGCCATCCTTCACCTAGCTTGTTGGGAACACAAAATTTTTTTCAGTTGCAAACTCCATTCCATACATATATATGGGGAGGTACTAGCTCCAACTCGGTTTTACAGTGAAAACTGCAGGAACATCAAACCGGCACTAGGAAACAGACTGAGAAACTAGAGTAAAAGTTTCTCCTACAACCCGTTCCCTTGGTGCTATATGAACGATAGTCTGTCCACATGCTCAGTTCTGAGAGATAAGTGTGTGTGAAAGCCGTCCTTCACCTAGCTTGTTGGGAACACAAAGTTTCTTTTCAGTTGCAACCTCCACTCCATACATATATATGGGGAGGTACTAGCTCCAACTCGGTTTTACAGTGAAAACTGCAGGAAATTCAAACCGGCACTAGGAAACAGACTGAGAAACCAGAGTAAAAGATTCTCCTGCAACCCGTTCCCTTGGTGCTAGATGAACGAACGTCTCTCCACATGCTCAGTTCTGATAGATAAGTGTGTGTGAAAGCCGTTCTTCACCTAGCTTGTTGGGAACACAAAGTTTCTTTTCAGTTGCAAACTCCACTCCATACATATATATGGGGAGGTACTAGCTCCAAATTGGTTTTACAGTGAAAACTGCAGGTACTTCATAACGGCACTAGGAAACAGACTGAGAATCCAGAGTAAAAGATTCTCCTGCAACCCGTTCCCTTGGTGCTAGATGAACGAACGTCTCTCCACATGCTCAGTTCTGATAGATAAGGGTGTGTGTAAGCCGTTCTTCACATAGCTTGTTGGGAACACAAAGTTTCTTTTCAGTTGCCAAATCCATTCCATACATATATATGGGCAGGTACTAGCTCCAATTCGGTTTTACAGTGAAAACTGCAGGTACTTCAAAACGGCACTAGGAAACAGACTGAGAATCCAGAGTAAAAGATTCTCCTGCAACCCATTCCCTTGGTGCTAGATGAACGAAAGTCTCTCCACATGCTCAGTTCTGAGAGATATGTGTGTGTGAAAGCCGTCCTTCACCTAGCTTGTGGGGAACACAAAGTTTCTTTTCAGTTGCAAACTCCACTCCATACATATATATTGGGAGGTACTAGCTCCAACTCGGTTTTACAGTGAAATCTGCAGGAACTTCAAACCGGCACTAGGAGACAGACTGAGAAACCAGAGTAAAACTTTCCCCTACAAACCGTTCCTTTGGTGCTAGATGAACGAGCGTCTCTCCACATGCTCAGTTCTGAGAGATAAGTGTGTTTGAAAGCCATCCTTCACCTAGCTTGTTGGGAACACAAAGTTTCTTTTCAGTTGCAAACTCCACTCCATACATATATATGGGGAGGTACTAGCTCCAACTCGCTTTTACAGTGAAGACTGCAGGAACTTCAAACCGGCACTAGGAAACAGACTGAGAAACCAGAGTAAAAGTTTCCCCTGCAACCCTTTCCCTTGGTGCTAGATGAACGAACTTCTCTCCACATGCTCAGTTCTGAGAGATAAGTGTGTGTGAAAGCCGTCCTTCACCTAGCTTGTTGGGAACACAAAGTTTTTTTCAGTTGCAAACTCCATTCCATATATATATATGGGGAGGTACTAGTTCCAACTCGGTTTTAAAGTGAAAAATGCAGGAACTTCAAACCGGCACTAGGAAACAGACTGAGAAATCAGAGTAAAAGTTTCCCCTGCAACCCGTTCCCTTGGTGCTAGATGAACGAACGTCTCTCCACATTCTCAGTTCTGAGAGATAAGTGTGTGTGAAAGCCATCCTTCACCTAGCTTGTTGGGAACACAAAGTTTCTTTTCAGTTGCAAACTCCACTCCATACATATATATGGGGAGGTACTAGCTCCAACACGGTTTTACAGTGAAAACTTCAGGAACTTCAAACCGGCACTTGGAAACAGACTCAAAATCCAGAGAAAAAGTTTCTCCTGCAACCCTTTCCCTTGGAGCTAGATGAACGAACGTCTCTCCACATGCTCAGTTCAGAGAGACATGTGTGTGTGGTAGCCGTCCTTCACCAACTTGTTGGGAACACAAAGTTTCTTTTCAGTTGCAAACTCCAATCCATATATATATATGGGGAGGTACTAGCTCCAAGTCGGTTTTACAGTGAAATGTGCAGGAACTTCAAACCGGCACTAGGAAACAGACTGAGAAACCAGAGTAAAAGTTTCTCCTGCAACCCGTTCCCTTGGTGCTAGATGAACGAACGTCTCTCCACATGCTCAGTTCTGAGAGATAAGTGGGTGTGAAAGCCGTCCTTCACCTAGCTTGTTGGGAACACAAAGTTTCTTTTCAGATGCAAATTCCACTCCATACATATATAAGGGGAGGTACTAGCTCCAACTTTGTTTTACAGTGAAAACTGCAGGATCTTCAAACCGGCACTAGGAAACAGACTGAGAATCCAGAGTAAAAGTTTCCCCTGCAACCCGTTCCATTGGTGCTAGATGAACGAACGTCTCTCCACATGCTCAGATCTGAGAGATAACTGTGTGTGAAAGCCGTCCTTAACCTAGCTTGTAGGGAACACAAAGTTTCTTTTCAGTTGCAAACTCCACTCCATACATATATATGGGGAGGTACTAGCTCCAACTCGTTTTACAGTGAAAACTGCAGGAACTTCAAACCGGCACTAGGAAACAGACTCAAAATCCAGAGAAAAAGTTTCTCCTGCAAACATTTCCCTTGGAGCTAGATGAACGAACGTCTCTCCACATGCTCAGTTCTGAGAGACATGTGTGTGTGGTAGCCGTCCTTCACCTAACTTGTTGGGAACACAAAGTTTCTTTTCAGTTGCAAACTCCAATCCATATATATATATGGGGAGGTACTAGCTCCAAGTCGGTTTTACAGTGAAATGTGCAGGAACTTCAAACCGGCACTAGGAAACAGACTGAGAAACCAGAGTAAAAGTTTCTCCTGCAAACCGTTCCCTTGGTGCTAGATGAACGAACGTCTCTCCACATGCTCAGTTCTGAGAGATAAGTGGGTGTGAAAGCCGTCCTTCACCTAGCTTGTTGGGAACACAAAGTTTCTTTTCAGATGCAAACTCCACTCCATACATATATATGGGGAGGTACTAGCTCCAACTCAGTTTTACAGTAAAAACTGCAGGATCTTCAAACCGGCACTAGGAAACAGACTGAGAATCCAGAGTAAAACTTTCCCCTGCAACCCGTTCCATTGGTGCTAGATAAACGAACGTCTCTCCACATGCTCAGATCTGAGAGATAACTGTGTGTGAAAGCCGTCCTTAACCTAGCTTGTAGGGAACACAAAGTTTCTTTTCAGTTGCAAACTCCACTCCATACATATATATGGGGAGGTACAAGCTCCAACTCGTTTTACAGTGAAAACTGCAGGAACTTCAAACCGGCACTAGGAAACAGACTGAGAAACCAGAGTTAAAGTTTCTCCTGCAATCCGTTCCCTTGGTGCTTGATGAACGAACGTCTCTCCACATGCTCAGTTCTGAGAGATAAGTGTGTGTGAAAGCCGTCCTTCACCTAGCTTGTGGGGAACACAAAGTTTCTTTTCAGTTGCAAACTCCACTCCATACATATATATGGGGAGGTACTAACTCCAACTCTGTTTTACAGTGAAAAGTGCAGGAACTTCAATCCGTCACTAGGAAACAGACTGCGAAACCAGAGTATAATTTCTCCTGCAACCCGTTACCTTGGTGCTAGATGAACGAACGTCTCTCCACATGCTCAGTTCTGAGAGATAAGTGTGTGTGAAAGCCGTCCTTCACCTAGCTTGTTGGGAACACAAAGTTTTTTTCAGTTGCAAACTCCATTCCATACATATATATGGGGAGGTATTAGCTCCAACTCGGTTTTACAGTGAAAACTGCAGGAACTTCAAACAGGCAGTAGGAAATAGACTGAGAAACCAGAGTAAAAGTTTCTCCTGCAACCCGTTCCCTTGGTGCTAGATGAACGAACGTCTCTCCACATGCTAGGTTCTGAGAGATATGTGTGTGTGAAAGCCGTCCTTCACCTAGCTTGTTGGGAACACAAAGTTTCTTTTCAGTTGCAAACTCCACTCCATACATATATATGGGGAGGTACTAAATCCAACTCTGTTTTACAGTGAAAACTGCAGGAACTTCAATCCGTCACTAGGAAACAGACTGAGAAACCAGAGTAACAGATTCTCCTGCAACCCGTTCCCTTGGTGCTAGATGAACGAACGTCTCTCCACATGCTCAGTTCTGAGAAATAAGTGTGTTTGAAAGCCGTCCTTCACCTAGCTTGTTGGGAATACAAAGTTTCTTTTCAGTAGCAAACTCCACTCCATACATATATATGGGGAGGTACTAGCTCCAACTCGGTTTTACAGTGAAAACTTCAGGAACTTCAAACCGGCACTAGGAAACAGACTCAAAATCCAGAGAAAAAGTTTCTCCTGCAACCCTTTCCCTTGGAGCTAGATGAACGAACGTATCTCCACATTCTCAGTTCTGAGAGACATGTGTGTGTGGTAGCCGTCCTTCACCTAACTTGTTGGGAACACAAAGTTTCTTTTCAGTTGCAAACTCCAATCCATATATATATATGGGGAGGTACTAGCTCCAAGTCGGTTTTACAGTGAAATGTGCAGGAACTTCAAACCGGCACTAGGAAACAGACTGAGAAACCAGAGTAAAAGTTTCTACTGCAACCCGTTCCCTTGGTGCTAGATGAACGAACGTCTCTCCACATGCTCAGATCTGAGAGATAACTGTGTGTGAAAGCCGTCCTTAACCTAGCTTGTAGGGAACACAAAGTTTCTTTTCAGTTGCAAACTCCACTCCATACATATATATGGGGAGGTACTAGCTCCAACACTTTTTACAGTGAAAAATGCAGGAACTTCAAACCGGCACTAGGAAACAGACTGAGAAACCAGAGTTAAAGTTTCTCCTGCAATCCGTTCCCTTGGTGCTTGATGAACGAACGTCTCTCCACATGCTCAGTTCTGAGAGATAAGTGTGTGTGAAAGCCGTCCTTCACCTAGCTTGTGGGGAACACAAAGTTTCTTTACAGTTGCAAACTCCACTCCATACATATATATGGGGAGGTACTAACTCCAAATCTGTTTTACAGTGAAAAGTGCAGGAACTTCAATCCGTCACTAGGAAACAGACTGCGAAACCAGAGTATAATTTCTCCTGCAACCCGTTCCCTTGGTGCTAGATGAACGAACGTATCTCCACATGCTCAGTTCTGAGAAATAAGTGTGTTTGAAAGCCGTCCTTCACCTAGCTTGTTGGGAATACAAAGTTTCTTTTCAGTTTCAAACTCCACTCCATACATATATATGGGGAGGTACTAGCTCCAACTCGGTTTTACAGTGAAAACTGCAGGAACTTCAAACCGGCACTAGGAAACAGACTGAGAATCCAGAGTAAAACTTTCTCCTGCAACCAGTTCCCTTGGTGTTAGAAGAATGAACGTCTCTCCACATGCTCAGTTCTGATAGATAAGTGTGTGTGAAAGCCGTCCTTCACCTAGCTTGTTGGGAACACAAAGTTTTTTTCAATTGCAAACTCCATTCCATACATATATATGGGGAGGTACTAGCTCCAACTCGGTTTTACAGTGAAAACTGCAGGAACTTCAAACCGGCAGTAGGAAATAGACTGAGAAACCAGAGTAAAAGTTTCTCCTGCAACCCGTTCCCTTGGTGCTAGATGAACGAACGTCTCTCCACATGCTAGGTTCTGAGAGATATGTGTGTGTGAAAGCCGTCCTTCACCTAGCTTGTTGGGAACACAAAGTTTCTTTTCAGTTGCAAACTCCACTCCATACATATATATGGGGAGGTACTAAATCCAACTCTGTTTTACAGTGAAAACTGCAGGAACTTCAATCCGTCACTAGGAAACAGACTGCGAAACCAGAGTAAAAGCTTCTCCTGCAAACAGTTCCCTTGGTGCTAGATGAACGAACGTCTC
The DNA here is from genome assembly GCF_048773025.1 of Camelus bactrianus. Classification (NCBI taxonomy): domain Eukaryota; kingdom Metazoa; phylum Chordata; class Mammalia; order Artiodactyla; family Camelidae; genus Camelus; species Camelus bactrianus. The sequence continues at coordinate 37,132,667 of NC_133561.1, read as the reverse complement.
TCCACATGTTCAGTTCTGAGAAATAAGTGTGTTTGAAAGCCGTCCTTCACCTAGCTTGTTGGGAATACAAAATTTCTTTTCAGTAGCAAACTCCACTCCATACATATATATGGGGAGGTACTAGCTCCAACTCGGTTTTACAGTGAAAACTGCAGGAACTTCAAACCGGCACTAGGAAACAGACTGAGAAACTAGAGTAAAAGTTTCTCCTACAACCCGTTCCCTTGGTGCTAGATGAATGATAGTCTCTCCACATGCTCAGTTCTGAGAGATAAGTGTGTGTGAAAGCCGTCCTTCACCTAGCTTGTTGGGAACACAAAGTTTCTTTTCAGTTGCAACCTCCACTCCATACATATATATGGGGAGGTACTAGCTCCAACTCGGTTTTACAGTGAAAACTGCAGGAACTTCAAACCGGCACTAGGAAACAGACTGAGAAACCAGAGTAAAAGATTCCCCTGCAACCCGTTCCCTTGATGCTAGATGAACGAACGTCTCTCCACATGCTCAGTTCTGAGAGATAAGTGTGTGTGAAAGCCGTCCTTCACCTAGCTTGTTGGGAACACAAAGTTTCTTTTCAGTTGCAAACTCCACTCCATACATATATATGGGGAGGTACTAGCTCCAAATCTGTTTTACATTGAAAACTGCAGGTACTTCAAAACGGCACTAGGAAACAGACTGAGAATCCAGAGTAAAAGATTCTCCTGCAACCCGTTCCCTTGGTGCTAGATGAACGAACGTCTCTCCACATGCTCAGTTCTGATAGGTAAGGGTGTGTGAAAGCCGTACTTCACATAGCTTGTTGGGAACACAAAGTTTCTTTTCAGTTGTCAACTCCACTCCATATATATATATGGGCAGGTACTAGCTCCAATTCGGTTTTACAGTGAAAACTGCAGGTACTTCAAAACGGCACTAGGAAACAGACTGAGAATCCAGAGTAAAAGTTTCTCCTGCAACTCGTTCCCTTGGTGCTAGATGAACGAACGTCTCTCCACATGCTCAGTTCTGAGAGATAAGTGTGTGTGAAAGCCGTCCTTCAACTAGCTTGTGGGGAACACAAAGTTTCTTTTCAGTTGCAAACTCCACTCCATACATATATATGGGGAGGTACTAGCTCCAACTCGGTTTTACAGTGAAATCTGCAGGAACTTCAAACCGGCACTAGGAAACAGACTGAGAAACCAGAGTAAAACTTTCCCCTACAAACCGTTCCCTTTGTGCTAGATGAACGAACGTCTCTCCACATGCTCAGTTCTGAGAGATAAGTGTGTTTGAAAGCCATCCTTCACCTAGCTTGTTGGGAACACAAAGTTTCTTTTCAGTTGCCAACTCCACTCCATACATATATATGGGGAGGTACTAGCCCCAACTCGCTTTTACAGTGAAGACTGCAGGAACTTCAAACCGGCACTAGGAAACAGACTGAGAAACCAGAGTAAAAGTTTCTCCTGCAACCCTTTCCCTTGGTGCTAGATGAACGAACGTCTCTCCACATGCTCAGTTCTGAGAGATAAGTGTGTGTGAAAGCCGTCCTTCACCTAGCTTGTTGGGAACACAAAGTTTTTTTCAGTTGCATACTCCATTCCATATATATATATGGGGAGGTACTAGTTCCAACTCGGTTTTAAAGTGAAAACTGCAGGAACTTCAAACCGGCACTAGGAAACAGACTGAGAAACCAGAGTAAAAGTTTCCCCTGCATTTCGTTCTCTTGGTGCTAGATGAACGAACGACTATCCACTTGCTCAGTTCTGAGAGATAAGTGTGTGTGGAAGCCGTCCTTCACCTAGCTTGTTGGGAACACAAAGTTTCTTTAAAGATGCAAACTCCACTCCATACATATATATGGGGAGGTACTAGCTCCAACTCGGTTTTACAGTGAAAACTACTTGAACTTCAAACCGGCACTAGGAAACAGACTGAGAAATCAGAGTAAAAGTTTCCCCTGCAACCCTTTCCCTTGGTGCTAGATGAACGAACGTCTCTCCACATGCTCAGTTCTGAGAGATAAGTGTGTGTGAAATCCATCCTTCACCTAGCTTGTTGGGAACACAAAGTTTCTTTTCAGTTGCAAACTCCACTCCATACATATATATGGGGAGGTAGTAGCTCCAACTCGGTTTTACAGTGAAAACTTCAGGAACTTCAAACCGGCACTAGGAAACAGACTCAAAATCCAGAGAAAATTTTCTCCTGCAACCCTTTCCCTTGGAGCTAGATGAACGAACGTCTCTCCACATGCTCAGTTCTGAGAGACATGTGCGTGTGGTTGCCGTCTTTCACCTAACTTGTTGGGAACACAAAGTTTCTTTTCAGTTGCAAACTCCAATCCATATATATATATGGGGAGGTACAAGCTCCAAGTCGGTTTTACAGTGAAAAGTGCAGGAACTTCAAACCGGCACTAGGAAACAGACTGAGAAATCAGAGTAAAAGTTTCTCCTGCAACCCGTTCCTTTTGTGCTAAATGAACGAACGTCTCTCCACATGCTCAGTTCTGAGAGATAAGTGTGTGTGAAAGCCGTCCTTCAACTAGCTTGTGGGGAACACAAAGTTTCTTTTCAGTTGCAAACTCCACTCCATACATATATATGGGTAGGTACTAGCTCCAACTCGGTTTTACAGTGAAATCTGCAGGAACTTCAAACCGGCACTAGGAAACAGACTGAGAAACCAGAGTAAAACTTTCCCCTACAAACCGTTCCCTTGGTGCTAGATGAACGAACGTCTCTCCACATGCTCAGTTCTGAGAGATAAGTGTGTTTGAAAGCCATCCTTCACCTAGCTTGTTGGGAACACAAAGTATCTTTTCAGTTGCCAACTCCACTCCATACATATATATGGGGAGGTACTAGCTCCAACTCGCTTTTACAGTGAAGACTGCAGGAACTTCAAACCGGCACTAGGAAACAGACTGAGAAACCAGAGTAAAAGTTTCTCCTGCAACCCTTTCCCTTGGTGCTAGATGAACGAACGTCTCTCCACATGCTCAGTTCTGAGAGATAAGTGTGTGTGAAAGCCGTCCTTCACCTAGCTTGTTGGGAACACAAAGTTTTTTTCAGTTGCATACTCCATTCCATATATATATATGGGGAGGTACTAGTTCCAACTCGGTTTTAAAGAGAAAACTGCAGGAACTTCAAACCGGCACTAGGAAACAGACTGAGAAACCAGAGTAAAAGTTTCCCCTGCAATTCGTTCTCTTGGTGCTAGATGAACGAACGACTCTCCACTTGCTCAGTTCTGAGAGATAAGTGTGTGTGGAAGCCGTCCTTCACCTAGCTTGTTGGGAACACAATGTTTCTTTAAAGATGCAAACTCCACTCCATACATATATATGGGGAGGTACTAGCTCCAACTCGGTTTTACAGTGAAAACTACTGGAACTTCAAACCGGCACTAGGAAACAGACTGAGAAATCAGAGTAAAAGTTTCCCCTGCAACCCGTTCCCTTGGTGCTAGATGAACGAACGTCTCTCCACATGCTCAGTTCTGAGAGATGAGTGTGTGTGAAAGCCATCCTACACCTAGCTGGTTGGGAACACAAAGTTTCTTTTCAGTTGCAAACTCCACTCCATACATATATATGGGGAGGTACTACCTCCAACTCGGTTTTACAGTGAAAACTTCAGGAACTTCAAACCGGCACTAGGAAACAGACTCAAAATCCAGAGAAAAAGTTTCTCCTGCAACCCTTTCCCTTGGAGCTAGATGAACGAACGTCTCTCCACATGCTCAGTTCTGAGAGATATGTGCGTGTGGTAGCCGTCCTTCACCTAACTTGTTGGGAACACAAAGTTTCTTTTCAGTTGCAAACTCCAATCCATATATATATATGGGGAGGTACTAGCTCCAAGTCGGTTTTACAGTGAAAAGTGCAGGAACTTCAAACCGGCACTAGGAAACAGACTGAGAAACCAGAGTAAAAGTTTCTCCTGCAACCCGTTCCCTTTGTGCTAGATGAACGAACGTCTCTCCACATGCTCAGTTCTGAGAGATAAGTGGGTGTGAAAGCCGTCCTTCACCTAGCTTGTTGGGAACACAAAGTTTCTTTTCAGATGCAAACTCCACTCCATACATATATATGGGGAGGTACTAGCTCCAACTCGGTTTTACAGTGAAAACTTCAGGAACTTCAAACCGGCACTAGGAAACAGACTCAAAATCCAGAGAAAAAGTTTCTCGTGCAACCCTTTCCCTTGGAGCTAGATGAACGAACGTCTCTCCACATTCTCAGTTCTGAGAGACATGTGTGTGTGGTAGCCGCCCTTCACCTAACTTGTTGGGAACACAAAGTTTCTTTTCAGTTGCAAACTCCAATCCATATATATATATGGGGAGGTACTAGCTCCAAGTCGGTTTTACAGTGAAATGTGCAGGAACTTCAAACCGGCACTAGGAAACAGACTGAGAAACCAGAGTAAAAGTTTCTCCTGCAACCCGTTCCCTTGGTGCTAGATGAACGAACGTCTCTCCACATGCTCAGATCTGAGAGATAACTGTGTGTGAAAGCCGTCCTTAAACTAGCTTGTAGGGAACACAAAGTTTCTTTTCAGTTGCAATCTCCACTCCATACATATATATGGGGAGGTACTAGCTCCAACACTTTTTACAGTGAAAACTGCAGGAACTTCAAACCGGCACTAGGAAACAGACTGAGAAACCAGAGTTAAAGTTTCTCCTGCAATCCGTTCCCTTGGTGCTTGATGAACGAACGTCTCTCCACATGCTCAGTTCTGAGAGATAAGTGTGTGTGAAAGCCGTCCTTCACCTAGCTTGTGGGGAACACAAAGTTTCTTTTCAGTTGCAAACTCCACTCCATACATATATATGGGGAGGTACTAACTCCAAATCTGTTTTACAGTGAAAAGTGCAGGAACTTCAATCCGTCACTAGGAAACAGACTGCGAAACCAGAGTATAATTTCTCCTGCAAACCGTTCCCTTGGTGCTAGATGAACGAACGTCTCTCCACATGCTCAGTTCTGAGAAATAAGTGTGTTTGAAAGCCGTCCTTCACCTAGCTTGTTGGGAATACAAAGTTTCTTTTCAGTTTCAAACTCCACTCCATACATATATATGGGGAGGTACTAGCTCCAACTCGGTTTTACAGTGAAAACTGCAGGAACTTCAAACCGGCACTAGGAAACAGACTGAGAATCCAGAGTAAAACTTTCTCCTGCAACCAGTTCCCTGGTGTTAGAAGAATGAACGTCTCTCCACATGCTCAGTTCTGATAGATAAGTGTGTGTGAAAGCCGTCCTTCACCTAGCTTGTTGGGAACACAAAGTTTTTTTCAGTTGCAAACTCCATTCCTTACATATATATGGGGAGGTACTAGCTCCAACTCGGTTTTACAGTGAAAACTGCAGGAACTTCAAACCGGCAGTAGGAAATAGACTGAGAAACCAGAGTAAAAGATTCTCCTGCAACCCGTTCCCTTGGTGCTAGATGAACGAACGTCTCTCCACATGCTAGGTTCTGAGAGATATGTGTGTGTGAAAGCCGTCCTTCACCTAGCTTGTTGGGAACACAAAGTTTCTTTTCAGTTGTAAACTCCACTCCATACATATATATGGGGAGGTACTAAATCCAACTCTGTTTTACAGTGAAAACTGCAGGAACTTCAATCCGTCACTAGGAAACAGACTGCGAAACCAGAGTAAAAGTTTCTCCTGCAAACAGTTCCCTTGGTGCTAGATGAACGAACGTCTCTCCACATGCTCAGTTCTGAGAAATAAGTGTGTTTGAAAGCCGTCCTTCACCAGCTTGTTGGGAATACAAAATTTCTTTTCAGTAGCAAACTCCACTCCATACATATATATGGGGAGGTACTAGCTCCAACTCGGTTTTACAGTGAAAACTGCAGGAACTTCAAACCGGCACTAGGAAATAGACTGAGAAACTAGAGTAAAAGTTTCTCCTACAACCTGTTCCCTTGGTGCTAGATGAACGAACGTCTCTCCACATGCTCAGTTCTGAGAGATAAGTGTGTGTGAAAGCCGTCCTTCACTTAGCTTGTTGGGAACACAAAGTTTCTTTTCAGTTGCAACCTCCACTCCATACATATATATGGGGAGGTACTAGCTCCAACTCGGTTTTACAGTGAAAACTGCAGGAACTTCAAACCGGCACTAGGAAACAGACTGAGAAACCAGAGTAAAAGATTCCCCTGCAACCCGTTCCCTTGATGCTAGATGAACGAACGTCTCTCCACATGCTCAGTTCTGAGAGATAAGTGTGTGTGAAAGCCGTCCTTCACCTAGCTTGTTGGGAACACAAAGTTTCTTTTCAGTTGCAAACTCCACTCCATACATATATATGGGCAGGTACTAGCTCCAAATCTGTTTTACATTGAAAACTGCAGGTACTTCAAAACGGCACTAGGAAACAGACTGAGAATCCAGAGAAAAAGATTCTCCTGCAACCCGTTCCCTTGGTGCTAGATGAACGAACGTCTCTCCACATGCTCAGTTCTGATAGATAAGGGTGTGTGAAAGCCGTACTTCACATAGCTTGTTGGGAACACAAAGTTTCTTTTCAGTTGTCAACTCCACTCCATATATATATATGGGCAGGTACTAGCTCCAATTCGGTTTTACAGTGAAAACTGCAGGTACTTCAAAACGGCACTAGGAAACAGACTGAGAATCCAGAGTAAAAGTTTCTCCTGCAACCCGTTCCCTTGGTGCTAGATGAACGAACGTCTCTCCACATGCTCAGTTCTGAGAGATAAGTGTGTGTGAAAGCCGTCCTTCAACTAGCTTGTGGGGAACACAAAGTTTCTTTTCAGTTGCAAACTCCACTCCATACATATATATGGGGAGGTACTAGCTCCAACTCGGTTTTACAATGAAATCTGCAGGAACTTCAAACCGGCACTAGGAAACAGACTGAGAAACCAGAGTAAAACTTTCCCCTACAAACCGTTCCCTTGGTGCTAGATGAACGAACGTCTCTCCACATGCTCAGTTCTGAGAGATAAGTGTGTTTGAAAGCCTTCCTTCACCTAGCTTGTTGGGAACACAAAGTTTCTTTTCAGTTGACAACTCCACTCCATACATATATATGGGGAGGTACTAGCTCCAACTCGCTTTTACAGTGAAGACTGCAGGAACTTCAAACCGGCACTAGGAAACAGACTGAGAAACCAGAGTAAAAGTTTCTCCTGCAACCCTTTCCCTTGGTGCTAGATGAACGAACGTCTCTCCACATGCTCAGTTCTGAGAGATAAGTGTGTGTGAAAGCCGTCCTTCACCTATCTTGTTGGGAACACAAAGTTTTTTTCAGTTGCATACTCCATTCCATATATATATATGGGGAGGTACTAGTTCCAACTCGGTTTTACAGTGAAAACTTCAGGAACTTCAAACCGGCACTAGGAAACAGACTCAAAATCCAGAGAAAAAGTTTCTCCTGCAACCCTTTCCCTTGGAGCTAGATGAACGAACGTCTCTCCACATGCTCAGTTCTGAGAGACATGTGCGTGTGGTTGCCGTCCTTCACCTAACTTGTTGGGAACACAAAGTTTCTTTTCAGTTGCAAACTCCAATCCATATATATATATGGGGAGGTACAAGCTCCAAGTCGGTTTTACAGTGAAAAGTGCAGGAACTTCAAACCGGCACTAGGAAGCAGACTGAGAAATCAGAGAAAAAGTTTCTCCTGCAACCCGTTCCCTTTGTGCTAAATGAACGAACGTCTCTCCACATGCTCAGTTCTGAGAGATAAGTGGGTGTGAAAGCCGTCCTTCACCTAGCTTGTTGGGAACACAAAGTTTCTTTTCAGTTGTCAACTCCACTCCATATATATATATGGGCAGGTACTAGCTCCAATTCGGTTTTACAGTGAAAACTGCAGGTACTTCAAAACGGCACTAGGAAACAGACTGAGAATCCAGAGTAAAAGTTTCTCCTGCAACCCGTTCCCTTGGTGCTAGATGAACGAACGTCTCTCCACATGCTCAGTTCTGAGAGATAAGTGTGTGTGAAAGCCGTCCTTCAACTAGCTTGTGGGGAACACAAAGTTTCTTTTCAGTTGCAAACTCCACTCCATACATATATATGGGGAGGTACTAGCTCCAACTCGGTTTTACAGTGAAATCTGCAGGAACTTCAAACCGGCACTAGAAAACAGACTGAGAAACCAGAGTAAAACTTTCCCCTACAAACCGTTCCCTTGGTGCTAGATGAACGAACGTCTCTCCACATGCTCAGTTCTGAGAGATAAGTGTGTTTGAAAGCCATCCTTCACCTAGCTTGTTGGGAACACAAAGTTTCTTTTCAGTTGCCAACTCCACTCCATACATATATATGGGGAGGTACTAGCTCCAACTCGCTTTTACAGTGAAGACTGCAGGAAATTCAAACCGGCACTAGGAAACAGACTGAGAAACCAGAGTAAAAGTTTCTCCTGCAACCCTTTCCCTTGGTGCTAGATGAACGAACGTCTCTCCACATGCTCAGTTCTGAGAGATAAGTGTGTGTGAAAGCCGTCCTTCATCTAGCTTGTTGGGAACACAAAGTTTTTTTCAGTTCCATACTCCATTCCATATATATATATGGGGAGGTACTAGTTCCAACTCGGTTTTAAAGTGAAAACTGCAGGAACTTCAAACCGGCACTAGGAAACAGACTGAGAAACCAGAGTAAAAGTTTCCCCTGCAATTCGTTCTCTTGGTGCTAGATGAACGAACGACTCTCCACTTGCTCAGTTCTGAGAGATAAGTGTGTGTGGAAGCCGTCCTTCACCTAGCTTGTTTGGAACACAATGTTTCTTTAAAGATGCAAACTCCACTCCATACATATATATGGGGAGGTACTAGCTCCAACTCGGTTTTACAGTGAAAACTACTGGAACTTCAAACCGGCACTAGGAAACAGACGGAGAATCCAGATTAAAAGTTTCCCCTGCAACCCGTTCCCTTGGTGCTAGATGAACGAACGTCTCTCCACATGCTCAGTTCTGAGAGATAAGCGTGTGTGAAAGCCATCCTACACCTAGCTTGTTGGGAACACAAAGTTTCTTTTCAGTTGCAAACTCCACTCCATACATATATATGGGAGGTACTAGCTCCAACTCGGTTTTACAGTGAAAACTTCAGGAACTTCAAACCGGCACTAGGAAACAGACTCAAAATCCAGAGAAAAAGTTTCTCCTGCAACCCTTTCCCTTGGAGCTAGATGAACGAACGTCTCTCCACATGCTCAGTTCTGAGAGACATGTGCGTGTGGTAGCCATCCTTCACCTAAATTGTTGGGAACACAAAGTTTCTTTTCAGTTGCAAACTCCAATCCATATATATATATGGGGAGGTACAAGCTCCAAGTCGGTTTTACAGTGAAAAGTGCAGGAACTTCAAACCGGCACTAGGAAACAGACTGAGAAACCAGAGTAAAAGTTTCTCCTGCAACCCGTTCCCTTTGTGCTAGATGAACGAACGTCTCTCCACATGCTCAGTTCTGAGAGGTAAGTGGGTGTGAAAGCCGTCCTTCAACTAGCTTGTTGGGAACACAAAGTTTCTTTTCAGATGCAAACTCCACTCCATACATATATATGGGGAGGTACTAGCTCCAACTCAGTTTTACAGTGAAAACTGCAGGATCTTCAAACCGGCACTAGGAAACAGACTGAGAATCCAGAGTAAAAGTTTCCCCTGCAACACGTTCCATTGGTGCTAGATGAACGAACGTCTCTCCACATGCTCAGATCTGAGAGATAACTGTGTGTGAAAGCCGTCCTTAACCTAGCTTGTAGGGAACACAAAGTTTCTTTTCAGTTGCCAACTCCACTCCATACATATATATGGGGAGGTACTAGCTCCAACTCGTTTTACAGTGAAAAATGCAGGAACTTCAAACCGGCACTAGGAAACAGACTGAGAAACCAGAGTTAAAGTTTCTCCTGCAATCCGTTCCCTTGGTGCTTGATGAACGAACGTCTCTCCACATGCTCAGTTCTGAGAGATAAGTGTGTGTGAAAGCCGTCCTTCACCTAGATTGTGGGGAACACAAAGTTTCTTTTCAGTTGCAAACTCCACTCCATACATATATATGGGGAGGTACTAACTCCAACTCTGTTTTATAGTGAAAAGTGCAGGAACTTCAATCCGTCACTAGGAAACAGACTGCGAATCCAGAGTATAATTTCTCCTGCAAACCGTTCCCTTGGTGCTAGGTGAACGAACGTCTCTCCACATGCTCATTTCTGAGAAATAAGTGTGTTTCAAAGCCGTCCTTCACCTAGCTTGTTGGGAATACAAAATTTCTTTTCAGTTGCAAACTCCACTCCATACATATATATGGGGAGGTACTAGCTCCAAATCGGTTTTACAGTGAAAACTGCAGGAACTTCAAACCGGCACTAGGAAACAGATTGAGAATCCAGAGTAAAAGTTTCTCCTGCAACCAGTTCCCTTGGTGCTAGAAGAATGAACGTCTCTCCACATGCTCAGTTCTGAGAGATAAGTGTGTGTGAAAGCCGTCCTTCAACTAGCTTGTTGGGAACACAAAGTTTTTTTCAGTTGCAAACTCCATTCCATACATATATATGGGGAGGTACTAGCTCCAACTCGGTTTTACAGTGAAAACTGCAGGAACTTCAAACCGGCACTAGGAAACAGACTGAGAAACCAGAGTAAAATTTTCTCCTACAACCCTTCCCCTTGGTGCTATATGAACGATAGTCTCTCCACATGCTCAGTTCTGACAGATAAGTGTGTGTGAAAGCCGTCCTTCATCTAGCTTGTGGGGAACACAAAGTTTCTTTTCAGTTGCAAACTCCACTCCATACATATATGTGGAGAGGTACTAACTCCAACTCGATTTTACAGTGAAAACTGCAGGAACTTCAAACCGGCACTAGGAGACAGACTGAGAAACCAGAGTAAAAGATTCTCCTGCAACCCGTTCCCTTGGTGCTAGATGAACGAACGTCTCTCCACATGCTCAGTTCTGATAGATAAGTGTGTGTGGAAGCCGTCCTTCACCTAGCTTGTTGGGAACACAAAGTTTCTTTTCAGTTGCCAACTCCACTACATATATATATATGGGCAGGTACTAGCTCCAAATCGGTTTTACAGTGAAAACTGCAGGTACTTCAAAATGGCACTAGTAAACAGACTGAGAATCCAGAGTAAAAGTCTCTCCTGCAACCCGTTCCCTTGGTGCTAGATGAACGAACGTCTCTCCACATGCTCAGTTCTGAGAGATAAGTGTGTGTGAAAGCCGTCCTTCACCTAGCTTGTGGGGAACACAAAGTTTCTTTTCAGTTGCAAACTCCACTCCATACTTATATATGGGGAGGTACTAGCTCCAACTCGGTTTTACAGTGAAGACTGCAGGAACTTCAAACCGGCAGTAGGAAATAGACTGAGAAACCAGAGTAAAAGTTTCTCCTGCAACCCGTTCCCTTGGTGCTAGATGAACGAACGTCTCTCCACAAGCTAGGTTCTGAGAGATATGTGTGTGTGAAAGCCGTCCTTCACCTAGCTTGTTGGGAACACAAAGTTTCTTTTCAGTTGCAAACTCCACTCCATACATATATATGGGGAGGTACTATCTCCAAATCTGTTTTACAATGAAAACTGCAGGAACTTCAATCCGTCAGTAGGAAACACACTGCGAAACCAGAGTAAAAGTTTCTCCTGCAAACCGTTCCCTTGGTGCTAGATGAACGAACGTCTCTCCACATGCTCAGTTCTGGGAAATAAGTGTGTTTGAAAGCCGTCCTTCGCCTAGCTTGTTGGGAATACAAAGTTTCTTTTCAGTTGCAAACTCCACTCCATACATATATATGGGGAGGTACTAGCTCCAACTCGGTTTTACAGTGAAAACTGCAGGGACTTCAAACCGGCACTAGGAAACAGACTGAGAATCCAGAGTAAAAGTTTCTCCTGCAACCAGTTCCCTTGGTGCTAGAAGAATGAACGTCTCTCCACATGCTCAGTTCTGAGAGATAATTGTGTGTGAAAGCCGTCCTTCACCTAGCTTGTTGGGAACACAAAGTTTCTTTCAGTTGCAAACTCCATTCCATACATATATATGGGGAGGTACTAGCTCCAAATCGGTTTTACAGTGAAAACTGCAGGAACTTCAAACCGGCACTAGGAAACAGACTGAGAAACTAGAGTAAATGTTTCTCCTACAACCCGTTCCCTTGGTGCTAGATGAACGATAGTCTCTCCACATGCTCAGTTCTGAGAGAAAAGTGTGTGTGAAAGCCGTCCTTCACCTAGCTTGTTGGGAACACAAAGTTTCTTTTCAGTTGCAAACTCCACTCCATACATATATATGGGCAGGTACTAGCTCCAATTCGGTTTTACAGTGAAAACTGCAGGTACTTCAAAACGGCACTAGGAAACAGACTGAGAATCCAGAGTAAAAGATTCTCCTGCAACCCGTTCCCCTGGTGCTAGATGAACGAACGTCTCTCCACATGCTCAGTTCTGATAGATAAGGGTGTGTGAAAGCCGTTCTTCACCTAGCTTGTTGGGAACACAAAGTTTCTTTTCAGTTGCAAACTCCACTCCATACATATATATTGGGAGGTACTAGCTCCAACTCGGTTTTACAGTGAAAACTGCAGGAACTTCAAACCGGCACTAGGAAACAGACTAAGAAACCAGAGTTAAAATTTCTCCTGCAATCGGTTCCCTTGGTGCTTGATGAACGAATGTCTCTCCGCATGCTATGTTCTTTGAGATATGTGAGTGTGAAAGCCGTCCTTCACCTAGCTTGTTGGGAACACAAAGTTTCTTTTCAGTTGCAAACTCCACTCCATACATATATATGGGGAGGTACTAGCTCCAACTCGGTTTTACAGTGAAAACTGCAGGAACTTCAAGCCGGCACTAGGAAACAGACTTAGAAACCAGAGTAAAAATTTCCCCTGCAAACCGTTCCCTTGGTGCTAGATGAACGAAAGTCTCTCCCCATGCTCAGTTCTGAGAGATAAGTGTGTGTGAAAGCCGTCCTTCACCTAGCTTGTTGGGAACACAAAGTTTCTTTTCAATTGCAAACTCCACTCCTTACATATGTATGGGGAGGTACTAGCTCCAACTCGGTTTTACAGTGAAGAATGCAGGAACTTCAAACAGGCAGTAGGAAACAGACTGAGAATCCAGAGTTAAAGTCATTCCTGCAGCCGTTCCCTTGGTGCTAAATGAACGAACGTCTCTCCACATGCTCAGTTCTGAGAGATATATGTGTGTGAAAGCCGTCCTTAACCTAGCTTGTTGGGAACACAGAGTTTCTTTAAAGTTGCAAACTCCACTCCATACATATTAATGGGGAGGTACAAGCTCCAACCCGGTTTTACAGTGAAATCAGCAGGAACTTCAAACCGGCACTAGGAAACAGACTGAGAATCCAGAGTTAAAGTTTCTCCTGCAATGCGTCCCTTGGTGCTAGATGAACGAACGTCTCTCCGCATGATATGTTCTTAGAGATATGTGAGTGTGAAAGCCGTCCTTCACTTAGCTTGTTGGGAACACAAAGTTTCTTTTCAGTTGCAAACTCCACTCCATACATATATATGGGGAGGTACTAGCTCCAACTCGGTTTTACAGTGAAAACTGCAGGAACTTCAAACCGGCACTAGGAAACAGACTGAGAAACCAGAGTAAAAATTTCCCCTGCAACCCGTTCCCTTGGTGCAGGATGAACGAAAGTCTGTCCCCATGCTCAGTTCTGAGAGATAAGTGTGTGTGAAAACCATCCTTCACCTAGCTTGTTGGGAACACAAAGTTTCTTTTCAGTTGCAAACTCCACTCCATACATATATATGGGGAGGTACTAGCTCCAACTCTGTTTTACAGTGAAAACTGCAGGAACTTCAAACAAGCACTTTGAAACAGAATGACAAACCAGAGTAAAAGTTACTCCTGCAACCCGTTCCCTTGGTGCTTGATGAACGAACGTCTCTCCACATTTTAGTTTCTAAGAAATAAGTGTGTGTTGAACCCGTCATTCATCTAGCTTGTTGGGAACACAAAGTTTTTTTCAATTGCAAACTCCATCCATATATATATATGGGGAGGTTCTAGCTCCAACTCGGTTTTACAGTGAAAACTGCTGGAACTTCAAACCGGGACTAGGAAACAGACTGAGAAATCAGAGTAAAAGTTTCCACTGCAACCCTTTCCCTTGGTGCTAGATGAACGAACGTCTCTCCACATGCTCAGTTCTGAGAGATAAGTGTGTGTGAAAGCCGTCCTTCACCTAGCTTGTTGGGAACACAAAGTTTCTTTTCAGTTGCAAACTCCACTCCATACATATATATGGGGAGGTACTAGCTCCAACTCGGTTTTACAGTGAAATCTGAAGGAACTTCAAAACGGCACTAGGAAACAGACTGAGAAAACAGAGTTAAAGTTTCTCCTGCAATCCGTCCCTTGGTGCTAGATGAACGAACGTCTCTCCGCATGCTATGTTCTTAGAGATATGTGAGTGTGAAAGCAGTCCTTCACCTAGCTTGTTGGGAACACAAAGTTTCTTTTCAGTTGCAAACTCCACTCCATACATATATATGGGGAGGTACTAGCTCCAACTCGGTTTTACAGTGAAGAATGCAGGAACTTCAAACCGGCACTAGGAAACAGACTGAGAATTCAGAGTAAAAGTTATTCTTGCCACCGTTCCCTTGGTGCTAAATGAACGAACGTCTCTCCACATGCTCAGTTCTGACAGATAAGTGTGTGTGAAAGCCATCCTTCACCTAACTTGTTGGGAACACAAAGTTTCTTTTCAGTTGCAAACTCCACTCCATATATATATATGGGGAGGTACTAGCTCCAACTCCGTTTTACACTGAAAACTGCAGGAACTTCAACCCGGCACTAGGAAACAGACTGAGAATCCAGAGTAAAAGTTTCTCCTGCAACCCGTTCCCTTGGAGCTAGATGAACGAACGTCTCTCCACATGCTCAGTTCTGAGAGATAAGTGTGTGTGAAAGCCTTCCTTCACCTAGCTTGTTGGGAACAGAAAGATTTTTTCAGTTGCAAACTCCATTCCATACA
This sequence comes from Camelus bactrianus, assembly GCF_048773025.1. Taxonomy (NCBI): domain Eukaryota; kingdom Metazoa; phylum Chordata; class Mammalia; order Artiodactyla; family Camelidae; genus Camelus; species Camelus bactrianus. The sequence continues at coordinate 37,117,645 of NC_133561.1, read as the reverse complement.
TATATATGGGGAGGTACTAGCTCCAACTCCGTTTTACACTGAAAACTGCAGGAACTTCAAACCGGCCCTAGGAAACAGATTGAGAAACCAGAGTAAAAGTTTCTCCTGCAACCCGTTCCCTTGGTGCTAGATGAACGAACGTCTCTCCACATGCTCAGTTCTGAGAGATAATTGTGTGTGAAAGCCGTCCTTCACCTAACTTGTTGGGAACACAAAGTTTCTTTTCAATGCAAACTCAACTCCATACATATATATGGGGAGGTACTAGCTCCAACTCGTTATTACAGTGAAAACTGCAGGAACTTCAAACAAGCACTTTGAAACAGAATGACAAACCAAAGTAAAAGTTACTCCTGCAACCCGTTCCCTTGGTGCTTGATGAACGAACGTCTCTCCACATTTTAGTTTCTAAGAAATAAGTGTGTGTGGAAGCCGTCCTTCACCTAGATTGTTGGGAACAAAAAGTTTATTTTAGTTGCACACTTCATCCATATATATATATGGGGAGGTACTAGTTCCAACTCGGTTTTAAATTGAAAACTGCAGGAACTTCAAACCGGCACTAGGAAACAGACTGAGAAACCAGAGTAAAATTTTCTCCTGCAATCCGTTCTCTTGGTGCTAGATGAACGAACGACTCTCCACTTGCTCAGTTCTGAGAGATATGTGTGTGTGGAAGCCGTCCTTCACCTAGCTTGTTGGGAACACAAAGTTTCTTTTAAGTTGCAAACTCCACTCCATACATATATATGGGGAGGTACTAGCTCCAACTCGGATTTACAGTGAAAATTGCTGGAACTTCAAACCGGCACTAGGAAACAGACTGAGAAATCAGAGTAAAAGTTTCCCCTGCAACCCGTTCCCTTGGTGCTAGATGAACGAACGTCTCTCCACATGCTCAGTTCTGAGAGATAAGTGTGTGTGAAAACCGTCCTTCACATAGCTTGTTGGGAACACAAAGTTTCTTTTAAGTTGCAAACTCCACTCCATACATATATATGGGGAGGTACTATCTCCAACTCGGTTTTACAGTGAAAACTGCTGGAACTTCAAACCGGCACTAGGAAACAGACTGAGAAATCAGAGTAAAAGTTTCCCCTGCAACCCGTTCCCTTGGTGCTAGATGAACGAACGACTCTCCACATGCTCATTTCTGATAGATAAGTGTGTGTGAAAGCCGTCCTTCACCTAGCTTGTTGGGAACACAAAGTTTCTTTTCAGTTGCAAACTCCACTCCATACATATATATGGGGAGGTACTAGCTCAAGCTCGGTTTTACAGTGAAGAATGCAGGAACTTCAAAACGGCACTAGGAAACAGACTGAGAATCCAGAGTAAAGTTTCTCCTGCAACTGTTCCCTTGGTGCTAAATGAACGAACGTCTCTCCACATGCTCATTTCTGAGAGATAAGTGTGTGTGAAAGCCGTCCTTCACCTAGCTTGTTGGGAACACAAAGTTTTTTTCAGTTGCACACTCCATTCCATATATATATATGGGGAGGTACTAGTTCCAACTCGGTTTTAAAGTGAAAAATGCAGGAACTTCAAACCGGCACTAGGAAACAGACTGAGAAACCAGAGTAAAAGTTTCTCCTGCAATCCGTTCTCTTGGTGCTAGATGAACGAACGACTCTCCACTTGCTCAGTTCTGAGAGATATTTGTGTGTGGAAGCCGTCCTTCACCTAGCTTGTTGGGAACACAAAGTTTCTTTAAAGTTGCAAACTCCACACCATACATATATATGGGGAGGTACTAGCTCCAACTCGGTTTTACAGTGAAAACTACTGGAACTTCAAACCGGCACTAGGAAACAGACTGAGAATCCAGAGTAAAAGTTTCCCCTGCAACACGTTCCCTTGGTGCTAGATGAACGAACGTCTCTCCACATGCTCAGTTCTGAGAGATAAGTGTGTGTGAAAGCCATCCTTCACCTAGCTTGTTGGGAACACAAAGTTTCTTTTCAGTTGCAAACTCCACTCCATACATATATATGGGGAGGTACTAGCTCCAACTCGGTTTTACAGTGAAAACTTCAGGAACTTCAAACCGGCACTAGGAAACAAACTCAAAATCCAGAGAAAAAGTTTCTCCTGCAACACATTCCCTTGGAGCTACATGAACGAACGTCTCTCCACATGCTCAGTTCTGAGAGACATGTGTGTGTGGTAGCCGTCCTTCACCTAACTTGTTGGGAACACAAAGTTTCTTTTCAGTTGCAAACTCCAATCCTTATATATATATGGGGAGGTACTAGCTCCAAGTCGGTTTTACAGTGAAAAGTGCAGGAACGTCAAACCGGCACTAGGAAACAGACTGAGAAACCAGAGTAAAAGTTTCTCCTGCAACCCGTTCCCTTTGTGCTAGATGAACGAACGTCTCTCCACATGCTCAGTTCTGAGAGATAAGTGGGTGTGAAAGCCGTCCTTCACCTAGCTTGTTGGGAACACAAAGTTTCTTTTCAGATGCAAACTCCACTCCATACATATATATGGGGAGGTACTAGCTCCAACTCAGGTTTACAGTGAAAACTGCAGGATCTTCAAACCGGCACTAGGAAACAGAGTGAGAATCCAGAGTAAAAGTTTCCCCTGCAACCCGTTCCATTGGTGCTAGATGAACGAACGTCTCTCCACATGCTCAGTTCTGAGAGATAACTGTGTGTGAAAGCCGTCCTTCACCTATCTTGTGGGGAACACAAAGTTTCTTTTCAGTTGCAAACTCCACTCCATACATATATATGGGGAGGTACTAACTCCAACTCTGTTTTATAGTGAAAAGTGCAGGAACTTCAATCCGTCACTAGGAAACAGACTGCGAAACCAGAGTATAATTTCTCCTGCAACCCGTTCCCTTGGTGCTAGGTGAACGAACGTCTCTCCACATGCTCAGTTCTGAGAAATAAGTGTGTTTGAAAGCCGTCCTTCACCTAGCTTGTGGGGAATACAAAGTTTCTTTTCAGTTGCAAACTCCACTCCATACATATATATGGGGAGGTACTAGCTCCAACTCGGTTTTACAGTGAAAACTGCAGGAACTTCAAACAAGCACTTTGAAACAGAATGACAAACCAGAGTAAAAGTTACTAATGCAACCCGTTCCCTTGGTGCTTGATGAACGAACGTCTCTCCACATGCTCAGTTCTGAGAGATAAGTGTGTGTGAAAGCCGTCCTTCAACTAGCTTGTGGGGAACACAAAGTTTCTTTTCAGTTGCAAACTCCACTCCATACTTATATATGGGTAGGTACTACCTCCAACTCGGTTTTACAGTGAAAACTGCAGGAACTTCAAACCGGCACTAGGAAATAGACTGAGAATCCAGAGTAAAAGTTTCTCCTGCAAACCGTTCCCTTGGTGCTAGATGAACGAACGTCTCTCCACATGCTAGATTCTGAGAGATATGTGTGTGTGAAAGCCGTCCTTCACCTAGCTTGTTGGGAACACAAAGTTTCTTTTCAGTTGCAAACTCCACTCCATATATATATATGGGGAGGTACTAGCTCCAACTCGGTTTTACAGTGAAAACTGCAGTTACTTCAAATCGGCCCTAGGAAACACACTGAGAATCCAGAGTAAAAGATTTTCCTGCAACCCGTTCCCTTGGTGCTAGATGAACGAACGTCTCTCCACATGCTCAGTTCTGATAGATAAGTGTGTGTGAAAGCCGTTCTTCACCGAGCTTGTTGGGAACACAAAGTTTCTTTTCAGTTGCCAAATCCACTCCATACATATATATGGGCAGGTACTAGCTCCAATTCGGTTTTACAGTGAAAACTGCAGGTACTTCAAAACGGCACTAGGAAACAGACTGAGAAACCAGAGTAAAAGTTTCTCCTGCAACCCGTTCCCTTGGTGCTAGATGAACGAACGTCTCTCCACATGATCAGTTCTGAGAAATAAGTTTGTGTGAAAGCCGTCCTTCACCTAGCTTGTGGGGAACACAAAGTTTCTTTTCAGTTGCAAACTCCACTCCATACATATATATGGGCAGGTACTAACTCCAAATCTGTTTTACAGTGAAAACTGCAGGAACTTCAATCCGTCACTAGGAAACAGACTGCGAAACCAGAGTAAAAGTTTCTCCTGCAACCCGTTCCCTTGGTGCTAGATGAACGAACGTCTCTCCACATGCTCAGTTCTGAGAAATAAGTGTGTTTGAAAGCCGTCCTTCACCTAGCTTTTTGGGAATACAAAGTTTCTTTTCAGTTGCAAACTCCACTCCATACATATATATGGGGAGGTACTAGCTCCAACTCGGTTTTACAGTGAAAACTGCAGGAAATTCAAACCGGCACTAGGAAACAGACTGAGAATCCAGAGTAAAAGTTTCTCCTGCAACCAGTTCCCTTGGTGTTAGAAAAATGAACGTCTCTCCACATTCTCAGTTCTGAGGGATAAGTGTTTGTGAAAGCCGTCCTTCACCTAGCTTGTTGGGAACACAAAGTTTTTTTCAGTTGCAAACTCCATTCCATACATATATATGGGGAGGTACTAGCTCCAACTCGGTTTTACAGTGAAAACTGCAGGAACATCAAACCGGCACTAGGAAACAGACTGAGAAACTAGAGTAAAAGTTTCTCCTACAACCCGTTCCCTTGGTGCTAGATGAAAGATAGTCTCTCCACATGCTCAGTTCTGAGAGATAAGTGTGTGTGAAAGCCGTCCTTCACCTAGCTTGTTGGGAACACAAAGTTTCTTTTCAGTTGCAACCTCCACTCCATACATATATATGGGGAGGTACTAGCTCCAACTCGGTTTTACAGTGAAAACTGCAGGAACTTCAAACCGGCACTAGGAAACAGACTGAGAAACCAGAGTAAAAGATTCTCCTGCAACCCGTTCCCTTGGTGCTAGATGAACGAACGTCTCTCCACATGCTCAGTTCTGATAGATAAGTGTGTGTGAAAGCCGTACTTCACCTAGCTTGTTGGGAACACAAAGTTTCTTTTCAGTTGCAAACTCCACTCCATACATATATATGGGCAGGTACTAGCTCCAAATTGGTTTTACAGTGAAAACTGCAGGTACTTCAAAACGGCACTAGGAAACAGACTGAGAATCCAGAGTAAAAGATTCTCCTGCAACCCGTTCCCTTGGTGCTAGATGAACGAACGTCTCTCCACATGCTCAGTTCTGATAGATAAGGGTGTGTGTAAGCCGTTCTTCACATAGCTTGTTGGGAACACAAAGTTTCTTTTCAGTTGCCAAATCCATTCCATACATATATATGGGCAGGTACTAGCTCCAATTCGGTTTTACAGTGAAAACTGCAGGTACTTCAAAACGGCACTAGGAAACAGACTGAGAATCCAGAGTAAAAGATTCTCCTGCAACCCGTTCCCTTGGTGCTAGATGAACGAACGTCTCTCCACATGCTCAGTTCTGAGGGATAAGTGTGTGTGAAAGCCGTCCTTCACCTAGCTTGTGGGGAACACAAAGTTTCTTTTCAGTTGCAAACTCCACTCCATACATATATATTGGGAGGTACTAGCTCCAACTCGGTTTTACAGTGAAATCTGCAGGAACTTCAAACCGGCACTAGGAAACAGACTAAGAAACCAGAGTAATACTTTCCCCTACAAACCGTTCCCTTGGTGCTAGATGAACGAACGTCTCTCCACATGCTCAGTTCTGAGAGATAAGTGTGTTTGAAAGCCATCCTTCACCTAGCTTGTTGGGAACACAAAGTTTCTTTTCAGTTGCAAACTCCACTCCATACATATATATGGGGAGGTACTAGCTCCAACTCGCTTTTACAGTGAAGACTGCAGGAACTTCAAACCGGCACTAGGAAACAGACTGAGAAACCAGAGTAAAAGTTTCTCCTGCAACCCTTTCCCTTGGTGCTAGATGAACGAACGTCTCTCCACATGCTCAGTTCTGAGAGATAAGTGTGTGTGAAAGCCGTCCTTCACCTAGCTTGTTGGGAACACAAAGTTTTTTTCAGTTGCAAACTCCATTCCATATATATATATGGGGAGGTACTAGTTCCAACTCGGTTTTAAAGTGAAAACTGCAGGAACTTCAAACCGGCACTAGGAAACAGACTGAGAAATCAGAGTAAAAGTTTCCCTTGCAACCCGTTCCCTTGGTGCTAGATGAACGAAAGTCTCTCCACATGCTCAGTTCTGAGAGAATAGTGGGTGTGAAAGCCGTCCTTCACCTAGCTTGTTGGGAACACAAAGTTTCTTTTCAGATGCAAACTCCACTCCATACATATATATGGGGAGGTACTAGCACCAACTCAGTTTTACAGTGAAAACTGCAGGATCTTCAAACCGGCACTAGGAAACAGACTGAGAATCCAGAGAAAAAGTTTCCCCTGCAACCCGTTCCATTGGTGCTAGATGAACGAACGTCTCTCCACATGCTCAGATCTGAGAGATAACTGTGTGTGAAAGCCGTCCTTAACCTAGCTTGTAGGGAACACAAAGTTTCTTTTCAGTTGCAAACTCCACTCCATAGATATATATGGGGAGGTACTAGCTCCAACTCGTTTTACAGTGTAAACTGCAGGAACTTCAAATCGGCACTAGGAAACAGACTCAAAATCCAGAGAAAATGTTTCTCCTGCAAACCTTTCCCTTGGAGCTAGATGAACGAACGTCTCTCCACATGCTCAGTTCTGAGAGACATGTGTGTGTGGTAGCCGTCCTTCACCTAACTTGTTGGGAACACAAAGTTTCTTTTCAGTTGCAAACTCCAATCCATATATATATATGGGGAGGTACAAGCTCCAAGTCGGTTTTACAGTGAAATGTGCAGGAACTTCAAACCAGCACTAGGAAACAGACTGAGAAACCAGAGTAAAAGTTTCTCCTGCATACCGTTCCCTTGGTGCTAGATGAACGAACGTCTCTCCACATGCTCAGTTCTGAGAGATAAGTGGGTGTGAAAGCCGTCCTTCACCTAGCTTGTTGGGAACACAAAGTTTCTTTTCAGATGCAAACTCCACTCCATACATATATATGGGGAGGTACTAGCTCCAACTCAGTTTTACAGTAAAAACTGCAGGATCTTCAAACCGGCACTAGGAAACAGACTGAGAATCCAGAGTAAAACTTTCCCCTGCAACCCGTTCCATTGGTGCTAGATGAACGAACGTCTCTCCACATGCTCAGATCTGAGAGATAACTGTGTGTGAAAGCCGTCCTTAACTTAGCTTGTAGGGAACACAAAGTTTCTTTTCAGTTGCAAACTCCACTCCATACATATATATGGGGAGGTACTAGCTCCAACTCGATTTTACAGTGAAAACTGCAGGAACTTCAAACCGGCACTAGGAAACAGACTCAAAATCCAGAGAAAAAGTTTCTCCTGCAACCCTTTCCCTTGGAGCTAGATGAACGAACGTCTCTCCACATTCTCAGTTCTGAGAGACATGTGTGTGTGGTAGCCGTCCTTCACCTAACTTGTTGGGAACAAAAAGTTTCTTTTCAGTTGCAAACTCCAATCCATATATATATATGGGGAGGTACTAGCTCCAAGTCGGTTTTACCGTGAAATGTGCAGGAACTTCAAACCGGCACTAGGAAACAGACTGAGAAACCAGAGTAAAAGTTTCTCCTGCAACCCGTTCCCTTGGTGCTAGATGAACGAACGTCTATCCACATGCTCAGATCTGAGAGATAACTGTGTGTGAAAGCCGTCCTTAACCTAGCTTGTAGGGAACACAAAGTTTCTTTTCAGTTGCAAACTCCACTCCATACATATATATGGGGAGGTAGTAGCTCCAACTCATTTTACAGTGAAAACTGCAGGAACTTCAAACCGGCACTAGGAAACAGACTGAGAAACCAGAGTTAAAGTTTCTCCTGCAATCCGTTCCCTTGGTGCTTGATGAACGAACGTCTCTCCACATGCTCAGTTCTGAGAGATAAGTGTGTGTGAAAGCCGTCCTTCACCTAGCTTGTGGGGAACACAAAGTTTCTTTTCAGTTGCAAACTCCACTCCATACATATATATGGGGAGGTACTAACTCCAACTCTGTTTTACAGTGAAAAGTGCAGGAACTTCAATCCGTCACTAGGAAACAGACTGCGAAACCAGAGTATAATTTCTCCTGCAACCCGTTCCCTTGGTGCTAGATGAACGAACGTCTCTCCACATGCTCAGTTCTGAGAAATAAGTGTGTTTGAAAGCCGTCCTTCACCTAGCTTGTTGGGAATACAAAGTTTCTTTTCAGTTTCAAACTCCACTCCATACATATATATGGGGAGGTACTAGCTCCAACTCGGTTTTACAGTGAAAACTGCAGGAACTTCAAACCGGCACTAGGAAACAGACTGAGAATCCAGAGTAATACTTTCTCCTGCAACCAGTTCCCTTGGTGCTAGAAGAATGAACGTCTCTCCACATGCTCAGTTCTGAGAGATTATTGTGTGTGAAAGCCGTCCTTCACCTAGCTTGTTGGGAAAACAAAGTTTTTTTCAGTTGCAAACTCCATTCCATACATATATATGGGGAGGTACTAGCTCCAACTCGGTTTTACAGTGAAAACTGCAGGAACTTCAAACCGGCAGTAGGAAATAGACTGAGAAACCAGAGTAAAAGTTTCTCCTGCAACCCGTTCCCTTGGTGCTAGATGAACGAACGTTTCTCCACATGCTAGGTTCTGAGAGATATGTGTGTGTGAAAGCCGTCCTTCACCTACCTTGTTGGGAACACAAAGTTTCTTTTCAGTTGCAACCTCCACTCCATACATATATATGGGGTGGTACTAAATCCAACTCTGTTTTACAGTGAAAACTGCAGGAACTTCAATCCGTCACAAGGAAACAGACTGCGAAACCAGAGTAAAAGTTTCTCCTGCAAACAGTTCCCTTGGTGCTAGATGAACGAACGTCTCTCCACATGCTCAGTTCTGAGAAATAAGTGTGTTTGAAAGCCGTCCTTCACCTAGCTTGTTGGGAATACAAAGTTTCTTTTCAGTAGCAAACTCCACTCCATACATATATATGGGGAGGTACTAGCTCCAACTCGGTTTTACAGTGAAAACTGCAGGAACTTCAAACCGGCACTAGGAAACAGACTGAGAAACTAGAGTAAAAGTTTCTCCTACAACCCGTTCCCTTGGTGCTAGATGAATGATAGTCTCTCCACATGCTCAGTTCTGAGAGATAAGTGTGTGTGAAAGCCGTCCTTCACCTAGCTTGTTGGGAACACAAAGTTTCTTTTCAGTTGCAAACTCCACTCCATACATATATATTGGGAGGTACTAGCTCCAACTCTAGTTTACAGTGAAAACTGCAGGAACTTCAAACCGGCACTAGGAAACAGACTGAGAAACCAGAGTAAAAGATTCCCCTGCAACCCGTTCCCTTGGTGCTAGATGAACGAACGTCTCTCCACATGCTCAGTTCTGAGAGATAAGTGTGTGTGAAAGCCGTCCTTCACCTAGCTTGTTGGGAACTCAAAGTTTCTTTTCAGTTGCAAACTCCACTCCATACATATAAATGGGCAGGTACTAGCTCCAAATCTGTTTTACATTGAAAACTGCAGGTACTTCAAAACGGCACTAGGAAACAGACTGAGAATCCAGAGTAAAAGATTCTCCTGCAACCCGTTCCCTTGGTGCTAGATGAACGAACGTCTCTCCACATGCTAGGTTCTGAGAGATATGTGTGTGTGAAAGCCGTCCTTCACCTAGCTTGTTGGGAATACAAAGTTTCTTTTCAGTAGCAAACTCCACTCCATACATATATATGGGGAGGTACTAGCTCCAACTCGGTTTTACAGTGAAAACTGCAGGAACTTCAAACCGGCACTAGGAAACAGACTGAGAAACCAGAGTAAGAGTTTCTCCTGCAACCCGTTCCCTTGGTGCTAGATGAACGAACGTCTATCCACATACTCAGATCTGAGAGATAACTGTGTGTGAAAGCCGTCCTTAACCTAGCTTGTAGGGAACACAAAGTTTCTTTTCAGTTGCAAACTCCACTCCATACATATATATGGGGAGTTACTAGCTCCAACTAATTTTACAGTGAAAACTGCAGGAACTTCAAACCGGCACTAGGAAACAGACTGAGAAACCAGAGTTAAAGTTTCTCCTGCAATCCGTTCCTTGGTGCTTGATGAACGAACGTCTCTCCACATGCTCAGTTCTGAGAGATAAGTGTGTGTGAAAGCCGTCCTTCACCTAGCTTGTGGGGAACACAAAGTTTCTTTTCAGTTGCAAACTCCACTCCATACATATATATGGGGAGGTACAAACTCCAACTCTGTTTTACAGTGAAAAGTGCAGGAACTTCAATCCGTCACTAGGAAACAGACTGCGAAACCAGAGTATAATTTCTCCTGCAACCCGTTCCCTTGGTGCTAGATGAACGAACGTCTCTCCACATGCTCAGTTCTGAGAAATAAGTGTGTTTGAAAGCCGTCCTTCACCTAGCTTGTTGGGAATACAAAGTTTCTTTTCAGTTTCAAACTCCACTCCATACATATATATGGGGAGGTACTAGCTCCAACTCGGTTTTACAGTGAAAACTGCAGGAACTTCAAACCGGCACTAGGAAACAGACTGAGAATCCAGAGTAAAACTTTCTCCTGCAACCAGTTCCCTTGGTGCTAGAAGAATGAACGTCTCTCCACATGCTCAGTTCTGAGAGATTATTGTGTGTGAAAGCCGTCCTTCACCTAGCTTGTTGGGAACACAAAGTTTCTTTTCAGTTGCAACCTCCACTCCATACATATATATGGGGAGGTACTAGCTCCAACTCGGTTTTACAGTGAAAACTGCAGGAACTTCAAACCGGCACTAGGAAACAGACTGAGAAACCAGAGTAAAAGATTCTCCTGCAACCCGTTCCCTTGGTGCTAGATGAACGAACGTCTCTCCATATGCTCAGTTCTGAGAGATAAGTGTGTGTGAAAGCCGTCCTTCACCTAGCTTGTTGGGAACACAAAGTTTCTTTTCAGTTGCAAACTCCACTCCATACATATATATGGGCAGGTACTAGCTCCAAATCTGTTTTACATTGAAAACTGCAGGTACTTCAAAACGGCACTAGGAAACAGACTGAGAATCCAGAGTAAAAGATTCTCCTGCAACCCGTTCCCTTGGTGCTAGATGAACGAACGTCTCTCCACATGCTCAGTTCTGATAGATAAGGGTGTGTGAAAGCCGTTCTTCACATAGCTTGTTGGGAACACAAAGTTTCTTTTCAGTTGTCAACTCCACTCCATATATATATATGGGCAGGTACTAGCTCCAATTCGGTTTTACAGTGAAAACTGCAGGTACTTCAAAACGGCACTAGGAAACAGACTGAGAATCCAGAGTAAAATTTCTCCTGCAACCCGTTCCCTTGGTGCTAGATGAACGAACGTCTCTCCACATGCTCATTTCTGAGAGATAACTGTGTGTGAAAGCCGTCCTTCAACTAGCTTGTGGGGAACACAAAGTTTCTTTTCAGTTGCAAACTCCACTCCATACATATATATGGGGAGGTACTAGCTCCAACTCGGTTTTACAGTGAAATCTGCAGGAACTTCAAACCGGCACTAGGAAACAGACTGAGAAACCAGAGTAAAACTTTCCCCTACAAACCGTTCCCTTGGTGCTAGATGAACGAACGTCTCTCCACATGCTCAGTTCTGAGAGATAAGTGTGTTTGAAAGCCATCCTTCACCTAGCTTGTTGGGAACACAAAGTTTCTTTTCAGTTGCCAACTCCACTCCATACATATATATGGGGAGGTACTAGCTCCAACTCGCTTTTACAGTGAAGACTGCAGGAACTTCAAACCGGCACTAGGAAACAGACTGAGAAACCAGAGTAAAAGTTTCTCCTGCAACCCTTTCCCTTGGTGCTAGATGAACGAACGTCTCTCCACATGCTCAGTTCTGAGAGATAAGTGTGTGTGAAAGCCGTCCTTCACCTAGCTTGTTGGGAACACAAAGTTTTTTTCAGTTGCATACTCCATTCCATATATATATATGGGGAGGTACTAGTTCCAACTCGGTTTTAAAGTGAAAAATGCAGGAACTTCAAACCGGCACTAGGAAACAGACTGAGAAACCAGAGTAAAAGTTTCCCCTGCAATTCGTTCTCTTGGTGCTAGATGAACGAACGACTCTCCACTTGCTCAGTTCTGAGAGATAAGTGTGTGTGGAAGCCGTCCTTCACCTAGCTTGTTGGGAACACAAAGTTTCTTTAAAGATGCAAACTCCACTCCATACATATATATGGGGAGGTACTAGCTCCAACTCGGTTTTACAGTGAAAACTACTGGAACTTCAAACCGGCACTAGGAAACAGACTGAGAAATCAGAGTAAAAGTTTCCCCTGCAACCCGTTCCCTTGGTGCTAGATGAACGAACGTCTCTCCACATGCTCAGTTCTGAGAGATAAGTGTGTGTGAAAGCCATCCTTCACCTAGCTTGTTGGGAACACAAAGTTTCTTTTCAGTTGCAAACTCCACTCCATACATATATATGGGGAGGTAGTAGCTCCAACTCGGTTTTACAGTGAAAACTGCAGGAACTTCAAACCGGCACTAGGAAACAGACTCAAAATCCAGAGAAAAAGTTTCTCCTGCAACCCTTTCCCTTGGAGCTAGATGAACGAACGTCTCTCCACATGCTCAGTTCTGAGAGACATGTGCGTGTGGTAGCCGTCCTTCACCTAACTTGTTGGGAACACAAAGTTTCTTTTCAGTTGCAAACTCCAATCCATATATATATATGGGGAGGTACTAGCTCCAAGTCGGTTTTACAGTGAAAAGTGCAGGAACTTCAAACCGGCACTAGTAAACAGACTGAGAATCCAGAGTAAAAGTTTCACCTGCAACCCGTTCCCTTTGTGCTAGATGAACGAACGTCTCTCCACATGCTCAGTTCTGAGAGATAAGTGGGTGTGAAAGCCGTCCTTCACCTAGCTTGTTGGGAACACAAAGTTTCTTTTCAGTTGTCAACTCCACTCCATATATATATATGGGCAGGTACTAGCTCCAATTCGGTTTTACAGTGAAAACTGCAGGTACTTCAAAACGGCACTAGGAAACAGACTGAGAATCCAGAGTAAAAGTTTCTCCTGCAACCCGTTCCCTTGGTGCTAGATGAACGAACGTCTCTCCACATGCTCAGTTCTGAGAGATAAGTGTGTGTGAAAGCCGTCCTTCAACTAGCTTGTGGGGAACACAAAGTTTCTTTTCAGTTGCAAACTCCACTCCATACATATATATGGGGAGGTACTAGCTCCAACTCGGTTTTACAGTGAAATCTGCAGGAACTTCAATCCGGCACTAGGAAACAGACTGAGAAACCAGAGAAAAACTTTCCCCTACAAACCATTCCCTTGGTGCTAGATGAACGAACGTCTCTCCACATGCTCAGTTCTGAGAGATAAGTGTGTTTGAAAGCCATCCTTCACCTAGCTTGTTGGGAACACAAAGTTTCTTTTCAGTTGCCAACTCCACTCCATACATATATATGGGGAGGTACTAGCTCCAACTCGCTTTTACAGTGAAGACTGCAGGAACTTCAAACCGGCACTAGGAAACAGACTGAGAAACCAGAGTAAAAGTTTCTCCTGCAACCCTTTGCCTTGGTGCTAGATGAACGAACGTCTCTCCACATGCTCAGTTCTGAGAGATAAGTGTGTGTGAAAGCCGTCCTTCACCTAGCTTGTTGGGAACACAAAGTTTTTTCAGTTGCATACTCCATTCCATATATATATATGGGGAGGTACTAGTTCCAACTCGGTTTTAAAGTGAAAACTGCAGGAACTTCAAACCGGCACTAGGAAACAGACTGAGAAACCAGAGTAAAAGTTTCCCCTGCAATTCGTTCTCTTGGTGCTAGATGAACGAACGACTCTCCACTTGCTCATTTCTGAGAGATAAGTGTGTGTGGAAGCCGTCCTTCACCTAGCTTGTTGGGAACACAATGTTTCTTTAAAGATGCAAACTCCACTCCATACATATATATGGGGAGGTACTAGCTCCAACTCGGTTTTACAGTGAAAACTACTGGAACTTCAAACCGGCACTAGGAAACAGACTGAGAAATCAGAGTAAAAGTTTCCCCTGCAACCCGTTCCCTTGGTGCTAGATGAACGAACGTCTCTCCACATGCTCAGTTCTGAGAGATAAGTGTGTGTGAAAGCCATCCTTCACCTAGCTTGTTGGGAACACAAAGTTTCTTTTCAGTTGCAAACTCCACTCCATACATATATATGGGGAGGTACTAGCTCCAACTCGCTTTTACAGTGAAAACTTCAGGAACTTCAAACCGGCACTAGGAAACAGACTCAAAATCCAGAGAAAAAGTTTCTCCTGCAACCCTTTCCCTTGGAGCTAGATGAACGAACGTCTCTCCACATGCTCAGTTCTGAGAGACATGTGCGTGTGGTAGCCGTCCTTCACCTAACTTGTTGGGAACACAAAGTTTCTTTTCAGTTGCAAACTCCAATCCATATATATATATGGGGAGGTACTAACTCCAAGTCGGTTTTACAGTGAAAAGTGCAGGAACTTCAAACCGGCACTAGGAAACAGACTGAGAAACCAGAGTAAAAGTTTCTCCTGCAACCCGTTCCCTTTGTGCTAGATGAACGAACGTCTCTCCACATGCTCAGTTCTGAGAGATAAGTGGGTGTGAAAGCCGTCCTTCACCTAGCTTGTTGGGAACACAAAGTTTCTTTTCAGATACAAACTCCACTCCATACATATATATGGGGAGGTACTAGCTCCAACTCAGTTTTACAGTGAAAACTGCAGGATCTTCAAACCGGCACTAGGAAACAGACTGAGAATCCAGAGTAAAAGTTTCCCCTGCAACAAGTTCCATTGGTGCTAGATGAACGAACGTCTCTCCACATGCTCAGTTCTGAGAGATAACTGTGTGTGAAAGCCGTCCTTAACCTAGCTTGTAGGGAACACAAAGTTCCTTTTCAGTTGCAAACTCCACTCCATACATATATATGGGGAGGTACTAGCTCCAACCCGTTTTACAGTGAAAAATGCAGGAACTTCAAACCGGCACTAGGAAACAGACTGAGAAACCAGAGTTAAAGTTTCCCCTGCAATCCGTTCCCTTGGTGCTTGATGAACGAACGTCTCTCCACATGCTCAGTTCTGAGAGATAAGTGTGTGTGAAAGCCGTCCTTCAGCTAGATTGTGGGGAACACAAAGTTTCTTTCCAGTTGCAAACTCCACTCCATACATATATATGGGGAGGTACTAACTCCAACTCTGTTTTATAGTGAAAAGTGCAGGAACTTCAATCCGTCACTAGGAAACAAACTGCGAATCCAGAGTATAATTTCTTCTGCAACCCGTTCCCTTGGTGCTAGGTGAACGAACGTCTCTCCACATGCTCAGTTCTGAGAAATAAGTGTGTTTCAAAGCCGTCCTTCACCTAGCTTGTTGGGAATACAAAGTTTCTTTTCAGTTGCAAACTCCACTCCATACATATATATGGGGAGGTACTAGCTCCAACTCGGTTTTACAGTGAAAACTGCAGGAACTTCAAACCGGCACTAGGAAACAGACTGAGAATCCAGAGTAAAAGTTTCTCCTGCAACCAGTTCCCTTGGTGCTAGAAGAATGAACGTCTCTCCACATGCTCAGTTCTGAGAGATAAGTGTGTGTGAAAGCCGTCCTTCAACTAGCTTGTTGGGAACACAAAGTTTTTTTCAGTTGCAAACTCCATTCCATACATATATATGGGGAGGTACTAGCTCCAACTCGGTTTTACAGTGAAAACTGCAGGTACTTCAAAATGGCACTAGTAAACAGACTGAGAATCCAGAGTAAAAGTCTCTCCTGCAACCCGTTCCCTTGGTGCTAGATGAACGAACGTCTCTCCACATGCTCAGTTCTGAGAGATAAGTGTGTGTGAAAGCCGTCCTTCACCTAGCTTGTGGGGAACACAAAGTTTCTTTTCAGTTGCAAACTCCACTCCATACTTATATATGGGGAGGTACTAGCTCCAACTCGGTTTTACAGTGAAGACTGCAGGAACTTCAAACCTGCAGTAGGAAATAGACTGAGAAACCAGAGTAAAAGTTTCTCCTGCAACCCGTTCCCTTGGTGCTAGATGAACGAACGTCTCTCCACATGCTAGGTTCTGA
Source organism: Camelus bactrianus (assembly GCF_048773025.1). Taxonomy (NCBI): domain Eukaryota; kingdom Metazoa; phylum Chordata; class Mammalia; order Artiodactyla; family Camelidae; genus Camelus; species Camelus bactrianus. Next base: position 37,101,568 of record NC_133561.1, on the reverse strand, counting down.
GAGATATGTGTGTGTGAAAGCCGTCCTTCACCTAGCTTGTTGGGAACACAAAGTTTCTTTTCAGTTGCTAACTCCACTCCATACATATATATGGGGAGGTACTAACTCCAAATCTGTTTTACAGTGAAAACTGCAGGAACTTCAATCCGTCACTAGGAAACACACTGCGAAACCAGAGTAAAAGTTTCTCCTGCAAACCGTTCCCTTGGTGCTAGATGAACGAACGTCTCTCCACATGCTCAGTTCTGGGAAATAAGTGTGTTTGAAAGCCGTCCTTCGCCTAGCTTGTTGGGAATACAAAGTTTCTTTTCAGTTGCAAACTCCACTCCATACATATATATGGGGAGGTACTAGCTCCAACTCGGTTTTACAGTGAAAACTGCAGGGACTTCAAACCGGCACTAGGAAACAGACTGAGAATCCAGAGTAAAAGTTTCTCCTGCAACCAGTTCCCTTGGTGCTAGAAGAATGAACGTCTCTACACATGCTCAGTTCTGAGAGATTATTGTGTGTGAAAGCCGTCCTTCACCTAGCTTGTTGGGAACACAAAGTTTTTTTCAGTTGCAAACTCCATTCCATACATATATATGGGGAGGTACTAGCTCCAAATCGGTTTTACAGTGAAAACTGCAGGAACTTCAAACCGGCACTAGGAAACAGACTGAGAAACTAGAGTAAATGTTTCTCCTACAACCCGTTCCCTTGGTGCTAGATGAACGATAGTCTCTCCACATGCTCAGTTCTGAGAGAAAAGTGTGTGTGAAAGCCGTCCTTCACCTAGCTTGTTGGGAACACAAAGTTTCTTTTCAGTTGCAACCTCCACTCCATACATATATATGGGGAGGTACTAGCTCCAACTCGGTTTTACAGTGAAAACTGCAGGAACTTCAAACCGGCACTAGGAAACAGACTGAGAAACCAGAGTAAAAGATTCCCCTGCAACACGTTCCCTTAGTGCTAGATGAACGAACGTCTCTCCACATGCTCAGTTCTGATAGATAAATGTGTGTGAAAGCCGTTCTTCACCTAGCTTGTTGGGAACACAAAGTTTCTTTTCAGTTGCAAACTCCACTCCATACATATATATGGGCAGGTACTAGCTCCAATTCGGTTTTACAGTGAAAACTGCAGGTACTTCAATACGGCACTTGGAAACAGACTGAGAATCCAGAGTAAAAGATTCTCCTGCAACCCGTTCCCTTGGTGCTAGATGAACGAACGTCTCTCCACATGCTCAGTTCTGATAGATAAGGGTGTGTGAAACCCGTTCTTCACCTAGCTTGTTGGGAACACAAAGTTTTTTTCAGTTGCAAACTCCATTCCATACATATATATGGGGAGGTACTAGCTCCAACTCGGTTTTACAGTGAAAACTGCAGGAACTTCAAACCGGCACTAGGAAACAGACTGAGAACTAGAGTAAAATTTCTCCTACAACCCGTTCCCTTGGTGCTAGATGAACGATAGTCTCTCCACATGCTCAGTTCTGAGAGATAAGTGTGTGTGAAAGCCGTCCTTCAGCTAGCTTGTTGGGAACACAAAGTTTCTTTTCAGTTGCAACCTCCACTCCATACATATATATGGGGAGGTACTAGCTCCAACTCGGTTTTACTGTGAAAACTGCAGGAACTTCAAACCGGCACTAGGAAACAGACTGAGAAACCAGAGTAAAAGATTCTCCTGCAACCCGTTCCCTTGGTGCTAGATGAACGAACGTCTCTCCACATGGTCAGTTCTGATAGATAAGTGTGTGTGAAAGCCGTTCTTCACCTAGCTTGTTGGGAACACAAAGTTTCTTTTCAGTTGCAAACTCTACTCCATACATATATATGGGCAGGTACTAGCTCCAAATCGGTTTTACAGTGAAAACTGCAGGTACTTCAAAACCGCACTAGGAAACAGACTGATAATCCAGAGTAAAAGATTCTACTGCAAAGCGTTCCCTTGGTGCTAGATGAACGAACGTCTCTCCACATGCTCAGTTCTGAGAGATAAGTGTGTGTGAAAGCCGTCCTTCACCTAGCTTGTGGGGAACCCAAAGTTTCTTTTCAGTTGCAAACTCCACTCCATACATATATATTGGTAGGTACTAGCTCCAACTCCGTTTTACAGTGAAATCTGCAGGAACTTCAAACCGGCACTAGGAAACAGACTGAGAAACCAGAGTAAAACTTTCCCCTACAAACCGTTCCCTTGGTGCTAGATGAACGAACGTCTCTCCACATGCTCAGTTCTGAGAGATAAGTGTGTTTGAAAGCCATCCTTCACCTAGCTTGTTGGGAACACAAAGTTTCTTTTCAGTTGCAAACTCCACTCCATACATATATATGGGGAGGTACTAGCACCAACTCGCTTTTACAGTGAAGACTGCAGGAACTTCAAACCGGCACTAGGAAACAGACTGAGAAACCAGAGTAAAAGTTTCTCCTGCAACCCTTTCCCTTGGTGCTAGATGAATGAACGTCTCTCCACATGCTCAGTTCTGAGAGATAAGTGTGTGTGAAAGCCGTCCTTCACCTAGCTTGTTGGGAACACAAAGTTTCTTTAAAGTTGCAAACTCCACTCCATACATATATATGGGGAGGTACTAGCTCCAACTCGGTTTTACAGTGAAAACTGCAGGAACTTCAAACCGGCACTAGGAAACAGACTGAGAAACCAGAGTAAAAGATTCCCCTGCAACCCGTTCCAATGGTGCTAGATGAACGAACGTCTCTCCACATGCTCAGTTCTGATAGATAAGTGTGTGTGAAAGCCGTTCTTCACCTAGCTTGTTGGGAACATAAAGTTTCTTTTCAGTTGCAAACTCCACTCCATACATATATATGGGCAGGTACTAGCTCCAAATCGGTTTTACAGTGAAAACTGCAGGTATTTCAAAACGGCACTGGGAAACAGACTGAGAATCCAGAGTAAAAGATTCTGCTGCAACACGTTCCCTTGGTGCTAGATGAACGAACGTCTCTCCACATGCTCAGTTCTGATAGATAAGGGTGTGTGAAAACCGTTCTTCACCTAGCTTGTTGGGAACACAAAGTTTTTTTCAGTTGCAAACTCCATTCCATACATATATATGGGGAGGTACTAGCTCCAACTCGGTTTTACAGTGAAAACTGCAGGAACTTCAAACCGGCACTAGGAAACAGACTGAGAAACTAGAGTAAAAGTTTCTCCTACAACCCGTTCCCTTGGTGCTAGATGAACGAACGTCTCTCCACATGCTCAGTTCTGATAGATAAGGGTGTGTGTAAGCCGTTCTTCACATAGCTTGTTGGGAACACAAAGTTTCTTTTCAGTTGCCAACTCCACTCCATACATATATATGGGCAGGTACTGGCTCCAATTCGGTTTTACAGTGAAAACTGCAGGTACTTCAAAACGGCACTAGGAAACAGACTGAGAATCCAGAGTAAAAGTTTCTCCTGCAACCCGTTCCCTTGGTGCTAGATGAACGAACGTCTCTCCACATGCTCAATTCTGAGAGATAAGTGTGTGTGAAAGCCGTGCTTCACCTAGCTTGTGGGGAACACAAAGTTTCTTTTCAGTTGCAAACTCCACTCCATACATATATATTGGGAGGTACTAGCTCCAACTCGGTTTTACAGTGAAATCTGCAGGAACTTCAAACCGGCACTAGGAAACAGACTGAGAAACCAGAGTAAAACTTTCCCCTACAAACCGTTCCCTTGGTGCTAGATGAACGAACGTCTCTCCACATGCTCAGTTCTGAGAGATAAGTGTGTGTGAAAGCCATCCTTCACCTAGCTTGTTGGGAACACAAAGTTTCTTTTCATTTCCAAACTCCACTCCATACATATATATGGGGAGGTACTAGCTCCAACTCGGGTTTACTGTGAAAACTTCAGGAACTTCAAACCGGCACTAGGAAACAGACTCAAAATCCAGAGAAATAGTTTCTCCTGCAACCCATTCCCTTGGAGCTAGATGAACGAACGTCTCTCCACATGCTCAGTTCTGAGAGACATGTGTGTGTGGTAGCCGCCCTTCACCTAACTTGTTGGGAACACAAAGTTTCTTTTCAGTTGCAAACTCCAATCCATATATATATATGGGGAGGTACTAGCTCCAAGTCGGTTTTACAGTGAAAAGTGCAGGAACTTCAAACCGGCACTAGGAAACAGACTGAGAAACCAGAGTAAAAGTTTCTCCTGCAACCCGTTCCCTTTGTGCTAGATGAACGAAAGTCTCTCCACATGCTCAGTTCTGAGAGATAAGTGGGTGTGAAAGCCGTCCTTCACCTAGCTTGTTGGGAACACAAAGTTTCTTTTCAGATGCTAACTCCAATCCATACATATATATGGGGCGGTACTAGCTCCAACTCAGTTTTACAGTGAAAACTGCAGGATCTTCAAACCGGCACTAGGAAACAGACTGAGAATCCAGAGTAAAAGTTTCCCCTGCAACCCGTTCCATTGGTGCTAGATGAACGAACGTCTCTCCACATGCTCAGATCTGAGAGATAACTGTGTGTGAAAGCCGTCCTTAACCTAGCTTGTAGGGAACACAAAGTTTCTTTTCAGTTGCAAACTCCACTCCATACATATATATGGGGAGGTACTAGCTCCAACTCGTTTTACAGTGAAAATTGCAGGAACTTCAAACCGGCAACAGGAAACAGACTGAGAATCCAGAGTTAAAGTTTCTCCTGCAATCCGTTCCCTTGGTGCTTGATGAACGAACGTCTCTCCACATGTTCAGTTCTGAGAGATAAGTGTGTGTGAAAGCCGTCCTTCACCTAGCTTGTGGGGAACACAAAGTTTCTTTTCAGTTGCAAACTCCACTCCATACATATATATGGGGAGGTACTAGCTCCAACTCTGTTTTACAGTGAAAAGTGCAGGAACTTCAATCCGTCACTAGGAAACAGACTACGAAACCAGAGTATAATTTCTCCTGCAACCCGTTCCCTTGGTGCTAGATGAACGAACGTCTCTCCACATGCTCAGTTCTGAGAAATAAGTGTGTTTGAAAGCCGTCCTTCACCTAGCTTGTTGGGAACACAAAGTTTCTTTTCAGTTGCAAACTCCAATCCATACATATATATGGGGAGGTACTAGCTCCAACTCGGTTTTACAGTGAAAACTGCAGGAACTTCAAACCGGCACTAGGAAACAGACTGAGAATCCAGAGTAAAAGTTTCTCCTGCAACCAGTTCCCTTGGTGCTAGAAGAATGAACGTCTCTCCACATGCTCAGTTCTGAGAGATAAGTGTGTGTGAAAGCCGTCCTTCAACTAGCTTGTTGGGAACACAAAGTTTTTTTCAGTTGCAAACTCCATTCCATACATATATATGGGGAGGTACTAGCTCCAACTCGGTTTTACAGTGAAAACTGCAGGAACTTCAAACCGGCACTAGGAAACAGACTGAGAAACCAGAGTAAAAGTTTCTACTACAACCCGTTCCCTTGGTGCTAGATGAACGATAGTCTCTCCACATGCTCAGTTCTGACAGATAAGTGTGTGTGAAAGCCGTCCTTCACCTAGCTTGTGGGGAACACAAAGTTTCTTTTCAGTTGCAAACTCCACTCCATACATATATATGGGGAGGTACTAGCTCCAAATCGATTTTACAGTGAAAACTGCAGGAACTTCAAAACGGCACTAGGAAACAGACTGAGAAACCAGAGTAAAAGATTCTCCTGCAACCCGTTCCCTTGGTGCTAGATGAACGAACGTCTCTCCACATGCTCAGTTCTGAGAGATAAGTGTGTGTGAAAGCCGTCCTTCACCTAGCTTGTTGGGAACACAAAGTTTCTTTTCAGTTGCCAACTCCACTCCATACATATATATGGGCAGGTACTAGCTCCAAATCGGTTTTACAGTGAAAACTGCAGGTACTTCAAAATGGCACTAGTAAACAGACTGAGAATCCAGAGTAAAAGTTTCTCCTGCAACCCGTTCCCTTGGTGCTAGATGAACGAACGTCTCTCCACATGCTCAGTTCTGAGAGATAAGTGTGTGTGAAAGCCGTCCTTCACCTAGCTTGTGGGGAACACAAAGTTTCTTTTCAGTTGCAAACTCCACTCCAAACTTATATATGGGGAGGTACTAGCTCCAACTCGGTTTTACAGTGAAAACTGCAGGAACTTCCAACCGGCAGTAGGAAATAGACTGAGAAACCAGAGTAAAAGTTTCTCCTGCAACCCTTTCCCTTGGTGCTAGATGAATGAACGTCTCTCCACATGCTCAGTTCTGAGAGATAAGTGTGTGTGAAAGGCGTCCTTCACCTAGCTTGTGGGGAACACAGAGTTTCTTTTCAGTTGCAAACTCCACTCCAAACTTATATATGGGGAGGTACTAGCTCCAACTCGGTTTTACAGTGAAAACTGCAGGAACTTCAAACCGGCAGTAGGAAATAGACTGAGAAACCAGAGTAAAAGTTTCTCCTGCAACCCTTTCCCTTGGTGCTAGATGAATGAACGTCTCTCCACATGCTCAGTTCTGAGAGATAAGTGTGTGTGAAAGCCGTCCTTCACATAGCTTGTTGGGAACACAAAGTTTTTTTCAGTTGCAAACTCCATTCCATATATATATATGGGGAGGTACTAGTTCCAACTCGGTTTTAAAGTGAAAACTGCAGGAACTTCAAACCGGCACTAGGAAACAGACTGAGAAACCAGAGTTAAAGTTTCTCCTGCAATCCGTTCCCTTGGTGCTAGATGAACGAAAGTCTCTCCGCATGCTGTGTTCTTAGAGATATGTGAGTGTGAAAGCCGTCCTTCACCTAGCTTGTTGGGAACACAAAGTTTCTTTTCAGTTGCAAACTCCACTCCATACATATATATGGGGAGGTACTAGCTCCAACTCGGTTTTACAGTGAAAACTGCAGGAACTTCAAACCGGCACTAGGAAACAGACTGAGAAACCAGAGTAAAAATTTCCCCTGCAACCCGTTCCCTTGGTGCTAGATGAACGAACGTCTCTCCACATGCTCAGTTCTGAGAGACATGTGTGTGTGGTAGCCGTCCTTCACCTAACTTGTTGGGAACACAAAGTTTCTTTTCAGTTGCAAACTCCAATCCATACATAAATATGGGGAGGTACTAGCTCCAATTCGGTTTTACAGTGAAAAGTGCAGGAACTTCAAACCGGCACTAGGAAACAGACTGAGAAACCAGAGTAAAAGTTTCTCCTGCAACCCGTTCCCTTTGTGCTAGATGAACGAACGTCTCTCCACATGCTCAGTTCTGAGAGATAATTGTGTGTGAAAGCCGTCCTTCACCTAGCTTGTTGGGAACACAAAGTTTCTTTTCAGATGCAAACTCCACTCCATACATAAATATGGGGAGGTAATAGCTCCAACTCCGTTTTACAGTGAAAACTGCAGGATCTTCAAACCGGCACTAGGAAACAGACTGAGAATCCAGAGTAAAATTTTCCCCTGCAACCCGTTCCATTGGTGCTAGATGAACGAACGTCTCTCCACATGCTCAGATCTGAGAGATAACTGTGTGTGAAAGCCGTCCTTAACAAAGCTTGTAGGGAACACAAAGTTTCTTTTCAGTTGCAAACTCCACTCCATACATATATATGGGGAGGTACTATCTCCAACTCGTTTTACAGTGAAAACTGCAGGAACTTCAAACCGGCACTAGGAAACAGACTGAGAAACCAGAGTTAAAATTTCTCCTGCAATCCGTTCCCTTGGTGCTAGATGAACGAACGTCTCTCCGCATGCTATGTTCTTAGAGATATGTGAGTGTGAAAGCCGTCCTTCACCTAGCTTGTTGGGAACACAAAGTTTCTTTTCAGTTGCAAACTCCACTCCATACATATATATGGGGAGGTACTACCTCCAAATCGGTTTTACAGTGAAAACTGCAGGAACTTCAAACCGGCACTAGGAAACAGACTGAGAAACCAGAGTAAAAGTTTCCCCTGCAACCCGTTCCCTTGGTGCTAGATGAACGAACGTCTCTCCACATGCTCAGTTCTGATAGATAAGTGTGTGTGAAAGCCGTCCTTCACCTAGCTTGTTGGGAACACAAAGTTTCTTTTCAGTTGCAAACTCCACTCCATACATATATATGGGGAGGTACTAGCTCCAACTCGGTTTTACAGTGAAAACTTCAGGAACTTCAAACCGGCACTAGGAAACAGACTCAAAATCCAGAGAAAAAGTTTCTCCTGCAAACCTTTCCCTTGGAGCTAGATGAACGAACGTCCTTCCACATGCTCAGTTCTGAGAGACATGTGTGTGTGGTAGCCGTCCTTCACCTAACTTGTTGGGAACACAAAGTTTCTTTTCAGTTGCAAACTCCAATCCATATATATATATGGGGAGGTACTAGCTCCAAGTCGGTTTTCCAGTGAAAAGTGCAGGAACTTCAAACCGGCACTAGGAAACAGACTGAGAAACCAGAGTAAAAGTTTCTCCTGCAACCCGTTCCTTTGTGCTAGATGAACGAACGTCTCTCCACATGCTCAGTTCTGAGAGATAAGTGTGTGTGAAAACCATCCTTCACCTAGCTTGTTGGGAACACAAAGTTTCTTTTAAGTTGCCAACTCCACTCCATACAAATATATGTGGAGGTATTAGCTCAAACTCGGTTTTACAGTGAAGAATGCAGGAACTTCATACCGGCACTAGGAAACAGACTGAGAATCCAGAGAAAAAGTTTCTCCTGCAACCCATTCCCTTGGAGCTAGATGAACGAAAGTCTCTCCACATGCTCAGTTCTGAGAGATAAGTGTGTGTGAAAGCCATCCTTCACCTAACTTGTTGGGAACACAAAGTTTCTTTTCAGTTGCAAACTCCACTTCATACATATATATGGGGAGGTACTAGCTCCAACTCGGTTTTACAGTGAAAACTGCAGGAACTTCAAATCGGCACTAGGAAACAGACTGAGAAACCAGAGTAAAAGTTTCTCCTGCAATCCGTTCCCTTGTTGCTAGATGAACGAACGTCTCTCCGCATGCTATGTTCTTAGAGATATGTGAGTGTGAAAGCCGTCCTTCATCTAGCTTGTTGGGAACACAAAGTTTCTTTTCAGTTGCAAACTCCACTCCATACATATATATGGGGAGGTACTAGCTCCAACTCTGTTTTACAGTGAAATCTGCAGGAACTTCAAACCGGCACTAGGAAACAGACTGAGAAACCAGAGTAAAAATTTCCCCTGCAAACCGTTCCCTTGGTGCTAGATGAACGAAAGTCTCTCCCAATGCTCAGGTCTGAGAGATAAGTGTGTGTGAAAACCATCCTTCACCTAGCTTGTTGTGAACACAAAGTTTCTTTTCAGTTGCAAACTCCACTCCTTACATATATATGGGGAGGTACTAGCTCCAACTCGGTTTTACAGTGAAGAATGCAGGAACTTCAAACAGGCAGTAGGAAACATACTGAGAATCCAGTGTACAAGTTATTCCTGCAGCCGTTCCCTTGGTGCTAAATGAACGAACGTCTCTCCACATGCTCAGTTCTGGGAGATAAGTGTGTGTGAAAGCCATCGTTCACCTAGCTTGTTGGGAAAACAAAGTTTCTTTTCAGTTGCAAACTCCACTCCATACATATATATGGGGAGGTACTTGCTCCAAAACGGTTTTACAGTGAAAACTGCAGGAACTTCAAACCGGCACTAGGAAACAGACTGAGAATCCAGAGAAAAAGATTCTCCTGCAACCCGTTCCCTAGGAGCTAGATGAAGGAACGTCTCTCCACATGCTCAGTTCTGAGAGATAAGTGTGTGTGAAAGCCTTCCTCCACCTAGCTTGTTGGGAACACAAAGTTTTTTCAGTTGCAAACTCCATTCCATACATATAAATGGGTAGGTACTAGCTCCAACACGGTTTTACAGTGAAAACTGCAGGAACTTCAAACCGGCACTAGGAAACAGACTGAGAAACCAGAGTAAAAGTTTCTCCTGCAACCCGTACCCTTGGTGCTAGATGAACGAACGTCTCTCCACACGCTAGGTTCTCAGATATATATGTGTGTGAAAGCCGTCCTTCACCTAGCTTGTTGGGAACACAAAGTTTCTTTTCAGTTGCAAACTCCACTCCATACATATATATGGGGAGGTACTAGCTCCAACACGGTTTTACAGTGAAAACTGCAGGACCTTCAAACCGGCACTAGGAAACAGACTGAGAAACCAGAGTTAAGTTTCTCCTGCAATCCGTTCCCTTGGTGCTAGATGAACGAACGTCTCTCCGCATGCTAGGTTCTTAGATATATGTGAGTGTGAAAGCCGTCCTTCACCTAGCTTGTTGGGAACAGAATGTTCCTTTTCATTTGCAAACTCCACTCCATACATATATATGGGGAGGTACTAGCTCCAACTCGGTTTTACAGTGAAAACTGCAGGAACTTCAAACCGGCATTTGGAAACAGACTGAGAAACCAGAGTAAAAGTTTGTCCTGCAACCCGTTCCCTCGGTGCTAGATGAACGAATGTCTCTCCACATGCTCAGTTCTGAGAGATAACTGTGTGTGAAAGCCGTCCTTATCCTAGCTTGTAGGGAACACAAAGTTTCTTTTCAGTTGCAAACTCCACTCCATATATATATATGGGGAGGTACTATCTCCAACTCGTTTTACAGTGAAAACTGCAGGAACTTCAAACCGGCACTAGGAAACAGACTGAGAAACTAGAGTAAAAGTTTCTCCTACAACCCGTTCCCTTGGTGCTAGATGAACGAACGTCTCTCCACATGCTCAGTTCTGATAGATAAGGGTGTGTGTAAGCCGTTCTTCACATAGCTTGTTGGGAACACAAAGTTTCTTTTCAGTTGCCAACTCCACTCCATACATATATATGGGCAGGTACTGGCTCCAATTCGGTTTTACAGTGAAAACTGCAGGTACTTCAAAACGGCACTAGGAAACAGACTGAGAATCCAGAGTAAAAGTTTCTCCTGCAACCCGTTCCCTTGGTGCTAGATGAACGAACGTCTCTCCACATGCTCAATTCTGAGAGATAAGTGTGTGTGAAAGCCGTGCTTCACCTAGCTTGTGGGGAACACAAAGTTTCTTTTCAGTTGCAAACTCCACTCCATACATATATATTGGGAGGTACTAGCTCCAACTCGGTTTTACAGTGAAATCTGCAGGAACTTCAAACCGGCACTAGGAAACAGACTGAGAAACCAGAGTAAAACTTTCCCCTACAAACCGTTCCCTTGGTGCTAGATGAACGAACGTCTCTCCACATGCTCAGTTCTGAGAGATAAGTGTGTGTGAAAGCCATCCTTCACCTAGCTTGTTGGGAACACAAAGTTTCTTTTCATTTCCAAACTCCACTCCATACATATATATGGGGAGGTACTAGCTCCAACTCGGGTTTACTGTGAAAACTTCAGGAACTTCAAACCGGCACTAGGAAACAGACTCAAAATCCAGAGAAATAGTTTCTCCTGCAACCCATTCCCTTGGAGCTAGATGAACGAACGTCTCTCCACATGCTCAGTTCTGAGAGACATGTGTGTGTGGTAGCCGCCCTTCACCTAACTTGTTGGGAACACAAAGTTTCTTTTCAGTTGCAAACTCCAATCCATATATATATATGGGGAGGTACTAGCTCCAAGTCGGTTTTACAGTGAAAAGTGCAGGAACTTCAAACCGGCACTAGGAAACAGACTGAGAAACCAGAGTAAAAGTTTCTCCTGCAACCCGTTCCCTTTGTGCTAGATGAACGAAAGTCTCTCCACATGCTCAGTTCTGAGAGATAAGTGGGTGTGAAAGCCGTCCTTCACCTAGCTTGTTGGGAACACAAAGTTTCTTTTCAGATGCTAACTCCAATCCATACATATATATGGGGCGGTACTAGCTCCAACTCAGTTTTACAGTGAAAACTGCAGGATCTTCAAACCGGCACTAGGAAACAGACTGAGAATCCAGAGTAAAAGTTTCCCCTGCAACCCGTTCCATTGGTGCTAGATGAACGAACGTCTCTCCACATGCTCAGATCTGAGAGATAACTGTGTGTGAAAGCCGTCCTTAACCTAGCTTGTAGGGAACACAAAGTTTCTTTTCAGTTGCAAACTCCACTCCATACATATATATGGGGAGGTACTAGCTCCAACTCGTTTTACAGTGAAAATTGCAGGAACTTCAAACCGGCAACAGGAAACAGACTGAGAATCCAGAGTTAAAGTTTCTCCTGCAATCCGTTCCCTTGGTGCTTGATGAACGAACGTCTCTCCACATGTTCAGTTCTGAGAGATAAGTGTGTGTGAAAGCCGTCCTTCACCTAGCTTGTGGGGAACACAAAGTTTCTTTTCAGTTGCAAACTCCACTCCATACATATATATGGGGAGGTACTAGCTCCAACTCTGTTTTACAGTGAAAAGTGCAGGAACTTCAATCCGTCACTAGGAAACAGACTACGAAACCAGAGTATAATTTCTCCTGCAACCCGTTCCCTTGGTGCTAGATGAACGAACGTCTCTCCACATGCTCAGTTCTGAGAAATAAGTGTGTTTGAAAGCCGTCCTTCACCTAGCTTGTTGGGAACACAAAGTTTCTTTTCAGTTGCAAACTCCAATCCATACATATATATGGGGAGGTACTAGCTCCAACTCGGTTTTACAGTGAAAACTGCAGGAACTTCAAACCGGCACTAGGAAACAGACTGAGAATCCAGAGTAAAAGTTTCTCCTGCAACCAGTTCCCTTGGTGCTAGAAGAATGAACGTCTCTCCACATGCTCAGTTCTGAGAGATAAGTGTGTGTGAAAGCCGTCCTTCAACTAGCTTGTTGGGAACACAAAGTTTTTTTCAGTTGCAAACTCCATTCCATACATATATATGGGGAGGTACTAGCTCCAACTCGGTTTTACAGTGAAAACTGCAGGAACTTCAAACCGGCACTAGGAAACAGACTGAGAAACCAGAGTAAAAGTTTCTACTACAACCCGTTCCCTTGGTGCTAGATGAACGATAGTCTCTCCACATGCTCAGTTCTGACAGATAAGTGTGTGTGAAAGCCGTCCTTCACCTAGCTTGTGGGGAACCAAAGTTTCTTTTCAGTTGCAAACTCCACTCCATACATATATATGGGGAGGTACTAGCTCCAAATGGATTTTACAGTGAAAACTGCAGGAACTTCAAAACGGCACTAGGAAACAGACTGAGAAACCAGAGTAAAAGATTCTCCTGCAACCCGTTCCCTTGGTGCTAGATGAACGAACGTCTCTCCACATGCTCAGTTCTGAGAGATAAGTGTGTGTGAAAGCCGTCCTTCACCTAGCTTGTTGGGAACACAAAGTTTCTTTTCAGTTGCCAACTCCACTCCATACATATATATGGGCAGGTACTAGCTCCAAATCGGTTTTACAGTGAAAACTGCAGGTACTTCAAAATGGCACTAGTAAACAGACTGAGAATCCAGAGTAAAAGTTTCTCCTGCAACCCGTTCCCTTGGTGCTAGATGAACGAACGTCTCTCCACATGCTCAGTTCTGAGAGATAAGTGTGTGTGAAAGCCGTCCTTCACCTAGCTTGTGGGGAACACAAAGTTTCTTTTCAGTTGCAAACTCCACTCCAAACTTATATATGGGGAGGTACTAGCTCCAACTCGGTTTTACAGTGAAAACTGCAGGAACTTCCAACCGGCAGTAGGAAATAGACTGAGAAACCAGAGTAAAAGTTTCTCCTGCAACCCTTTCCCTTGGTGCTAGATGAATGAACGTCTCTCCACATGCTCAGTTCTGAGAGATAAGTGTGTGTGAAAGGCGTCCTTCACCTAGCTTGTGGGGAACACAGAGTTTCTTTTCAGTTGCAAACTCCACTCCAAACTTATATATGGGGAGGTACTAGCTCCAACTCGGTTTTACAGTGAAAACTGCAGGAACTTCAAACCGGCAGTAGGAAATAGACTGAGAAACCAGAGTAAAAGTTTCTCCTGCAACCCTTTCCCTTGGTGCTAGATGAATGAACGTCTCTCCACATGCTCAGTTCTGAGAGATAAGTGTGTGTGAAAGCCGTCCTTCACATAGCTTGTTGGGAACACAAAGTTTTTTTCAGTTGCAAACTCCATTCCATATATATATATGGGGAGGTACTAGTTCCAACTCGGTTTTAAAGTGAAAACTGCAGGAACTTCAAACCGGCACTAGGAAACAGACTGAGAAACCAGAGTTAAAGTTTCTCCTGCAATCCGTTCCCTTGGTGCTAGATGAACGAAAGTCTCTCCGCATGCTGTGTTCTTAGAGATATGTGAGTGTGAAAGCCGTCCTTCACCTAGCTTGTTGGGAACACAAAGTTTCTTTTCAGTTGCAAACTCCACTCCATACATATATATGGGGAGGTACTAGCTCCAACTCGGTTTTACAGTGAAAACTGCAGGAACTTCAAACCGGCACTAGGAAACAGACTGAGAAACCAGAGTAAAAATTTCCCCTGCAACCCGTTCCCTTGGTGCTAGATGAACGAACGTCTCTCCACATGCTCAGTTCTGAGAGACATGTGTGTGTGGTAGCCGTCCTTCACCTAACTTGTTGGGAACACAAAGTTTCTTTTCAGTTGCAAACTCCAATCCATACATAAATATGGGGAGGTACTAGCTCCAATTCGGTTTTACAGTGAAAAGTGCAGGAACTTCAAACCGGCACTAGGAAACAGACTGAGAAACCAGAGTAAAAGTTTCTCCTGCAACCCGTTCCCTTTGTGCTAGATGAACGAACGTCTCTCCACATGCTCAGTTCTGAGAGATAATTGTGTGTGAAAGCCGTCCTTCACCTAGCTTGTTGGGAACACAAAGTTTCTTTTCAGATGCAAACTCCACTCCATACATAAATATGGGGAGGTAATAGCTCCAACTCCGTTTTACAGTGAAAACTGCAGGATCTTCAAACCGGCACTAGGAAACAGACTGAGAATCCAGAGTAAAATTTTCCCCTGCAACCCGTTCCATTGGTGCTAGATGAACGAACGTCTCTCCACATGCTCAGATCTGAGAGATAACTGTGTGTGAAAGCCGTCCTTAACAAAGCTTGTAGGGAACACAAAGTTTCTTTTCAGTTGCAAACTCCACTCCATACATATATATGGGGAGGTACTATCTCCAACTCGTTTTACAGTGAAAACTGCAGGAACTTCAAACCGGCACTAGGAAACAGACTGAGAAACCAGAGTTAAAATTTCTCCTGCAATCCGTTCCCTTGGTGCTAGATGAACGAACGTCTCTCCGCATGCTATGTTCTTAGAGATATGTGAGTGTGAAAGCCGTCCTTCACCTAGCTTGTTGGGAACACAAAGTTTCTTTTCAGTTGCAAACTCCACTCCATACATATATATGGGGAGGTACTACCTCCAAATCGGTTTTACAGTGAAAACTGCAGGAACTTCAAACCGGCACTAGGAAACAGACTGAGAAACCAGAGTAAAAGTTTCCCCTGCAACCCGTTCCCTTGGTGCTAGATGAACGAACGTCTCTCCACATGCTCAGTTCTGATAGATAAGTGTGTGTGAAAGCCGTCCTTCACCTAGCTTGTTGGGAACACAAAGTTTCTTTTCAGTTGCAAACTCCACTCCATACATATATATGGGGAGGTACTAGCTCCAACTCGGTTTTACAGTGAAAACTTCAGGAACTTCAAACCGGCACTAGGAAACAGACTCAAAATCCAGAGAAAAAGTTTCTCCTGCAAACCTTTCCCTTGGAGCTAGATGAACGAACGTCCTTCCACATGCTCAGTTCTGAGAGACATGTGTGTGTGGTAGCCGTCCTTCACCTAACTTGTTGGGAACACAAAGTTTCTTTTCAGTTGCAAACTCCAATCCATATATATATATGGGGAGGTACTAGCTCCAAGTCGGTTTTCCAGTGAAAAGTGCAGGAACTTCAAACCGGCACTAGGAAACAGACTGAGAAACCAGAGTAAAAGTTTCTCCTGCAACCCGTTCCTTTGTGCTAGATGAACGAACGTCTCTCCACATGCTCAGTTCTGAGAGATAAGTGTGTGTGAAAACCATCCTTCACCTAGCTTGTTGGGAACACAAAGTTTCTTTTAAGTTGCCAACTCCACTCCATACAAATATATGTGGAGGTATTAGCTCAAACTCGGTTTTACAGTGAAGAATGCAGGAACTTCATACCGGCACTAGGAAACAGACTGAGAATCCAGAGAAAAAGTTTCTCCTGCAACCCATTCCCTTGGAGCTAGATGAACGAAAGTCTCTCCACATGCTCAGTTCTGAGAGATAAGTGTGTGTGAAAGCCATCCTTCACCTAACTTGTTGGGAACACAAAGTTTCTTTTCAGTTGCAAACTCCACTTCATACATATATATGGGGAGGTACTAGCTCCAACTCGGTTTTACAGTGAAAACTGCAGGAACTTCAAATCGGCACTAGGAAACAGACTGAGAAACCAGAGTAAAAGTTTCTCCTGCAATCCGTTCCCTTGTTGCTAGATGAACGAACGTCTCTCCGCATGCTATGTTCTTAGAGATATGTGAGTGTGAAAGCCGTCCTTCATCTAGCTTGTTGGGAACACAAAGTTTCTTTTCAGTTGCAAACTCCACTCCATACATATATATGGGGAGGTACTAGCTCCAACTCTGTTTTACAGTGAAATCTGCAGGAACTTCAAACCGGCACTAGGAAACAGACTGAGAAACCAGAGTAAAAATTTCCCCTGCAAACCGTTCCCTTGGTGCTAGATGAACGAAAGTCTCTCCCAATGCTCAGGTCTGAGAGATAAGTGTGTGTGAAAACCATCCTTCACCTAGCTTGTTGTGAACACAAAGTTTCTTTTCAGTTGCAAACTCCACTCCTTACATATATATGGGGAGGTACTAGCTCCAACTCGGTTTTACAGTGAAGAATGCAGGAACTTCAAACAGGCAGTAGGAAACATACTGAGAATCCAGTGTACAAGTTATTCCTGCAGCCGTTCCCTTGGTGCTAAATGAACGAACGTCTCTCCACATGCTCAGTTCTGGGAGATAAGTGTGTGTGAAAGCCATCGTTCACCTAGCTTGTTGGGAAAACAAAGTTTCTTTTCAGTTGCAAACTCCACTCCATACATATATATGGGGAGGTACTTGCTCCAAAACGGTTTTACAGTGAAAACTGCAGGAACTTCAAACCGGCACTAGGAAACAGACTGAGAATCCAGAGAAAAAGATTCTCCTGCAACCCGTTCCCTAGGAGCTAGATGAAGGAACGTCTCTCCACATGCTCAGTTCTGAGAGATAAGTGTGTGTGAAAGCCTTCCTCCACCTAGCTTGTTGGGAACACAAAGTTTTTTCAGTTGCAAACTCCATTCCATACATATAAATGGGTAGGTACTAGCTCCAACTCGGTTTTACAGTGAAAACTGCAGGAACTTCAAACCGGCACTAGGAAACAGACTGAGAAACCAGAGTAAAAGTTTCTCCTGCAACCCGTACCCTTGGTGCTAGATGAACGAACGTCTCTCCACACGCTAGGTTCTCAGATATATATGTGTGTGAAAGCCGTCCTTCACCTAGCTTGTTGGGAACACAAAGTTTCTTTTCAGTTGCAAACTCCACTCCATACATATATATGGGGAGGTACTAGCTCCAACACGGTTTTACAGTGAAAACTGCAGGACCTTCAAACCGGCACTAGGAAACAGACTGAGAAACCAGAGTTAAGTTTCTCCTGCAATCCGTTCCCTTGGTGCTAGATGAACGAACGTCTCTCCGCATGCTAGGTTCTTAGATATATGTGAGTGTGAAAGCCGTCCTTCACCTAGCTTGTTGGGAACAGAATGTTCCTTTTCATTTGCAAACTCCACTCCATACATATATATGGGGAGGTACTAGCTCCAACTCGGTTTTACAGTGAAAACTGCAGGAACTTCAAACCGGCATTTGGAAACAGACTGAGAAACCAGAGTAAAAGTTTGTCCTGCAACCCGTTCCCTCGGTGCTAGATGAACGAATGTCTCTCCACATGCTCAGTTCTGAGAGATAACTGTGTGTGAAAGCCGTCCTTATCCTAGCTTGTAGGGAACACAAAGTTTCTTTTCAGTTGCAAACTCCACTCCATATATATATATGGGGAGGTACTATCTCCAACTCGTTTTACAGTGAAAACTGCAGGATCTTCAAACCGGCACTAGGAAACAGACTGAGAAACCAGAGTTAAAATTTCTCCTGCAATCCGTTCCCTTGGTGCTAGATGAACGAACGTCTCTCCGCATGCTATGTTCTTAGAGAAATGTGAGTGTGAAAGCCGTCCTTCAACTAGCTTGTTGGGAACACAAAGTTTCTTTTCATTTGCAAACTCCACTCCATACATATATATGGGGAGGTACTATCTCCAACTCGGTTTTACAGTGAAAACTGCAGGAACTTCAAACCGGGACTAGGAAACAGACTGAGAAACCAGAGTAAAAATTTCCCCTGCAACCCGTTCCCTTGGTGCTAGATGAACGAACGTCTCTCCACTTGCTCAGTTCTGAGAGATATGTGTGTGTGGTAGCCGTCCTTCATCTAACTTGTTGGGAACACAAAGTTTCTTTTCAGTTGCAAACTCCACTCCATACATATATATGGGGAGGTACTAGCTCCAACTCGGTTTTACAGTGAAAACTGCAGGAACTTCAAACCGGGACTAGGAAACAGACTGAGAAACCAGAGTAAAAATTTCCCCTGCAACCCGTTCCCTTGGTGCTAGATGAACGAAATTCTCACGCCGTGCTCAGTTCTGAGAGATAAGTGTGTGTGAAAACCATCCTTCACCTAGCTTGTTTGGAACACAAAGTTTCTTTTCAGTTGCAAACTCCACTCCATACATATATATGGGGAGGTACTAGCTCCAACTCGGTTTTACAGTGAAAACTGCAGGAACCTCAAACCGGCACTAGGAAACAGACTGAGAAACCAGAGTAAAAGTTTTTCCTGCAACCCGTTCCTTTTGTGCTAAATGAACGAACGTCTCTCCACATGCTCAGTTCTGAGAGATATGTGTGTGTGAAAGCCGTCCTTCACCTAGATTATTGGGAACACAAAGTTTCTTTTAAGTTGCCAACTCCACTCCATACATATATATGGGGAGGTACTAGCTCAAACTCGGTTTTACAGTGAAGAATGCAGGAACTTCAAACCGGCACTAGGAAACAGACTGAGAATCCAGAGAAAAAGTTTCTCCTGCAACCCGTTCCCTTGGAGCTAGATGAACGAACGTCTCTCCACATGCTCAATTCTGAGAGATAAGTGTGTGTGAAAGCCATCGTTCACCTAGCTTGTTGGGAACACAAAGTTTCTTTTCAGTTGCAAACTCCACTCCATACCTATATATGGGGAGGTACTAGCTCCAACTCGGTTTTACAGTGAAAACTGCAGGAACTTCAAACCGGCACTAGGAAACAGACTGAGAAACCAGAGTAAAAGTTTCTCCTGCAATCCGTTCCCTTGGTGCTAGATGAACGAACGTCTCTCCGCATGCTATGTTCTTAGAGATATGTGAGTGTGAAAGCCGTCCTTCACATAGCTTGTTGGGAACACAAAGTTTCTTTTCAGTTGCAAACTCCAATCCATACATATATATGGGGAGGTACTAGCTCCAACTCGGTTTTACAGTGAAAACTGCAGGAACTTCAAGCCGGCACTAGGAAACAGACTGAGAAACCAGAGTAAAAGTTTCTCCTGCAACCCGTTCCCTTGGTGCTAGATGAACGAACGTCTCTCCACATGCTCAGTTCTGAGAGATAAGTGTGTGTGGAAGCCGTCCTTCACCTAGCTTGTTGGGAACACAAAGTTTCTTTTCAGTTGCAAACTCCACTCCTTACATATATATGAGGAGGTACTAGCTCCAACTCGGTTTTACAGTGAAGAATGCAGGAACTTCAAACAGGCAGTAGGAAACAGACTGAGAATCCAGAGAACAAGTTATTCCTGCAGCCGTTCCCTTGGTGCTAAATGAACGAACGTCTCTCCACATGCTCAGTTCTGGGAGATAAGTGTGTGTGAAAGCCATCGTTCACCTAGCTTGTTGGGAAAACAAAGTTTCTTTTCAGTTGCAAACTCCACTCCATACATATATATGGGGAGGTACTAGCTCCAACTCGGTTTTACAGTGAAAACTGCAGGAACTTCAAACCGGCACTAGGAAACAGACTGAGAATCCAGAGAAAAAGATTCTACTGCAACCCGTTCCCTAGGAGCTAGATGAAGGAACGTCTCTCCACATGCTCAGTTCTGAGAGATAAGTGTGTGTGAAAGCCTTCCTTCACCTAGCTTGTTGGGAACAGAAAGTTTTTTTCAGTTGCAAACTCCATTCCATACATATAAATGGGTAGGTACTAGCTCCAACTCGGTTTTACAGTGAAAACTGCAGGAACTTCAAACCGGCACTAGGAAACAGACTGAGAAACCAGAGTAAAAGTTTCTCCTGCAATTCGTACCCTTGGTGCTAGATGAACGAACGTCTCTCCACACGCTAGGTTCTGAGAGATATATGTGTGTGAAAGCCGTCCTTCACCTAGCTTGTTGGGAACACAAAGTTTCTTTTCAGTTGCAAACTCCACTCCATACATATATATGGGGAGGTACTAGCTCCAACACGGTTTTACAGTGAAAACTGCAGGAACTTCAAACCGGCACTAGGAAACAGACTGAGAAACCAGATTTAAAGTTTCTCCTGCAATCCGTTCCCTTGGTGCTAGATGAACGAACGTCTCTCCGCATGCTAGGTTCTTAGATATATGTGACTGTGAAAGCCGTCCTTCACCTAGCTTGTTGGGAACAGAATGTTCCTTTTCTTTTGCAAACTCCACTCCATACATATATATGGGGAGGTACTAGCTCCAACTCGGTTTTACAGTGAAAAATGCAGGAACTTCAAACCGGCACTAGGAAACAGACTGAGAATCCAGAGAAAAAGTTTCTCCTGCAACCAGTTCCCTTGGAGCTAGATGAACGAACGTCTCTCCACATGCTCAGATCTGAGAGATAAGTGTGTATGAAAGCCGTCCTTCACCTAGCTTGTTGGGAACACAAACTTTTTTTCAGTTGCAAACTCCATTCCATACATATAAATGGGGAGGTACTAGCTCCAACTCGGTTTTACAGTGAAAACTGCAGGTACTTCAAACCGGCACTAGGAAACAGACTGAGAAACCCGAGTAAAAATTTCTCCTGCAACCCGTTCCATTAGTGCTAGATGAACGAACGCCTCTCCACTTGCTCAGTTCTGAGAGATATGTGTGTGTGGTAGCCGTCCTTCACCTAACTTGTTGGGAACACAATGTTTCTTTTCAGTTGCAAACTCCACTCCATACATATATATGGGGAGGTACTAGTTCCAACTCGGTTTTACAGTGAAAACTGCAGGAACTTCAAACCGGCATTTGGAAACAGACTGAGAAACCAGAGTAAAAGTTTGTCCTGCAAACCGTTCCATCGGTGCTAGATGAACGAACGTCTCTCCACATGCTCAGTTCTGAGAGATAAGTGTGTGTGAAAGCCATCCTCCACCTAGTTTGTTGGGAACACAAAGTTTCTTTTCATTTGCAAACTCCACTCCTTACATATATATGGGGAGGTACTAGCTCCAACTCGGTTTTACAGTGTAAACTGCAGGAACTTCAAAACGGCACAAGGAAACAGACTGAGAATTCAGAGTAAAATTTTCTCCTGCAACCCGTTCCCTTGTTGCTAGATGAACGAACGTCTCTCCACATGCTCAGTTCAGAGAGATAACTGTGTGTGAAAGCCGTCCTTAACCTAGCTTGTTGGGAACACAGAGTTTCTTTAAAGTTGCAAACTCCACTCCATACATATAAATGGGGAGGTACAAGCTCCAACACGGTTTTACAGTGAAAACTGCAGGAACTTCAAACCGGCACTAGGAAACAGACTGAGAAACCAGAGTAAAAGTTTGTCCTACAATCCGTTCCCTCGGTGCTAGATGAACGAACGTCTCTCCGCATGCTCATTTCTGAGAGATAAGTGTGTGTGAAAGCCGTCCTTCACCTAGCTTGTGGGGAACACAAAGTTACTTTTCAGTTGCAAACTCCACTCCATACCTATATATGGGGAGGTACTAGCCCCAACTCGGTTTTACAGTGAAAACTGCAGGAACTTCAAACCGGCAGTAGGAAATAGACTGAGAAACCAGAGTAAAAGTTTCTCCTGCAACCCGTTCCCTTGGTGCTAGATGAACGAACGTCTCTCCACATGCTAGGTTCTGAGAGATATGTGTGTGTGAAAGCCGTCCTTCACCTAGCTTGTTGGGAACACAAAGTTTCTTTTCAGTTGCAAACTCCACTCCATACATATATATGGGGAGGTACTAACTCCAACTCTGTTTTACAGTGAAAACTGCAGGAACTTCAATCCGTCACTAGGAAACAGACTGCGAAACCAGAGTAAAAGTTTCTCCTGCAAACCGTTCCCTTGGTGCTAGATGAACGAACGTCTCTCCACATGCTCAGTTCTGGGAAATTAGTGTGTTTGAAAGCCGTCCTTCACCTAGCTTGTTGGGAATACAAAGTTTCTTTTCAGTTGCAAACTCCACTCCATACATATATATGGGGAGGTACTAGCTCCAACTCGGTTTTACAGTGAAAACTGCAGGAAATTCAAACCGGCACTAGGAAACAGACTGAGAATCCAGAGTAAAAGTTTCTCCTGCAACCAGTTCCCTTGGTGCTAGAAGAATGAACGTCTCTCCACATGCTCAGTTCTGAGAGATAATTGTGTGTGAAAGCCGTCCTTCACCTAGCTTGTTGTGAACACAAAGTTTCTTTTCAGTTGCAAACTCCACTCCATACATATATATGGGGAGGTACTAGCTCCAACTCGGTTTTACAGTGAAAACTGCAGGAACTTCAAGCCGGCACTAGGAAACAGACTGAGAAACCAGAGTAAAAGTTTCTCCTGCAACCCGTTCCCTTGGTGCTAGATGAACGAACGTCTCTCCACATGCTCAGTTCTGAGAGATATGTGTGTGTGAAAGCCGTCCTTCACCTAGCTTGTTGGGAACACAAAGTTTCTTTTCAGTTGCAAACTCCACTCCTTACATATATATGGGGAGGTACTAGCTCCAACTCGGTTTTACAGTGAAGAATGCAGGAACATCAAACAGGCAGTAGGAAACAGACTGAGAATCCAGAGTACAAGTTATTCCTGCAGCCGTTCCCTTGGTGCTAAATGAACGAACGTCTCTCCACATGCTCAGTTCTGGGAGATAAGTGTGTGTGAAAGCCATCGTTCACCTAGCATGTTGGGAAAACAAAGTTTCTTTTCAGTTGCAAACTCCACTCCATACATATATATGGGGAGGTACTAGCTCCAACTCGGTTTTACAGTGAAAACTGCAGGATCTTCAAACCGGCATTTGGAAACAGACTGAGAAACCAGAGTAAAATTTCTCCTGCAACCCGTACCCTTGGTGCTAGATGAACGAACGTCTCTCCACACGCTAGGTTCTGAGAGATATATGTGTGTGAAAGCCGTCCTTCACCTAGCTTGTTGGGAACACAAAGTTTCTTTTCAGTTGCAAACTCCACTCCATACATATATATGGGGAGGTACTAGCTCCAACACGGTTTTACAGTGAAAACTGCAGGAACTTCAAACCGGCACTAGGAAACAGACTGAGAAACCAGAGTTAAAGTTTCTCCTGCAATCTGTTCCCTTGGTGCTAGATGAACGAACGTCTCTCCGCATGCTATGTTCTTAGATATATGTGAGTGTGAAAGCCGTCCTTCACCTACCTTGTTGGGAACAGAATGTTCCTTTTCTTTTGCAAACTCCACTCCATACATATATATGGGGAGGTACTAGCTCCAACTCGGTTTTACAGTGAAAACTGCAGGAACTTCAAACCGGCACTAGGAAACAGACTGAGAATCCAGAGAAAAAGTTTCTCCTGCAACCCGTTCCCTTGGAGCTAGATGAACGAACGTCTCTCCACATGCTCAGATCTGAGAGATAAGTGTGTGTGAAAGCCGTCCTTCACCTAGCTTGTTGGGAACACAAACTTTTTTTCAGTTGCAAAATCCATTCCATACATATAAATGGGGAGGTACTAGCTCCAACTCGGTTTTACAGTGAAAACTGCAGGAACTTCAAACCGGCTTTTGGAAACAGACTGAGAAACCAGAGTAAAAGTTTGTCCTGCAACCCGTTCCCTCGGTGCTAGATGAAGGAACGTCTCTCCACATGCTCAGTTCTGAGAGATAACTGTGTGTGAAAGCCATCCTCCACCTAGTTTGTTGGGAACACAAAGTTTCTTTTCATTTGCAAACTCCACTCCTTACATATATATGGGGAGGTACAAGCTCCAACTCGATTTTACAGTGAAAACTGCAGGAACTTCAAAACGGCACTAGGAAACAGACTGAGAAACCAGAGTTAAAATTTCTCCTGCAATCCATTCCCTTGGTGCTAGATGAACGAACGTCTCTCCGCATGCTATGTTCTTAGAGAAATGTGAGTGTGAAAGCCGTCCTTCACCTAGCTTGTTGGGAACACAAAGTTTCTTTTCAGTTGCAAACTCCACTCCATACATATATATGGGGAGGTACTATCTCCAACTCGGTTTTACAGTGAAAACTGCAGGAACTTCAAACCGGGACTAGGAAACAGACTGAGAAACCAGAGTAAAAATTTCCCCTGCAACCCGTTCCCTTGGTGCTAGATGAACGAAATTCTCACGCCGTGCTCAGTTCTGAGAGATAAGTGTGTGTGAAAACCAACCTTCACCTAGCTTGTTTGGAACACAAAGTTTCTTTTCAGTTGCAAACTCCACTCCATACATATATATGGGGAGGTACTAGCTCCAACTCGGTTTTACAGTGAAAACTGCAGGAACCTCAAACCGGCACTAGGAAACAGACTGAGAAACCAGAGTAAAAGTTTCTCCTGCAACCCGTTCCTTTTGTGCTAAATGAACGAACGTCTCTCCACATGCTCAGTTCTGAGAGATATGTGTGTGTGAAAGCCGTCCTTCACCTAGCTTATTGGGAACACAAAGTTTCTTTTAAGTTGCCAACTCCACTCCATACATATATATGGGGAGGTACTAGCTCCAACTCGGTTTTACAGTGAAGAATGCAGGAACTTCAAACCGGCACTAGGAAACAGACTGAGAATCCAGAGAAAAAGTTTCTCCTGCAACCCGTTCCCTTGGAGCTAGATGAACGAACGTCTCTCCACATGCTCAATTCTGAGAGATAAGTGTGTGTGAAAGCCATCGTTCACCTAGCTTGTTGGGAACACAAAGTTTCTTTTCAGTTGCAAACTCCACTCCATACCTATATATGGGGAGGTACTAGCTCCAACTCGGTTTTACAGTGAAAACTGCAGGAACTTCAAACCGGCACTAGGAAACAGACTGAGAAACCAGAGTAAAAGTTTCTCCTGCAATCCGTTCCCTTGGTGCTAGATGAACGAACGTCTCTCCGCATGCTATGTTCTTAGAGATATGTGAGTGTGAAAGCCGTCCTTCACCTAGCTTGTTGGGAACACAAAGTTTCTTTTCAGTTGCAAACGCCAATCCATACATATATATGGGGAGGTACTAGCTCCAACTCGGTTTTACAGTGAAAACTGCAGGAACTTCAAGCCGGCACTAGGAAACAGACTGAGAAACCAGAGTAAAAGTTTCTCCTGCAACCCGTTCCCTTGGTGCTAGATGAACGAACATCTCTCCACATGCTCAGTTCTGAGAGATATGTGTGTGTGAAAGCCGTCCTTCACCTAGCTTGTTGGGAACACAAAGTTTCTTTTCAGTTGAAAACTCCACTCCTTACATATATATGAGGAGGTACTAGCTCCAACTCGGTTTTACAGTGAAGAATGCAGGAACTTCAAACAGGCAGTAGGAAACAGACTGAGAATCCAGAGTACAAGTTATTCCTGCAGCCGTTCCCTTGGTGCTAAATGAACGAACGTCTCTCCACATGCTCAGTTCTGGGAGATAAGTGTGTGTGAAAGCCATCGTTCACCTAGCTTGTTGGGAAAACAAAGTTTCTTTTCAGTTGCAAACTCCACTCCATACATATATATGGGGAGGTACTAGCTCCAACTCGGTTTTACAGTGAAAACTGCAGGAACTTCAAACCGGCACTAGGAAACAGACTGAGAATCCAGAGAAAAAGATTCTACTGCAACCCGTTCCCTAGGAGCTAGATGAAGGAACGTCTCTCCACATGCTCAGTTCTGAGAGATAAGTGTGTGTGAAAGCCTTCCTTCACCTAGCTTGTTGGGAACAGAAAGTTTTTTTCAGTTGCATACTCCATTCCATACATATAAATGGGTAGGTACTAGCTCCAACTCGGTTTTACAGTGAAAACTGCAGGAACTTCAAACCGGCACTAGGAAACAGACTGAGAAACCAGAGTAAAAGTTTCTCCTGCAATCCGTACCCTTGGTGCTAGATGAACGAACGTCTCTCCACACGCTAGGTTCTGAGAGATATATGTGTGTGAAAGCCGTCCTTCACCTAGCTTGTTGGGAACACAAAGTTTCTTTTCAGTTGCAAACTCCACTCCATACATATATATGGGGAGGTACTAGCTCCAACACGGTTTTACAGTGAAAACTGCAGGAACTTCAAACCGGCACTAGGAAACAGACTGAAAAACCAGATTTAAAGTTTCTCCTGCAATCCGTTCCCTTGGTGCTAGATGAACGAACGTCTCTCCGCATGCTAGGTTCTTAGATATATGTGACTGTGAAAGCCGTCCTTCACCTAGCTTGTTGGGAACAGAATGTTCCTTTTCTTTTGCAAACTCCACTCCATACATATATATGGGGAGGTACTAGCTCCAACTCGGTTTTACAGTGAAAACTGCAGGAACTTCAAACCGGCACTAGGAAACAGACTGAGAATCCAGAGAAAAAGTTTCTCCTGCAACCAGTTCCCTTGGAGCTAGATGAACGAACGTCTCTCCACATGCTCAGATCTGAGAGATAAGTGTGTATGAAAGCCGTCCTTCACCTAGCTTGTTGGGAACACAAACTTTTTTTCAGTTGCAAACTCCATTCCATACATATAAATGGGGAGGTACTAGCTCCAACTCGGTTTTACAGTGAAAACTGCAGGTACTTCAAACCGGCACTAGGAAACAGACTGAGAAACCAGAGTAAAAATTTCTCCTGCAACCCGTTCCATTAGTGCTAGATGAACGAACGCCTCTCCACTTGCTCAGTTCTGAGAGATATGTGTGTGTGGTAGCCGTCCTTCACCTAACTTGTTGGGAACACAATGTTTCTTTTCAGTTGCAAACTCCACTCCATACATATATATGGGGAGGTACTAGTTCCAACTCGGTTTTACAGTGAAAACTGCAGGAACTTCAAACCGGCATTTGGAAACAGACTGAGAAACCAGAGCAAAAGTTTGTCCTGCAAACCGTTCCATCGGTGCTAGATGAACGAACGTCTCTCCACATGCTCAGTTCTGAGAGATAAGTGTGTGTGAAAGCCATCCTCCACCTAGTTTGTTGGGAACACAAAGTTTCTTTTCATTTGCAAACTCCACTCCTTACATATATATGGGGAGGTACTAGCTCCAACTCGGTTTTACAGTGTAAACTGCAGGAACTTCAAAACGGCACAAGGAAACAGACTGAGAATTCAGAGTAAAATTTTCTCCTGCAACCCGTTCCCTTGTTGCTAGATGAACGAACGTCTCTCCACATGCTCAGTTCAGAGAGATAACTGTGTGTGAAAGCCGTCCTTAACCTAGCTTGTTGGGAACACAAAGTTTCTTTTCAGTTGCAAACTCCACTCCTTACATACATATGGGGAGGTACTAGCTCCAACTCAGTTTTACAGTGAAGAATGCAGGAACATCAAACAGGCAGTAGGAAACAGACTGAGAATCCAGAGTACAAGTTATTCCTGCAGCCGTTCCCTTGGTGCTAAATGAACGAACGTCTCTCCACATGCTCAGTTCTGGGAGATAAGTGTGTGTGAAAGCCATCGTTCACCTAGCATGTTGGGAAAACAAAGTTTCTTTTCAGTTGCAAACTCCACTCCATACATATATATGGGGAGGTACTAGCTCCAACTCGGTTTTACAGTGAAAACTGCAGGATCTTCAAACCGGCATTTGGAAACAGACTGAGAAACCAGAGTAAAATTTCTCCTGCAACCCGTACCCTTGGTGCTAGATGAACGAACGTCTCTCCACACGCTAGGTTCTGAGAGATATATGTGTGTGAAAGCCGTCCTTCACCTAGCTTGTTGGGAACACAAAGTTTCTTTTCAGTTGCAAACTCCACTCCATACATATATATGGGGAGGTACTAGCTCCAACACGGTTTTACAGTGAAAACTGCAGGAACTTCAAACCGGCACTAGGAAACAGACTGAGAAACCAGAGTTAAAGTTTCTCCTGCAATCTGTTCCCTTGGTGCTAGATGAACGAACGTCTCTCCGCATGCTATGTTCTTAGATATATGTGAGTGTGAAAGCCGTCCTTCACCTACCTTGTTGGGAACAGAATGTTCCTTTTCTTTTGCAAACTCCACTCCATACATATATATGGGGAGGTACTAGCTCCAACTCGGTTTTACAGTGAAAACTGCAGGAACTTCAAACCGGCACTAGGAAACAGACTGAGAATCCAGAGAAAAAGTTTCTCCTGCAACCCGTTCCCTTGGAGCTAGATGAACGAACGTCTCTCCACATGCTCAGATCTGAGAGATAAGTGTGTGTGAAAGCCGTCCTTCACCTAGCTTGTTGGGAACACAAACTTTTTTTCAGTTGCAAAATCCATTCCATACATATAAATGTGGAGGTACTAGCTCCAACTCGGTTTTACAGTGAAAACTGCAGGAACTTCAAACCGGCTTTTGGAAACAGACTGAGAAACCAGAGTAAAAGTTTGTCCTGCAACCCGTTCCCTCGGTGCTAGATGAAGGAACGTCTCTCCACATGCTCAGTTCTGAGAGATAACTGTGTGTGAAAGCCATCCTCCACCTAGTTTGTTGGGAACACAAAGTTTCTTTTCATTTGCAAACTCCACTCCTTACATATATATGGGGAGGTACAAGCTCCAACTCGGTTTTACAGTGAAAAATGCAGGAACTTCAAAACGGCACAAGGAAACAGACTGAGAATCCAGAGTAAAAGTTTCTCCTGCAACCCGTTCCCTTGTTGCTAGATGAACGAACGTCTCTCCACATGCTCAGTTCTGAGAAATAACTGTGTGTGAAAGCCGTCCTTAACCTAGCTTGTTGGGAACACAGAGTTTCTTTAAAGTTGCAAACTCCACTCCATACATATAAATGGGGAGGTACAAGCTCCAACACGGTTTTACAGTGAAAACTGCAGGAACTTCAAACCGGCATTTGGAAACAGACTGAGAAACCAGAGTAAAAGTTTGTCCTGCAACCCGTTCCCTCGGTGCTAGATGAACGAACGTCTCTCCGCATGCTCAGTTCTGAGAGATAAGTGTGTGTGAAAGCCGTCCTTCACCTAGCTTGTGGGGAACACAAAGTTTCTTTTCAGTTGCAAACTCCACTCCATACTTATATATGGGGAGGTACTAGCTCCAACTCGGTTTTACAGTGAAAACTGCAGGAACTTCAAACCGGCACTAGGAAACAGACTGAGAATCCAGAGTAAAAGTTTCTCCTGCAACCAGTTCCCTTGGTGCTAGAAGAATGAACGTCTCTCCACATGCTCAGTTCTGAGAGATAATTGTGTGTGAAAGCCGTCCTTCACCTAGCTTGTTGGGAACACAAAGTTTTTTTCAGTTGCAAACTCCTTTCCATATATATATATGGGGAGGTACTAGCTCCAACTCGGTTTTACAGTGGAATCTGCAGGAACTTCAAAACGGCACTAGGAAACAGACTGAGAAACCAGAGTAAAACTTTCCCCTACAAACCGTTCCCTTGGTGCTAGATGAATGAACGTCTCTCCACATGCTCAGTTCTGAGAGATAAGTGTGTTTGAAAGCCATCCTTCACCTAGCTTGTTGGGAACACAAAGTTTCTTTTCAGTTTCAAACTCCACTCCATACATATATATGGGGAGGTACTAGCTCCAACTCGCTTTTACAGTGAAGACTGCAGGAACTTCAAACCGGAACTAGGAAACAGACTGAGAAACCAGAGTAAAAGTTTCTCCTGCAAACCGTTCCCTTGGTGCTAGATGAACGAACGTCTCTCCACATGCTAGGTTCTGAGAGATATGTGGGTGTGAAAGCCGTCCTTCACCTAGCTTGTTGGGAACACAAAGTTTCTTTTCAGTTGCAAACTCCACTCCATACATATATATGGATAGGTACTAACTCCAACTCTGGTTTACAGTGAAAACTGCAGAAACTTCAATCCGTCACTAGGAAACAGACTGCGAAACCAGAGTAAAAGTTTCTCCTGCAAACCGTTCCTTGGTGCTAGATGAACGAACGTCTCTCCACATGCTCAGTTCTGGGAAATAAGTGTGTTTGAAAGCCGTCCTTCACCTAGCTTGTTGGGAATACAAAGTTTCTTTTCAGTTGCAAACTCCACTCCATACATATATATGGGGAGGTACTAGCTCCAACTCGGTTTTACAGTGAAAACTGCAGGAACTTCAAACCGGCACTAGGAAACAGACTGAGAATCCAGAGTAAAAGTTTCTCCTGCAACCAGTTCCCTTGGTGCTAGAAGAATGAACGTCTCTCCACATGCTCAGTTCTGAGAGATAATTGTGTGTGAAATCCGTCCTTCACCTAGCTTGTTGGGAACACAAAGTTTTTTTCAGTTGCAAACTCCAATCCATATATATATATGGGGAGGTACTAGTTCCAACTCGGTTTTAAAGTGAAAACTTCAGGAACTTCAAACCGGCACTAGGAAACAGACTGAGAAACCAGAGTAAAAGTTTCTCCTGCAATCCGTTCTCTTGGTGCTAGATGAACGAACGACTCTCCACTTGCTCAGTTCTGAGAGATATGTGTGTGTGGAAGCCGTCCTTCACCTAGCTTGTTGGGAACACAAAGTTTCTTTAAAGTTGCAAACTCCACTCCATACATATATATGGGGAAGTACTAGCTCCAACTCGGTTTTACAGTGAAAACTGCTGGAACTTCAAACCGGCACTAGGAAACAGACTGAGAAATCAGAGTAAAAGTTTCCCCTGCAACCCGTTCCCTTGGTGCTAGATGAACGAACGTCTCTCCACATGCTCAGTTCTGACAGTTAAGTGTGTGTGAAAGCCGTCCTTCACCTAGCTTTTTGGGAACACAAAGTTTCTTTTCAGTTGCAAACTCCACTCCATACATATATATGGGGAGGTACTAGCTCCAACACGGTTTTACAGTGAAAACTGCAGGAACTTCAAACCGGCACTAGGAAACAGACTGAGAAACCAGAGTTAAAGTTTCTCCTGCAATCCGTTCCCTTGGTGCTAGATGAACGAACGTCTCTCGCGCATGCTATGTTCTTAGATATATGTGAGTGTGAAAGCCGTCCTTCACCTACCTTGTTGGGAACAGAATGTTCCTTTTCTTTTGCAAACTCCACTCCATACATATATATGGGGAGGTACTATCTCCAACTCGGTTTTACAGTGAAAACTGCAGGAACTTCAAACCGGCATTTGGAAACAGACTGAGAAACCAGAGTAAAAGTTTCCCCTGCAACCCGTTCCCTCGGTGCTAGATGAACGAACGTCTCTCCGCATGCTCAGTTCTGAGAAATAACTGTGTGTGAAAGCCGTCCTTAACCTAGCTTGTTGGGAACACAGAGTTTCTTTAAAGTTGCAAACTCCACTCCATACATATAAATGGGGAGGTACAAGCTCCAACACGGTTTTACAGTGAAAACTGCAGGAACTTCAAACCGGCATTTGGAAACAGACTGAGAAACCAGAGTAAAAGTTTCCCCTGCAACCCGTTCCCTCGGTGCTAGATGAACGAACGTCTCTCCGCATGCTCAGTTCTGAGAGATAAGTGTGTGTGAAAGCCGTCCTTCACCTAGCTTGTGGGGAACACAAAGTTTCTTTTCAGTTGCAAACTCCACTCCATACTTATATATGGGGAGGTACTAGCTCCAACTCGGTTTTACAGTGAAAACTGCAGGAACTTCAAACCGGCAGTAGGAAATAGACTGAGAATCCAGAGTAAAAGTTTCTCCTGCAACCCGTTCCCTTGGTGCTAGATGAACGAACGTCTCTCCACATGCTAGGTTCTGAGAGATATGTGTGTGTGAAAGCCGTCCTTCACCTAGCTTGTTGGGAACACAAAGTTTCTTTTCAGTTGCAAACTCCACTCCATATATATATATGGGGAGGTACTAACTCCAACTCTGTTTTACAGTGAAAACTGCAGGAACTTCAATCCGTCACTAGGAAACAGACTGCGAAACCAGAGTAAAAGTTTCTCCTGCAAACCGTTCCCTTGGTGCTAGATGAACGAACGTCTCTCCACATGCTCAGTTCTGGGAAAAAAAGTGTGTTTGAAAGCCGTCCTTCACCTAGCTTGTTGGGAATACAAAGTTTCTTTTCAGTTGCAAACTCCACTCCATACATATATATGGGTAGGTACTAGCTCCAACTCGGTTTTACAGTGAAAACTGCAGGAACTTCAAACCGGCACTAGGAAACAGACTGAGAATCCAGAGTAAAAGTTTCTCCTGCAACCAGTTCCCTTGGTGCTAGAAGAATGAACGTCTCTCCACATGCTCAGTTCTGAGAGATAATTGTGTGTGAAAGCCGTCCTTCACCTAGCTTGCTGGGAACACAATGTTTTTTTCAGTTGAAAACTCCATTCCATATATATATATGGGGAGGTACTAGCTCCAACTCGGTTTTACAGTGAAAACTGCAGGAACTTCAAACCGGCATTTGGAAACAGACTGAGAAACCAGAGTAAAAGTTTGTCCTGCAACCCGTTCCCTCGGTGCTAGATGAAGGAACGTCTCTCCACATGCTCAGTTCTGAGAGATAAGTGTGTGTGAAAGCCATCCTCCACCTAGTTTGTTGGGAACACAAAGTTTCTTTTCATTTGCAAACTCCACTCCTTACATATATATGGGGAGGTACAAGCTCCAACTCGGTTTTACAGTGAAAACTGCAGGAACTTCAAACCGGCACTAGGAAACAGACTGAGAATCCAGAGTAAAAGTTTCTCCTGCAACCCGTTCCCTTGTTGCTAGATGAACGAACGTCTCTCCACATGCTCAGTTCTGTGAAATAACTGTGTGTGAAAGCCGTCCTTAACCTAGCTTGTTGGGAACACAGAGTTTCTTTAAAGTTGCAAACTCCACTCCATACATATAAATGGGGAGGTACAAGCTCCAACACGGTTTTACAGTGAAAACTGCAGGAACTTCAAACCGGCATTTGGAAACAGACTGAGAAACCAGAGTAAATGTTTCCCCTGCAACCCGTTCCCTCGGTGCTAGATGAACGAAAGTCTCTCCGCATGCTCAGTTCTGAGAGATAAGTGTGTGTGAAAGCCGTCCTTCACCTAGCTTGTGGGGAACACAAAGTTTCTTTTCAGTTGCAAACTCCACTCCATACTTATATATGGGGAGGTACTAGCTCCAAATCGGTTTTACAGTGAAAACTGCAGGAACTTCAAACCGGCAGTAGGAAATAGACTGAGAAACCAGAGTAAAAGTTTCTCCTGCAACCCGTTCCCTTGGTGCTAGATGAACGAAAGTCTCTCCACATGCTAGGTTCTGAGAGATATGTGTGTGTGAAAGCCGTCCTTCACCTAGCTTGTTGGGAACACAAAGTTTCTTTTCAGTTGCAAACTCCACTCCATATATATATATGGGGAGGTACTAACTCCAACTCTGTTTTACAGTGAAAACTGCAGGAACTTCAATCCGTCACTAGGAAAAAGACTGCGAAACCAGAGTAAAAGTTTCTCCTGCAAACCTTTCCCTTGGTGCTAGATGAACGAACGTCTCTCCACATGCTCAGTTCTGGGAAATAAGTGTGTTTGAAAGCCGTCCTTCACCTAGCTTGTTGGGAATACAAAGTTTCTTTTCAGTTGCAAACTCCACTCCATACATATATATGGGGAGGTACTAGCTCCAAATCGGTTTTACAGTGAAAACTGCAGGAACTTCAAACCGGCACTAGGAAACAGACTGAGAATCCAGAGTAAAAGTTTCTCCTGCAACCAGTTCCCTTGGTGCTAGAAGAATGAACGTCTCTCCACATGCTCAGTTCTGAGAGATATTTGTGTGTGAAAGCCGTCCTTCACCTAGCTTGTTGGGAACACAAAGTTTTTTTCAGTTGCAAACTCCATTCCATATATATATATGGGGAGGTACTAGCTCCAACTCGGTTTTACAGTGAAATCTGCAGGAACTTCAAACCGGCAATAGGAAACAGACTGAGAAACCAGAGTAAAACTTTCCCCTACAAACCGTTCCCTTGGTGCTAGATGAATGAACGTCTCTCCACATGCTCAGTTCTGAGAGATAAGTGTGTTTGAAAGCCATCCTTCACCTAGCTTGTTGGGAACACAAAGTTTCTTTTCAGTTTCAAACTCCACTCCATACATATATATGGGGAGGTACTAGCTCCAACTCGCTTTTACAGTGAAGACTGCAGGAACTTCAAACCGGAACTAGGAAACAGACTGAGAAACCAGAGTAAAAGTTTCTCCTGCAACCCTTTCCCTTGGTGCTAGATGAACGAACGTCTCTCCACATGCTAGGTTCTGAGAGATATGTGGGTGTGAAAGCCGTCCTTCACCTAGCTTGTTGGGAACACAAAGTTTCTTTTCAGTTGCAAACTCCACTCCATACATATATATGGATAGGTACTAACTCCAACTCTAGTTTACAGTGAAAACTGCAGAAACTTCAATCCGTCACTAGGAAACAGACTGCGAAACCAGAGTAAAAGCTTCTCCTGCAAACCGTTCCCTTGGTGCTAGATGAACGAACGTCTCTCCACATGCTCAGTACTGGGAAATAAGTGTGTTTGAAAGCCGTCCTTCATCTAGCTTGTTGGGAATACAAAGTTTCTTTTCAGTTGCAAACTCCACTCCATACATATATATGGGGAGGTACTAGCTCCAACTCGGTTTTACAGTGAAAACTGCAGGAACTTCAAACCGGCACTAGGAAACAGACTGAGAATCCAGAGTAAAAGTTTCTCCTGCAACCAGTTCCCTTGGTGCTAGAAGAATGAACGTCTCTCCACATGCTCAGTTCTGAGAGATAATTGTGTGTGAAAGCCGTCCTTCACCTAGCTTGTTGGGAACACAAAGTTTTTTTCAGTTGCAAACTCCATTCCATATATATATATGGGGAGGTACTAGTTCCAACTCGGTATTACAGTGAAAACTGCAGGAACTTCAAACCGGCACTAGGAAACAGACTGAGAATCTAGAGTAAAAGTTTCTCCTACAACCCGTTCCCTTGGTGCTAGATGAACGATAGTCTCTCCACATGCTCAGTTCTGAGAGAAAAGTGTGTGTGAAAGCCGTCCTTCACCTAGCTTGTTGGGAACACAAAGTTTCTTTTCAGTTGCAAGCTCCACTCCATACATATATATGGGGAGGTACTAGCTCCAACTCGGTTTTACAGTGAAAACTGCAGGAAATTCAAACCGGCACTAGGAAACAGACTGAGAAACCAGAGTAAAAGATTCCCCTGCAACCCGTTCCCTTGGTGCTAGATGAACGAACGTCTCTCCACATGCTCAGTTCTGATAGATAAGTGTGTGTGAAAGCCGTTCTTCACCTAGCTTGTTGGGAACACAAAGTTTCTTTTCAGTTGCAAACTCCACTCCATACATATATATGGGCAGGTACTAGCTCCAAATCGGTTTTACAGTGAAAACTGCAGGTACTTCAAAACGGCACTAGGAAACAGACTGAGAATCCAGAGTAAAAGATTCTCCTGCAACCCGTTCCCTTGGTGCTAGATGAACGAACGTCTCTCCACATGCTAAGGTCTGATAGATAAGGGTGTGTGAAAGCCGTTCTTCACATAGCTTGTTGGGAACACAAAGTTTCTTTTCAGTTGCCAACTCCACTCCATACATATATATGGGCAGGTACTAGCTCCAATTCGGTTTTACAGTGAAAACTGCAGGTACTTCAAAACGGCACTAGGAAACAGACTGAGAATCCAGATTAAAAGTTTCTCCTGCAACCCGTTCCCTTGGTGCTAGATGAACGAACGACTCTCCACATACTCAGTTCTGAGAGATAAGTGTGTGTGAAAGCCGTCCTTCAACTAGCTTGTGGGAAACACAAAGTTTCTTTTCAGTTGCAAACTCCACTCCATACATATATATTGGGAGGTACAAGCTCTACCTCGGTTTTACAGTGAAATCTGCAGGAACTTCAAACCGGCACTAGGAAACAGACTGAGAAACCAGAGTAAAACTTTCCCCTACAAACCGTTCCCTTGGTGCTAGATGAACGAACGTCTCTCCACATGCTCAGTTCTGAGAGATAAGTGTGTTTGAAAGCCATCCTTCACCTAGCTTGTTGGGAACACAAAGTTTCTTTAAAGTTGCAAACTCCACTCCATACATATATATTGGGAGGTACTAGCTCCAACTCGGTTTTACAGTGAAAACTGCTGGAACTTCAAACCGGCACTAGGAAACAGACTGAGAAATCTGAGTAAAAGTTTCCCCTGCAACCCGTTCCCTTGGTGCTAGATGAAAGAACGTCTCTCCACATGCTCAGTTCTGAGAGATAAGTGTGTGTGAAAACCGTCCTTCACCTAGCTTGTTGGGAACACAAAGTTTCTTTTCAGTTGCAAACTCCACTCCATACATATATATGGGAGGTACTAGCTCCAACTCGGTTTTACAGTGAAAACTTCAGGAACTTCAAACTGTCACTAGGAAACAGACTCAAAATCCAGAGAAAAAGTTTCTCCTGCAACCCTTTCCCTTGGAGCTAGATGAACGAACGTCTCTCCACATGCTCAGTTCTGAGAGAAATGTGTGTGTGGTAGCCGTCCTTCACCTAACTTGTAGGGAACACAAAGTTTCTTTTCAGTTGCAAACTCCAATCCATATATATATATGGGGAGGTACTAGCTCCAAGTCGGTTTTACAGTGAAAAGTGCAGGAACTTCAAACCGGCACTAGGAAACAGACTGAGAAACCAGAGTAAAAGTTTCTCCTGCAACCCGTTCCCATTGTGCTAGATGAACGAAAGTCTCTCCACATGCTCAGTTCTGAGAGATAAGTGGGTGTGAAAGCCGTCCTTCACCTAGCTTGTTGGGAACACAAAGTTTCTTTTCAGATGCAAACTCCACTCCATACATATATATGGGGAGGTACTAGCTCCAACTCAGTTTTACAGTGAAAACTGCAGGATCTTCAAACCGGCACTAGGAAACAGACTGAGAATCCAGAGTAAAAGTTTCCCGTGCAACCCGTTCCATTGGTGCTAGATGAACGAACGTCTCTCCACATGCTCAGATCTGAGAGATAACTGTGTGTGAAAGCCGTCCTTAACGTAGCTTGTAGGGAACACAAAGTTTCTTTTCAGTTGCAAACTCCACTCCATACATATATATAGGGAGGTATTAGCTCCAACTCGTTTTACAGTGAAAACTGCAGGAACTTCAAACCGGCACTAGGAAACAGACAGAGAAACCAGAGTAAAAGTTTCTCCTGCAATCCGTTCCCTTGTTGCTTGATGAACGAACGTCTCTCCACATGTTAGTTTCTAAGAAATAAGTGTGTGTGGAAGCCGTCCTTTACCTAGCTCCTTGGGAACACAAAGTTTCTTTTCAGTTGCAAACTCCACTCCATACATATATATTGGGAGGTACTAGCTCCAACTCGGTTTTACAGTGAAATCTGCAGGAACTTCAAACCGGCACTAGGAAACAGACTGAGAAACCAGAGTAAAACTTTCCCCTGCAAACCGTTCCCTTGGTGCTAGATGAACGAACGTCTCTCCACATGCTCAGTTCTGAGAGATAAGTGTGTTTGAAAGCCATCCTTCACCTAGCTTGTTGGGAACACAAAGTTTCTTTTCAGTTGCAAACTCCACTCCATACATATATATTGGGAGGTACTAGCTCCAACTCGGTTTTACAGTGAAATCTGCAGGAACTTCAAACCGGCACTAGGAAACAGACTGAGAAACCAGAGTTAAAGTTTCTCCTGCAAACCGTTCCCTTGGTGCTAGATGAACGAACGTCTCTCCACATGCTCAGTTCTGAGAGATAAGTGTGTTTGAAAGCCATCCTTCACCTAGCTTGTTGGGAACACAAAGTTTCTTTTCAGTTGCAAACTCCACTCCATACATATATATGGGGAGGTACTAGCTCCAACTCGCTTTTACAGTGAAGACTGCAGGAACTTCAAACCGGCACTAGGAAACAGACTGAGAAACCAGAGTAAAAGTTTCTCCTGCAACCCGTTACCTTGGTGCTAGATGAACGAACGTCTCTCCACATGCTCAGTTCTGAGAGATAAGTGTGTGTGAAAGCCGTCCTTCACCTATCTTGTTGGGAACACAAAGTTTCTTTTCAGTTGCAAACTCCACTCCATACATATATATGGGGAGGTACTAGCTCCAACTCGGTTTTACAGTGAAAACTGCAGGAACTTCAAACCGGCACTAGGAAACAGACTGAGAATCCAGAGTAAAAGTTACTCCTGCAACCGGTTTTCTTGGTGCTAAATGAACGAACGTCTCTCCACATACTCAGTTCTGGGAGATAAGTGTGTGTGAAAGCCATCCTTCACCTAGCTTGTTGGGAACACAAAGTTTCTTTTCAGTTGCAAACTCCACTCCATACATATATATTGGGAGGTACTAGCTCCAACTCGGTTGTACAGTGAAATCTGCAGGAACTTCAAACCGGCACTAGGAAACAGACTGAGAAACCAGAGTAAAACTTTCCCCTGCAAACCGTTCCCTTGGTGCTAGATGAACGAACGTCTCTCCACATGCTCAGTTCTGAGAGATAAGTGTGTTTGAAAGCCATCCTTCACCTAGCTTGTTGGGAACACAAAGTTTCTTTTCAGTTGCAAACTCCACTCCATACATATATATGGGGAGGTACTAGCTCCAACTCGCTTTTACAGTGAAGACTGCAGGAACTTCAAACCGGCACTAGGAAACAGACTGAGAAACCAGAGTAAAAGTTTCTCCTGCAACCCGTTACCTTGGTGCTAGATGAACGAACGTCTCTCCACATGCTCAGTTCTGAGAGACATGTGTGTGTGGTAGCCGTCCTTCACCTAACTTGTTGGGAACACAAAGTTTCTTTTCAGTTGCAAACTCCAATCCATATATATATATGGGGAGGTACTAGCTCCAAGTCTGTTTTCCAGTGAAAAGTGCAGGAACTTCAAACCGGCACTAGGAAACAGACTGAGAATCCAGAGTAAAAGTTTCTCCTGCAACCCGTTCCCTTTGTGCTAGATGAACGAACGTCTCTCCACATACTCAGATCTGAGAGATAACTGTGTGTGAAAGCCGTCCTTAACCTAGCTTGTAGGGAACACAAAGTTTCTTTTCAGTTGCAAACTCCACTCCATACATATATATCTGGAGGTACTATCTCCAACTCGTTTTACAGTGAAAACTGCAGGAACTTCAAACCGGCACTAGGAAACAGACTGAGAAACCAGAGTTAAAATTTCTCCTGCAATCCGTTCCCTTGGTGCTAGATGAACGAACGTCTCTCCGCATGCTATGTTCTTAGAGATATGTGAGTGTGAAAGCCGTCCTTCACCTAGCTTGTTGGGAACAGAAAGTTTCTTTTCAGTTGCAAACTCCACTCCATACATATATATGGGGAGGTACTAGCTCCAACTCGGTTTTACAGTGAAAACTGCAGGAACTTCAAACCAGGACTAGGAAACAGACTGAGAAACCAGAGTAATAATTTCCCCTGCAACCCGTTCCCTTGGTGCTAGATGAACGAAAGTCTCTCGCCGTGCTCAGTTCTGAGAGATAAGTGTGTGTGAAAACCATCCTTCACCTAGCTTGTTGGGACACAAAGTTTCTTTTCAGTTGCAAACTCCACTCCATACATATATGTGGGGAGGTACGAGCTCCAACTCGGTTTTACAGTGAAAACTGCAGGAACCTCAAACTGGCACTAGGAAACAGACTGAGAAACGAGAGTAAAAGTTTCTCCTGCAACCCGTTCCCTTGGTGCTAAATGAACGAACGTCTCTCCACATGCTCAGTTCTGAGAGATATGTGTGTGTGAAAGCCGTCCTTCACCTAGCTTGTTGGGAACACAAAGTTTCTTTTCAGTTGCAAACCCCACTCCATACATATATATGGGGAGGTACTAGCTCCAACTCGGTTTTACAGTGAAAACTGCAGGAAATTCAAACCGGCACTAGGAAACAGACTGAGAAACCAGAGTAAAAGTTTCTCCTGCAATCCGTTCCCTTGGTGCTAGATGAACGAACGACTCTCCGCATGCTATGTTCTTAGAGATATGTGAGTGTGAAAGCCGTCCTTCACCTAGCTTGTTGGGAACACAAAGTTTCTTTTCAGTTGCAAACTCCACTCCATACATATATATTGGGAGGTACTAGCTCCAACTCGGTTTTACAGTGAAAACTGCAGGAACTTCAAGCCGGGACAAGGAAACAGACTGAGAAACCAGAGTAAAAATTTCCCCTGTAAACGGTTCCCTTGGTGCTAGATGAACGAAAGTCTCTCCCCATGCTCAGTTCTGAGAGATAAGTGTGTGTGAAAACCATCCTTCACCAAGCTTGTTGTGAACACAAAGTTTCTTTTCAGTTGCAAACTCCACTCCATACATATATATGGGGAGGTACTAGCTCCAACTAGGTTTTACAGTGAAAACTGTAGGAACTTCAAACCGGCACTAGGAAACAGACTGAGAAACCAGAGTAAAAGTTTCTCCTGCAACCCTTTCCCTTGGTGCTAGATGAACGAACGTCTCTCCACATGCTCAGTTCTGAGAGATATGTGTGTGTGAAAGCCGTCCTTCACCTAGATTGTTGGGAACACAAAGTTTCTTTTCAGTTGCAAACTCCACTCCTTACATATATATGGGGAGGTACTAGCTCCAGCTCGGTTTTACAGTGAAGAATGCAGGAACTTCAAAAAGGCAGTAGGAAACAGACTGAGAATCCAGAGTACAAGTTATTCCTGCAGCCGTTCCCTTAGAGCTAAATGAACGAACGTCTCTCCACATGCTCAGTTCTGGGAGATAAGTGTGTGTGAAAGCCATCGTTCACCTAGCTTGTTGGGAAAACAAAGTTTCTTTTCAGTTGCAAACTCCACTCCATACAAATATATGGGGAGGAACTAGCTCCAACTCGGTTTTACAGTGAAAACTGCAGGAACTTCAAACCGGCACTAGGAAACAGACTGAGAATCCAGAGAAATAGATTCTCCTGCAACCAGTTCCCTAGGAGCTAGATGAAGGAACGTCTCTCCACATGCTCAGTTCTGAGAGATAAGTGTGTGTGAAAGCCTTCCTTCACCTAGCTTGTTGGGAACACAAAGTTTTTTTCAGTTGCAAACCCCATTCCATACATATAAATGGGTAGGTACTAGCTCCAACTCGGTTTTACAGTGAAAACTGCAGGAACTTCAAACCGGCACTAGGAAACAGACTGAGAAACCAGAGTAAAATTTTCTCCTGCAACCCGTACCCTTGGTGCTAGATGAACGAACGTCTCTCCACACGCTAGGTTCTGAGAGATATATGTGTGTGAAAGCCGTACTTCACCTAGCTTGTTGGGAACACAAAGTTTCTTTTCAGTTGCAAACTCCACTCCATACATATATATGGGGAGGTACTAGCTCCAACACCGTTTTACAGTGAAAACTGCAGGAACTTCAAACCGGCTCTTGAAAACAGACTGAGAAACCAGAGTTAAAGTTTCTCCTGCAATCCGTTCCCTTGGTGCTAGATGAACGAACGTCTCTCCGCATGCTAGGTTCTTAGATATATGTGAGTGTGAAAGCCGTCCTTCACCTAGCTTGTTGGGAACAGAATGTTCCTTTTCATTTGCAAACTCCACTCCATACATATATATGGGGTGGTACAAGCTCCAACTCGGTT
This sequence comes from Camelus bactrianus, assembly GCF_048773025.1. Classification (NCBI taxonomy): domain Eukaryota; kingdom Metazoa; phylum Chordata; class Mammalia; order Artiodactyla; family Camelidae; genus Camelus; species Camelus bactrianus. Next base: position 37,059,668 of record NC_133561.1, on the reverse strand, counting down.
TTACAGTGAAAATTGCAGGAACTTCAAACCGGCACTAGGAAACAGACTGAGAATCCAGAGAAAAAGTTTCTCCTGCAACCCGTTCCCTTGGAACTAGATGAACGAAGGTCTCTCCACATGCTCAGATCTGAGAGATAAGTGTGTGTGAAAGCCGTCCTTCACCTAGCTTGTTGGGAACACAAACTTTTTTTCAGTTGCAAACTCCATTCCATACATATAAATGGGGAGGTACTAGCTCCAACTCGGTTTTACAGTGAAAACTGCAGGTACTTCAAACCGGCACTAGGAAACAGACTGAGAAACCAGAGTAAAAATTTCTCCTGCAAACCGTTCCATTAGTGCTAGATGAACGAACGTCTCTCCACTTGCTCAGTTCTGAGAGATATGTGTGTGTGGTAGCCGTCCTTCACCTAACTTGTTGGGAACACAAAGTTTCTTTTCAGTTGCAAACTCCACTCCATACATATATATGGGGAGGTACTAGCTCCAACTCGGTTTTACAGTGAAAACTGCAGGAACTTCAAACCGGCATTTGGAAACAGACTGAGAAACTCGAGTAAAAGTTTGTCCTGCAACCCGTTCCCTCGGTGCTAGATGAACGAACGACTCTCCACATGCTCAGTTCTGAGAGATAAGTGTGTGTGAAAGCCATCCTCCACCTAGTTTGTTGGGAACACAATGTTTCTTTTCATTTGCAAACTCCACTCCTTACATATATATGGGGAGGTACTAGCTCCAACTCGGTTTTACAGTGAAAACTGCAGGAACTTCAAAACGGCACAAGGAAACAGACTGAGAATCCAGAGTAAATGTTTCTCCTGCAACCCGTTCCCTTGTTGCTAGATGAACGAACGTCTCTCCACATGCTCAGTTCTGAGAGATAACTGTGTGTGAAAGCCGTCCTTCACCTAGCTTGTTGGGAACACAAAGTTTCTTTTCAGTTGCAAACTCCACTCCATACATATATATGGGGAGGTACTAGCTCCAACTCGGTTTTACAGTGAAAACTTCAGGAACTTCAAACCGGAACTAGGAAACAGACTGAGAAACCAGAGTAAAAGTTTCTCCTGCAACCCTTTCCCTTGGTGCTAGATGAACGAACGTCTCTCCACATGCTCAGTTCTGAGAGATAAGTGTGTGTGAAAGCCGTCCTTCACCTAGCTTGTTGGGAACACAAAGTTTTTTTCAGTTGCAAACACCATTCCATATATATATATGGGGAGGTACTAGTTACAACTGGGTTTTAAAGTGAAAACTGCAGGAACTTCAAACCGGCACTAGGAAACAGACTGAGAAACCGGAGTAAAAGTTTCTCCTGCAATCCGTTCTCTTGGTGCTAGATGAATGAACGACTCTCCACTTGCTCAGTTCTGAGAGATATGTGTGTGTGAAAGCCGTCCTTCACCTAGCTTGTTGGGAACACAAAGATTCTTTAAAGTTGCAAACTCCACTCCATACATATATATGGGGAGGTACTAGCTCCAACTCGGTTTTACAGTGAAAACTGCTGGAACTTCAAACCGGCACTAGGAAACAGACTGAGAAATCAGAGTAAAAGTTTCCCCTGCAACCCGTTCCCTTGGTGCTAGATGAACGAACATCTCTCCACATGCTCAGTTCTGAGAGATAAGTGTGTGTGAAAACCGTCCTTCACCTAGCTTGTTGGGAACACAAAGTTTCTTTTCAGTTGCAAACTCCACTCCATACATATATATGGGGAGGTACTAGCTCCAACTCGGTTTTACAGTGAAAACTTCAGGAACTTCAAACCGGCACTAGGAAACAGACTCAAAATCCAGAGAAAATGTTTCTCCTGCAACCCGTTCCCTTTTTGCTAGATGAACGAACGTCTCTCCACATGCTCAGTTCTGAGAGATAAGTGGGTGTGAAAGCCGTCCTTCACCTAGCTTGTTGGGAACACAAAGTTTCTTTTCAGTTGCAAACTCCACTCCATACATATATATGGGGAGGTACTAGCTCCAACTCAGTTTTACAGTGAAAACTGCAGGATCTACCAACCGGCACTAGGAAACAGACTGAGAATAAAGAGTAAAAGTTTCCCCTGCAAACCGTTCCATTGGTTCTAGATGAACGAACGTCTCTCCACATGCTCAGATCTGAGAGATAACTGTGTGTGAAAGCCGTCCTTCACCTAGCTTGTAGGGAACACAAAGTTTCTTTTCAGTTGCAAACTCCACTCAATACATATATATGGGGAGGTACTAGCTCCAACTCGTTTTACAGTGAAAACTGCAGGAACTTCAAATCGGCACTAGGAAACAGACAGAGAAACCAGAGTAAAAGTTTCTCCTGCAATCCGTTCCCTTGTTGCTTGATGAACGAACGTCTCTCCACATGTTAGTTTCTAAGAAATAAGTGTGTGTGTAAGCCGTCCTTCACCTAGCTTCTTGGGAGCACAAAGTTTCTTTTCAGTTGCAAACTCCACTCCATACATATATATTGGGAGGTACTAGCTCCAACTCGTTTTACAGTGAAATCTGCAGGAACTTCAAACCGGCACTAGGAAACAGACTGAGAAACCAGAGTAAAATTTTCCCCTGCAAACCGTTCCCTTGGTGCTAGATGAACGAACGTCTCTCCACATGCTCAGTTCTGAGAGATAAGTGTGTTTGAAAGCCATCCTTCACCTAGCTTGTTGGGAACACAAAGTTTCTTTTCAGTTGCAAACTCCACTCCATACATATATATGGGGAGGTACTAGCTCCAACTCGCTTTTACAGTGAAGACTGCAGGAACTTCAAACCGGCACTAGGAAACAGACTGAGAAACCAGAGTAAAAGTTTCTCCTGCAACCCGTTCCCTTGGTGCTAGATGAACGAACGTCTCTCCACATGCTCAGTTCTGAGAGATAATTGTGTGTGAAAGCCGTCCTTCACCTAGCTTGTTGGGAACACAAAGTTTCTTTTCAGTTGCAAACTCCACTCCATAAATATATATGGGGAGGTACTAGCTCCAACTCGGTTTTAAAGTGAAAACTGCAGGAACTTCAAACAGGAACTAGGAAACAGACTGAGAATCCAGAGTAAAAGTTACTCCTGCAACCCGTTTTCTTGGTGCTAAATGAACGAACGTCTTTCCACGTGCTCAGTTCTGGGAGATAAGTGTGTGTGAAAGCCATCCTTCACCTAGCTTGTTGGGAACACAAAGTTTCTTTTCAGTTGCAAACTCCACTCCATACATATATATGGGGAGGTACTAGCTCCAACACGGTTTTACAGTGAAAACTTCAGGAACTTCAAACCGGCACTAGGAAACAGACTCAAAATCCAGAGAAAAAGTTTCTCCTGCAACCCTTTCCCTTGGAGCTAGATGAACGAACGTCTCTCCACATGCTCAGTTCTGAGAGACATGTGTGTGTGGTAGCCGTCCTTCACCTAACTTGTTGGGAACACAAAGTTTCTTTTCAGTTGCAAACTCCAATCCATATATATATATGGGGAGGTACTAGCTCCAAGTCGGTTTTCCAGTGAAAAGTGCAAGAACTTCAAACCGGCACTAGGAAACAGACTGAGAATGCAGAGTAAAAGTTTATCATGCAACCCGTTCCCTTTGTGCTAGATGAACGAACGTCTCTCCACATGCTCAGATCTGAGAGATAACTGTGTGTGAAAGCCGTCCTTAACCTAGCTTGTAAGGAACACAAAGTTTCTTTTCAGTTGCAAACTCCACTCCATACATATATATGGGGAGGTACTATCTACAACTCGTTTTACAGTGAAAACTGCAGGAACTTCAAACCGGCACTAGGAAACAGACTGAGAAACCAGAGTTAAAAATTCTCCTGCAATCCGTTCCCTTGGTGCTAGATGAACGAACGTCTCTCCGCATGCTATGTTCTTAGAGATATGTGAGTGTGAAAGCCGTCCTTCACCTAGCTTGTTGGGAACACAAAGTTTCTTTTCAGTTGCAAACTCCACTCCATACATATATATGGGGAGGTACTAGCTCCAACTCGGTTTTACAGTGAAAACTTCAGGAACTTCAAACCGGGACTAGGAAACAGACTGAGAAACCAGAGTAAAAATTTCCCCTGCAACCCGTTCCCTTGGTGCTAGATGAACGAAATTCTCTCGCCGTGCTCAGTTCTGAGAGATAAGTGTGTGTGAAAACCATCCTTCACCTAGCTTGTTTGGAACACAAAGATTCTTTTCAGTTGCAAACTCCACTCCATACATATATATGGGGAGGTACTAGCTCCAACTCGGTTTTACAGTGATAACTGCAGGAACCTCAAACCGGCACTAGGAAACAGACTGAGAAACCAGAGTAAAAGTTTCTCCTGCAACCCGTTCCCTTGGTGCTAAATGAACGAACGTCTCTCCACATGCTCAGTTCTGAGAGATATCTGTGTGTGAAAGCCGTCCTTCACCTAGCTTGTTGGGAACACAAAGTTTCTTTTAAGTTGCCAACTCCACTCCATACATATATATGGGGAGGTACTACCTCAAACTCGGTTTTACAGTGAAGAATGCAGGAACTTCAAACCGGCACTAGGAAACAGACTGAGAATCCAGAGAAAAAGTTTCTCCTGCAACCCGTTCCCTTGGAGCTAGATGAACGAACGTCTCTCCACATGCTCAGTTCTGAGAGATAAGTGTGTGTGAAAGCCATCCTTCACCTAACTTGTTGGGAACACAAAGTTTCTTTTCAGTTGCAAACTCCACTCCATACATATATATGGGGAGGTACTAGCTCCAACTCGTTTTTACAGTGAAAACTGCAGGAAATTCAAACCGGCACTAGGAAACAGACTGAGAAACCAGAGTAAAAGTTTCTCCTGCAATCCGTTCCCTTGGTGCTAGATGAACGAACGTCTCTCCGCATGCTATGTTCTTAGAGATATGTGAGTGTGAAAGCCGTCCTTCACCTAGCTTGTTGGGAACACAAAGTTTCTTTTCAGTTGCAAACTCCACTCCATACATATATATGGGGAGGTACTAGCTCCAACTAGGTTTTAGAGTGAAAACTGCAGGAACTTCAAACCGGCACTAGGAAACAGACTGAGAAACCAGAGTAAAAGTTTCTCCTGCAACCCTTTCCCTTAGTGCTAGATGAACGAACGTCTCTCCACATGCTCAGTTCTGAGAGATATGTGTGTGTGAAAGCCGTCTTTCACCTAGCTTGTTGGGAACACAAAGTTTCTTTTCAGTTGCAAACTCCACTCCTTACATATATATGGGGAGGTACTAGCTCCAGCTCGTTTTTACAGTGAAGAATGCAGGAACTTCAAAAAGGCAGTAGGAAACAGACTGAGAATCCAGAGTACAAGTTATTCCTGCAGCCGTTCCCTTGGTGCTAAATGAACGAACGTCTCTCCACATGCTCAGTTCTGGGAGATAAGTGTGTGTGAAAGCCATCGTTCACCTAGCTTGTTGGGAAAACAAAGTTTCTTTTCAGTTGCAAACTCCACTCCATACATATAAATGGGTAGGTACTAGCTCCAACTCGGTTTTACAGTGAAAACTGCAGGAACTTCAAACCGGCACTAGGAAACAGACTGAGAATCCAGAGTAAAAGTTTCTCCTGCAACCCGTACCCTTGGTGCTAGATGAACGAACGTCTCTCCACACGCTAGGTTCTGAGAGATATATGTGTGTGAAAGCCGTCCTTCACCTAGCTTGTTGGGAACACAAAGTTTCTTTTCAGTTGCAAACTCCACTCCATACATATATATGGGGAGGTACTAGCTCCAACTAGGTTTTAGAGTGAAAACTGCAGGAACTTCAAACCGGCACTAGGAAACAGACTGAGAAACCAGAGTAAAAGTTTCTCCTGCAACCCTTTCCCTTAGTGCTAGATGAACGAACGTCTCTCCACATGCTCAGTTCTGAGAGATATGTGTGTGTGAAAGCCGTCTTTCACCTAGCTTGTTGGGAACACAAAGTTTCTTTTCAGTTGCAAACTCCACTCCTTACATATATATGGGGAGGTACTAGCTCCAGCTCGTTTTTACAGTGAAGAATGCAGGAACTTCAAAAAGGCAGTAGGAAACAGACTGAGAATCCAGAGTACAAGTTATTCCTGCAGCCGTTCCCTTGGTGCTAAATGAATGAACGTCTCTCCACATGCTCAGTTCTGAGAGATATGTGTGTGTGAAAGCCGTCCTTCACCTAGCTTGTTGGGAACACAAAGTTTCTTTTCAGTTGCAAACTCCACTCCATACATATATATGGGGAGGTACTAGCTCCAACACGGTTTTACAGTGAAAACTGCAGGAACTTCAAACCGGCACTAGGAAACAGACTGAGAAACCAGAGTTAAAGTTTCTCCTGCAATCCGTTCCCTTGGTGCAGGATGAACGAACGTCTCTCCGCATGCTAGGTTCTTAGATATATGTGAGTGTGAAAGCCGTCCTTCACCTAGCTTGTTGGGAACAGAATGTTCCTTTTCATTTGCAAACTCCACTCCATACATATATATGGGGAGGTACTAGCTCCAACTCCGTTTTACAGTGAAAATTGCAGGTACTTCAAACCGGCACTAGGAAACAGACTGAGAAACCAGAGTAAAAATTTCCCCTGCAACCCGTTCCCTTGGTGCTAGATGAACGAACGTCTCTCCACATGCTCAGTTCTGAGAGATAAGTGTGTTTGAAAGCCATCCTTCACCTAGCTTGTTGGGAACACAAAGTTTCTTTTCAGTCGCAAACTCCACTCCATACATATATATGGGGAGGTAGTAGCTCCAACTCGCATTTACAGTGAAGATTGCAGGAACTTCAAACCGGCACTAGGAAACAGACTGAGAATCCAGAGAAAAAGTTTCTCCTGCAACCCGTTCCCTTGGTGCTAGATGAACGAACGTCTCTCCACATGCTCAGTTCTGAGAGATATGTGTGTGTGAAAGCCGTCCTTCACCTAGCTTGTTGGGAACACAAAGTTTCTTTTCAGTTGCAAACTCCACTCCTTACATATATATGGGGAGGTACTAGCTCCAGCTCGGTTTTACAGTGAAGAATGCAGGAATTTCAAACCGGCACTAGGAAACAGACTGAGAATCCAGAGTAAAAGTTACTCCTGCAACCCGTTTTCTTGGTGCTAAATGAACGAACGTCTCTCCACATGCTCAGTTCTGGGAGATAAGTGTGTGTGAAAGCCATCCTTCACCTAGCTTGTTGGGAACACAAAGTTTCTTTTCAGTCGCAAACTCCACTCCATACATATATATGGGGAGGTACTAGCTCCAACTCGATTTTACAGTGAAGACTGCAGGAACTTCAAACCGGCACTAGGAAACAGACTGAGAAACCAGAGTAAAAGTTTCTCCTGCAACCCGTTCCCTTGGTGCTAGATGAACGAACGTCTCTCCACATGCTCAGTTCTGAGAGATAAGTGTGTGTGAAAGCCGTCCTTCACCTAGCTTGTTGGGAACACAAAGTTTCTTTTCAGTTGCAAACTCCACTCCATACATATATATGGGGAGGTACTAGCTCCAACTCGGTTTTAAAGTGAAAACTGCAGGAACTTCAAACCGGCACTAGGAAACAGACTGAGAATCCAGAGTAAAAGTTACTCCTGCAACCCTTTTTCTTGGTGCTAAATGAACGAACGTCTCTCCACATGCTCAGTTCTGGGAGATAAGTGTGTGTGAAAGCCATCCTTCACCTAGCTTGTTGGGAACACAAAGTTTCTTTTCAGTTGCAAACACCACTCCATACATATATATGGGGAGGTACTAGCTCCAACTCGGTTTTACAGTGAAAACTTCAGGAACTTCAAACCGGCACTAGGAAACAGACTCAAAATCCAGAGAAAAAGTTTCTCCTGCAACCCTTTCCCTTGGAGCTAGATGAACGAACGTCTCTCCACATGCTCAGATCTGAGAGACATATGTGTGTGGTAGCCGTCCTTCACCTAACTTGTTGGGAACACAAAGTTTCTTTTCAGTTGCAAACTCCAATCCATATATATATATGGGGAGGTACTAGCTCCAAGTCGGTTTTCCAGTGAAAAGTGCAGGAACTTCAAACCGGCACTAGGAAACAGACTGAGAATCCAGAGTAAAAGTTTCTCCTGCAACCCGTTCCCTTTGTGCTAGATGAACGAACGTCTCTCCACATGCTCAGATCTGAGAGATAACTGTGTGTGAAAGCCGTCCTTAACCTAGCTTGTAGGGAACACAAAGTTTCTTTTCAGTTGCAAACTCCACTCCATACATATATATGGGGAGGTACTAGCTCCAACTCGGTTTTAAAGTGAAAACTGCAGGAACTTCAAACCGGCACTAGGAAACAGACTGAGAATCCAGAGTAAAAGTTACTCCTGCAACCCTTTTTCTTGGTGCTAAATGAACGAACGTCTCTCCACATGCTCAGTTCTGGGAGATAAGTGTGTGTGAAAGCCATCCTTCACCTAGCTTGTTGGGAACACAAAGTTTCTTTTCAGTTGCAAACACCACTCCATACATATATATGGGGAGGTACTAGCTCCAACTCGGTTTTACAGTGAAAACTTCAGGAACTTCAAACCGGCACTAGGAAACAGACTCAAAATCCAGAGAAAAAGTTTCTCCTGCAACCCTTTCCCTTGGAGCTAGATGAACGAACGTCTCTCCACATGCTCAGATCTGAGAGACATGTGTGTGTGGTAGCCGTCCTTCACCTAACTTGTTGGGAACACAAAGTTTCTTTTCAGTTGCAAACTCCAATCCATATATATATATGGGGAGGTACTAGCTCCAAGTCGGTTTTCCAGTGAAAAGTGCAGGAACTTCAAACCGGCACTAGGAAACAGACTGAGAATCCAGAGTAAAAGTTTCTCCTGCAACCCGTTCCCTTTGTGCTAGATGAACGAACGTCTCTCCACATGCTCAGATCTGAGAGATAACTGTGTGTGAAAGCCGTCCTTAACCTAGCTTGTAGGGAACACAAAGTTTCTTTTCAGTTGCAAACTCCACTCCATACATATATATGGGGAGGTACTATCTCCAACTCGTTTTACAGTGAAAACTGCAGGAACTTCAAACCGGCACTAGGAAACAGACAGAGAAACCAGAGTTAAAATTTCTCCTGCAATCCGTTCCCTTGGTGCTAGATGAACGAACGTCTCTCCGCATGCTATGTTCTTAGAGATATGTGAGTGTGAAAGCCGTCCTTCACCTAGCTTGTTGGGAACACAAAGTTTCTTTTCAGTTGCAAACTCCACTCCATACATATATATGGGGAGGTACTAGCTCCAACTCGGTTTTACAGTGAAAACTGCAGGAACTTCAAACCGGGACTAGGAAACAGACTGAGAAACCAGAGTAAAAATTTCCCCTGCAACCAGTTCCCTTGGTGCTAGATGAACGAAAGTCTCTCGCCGTGCTGAGTTCTGAGAGATAAGTGTGTGTGAAAACCATCCTTCACCTAGCTTGTTTGGAACACAAAGTTTCTTTTCAGTTGCAAACTCCACTCCATAAATATATATGGGGAGGTACTAGCTCCAACTCGGTTTTACAGTGAAAACTGCAGGAACCTCAAACCGGCACTAGGAAACAGACAGAGAAACCAGAGTAAAAGTTTCTCCTGCAACCCGATCTCTTGGTGCTAAATGAACGAACGTCTCTCCACATGCTCAGTTCTGAGAGATATGTGTGTGTGAAAGCCGTCCTTCACCTAGCTTGTTGGGAACACAAAGTTTCTTTTAAGTAGCCAACTCCACTCCATACATATATATGGGGAGGTACTAGCTCAAACTCGGTTTTACAGTGAAGAATGCAGGAACTTCAAACCGGCACTAGGAAACAGACTGAGAATCCAGAGAAAAAGTTTCTCCTGCAACCCGTTCCCTTGGTGCTAGATGAACGAACGTCTCTCCACATGCTCAGTTCTGAGAGATATGTGTGTGTGAAAGCCGTCCTTCACCTAGCTTGTTGGGAACACAAAGTTTCTTTTCAGTTGCAAACTCCTCTCCTTACATATATATGGGGAGGTACTAGCTCCAGCTCGGTTTTACAGTGAAGAATGCAGGAACTTCAAAAAGGCAGTAGGAAACAGACTGAGAATCCAGAGTACAAGTTATTCCTGCAGCTGTTCCCTTGGTGCTAAATGAACGAACGTCTCTCCACATGCTCAGTTCTGGGAGATAAGTGTGTGTGAAAGCCATCGTTCACCTAGCTTGTTGGGAAAACAAAGTTTCTTTTCAGTTGCAAACTCCACTCCATACATATATATGGGGAGGTACTAGCTCCAACTCGGTTTTACAGTGAAAACTGCAGGAACTTCAAACTGGCACTAGGAAACAGACTGAGAATCCAGAGAAAAAGATTCTCCTGCAACCCGTTCCCTAGGAGCTAGATGAAGGAACGTCTCTCCACATGCTCAGTTCTGAGAGATAAGTGTGTGTGAAAGCCTTCCTTCACCTAGCTTGTTGGGAACACAAAGTTTTTTTCAGTTGCAAACTCCATTCCATACATATAAATGGGTAGGTACTAGCTCCAACTCGGTTTTACAGTGAAAACTGCAGGAAATTCAAACCGGCACTAGGAAACAGACTGAGAAACCAGAGTAAAAGTTTCTCCTGTAACCCGAACCCTTGGTGCTAGATGAACGAACGTCTCTCCACACGCTAGGTTCTGAGAGATATATGTGTGTGAAAGCCGTCCTTCACCTAGCTTGTTGGGAACACAAAGTTTTTTTCAGTTGCAAACTCCATTCCATATATATATATGGGGAGGTACTAGCTCCAACTCGGTTTTACAGTGAAATCTGAAGGAACTTCAAACCGGCACTAGGAATCAGACTGAGAAACCAGAGTAAAACTTTCCCCTACAAACCGTTCCCTTGGTGCTAGATGAATGAACGTCTCTCCACATGCTCAGTTCTGAGAGATAAGTGTGTTTGAAAGCCATCCTTCACCTAGCTTGTTGGGAACACAAAGTTTCTTTTCAGTTTCAAACTCCACTCCATACATATATATGGGGAGGTACTAGCTCCAACTCGCTTTTACAGTGAAGACTGCAGGAACTTCAAACCGGAACTAGGAAACAGACTGAGAAACCAGAGTAAAAGTTTCTCCTGCAACCCTTTCCCTTGGTGCTAGATGAACGAACGTCTCTCCACATGCTAGGTTCTGAGAGATATGTGGGTGTGAAAGCCGTCCTTCACCTAGCTTGTTGGGAACACAAAGTTTCTTTTCAGTTGCAAACTCCACTCCATACATATATATGGATAGGTACTAACTCCAACTCTAGTATACAGTGAAAACTGCAGAAACTTCAATCCGTCACTAGGAAACAGACTGCGAAACCAGAGTAAAAGCTTCTCCTGCAAACCGTTCCCTTGGTGCTAGATGAAAGAACGTCTCTCCACATGCTCAGTACTGGGAAATAAGTGTGTTTGAAAGCCGTCCTTCATCTAGCTTGTTGGGAATACAAAGTTTCTTTTCAGTTGCAAACTCCACTCCATACATATATATGGGGAGGTACTAGCTCCAACTCGGTTTTACAGTGAAAACTGCAGGAACTTCAAACCGGCACTAGGAAACAGACTGAGAATCCAGAGTAAAAGTTTCTCCTGCAACCAGTTCCCTTGGTGCTAGAAGAATGAACGTCTCTCCACATGCTCAGTTCTGAGAGATAATTGTGTGTGAAAGCCGTCCTTCACCTAGCTTGTTGGGAACACAAAGTTTTTTTCAGTTGCAAACTCCATTCCATATATATATATGGGGAGGTACTAGTTCCAACTCGGTATTACAGTGAAAACTGCAGGAACTTCAAACCGGCACTAGGAAACAGACTGAGAATCTAGAGTAAAAGTTTCTCCTACAACCCGTTCCCTTGGTGCTAGATGAACGATAGTCTCTCCACATGCTCAGTTCTGAGAGAAAAGTGTGTGTGAAAGCCGTCCTTCACCTAGCTTGTTGGGAACACAAAGTTTCTTTTCAGTTGCAAGCTCCACTCCATACATATATATGGGGAGGTACTAGCTCCAACTCGGTTTTACAGTGAAAACTGCAGGAAATTCAAACCGGCACTAGGAAACAGACTGAGAAACCAGAGTAAAAGATTCCCCTGCAACCCGTTCCCTTGGTGCTAGATGAACGAATGTCTCTCCACATGCTCAGTTCTGATAGATAAGTGTGTGTGAAAGCCGTTCTTCACCTAGCTTGTTGGGAACACAAAGTTTCTTTTCAGTTGCAAACTCCACTCCATACATATATATGGGCAGGTACTAGCTCCAAATCGGTTTTACAGTGAAAACTGCAGGTACTTCAAAACGGCACTAGGAAACAGACTGAGAATCCAGAGTAAAAGATTCTCCTGCAACCCGTTCCCTTGGTGCTAGATGAACGAACGTCTCTCCACATGCTAAGGTCTGATAGATAAGGGTGTGTGAAAGCCGTTCTTCACATAGCTTGTTGGGAACACAAAGTTTCTTTTCAGTTGCCAACTCCACTCCATACATATATATGGGCAGGTACTAGCTCCAATTCGGTTTTACAGTGAAAACTGCAGGTACTTCAAAACGGCACTAGGAAACAGACTGAGAATCCAGATTAAAAGTTTCTCCTGCAACCCGTTCCCTTGGTGCTAGATGAACGAACGTCTCTCCACATACTCAGTTCTGAGAGATAAGTGTGTGTGAAAGCCGTCCTTCACCTAGCTTGTGGGGAACACAAAGTTTCTTTTCAGTTGCAAACTCCACTCCATACATATATATTGGGAGGTACTAGCTCTACCTCGGTTTTACAGTGAAATCTGCAGGAACTTCAAACCGGCACTAGGAAACAGACTGAGAAACCAGAGTAAAACTTTCCCCTACAAACCGTTCCCTTGGTGCTAGATGAACGAACGTCTCTCCACATGCTCAGTTCTGAGAGATAAGTGTGTTTGAAAGCCATCCTTCACCTAGCTTGTTGGGAACACAAAGTTTCTTTAAAGTTGCAAACTCCACTCCATACATATATATGGGGAGGTACTAGCTCCAACTCGGTTTTACAGTGAAAACTGCTGGAACTTCAAACCGGCACTAGGAAACAGACTGAGAAATCTGAGTAAAAGTTTCCCCTGCAACCCGTTCCCTTGGTGCTAGATGAACGAACGTCTCTCCACATGCTCAGTTCTGAGAGATAAGTGTGTGTGAAAACCGTCCTTCACCTAGCTTGTTGGGAACACAAAGTTTCTTTTCAGTTGCAAACTCCACTCCATACATATATATGGGAGGTACTAGCTCCAACTCGGTTTTACAGTGAAAACTTCAGGAACTTCAAACTGTCACTAGGAAACAGACTCAAAATCCAGAGAAAAAGTTTCTCCTGCAACCCTTTCCCTTGGAGCTAGATGAACGAACGTCTCTCCACATGCTCAGTTCTGAGAGACATGTGTGTGTGGTAGCCGTCCTTCACCTAACTTGTAGGGAACACAAAGTTTCTTTTCAGTTGCAAACTCCAATCCATATATATATATGGGGAGGTACTAGCTCCAAGTCGGTTTTACAGTGAAAAGTGCAGGAACTTCAAACCGGCACTAGGAAACAGACTGAGAAACCAGAGTAAAAGTTTCTCCTGCAACCCGTTCCCATTGTGCTAGATGAACGAAAGTCTCTCCACATGCTCAGTTCTGAGAGATAAGTGGGTGTGAAAGCCGTCCTTCACCTAGCTTGTTGGGAACACAAAGTTTCTTTTCAGATGCAAACTCCACTCCATACATATATATGGGGAGGTACTAGCTCCAACTCAGTTTTACAGTGAAAACTGCAGGATCTTCAAACCGGCACTAGGAAACAGACTGAGAATCCAGAGTAAAAGTTTCCCGTGCAACCCGTTCCATTGGTGCTAGATGAACGAACGTCTCTCCACATGCTCAGATCTGAGAGATAACTGTGTGTGAAAGCCATCCTTCACCTAGCTTGTTGGGAACACAAAGTTTCTTTTCAGTTGCAAACTCCACTCCATACATATATATGGGGAGGTACTAGCTCCAAATCGCTTTTACAGTGAAGACTGCAGGAACTTCAAACCGGCACTAGGAAACAGACTGAGAAACCAGAGTAAAAGTTTCTCCTGCAACCCGTTACCTTGGTGCTAGATGAACGAACGTCTCTCCACATGCTCAGTTCTGAGAGATAAGTGTGTGTGAAAGCCGTCCTTCACCTATCTTGTTGGGAACACAAAGTTTCTTTTCAGTTGCAAACTCCACTCCATACATATATATGGGGAGGTACTAGCTCCAACTCGGTTTTACAGTGAAAACTGCAGGAACTTCAAACCGGCACTAGGAAACAGACTGAGAATCCAGAGTAAAAGTTACTCCTGCAACCGGTTTTCTTGGTGCTAAATGAACGAACGTCTCTCCACATACTCAGTTCTGGGAGATAAGTGTGTGTGAAAGCCATCCTTCACCTAGCTTGTTGGGAACACAAAGTTTCTTTTCAGTTGCAAACTCCACTCCATACATATATATGGGGAGGTACTAGCTCCAACTCGGTTTTACAGTGAAAACTTCAGGAACTTCAAACCGGCACTAGGAAACAGACTCAAAATCCAGAGAAAAAGTTTCTCCTGCAACCCATTCCCTTGGAGCTAGATGAACGAACGTCTCTCCACATGCTCAGTTCTGAGAGACATGTGTGTGTGGTAGCCGTCCTTCACCTAACTTGTTGGGAACACAAAGTTTCTTTTCAGTTGCAAACTCCAATCCATATATATATATGGGGAGGTACTAGCTCCAAGTCGGTTTTCCAGTGAAAAGTGCAGGAACTTCAAACCGGCACTAGGAAACAGACTGAGAATCCAGAGTAAAAGTTTCTCCTGCAACCCGTTCCCTTTGTGCTAGATGAACGAACGTCTCTCCACATACTCAGATCTGAGAGATAACTGTGTGTGAAAGCCGTCCTTAACCTAGCTTGTAGGGAACACAAAGTTTCTTTTCAGTTGCAAACTCCAATCCATACATATATATCGGGAGGTACTATCTCCAACTCGTTTTACAGTGAAAACTGCAGGAACTTCAAACCGGCACTAGGAAACAGACTGAGAAACCAGAGTTAAAATTTCTCCTGCAATCCGTTCCCTTGGTGCTAGATGAACGAACGTCTCTCCGCATGCTATGTTCTTAGAGATATGTGAGTGTGAAAGCCGTACTTCACCTAGCTTGTTGGGAACAGAAAGTTTCTTTTCAGTTGCAAACTCCACTCCATACATATATATGGGGAGGTACTAGCTCCAACTCGGTTTTACAGTGAAAACTGCAGGAACTTCAAACCAGGACTAGGAAACAGACTGAGAAACCAGAGTAATAATTTCCCCTGCAACCCGTTCCCTTGGTGCTAGATGAACGAAAGTCTCTCGCCGTGCTCAGTTCTGAGAGATAAGTGTGTGTGAAAACCATCCTTCACCTAGCTTGTTGGGACACAAAGTTTCTTTTCAGTTGCAAACTCCACTCCATACATATATGTGGGGAGGTACTAGCTCCAACTCGGTTTTACAGTGAAAACTGCAGGAACCTCAAACTGGCACTAGGAAACAGACTGAGAAACGAGAGTAAAAGTTTCTCCTGCAACCCGTTCCCTTGGTGCTAAATGAACGAACGTCTCTCCACATGCTCAGTTCTGAGAGATATGTGTGTGTGAAAGCCGTCCTTCACCTAGCTTGTTGGGAACACAAAGTTTCTTTTCAGTTGCAAACTCCACTCCATACATATATATGGGGAGGTACTAGCTCCAACTCGGTTTTACAGTGAAAACTGCAGGAAATTCAAACCGGCACTAGGAAACAGACTGAGAAACCAGAGTAAAAGTTTCTCCTGCAATCCGTTCCCTTGGTGCTAGATGAACGAACGTCTCTCCGCATGCTATGTTCTTAGAGATATGTGAGTGTGAAAGCCGTCCTTCACCTAGCTTGTTGGGAACACAAAGTTTCTTTTCAGTTGCAAACTCCACTCCATACATATATATTGGGAGGTACTAGCTCCAACTCGGTTTTACAGTGAAAACTGCAGGAACTTCAAGCCGGGACTAGGAAACAGACTGAGAAACCAGAGTAAAAATTTCCCCTGTAAACGGTTCCCTTGGTGCTAGATGAACGAAAGTCTCTCCCCATGCTCAGTTCTCAGAGATAAGTGTGTGTGAAAACCATCCTTCACCTAGCTTGTTGTGAACACAAAGTTTCTTTTCAGTTGCAAACTCCACTCCATACATATATATGGGGAGGTACTAGCTCCAACTCGGTTTTACAGTGAAAACTGCAGGAACTTCAAACCGGCACTAGGAAACAGACTGAGAAACCAGAGTAAAAGTTTCTCCTGCAACCCTTTCCCTTGGTGCTAGATGAACGAACGTCTCTCCACATGCTCAGTTCTGAGAGATATGTGTGTGTGAAAGCCGTCCTTCACCTAGATTGTTGGGAACACAAAGTTTCTTTTCAGTTGCAAACTCCACTCCTTACATATATATGCGGAGGTACTAGCTCCAGCTCGGTTTTACAGTGAAGAATGCAGGAACTTCAAAAAGGCAGTAGGAAACAGACTGAGAATCCAGAGTACAAGTTATTCCTGCAGCCGTTCCCTTGGAGCTAAATGAACGAACGTCTCTCCACATGCTCAGTTCTGGGAGATAAGTGTGTGTGAAAGCCATCGTTCACCTAGCTTGTTGGGAAAACAAAGTTTCTTTTCAGTTGCAAACTCCACTCCATACATATATATGGGGAGGTACTAGCTCCAACTCGGTTTTACAGTGAAAACTGCAGGAACATCAAACCGGCACTAGGAAACAGACTGAGAATCCAGAGAAAAAGATTCTCCTGCAACCCGTTCCCTAGGAGCTAGATGAAGGAACGTCTCTCCACATGCTCAGTTCTGAGAGATAAGTGTGTGTGAAAGCCTTCCTTCACCTAGCTTGTTGGGAACACAAAGTTTTTTTCAGTTGCAAACTCCATTCCATACATATAAATGGGTAGGTACTAGCTCCAACTCGGTTTTACAGTGAAAACTGCAGGAACTTCAAACCGGCACTAGGAAACAGACTGAGAAACCAGAGTAAAAGTTTCTCCTGCAACCCGTACCCTTGGTGCTAGATGAACGAACGTCTCTCCACACGCTAGGTTCTGAGAGATATATGTGTGTGAAAGCCATACTTCACCTAGCTTGTTGGGAACACAAAGTTTCTTTTCAGTTGCAAACTCCACTCCATACATATATATGGGGAGGTACTAGCTCCAACACCGTTTTACAGTGAAAACTGCAGGAACTTCAAACCGGCTCTTGAAAACAGACTGAGAAACCAGAGTTAAAGTTTCTCCTGCAATCCGTTCCCTTGGTGCTAGATGAACGAACGTCTCTCCGCATGCTAGGTTCTTAGATATATGTGAGTGTGAAAGCCGTCCTTCACCTAGCTTGTTGGGAACAGAAAGTTCCTTTTCATTTGCAAACTCCACTCCATACATATATATGGGGAGGTACAAGCTCCAACTCGGTTTTACAGTGAAAACTGCAGGTACTTCAAACCGGCACTAGGAAACAGACTGAGAAACCAGAGTAAAAATTTCTCCTGCAAACCGTTCCATTAGTGCTAGATGAACGAACGTCTCTCCACTTGCTCAGTTCTGAGAGATATGTGTCTGTGGTAGCCGTCCTTCACCTAACTTGTTGGGAACACAAAGTTTCTTTTCAGTTGCAAACTCCACTCCATACATATATATGGGGAGGTACTAGCTCCAACTCGGTTTTACAGTGAAAACTGCAGGAACTTCAAACCGGCATTTGGAAACAGACTGAGAAACCCGAGTAAAAGTTTGTCCTGCAACCCGTTCCCTCGGTGCTAGATGAACGAACGACTCTCCACATGCTCAGTTCTGAGAGATAAGTGTGTGTGAAAGCCATCCTCCACCTAGTTTGTTGGGAACACAATGTTTCTTTTCATTTGCAAACTCCACTCCTTACATATATATGGGGAGGTACTAGCTCCAACTCGGTTTTACAGTGAAAACTGCAGGAACTTCAAACCGGCATTTGGAAACAGACTGAGAAACCCGAGTAAAAGTTTGTCCTGCAACCCGTTCCCTCGGTGCTAGATGAACGAACGTCTCTCCACATGCTCAGTTCTGAGAGATAACTGTGTGTGAAAGCCGTCCTTAACCTAGCTTGTTGGGAACACAGAGTTTCTTTAAAGTTGCAAACTCCACTCCATACATATAAATGGGGAGGTACAAGCTCCAACACGGTTTTACAGTGAAATCTGCAGGAACTTCAAACCGGCACTAGGAAACAGACTGAGAAACCAGAGTTAAAGTTTCTCCTGCAATCCGTCCCTTGGTGGTAGATGAACGAAAGTCTCTCCGCATGCTATGTTCTTAGAGATATGTGAGTGTGAAAGCCGTCCTTCACCTAGCTTGTTGGGAACACAAAGTTTCTTTTCAGTTGCAAACTCCACTCCATACATATATATGGGGAGGTACTAGCTCCTACTCGGTTTTACAGTGAAAACTGCAGGAACTTCAAACCGGCACTAGGAAACAGACTGAGAAACCAGAGTAAAAGTTTCTCCTGCAACCCGTTCCCTTGGTGCTAGATGAACGAACGTCTCTCCACATGCTAGGTTCTGAGAGATATTTGTGTGTGAAAGCCGTCCTTCACCTAGCTTGTTGGGAACACAAAGTTTCTTTTCAGTTGCAAACTCCACTCCATACATATATATGGGGAGGTACTAGCTCAAACTCGGTTTTACAGTGAAAACTGCAGGAACTTCAAACCGGCACTAGGAAACAGACTGAGAAACCAGAGTTAAAGTTTCTCCTGCAACCCGTTACCTTGGTGCTAGATGAACGGACGTCTCTCCACATGCTCAGTTCTTAGAGATAAGTGTGTGTGAAAGCCGTCCTTCACCTAGCTTGTTAGGAACACAAAGTTTCTTTTCAGTTGCAAACTCCACTCCATACTTATATATGGGGAGGTACTAGCTCCAACTCGGTTTTACAGTGAAAACTGCAGGAAATTCAAACCGGCACTAGGAAACACACTGAGAAAGCAGAGGAAAAGTTTCTCCTGCAACCCGTTCCCTTGGTGCTAGATGAACGAACGTCTCTCCACATGCTCAGTTCTGAGAGATAAGTGTGTGTGAAAGCCGTCCTTCACCTAACTTGTTGGGAACACAAAGTTTCTTTTCAGTTGCAAACTCCACTCCATACATATATATGGGAAGGTACTAGCTCCAACTCGGTTTTACAGTGAAAACTGCAGGAACTTCAAACAAGCACTTTGAAACAGAATGACAAACCAGATAAAAGTTACTCCTGCAGGCCTTTCCCTTGGTGCTTGATGAAGGAACGTCTCTCCACATTTTAGTTTCTAAGAAATAAGTGTGTGTGGAAGCCGTCCTTCATCTAGCTTGTTGGGAACACAAAGTTTTTTTCAGTTGCAAACTCCATCCATATATATATATGGGGAGGTTCTAGCTCCAACTCGGTTTTACAGTGAAAACTTCTGGAACTTCAAACCGGCACTAGGAAACAGACTGAGAAATCAGAGTAAAAGTTTCCCCTGCAACCCGTTCCCTTGGTGCTAGATGAACGAACGTCTCTCCACATGCTCAGTTCTGAGAGATAAGTGTGTGTGAAAGCCGTCCTTCACCTAGCTTGTTGGGAACACAAAGTTTCTTTTCAGTTGCAAACTCTATTCCATACATATATATGGGGAGGTACTAGCTCCAACTCGGTTTTTCAGTGAAATATGCAGGAACATCAAACCGGCACTAGGAAACAGACTGAGAAACCAGAGTTAAAGTTTCTCCTGCAATCCGTCCCTTGGTGCTAGATGAACGAAGGTCTCTCCGCATGCTATGTTCTTAGAGATATGTGAGTGTGAAAGCCGTCCTTCACCTAGCTTGTTGGGAACACAAAGTTTCTTTTCAGTTGCAAACTCCACTCCATACATATATATGGGGAGGTACTAGCTCCAACTCCGTTTTACACTGAAAACTGCAGGAACTTCAAACCGGCACTAGGAAACAGACTGAGAATCCAGAGAAAAGTTTCTCCTGCAACCCGTTCCCTTGGATCTAGATGAACGAACGTCTCTCCACATGCTCAGTTCTGAGAGATAAGTGTGTGTGAAAGCCTTCCTTCACCTAGCTTGTTGGGAACACAAAGATTTTTTCAGTTGCAAACTCCATTCCATACATATAAATGGGGAGGTACTAGCTCCAACTCGGTTTTACAGTTAAAACTGCAGGAACTTCAAATCGGCACTAGGAAACAGACTGAGAAACCAGAGTTAAAGTTTCTCCTGCAACCCTTTCCCTTGGTGCTAGATGAACGAACGTCTCTCCACATGCTCAGTTCTTAGAGATAAGTGTGTGTGAAAGCCGTCCTTCACCTAGCTTGTTGGGAACACAAAGTTTCTTTTCAGTTGCAAACTCCACTCCATACATATATATGGGGAGGTACTAGCTCCAACTCGGTTTTACAGTGAAAACTGCAGGAACTTCAAACCGGCACTAGGAAACAGATTGAGAAACCAGAGTAAAAGTTTCTCCTGCAACCCGTTCCCTTGGTGCTAGATGAACGAACGTCTCTCCACATGCTCAGTTCTGAGAGATAAGTGTTTGTGAAAGCCGTCCTTCACCTAACTTGCTGGGAACACAAAGTTTCTTTTCAGTTGCAAACTCCACTCCATACATATATATGGGGAGGTACTAGCTCCAACTCGGTTTTACAGTGAAAACTGCAGGAACTTCAAACAAGCACTTTGAAACAGAATGACAAACCAGAGTAAAAGTTACTCCTGCAACCCGTTCCCATGGTGCTTGATGAACGAACGTCTCTCCACATTTTAGTTTCTAAGAAATAAGTGTGTGTGGAAGCCGTCCTTCATCTAGCTTGTTGGGAACACAAAGTGTTTTTCAGTTGCAAACTCCATCCTTATATATATATGGGGAGGTTCTAGCTCCAACTCGGTTTTACAGTGAAAACTGCTGGAACTTCAAACCGGCACTAGGAAACAGACTGAGAAATCAGAGTAAAAGTTTCCCCTGCAACCCGTTCCCTTGGTGCTAGATGAACGAAAGTCTCTCCACATGCTCAGTTCTGAGAGATAAGTGTGTGTGAAAGCCGTCCTTCACCTAGCTTGTTGGGAACACAAAGTTTCTTTTCAGTTGCAAACTCCACTCCATACATATATATGGGGAGGTACTAGCTCCAACTCGGTTTTACAGTGAAAACTGCAGGAACTTCAAATCGGCACTAGGAAACAGACTGAGAAACCAGAGTTAAAGTTTCTCCTGCAATCCGTTCCCTTGGTGCTAGATGAACGAACGTCTCTCCACATGCTCCGTTCTTAGAGATAAGTGTGTGTGAAAGCCGTCCTTCACCTAACTTGTTGGGAACACAAAGTTTCTTTTCAGTTGCAAACTCCACTCCATACATATATATGGGGAGGTACTAGCTCCAACTCGGTTTTACAGTGAAAACTGCAGGAAATTCAAATAAGCACTTTGAAACAGAATGACAAACCAGAGTAAAAGTTACTCCTGCAACCCGTTCCCTTGGTGCTTGATGAACGAACGTCTCTCCACATTTTAGTTTCTAAGAAATAAGTGTGTGTGGAAGCCGTCCTTCACCTAGCTTGTTGGGAACACAAAGTTTTTTTCAGTTGCAAACTCCATCCATATATATATATGGGGAGGTACTAGTTCCCACTCGGTTTTACAGTGAAAACTGCAGGAACTTCAAACCGGCACTAGGAAACAGACTGAGAAACCAGAGTAAAATTTCTCCTGCAATCCGTTCTCTTGGTGCTAGATGAACGAACGACTCTCCACTTGCTCAGTTCTGAGAGATATGTGTGTGTGGAAGCCGTCCTTCACCTAGCTTGTTGGGAACACAAAGTTTCTTTTAAGTTGCAAACTCCAATCCATACATATATATGGGGAGGTACTAGCTCCAACTCGGTTTTACAGTGAAAACTGCTGGAACTTCAAACCGGCACTAGGAAACAGACTGAGAAATCAGAGTAATAGTTTCCCCTGCAACCCGTTCCCTTGGTGCTAGATGAACGAACGTCTCTCCACATGCTCAGTTCTGAGAGATAAGTGTGTGTGAAAACCGTCCTTCACCTAGCTTGTTGGGAAAACAAAGTTTCTTTTAAATTGCAAACTCCACTCCATAAATATATATGGGGAGGTACTAGCTCCAACTCGGTTTTACAGTGAAAACTGCTGGAACTTCAAACCGGCACTAGGAAACAGACTGAAAAATCAGAGTAAAAGTTTCCCCTTCAACCCGTTCCCTTGGTGCTAGAAGAATGAACGTCTCTCCACATGCTCATTTCTGAGAGATAAGTGTGTTTGAAAGCCGTCCTTCACCTAGCTTGTTGGGAACACAAAGTTTCTTTTCAGTTGCAAACTCCACTCCATACATATATATGGGGAGGTACTGGCTTCAACTCGGTTTTACAGTGAAATCTGCAGGAAATTCAAACCGGCACTAGGAAACAGACTGAGAATCCAGAGTAAAAGTTACCCCTGCAACCCGTTCTCTTGGTGCTAAATGAACGAACGTCTCTCCACATGCTCGGTTCTGGGAGATAAGTGTGTGTGAAAGCCATCCTTCACCTAGCTTGTTGGGACCACAAAGTTTCTTTTCAGTTGCAAATTCCACTCCATACATATATATGGGGAGGTACTAGCTCCAACTCGGTTTTACAGTGAAAACTGCAGGAACTTCAAACCGGCACTAGGAAACAAACTCAAAATCCAGAGAAAAAGTTTCTCCTGCAACCCTATCCCTTGGAGCTAGATGAACGAACGTCTCTCCACATGCTCAGTTCTGAGAGATAAGTGTGTGTGAAAGCCGTCCTTCACCTAGCTTGTTGGGAACACAAAGTTTTTTTCAGTTGCAAACTCCATTCCATACATAAATATGGGGAAGTACTAGCTCCAACTCGGTTTTACAGTGAAAACTACAGGAACTTCAAACCGGCACTAGGAAAAAGACAGAGAATCCAGAGTAAAAGTTACTCCTACAACCCGTTCCCTTGGTGCTAGATGAACGAACGTCTATCCACAGGCTCAGTTCTGAGAAATAAGTGTGTGTGAAAGCCGTCCTTCACCTAGCTTGTTGGGAACACAAAGTTTCTTTTCAGTTGCAAACTCCACTCCATACATATATATGGGGAGGTACTAGCTCCAACTCGGTTTTACAGAGAAAACTGCAGGAACTTCAAACCGGCACTAGGAAACAGACTGAGAATCCAGAGTAAAAGTTTCTCCTGCAACCAGTTCCCATGGTGCTAGAAGAATGAACGTCTCTCCACATGCTCAGTTCTGAGAGATAAGTGTGTGTGAAAGCCGTCCTTCATATAGCTTTTGGGGAAAACAATGTTTCTTTTCAATTGCAAACTCCACTCCATACATAAATATGGGAAGGTACTAGCTCCAACTCGGTTTTACAGTGAAAACTGCAGGAACTTCAAACCGGCACAAGGGAACAGACTGAGAATCCAGAGTAAAAGTTTCTCCTGCAACCAGTTCCCTTGGTGCTAGAAGAATGAACGTCTCTCCACATGCTCAGTTCTGAGAGATAAGTGTGTGTGAAAGCCGTCCTTCACCTAGCTTGTTGGGAAAACAAAGTTTTTTTCAGTTGCAAACTCCATTCCATACATATTTATGGATAGGTGCTAGCTCCAACTCGGTTTTACAGTGGAAACTGCAGGAACTTCAAACTGGCACTTGGAAACAGACTGAGAAACCAGAGTAAAAGTGTCCTGCAACCCGTTCCCTTGGTGCTAGATGAACCAAAGTCTCTCCGCATTCTAGGTTCTTAGAGATATGTGAGTGTGAAAGCCGTCCTTCACCTAGCTTGTTGGGAACACAAAGTTTCTTTACAGTTGCAAACTCCACTCCATACATATATACGGGGAGGTACAAGCTCCAACTCGGTTTTACACTGAAAACTGCAGGAACTTCAAACCGGCACTAGAAAACAGACTGAGAATCCAGAGTAAAATTTTCTCATGCAACCCATTCCCTTGGTGCTAGATGAACGAACGTCTCTCCACATGCTCATTTCTGAGAGATAAGTGTGTGTGAAAGCCGTCCTTCACCTAGCTTGTTGGGAAAACAAAGTTTTTTTCAGTTGCAAACTCCATTCCATACATATTTATGGGGAGGTGCAAGCTCCAACTCGGTTTTACAGTGGAAACTGCAGGAAGTTCAAACCGGCACTTGGAAACAGACTGAGAAACCAAGGTAAAAGTGTCCTGCATCCCGTTCCCTTGGTGCTAGATGAACGAACGTCTCTCCACTTGCTCGTTTCTGAGAGATATGTGTGTGTGAAAGCCGTCCTTCACCTAGCTTGTTGGGAACACAAAGTTTCTTTTCAGTTGCAAACTCCACTCCATACATAAATATGGGGAGGTACTAGCTCCAACTCGGTTTTACAGTGAAAACTGCAGGTACTTCAAAACGGTACAAGGAAACAAACTGAGAATCCAGAGTAAAAGTTTCCCCTGCAACCCGTTCCCTTGTTGCTAGATGAACGAACGTCTCTCCACATACTCAGTTCTGAGAGATAACTGTGTGTGAAAGCCTTCCTTAACCTAGCTTGTTGGGAACACAGAGTTTCTTTTCAGTTGCAAACTCCACTCCATACATAGAAATGGGGAGGTACAAGCTCCAACTCGGTTTTACAGTGAAAATTGCAGGAACATCAAACCGGCACTAGGAAACAGACTGAGAAACCAGAGTTAAAGTTTCTCCTGCAATCCGTTCCCTTGGTGCTAGATGAACGAAAGTCTCTCAACATTCTAGGTTCTTAGAGATATGTGAGTGTGAAAGCCGTCCTTCACCTAGCTTGTTGGGAACACAAAGTTTCTTTTCAGTTGCAAACTACAATCCATACATATATATGGGGAGGTACTGGCTCCAACTCGGTTTTACAGTGAAATCTGCAGGAAATTCAAACCGGCACTAGGAAACAGACTGAGAATCCAGAGTAAAAGTTACCCCTGCAACCCGTTCTCTTGGTGCTAAATGAACGAACGTCTCTCCACATGCTCGGTTCTGGGAGATAAGTGTGTGTGAAAGCCATCCTTCACCTAGCTTGTTGGGACCACAAAGTTTCTTTTCAGTTGCAAACTCCACTCCATACATATATATGGGGAGGTACTAGCTCCAACTCGGTTTTACAGTGAAAACTGCAGGAACTTCAAACCGGCACTAGGAAACAAACTCAAAATCCAGAGAAAAAGTTTCTCCTGCAACCCTTTCCCTTGGAGCTAGATGAACGAACGTCTCTCCACATGCTCAGTTCTGAGAGATAAGTGTGTGTGAAAGCCGTCCTTCACCTAGCTTGTTGGGAACACAAAGTTTTTTTCAGTTGCAAACTCCATTCCATACATACATATGGGGAAGTACTAGCTCCAACTCGGTTTTACAGTGAAAACTGCAGGAACTTCAAACCGGCACTAGGAAAAAGACAGAGAATCCAGGGTAAAAGTTACTCCTACAACCCGTTCCCTTGGTGCTAGATGAACGAACGTCTCTCCACAGGCTCAGTTCTGAGAAATAAGTGTGTGTGAAAGCCGTCCTTCACCTAGCTTGTTGGGAACACAAAGTTTCTTTTCAGTTGCAAACTCCACTCCATACATATATATGGGGAGGTACTAGCTCCAACTCGGTTTTACAGTGAAAACTGCAGGAACTTCAAACCGGCACTAGGAAACAGACTGAGAATCCAGAGTAAAAGTTTCTCCTGCAACCAGTTCCCTTGGTGCTAGAAGAATGAACGTCTCTCCACATGCTCAGTTCTGAGAGATAAGTGTGTGTGAAAGCCGTCCTTCACCTAGCTTTTGGGGAAAACAATGTTTCTTTTCAATTGCAAACTCCACTCCATACATAAATATGGGAAGGTACTAGCTCCAACTCGGTTTTACAGTGAAAACTGCAGGAACTTCAAACCGGCACAAGGGAACAGACTGAGAATCCGGAGTAAAAGTTTCTCCTGCAACCAGTTCCCTTGGTGCTAGAAGAATGAACGTCTCTCCACATGCTCAGTTCTGAGAGATAAGTGTGTGAAAGCCGTCCTTCACCTAGCTTGTTGGGAAAACAAAGTTTTTTTCAGTTGCAAACTCCATTCCATACATATTTATGGATAGGTGCTAGCTCCAACTCGGTTTTACAGTGGAAACTGCAGGAACTTCAAACTGGCACTTGGAAACAGACTGAGAAACCAGAGTAAAAGTGTCCTGCAACCCGTTCCCTTGGTGCTAGATGAACGAAAGTCTCTCCGCATTCTAGGTTCTTAGAGATATGTGAGTGTGAAAGCCGTCCTTCACCTAGCTTATTGGGAACACAAATTTTCTTTACAGTTGCAAACTCCACTCCATACATATATACGGGGAGGTACAAGCTCCAACTCGGTTTTACAGTGAAAACTGCAGGAACTTCAAACCGGCACTAGAAAACAGACTGAGAATCCAGAGTAAAAGTTTCCCCTGCAACCCGATCCCCTGGTGCTAGATGAACGAACGTCTCTCCACATGCTCAGTTCTGAGAGATAAGTGTGTGTGAAAGCCGTCCTTCACCTAGCTTGTTGGGAACACAAAGTTTCTTTTCAGTTGCAAACTCCACTCCATACATATATATGGGGAGGTACTGGCTCCAACTCGGTTTTACAGTGAAAACTGCAGGAACTTCAAACCGGCACTAGGAAACAAACTCAAAATCCAGAGAAAAAGTTTCTCCTGCAACACTTTCCCTTGGAGCTAGATGAACGAACGTCTCTCCAAATGCTCAGTTCTGAGAGATAAGTGTGTGTGAAAGCCGTCCTTCACCTAGCTTGTTGGGAACACAAAGTTTTTTTCAGTTGCAAACTCCATTCCATACATACATATGGGGAAGTACTAGCTCCAACTCGGTTTTACAGTGAAAACTGCAGGAACTTCAAACCGGCACTAGGAAAAAGACAGAGAATCCAGAGTAAAAGTTACTCCTACAACCCGTTCCCTTGGTGCTAGATGAACGAACGTCTCTCCACAGGCTCAGTTCTGAGAAATAAGTGTGTGTGAAAGCCGTCCTTCACCTAGCTTTTTGGGAACACAAAGTTTCTTTTCAGTTGCAAACTCCACTCCTTACATATATATGGGGAGGTACTAGCTCCAACTCCGTTTTACAGTGAAAACTGCAGGAACTTCAAACCGGCACTAGGAAACAGACTGAGAATCCAGAGTAAAAGTTTCTCCTGCAACCAGTTCCCTTGGTGCTAGAAGAATGAACGTCTCTCCACATGCTCAGTTCTGAGAGATAAGTGTGTGTGAAAGCCGTCCTTCACCTAGCTTTTGGGGAAAACAATGTTTCTTTTCAATTGCAAACTCCACTCCATACATAAATATGGGAAGGTACTAGCTCCAACTCGGTTTTACAGTGAAAACTGCAGGAACTTCAAACCGGCACAAGGGAACAGACTGAGAATCCAGAGTAAAAGTTTCTCCTGCAACCAGTTCCCTTGGTGCTAGAAGAATGAACGTCTCTCCACATGCTCAGTTCTGAGAGATAAGTGTGTGTGAAAGCCGTCCTTCACCTAGCTTGTTGGGAAAACAAAGTTTTTTTCAGTTGCAAACTCCATTCCATATATATTTATGGATAGGTGCTAGCTCCAACTCGGTTTTACAGTGGAAACTGCAGGAACTTCAAACTGGCACTTGGAAACAGACTGAGAAACCAGAGTAAAAGTGTCCTGCAACCCGTTCCCTTGGTGCTAGATGAACGAAAGTCTCTCCGCATTCTAGGTTCTTAGAGATATGTGAGTGTGAAAGCCGTCCTTCACCTAGCTTGTTGGGAACACAAAGTTTCTTTACAGTTGCAAACTCCACTCCATACATATATACGGGGAGGTACAAGCTCCAACTCGGTTTTACAGTGAAAACTGCAGGAACTTCAAACCGGCACTAGAAAACAGACTGAGAATCCAGAGTAAAAGTTTCTCATGCAACCCGTTCCCTTGGTGCTAGATGAATGAACGTCTCTCCACATGCTCATTTCTGAGAGATAAGTGTGTGTGAAAGCCGTCCTTCACCTAGCTTTTTGGGAAAACAAAGTTTTTTTCAGTTGCAAACTCCATTCCATACATATTTATGGGGAGGTGCTAGCTCCAACTCGGTTTTACAGTGGAAACTGCAGGAAGTTCAAACCGGCACTTGGAAACAGACTGAGAAACCAAGGTAAATTGTCCTGCATCCCGTTCCCTTGGTGCTAGATGAACGAACGTCTCTCCACTTGCTCGTTTCTGAGAGATATGTGTGTGTGAAAGCCGTCCTTCACCTAGCTTGTTGGGAACACAAAGTTTCTTTTCAGTTGCAAACTCCACTCCATATATAAATATGGGGAGGTACTAGCTCCAGCTCGGTTTTACAGTGAAAACTGCAGGTACTTCAAAACGGTACAAGGAAACAGACTGAGAATCCAGAGTAAAAGTTTCCCCTGCAACCCGTTCCCTTGTTGCTAGATGAACGAACGTCTCTCCACATGCTCAGTTCTGAGAGATAACTGTGTGTGAAAACCTTCCTTAACCTAGCTTGTTGGGAACACAGAGTTTCTTTTCAGTTGCAAACTCCACTCCATACATAGAAATGGGGAGGTACAAGCTCCAACTCGGTTTTACAGTGAAAATTGCAGGAACTTCAAACCGGCAATATGAAACAGACTGAGAAACCAGAGTTAAAGTTTCTCCTGCAATCCGTTCCCTTGGTGCTAGATGAACGAAAGTCTCTCAACATTCTAGGTTCTTAGAGATATGTGAGTGTGAAAGCCGTCCTTCACCTAGCTTGTTGGGAACACAAAGTTTCTTTACAGTTGCAAACTCCACTCCATACATATATACTGGGAGGTACAAGCTCCAACTCGGTTTTACAGTGAAAACTGCAGGAACTTCAAACCGGCACTTGAAAACAGACTTAGAATCCAGAGTAAAAGTTTCCCCTGCAACCCGATCCCTTGGTGCTAGATGAACGAACGTCTCTCCACATGCTCAGTTCTGAGAGATAAGTGTGTGTGAAAGCCGTCCTTCACCTAGCTTGTGGGGAACGCAAAGTTTCTTTTCAGTTGCAAACTCCACTCCATACATATATATGGGGAAGTACTAGCTCCAACTCGGTTTTACAGTGAAAACTGCAGGAACTTCAAACCGACACTAGGAAACAGACTGAGAATCCAGAGTAAAAGTTTCTCATGCAACCCGTTCCCTTGGTGCTAGATGAACGAACATCTCTCCACATGCTCAGTTCTGAGAGATAAGTGTGTGTGAAAGCCGTCCTTCACCTAGCTTGTTGGGAACACAGAGTTTCTTTTCAGTTGCAAACTCCACTCCATACATAGAAATGGGGAGGTACAAGCTCCAACTCGGTTTTACAGTGAAAATTGCAGGAACTTCAAACCGGCACTAGGAAACAGACTGAGAAACCAGAGTTAAAATTTCTCCTGCAATCCGTTCCCTTGGTGCTAGATGAACGAAAGTCTCTCAACATTCTAGGTTCTTAGAGATATGTGAGTGTGAAAGCCGTCCTTCACCTAGCTTGTTGGGAACACAAAGTTTCTTTACAGTTGCAAACTCCACTCCATACATATATACGGGGAGGTACAAGCTCCAACTCGGTTTTACAGTGAAAACTGCAGGAACTTCAAACCGGCACTTGAAAACAGACTTAGAATCCAGAGTAAAAGTTTCCCCTGCAACCCGATCCCTTGGTGCTAGATGAACGAACGTCTCTCCACATGCTCAGTTCTGAGAGATAAGTGTGTGTGAAAGCCGTCCTTCACCTAGCTTGTGGGGAATGCAAAGTTTCTTTTCAGTTGCAAACTCCACTCCATACATATATATGGGGAGGTACTAGCTCCAACTCGGTTTTACAGTGAAAACTGCAGGAAATTCAAACCGGCACTAGGAAACAGACTGAGAATCCAGAGTAAAAGTTTCTCATGCAACCCGTTCCCTTGGTGCTAGATGAACGAACGTCTCTCCACATGCTCAGTTCTGAGAGATAAGTGTGTGTGAAAGCCGTCCTTCACCTAGCTTGTTGGGAACACAAAGTTTCTTTTCAGTTGCAAACTCCACTCCATACATATATATGGGGAGGTACTAGCTCCAACTCGGTTTTACAGTGAAAACTGCAGGAACTTCAAACCGGCACTAGGAAACAGACTAAGAAACCAGAGTAAAAGTTTCTCCTGCAACCCTGTCCCTTGGTGCTAGATGAACGAACGTCTCTCCACATGCTCAGTTCTGAGAGATTAGTGTGTGTGAAAGCCGTCCTTCACCTAGCTTGTTGGGAACACAAAGTTTCTTTTCAGTTGCAAACTCCACTCCATACATATATATGGGGAGGTACTAGCTCCACTCGGTATTACAGTGAAAACTGCAAGAACTACAAACCGGCACTAGGAAACAGACTGAGAATCCAGAGTAAAAGTTTCTCCTGCAACCAGTTCCCTTGGTGCTAGAAGAATGAAAGTCTCTCCACATGCTCAGTTCTGAGAGATAAGTGTGTGTGAAAGCCGTCCTTCACCTATCTTGTTGGGAACACAAAGTTTTTTTCAGTTGCAAACTCCATTCCATACATACATATGGGGAAGTACTTGCTCCAACTCGGTTTTACAGTGAAAACTGCAGGAACTTCAAACCGGCACTAGGAAAAAGACAGAGAATCCAGAGTAAAAGTTACTCCTACAACCCGTTCCCTTGGTGCTAGATGAACGATCGTCTCTCCACATGCTCAGTTCTGACAGATAAGTGTGTGTGAAAGCCGTCCTTCACCTAGCTTGTTGGGAACACAAAGTTTCTTTTCAGTTGCAAACTCCACTCCATACATATATATGGGGAGGTACTAGCTCCAACTAGGTTTTACAGTGAAAACTGCAGGAACTTCAAACCGGCACTAGGAAACAGACTGAGAATCCAGAGTAAAAGTTTCTCCTGCAACCCGTTTCCTTTTTGATAGATGAACGAACGTCTCTCCACATGCTCACTTCTGAGAGGTAAGTGTGTGTGAAAGCCGTCCTTCACCTAGCTTGTGGGGAACACAAAGTTTCTTTTCAGTTGCAAACTCCTCTCCATACATTTATATGGGGAGGTACTATCTCCAACTCTTTTTTACAGTGAAAACTGCAGGAACTTCAATCCGGCACTAGGAAACAGACTGCGAAAACAGAGTAAAAGTTTCTCCTGCAACCCGTTCCCTTGGTGCTAAATGAACGAACGTCTCTCCACATGCTCAGTTCTGAGAAATAAGTGTGTTTGAAAGCCGTCCTTCACCTAGCTTGTTGGGAACACAAAGTTTCTTTTCAGTTGCAAACTCCACTCCATACATATATATGGGGAGGTACTAGCTCCAACTCGGTTTTACAGTGAAAACTGCAGGAACTTCAAACCGGCACTAGGAAAAAGCCTGAGAATCCAGAGTAAAAGTTACTCCTACAACCCGTTCCCTTGGTGCTAGATGAACGATCGTCTCTCCACATGCTCAGTTCTGATAGATAAGTGTGTGTGAAAGCCGTCCTTCACCTAGCTTGTGGGGAACAAAAAGTTTCTTTTCAGTTGCAAACTCCACTCCATACATATATATGGGGAGGTACTAGCTCCAACTCGGTTTTACAGTGAAAACTGCAGGAACTTCAAAACGGCACTAGGAAACAGACTGAGAAACCAGAGTAAAAGATTCTCCTGCAACCCGTTCCTTTGGTGCTACATGAACGAAAGTCTCTCCACATGCTCAGTTCTGAGAGATAAGTGTGTGTGAAAGCCGTCCTTCACCTAGCTTGTTGGGAACACAAAGTTTCTTTTAAGTTGCCAACTCCACTCCATACATATATATGGGCAGGTACTAGCTCCAAATCGGTTTTACAGTGAAAACTGCAGGTACTTCAAAATGGCACTAGTAAACAGACTGAGAATCCAGAGTAAAAGTTTCTCCTGCAACCCGTTCCCTTGGTGCTAGATGAACGAACGTCTCTCCACATGCTCAGTTCTGAGAGATAAGTGTGTGGGAAAGCCGTCCTTCACCTAGCTTGTTGGGAACACAAAGTTTCTTTTCAGTTGCAAACTCCACTCCATACATATATATGGGGAGGTACAAGCTCCAACACGGTTTTACAGTGAAAACTGCAGGAACTTCAAACCGGCACTAGGAAACACACTGAGAAAGCAGAGGAAAAGTTTCTCCTGCAACCCGTTCCCTTGGTGCTAGATGAATGAACGTCTCTCCACATGCTCAGTTCTGATAGATTAGTGTGTGTGAAAGCCGTTCTTCACCTAGCTTGTTGGGAACACAAAGTTTCTTTTCATTGCCAACTCCACCCCATACATATATATGGGCAGGTACTAGCTCCAAATCGGTTTTACTGTGAAAACTGCAGGTACTTCAAAACGGCACTAGGAAACAGACTGAGAATCCAGAGTAAAAGTTTCTCCTGCAACCCGTTCCCATGGTGCTAGATGAACAAACGTCTCTCCACATGCTCAGTTCTGAGAGATAATTGTGTGTGAAAGCCGTCGTTCACCTACCTTGTGGGGAACACAAAGTTTCTTTTCATTGCCAACTCCACTGCATACATATATATGGGCAGGTACTAGCTCCAAATCGGTTTTACAGTGAAAACTGCAGGTACTTCAAAACGGCACTAGGAAACAGACTGAGAATCCAGAGTAAAAATTTCTCCTGCAACCCGTTCCCTTGGTGCTAGATGAACGAACGTCTCTCCACATGCTCAGTTCTGAGAGATTAGTGTGTGTGAAAGCCGTCCTTCACCTAGCTTGTTGGGAACACAAAGTTTCTTTTCAGTTGCAAACTCCACTCCATACATATATATGGGGAGGTACTAGCTCCAACTCGGTATTACAGTGAAAACTGCAAGAACTACAAACCGGCACTAGGAAACAGACTGAGAATCCAGAGTAAAAGTTTCTCCTGCAACCCGTTCCCTTGGTGCTAGAAGAATGAAAGTCTCTCCACATGCTCAGTTCTGAGAGATAAGTGTGTGTGAAAGCCGTCCTTCACCTATCTTGTTGGGAACACAAAGTTTTTTTCAGTTGCAAACTCTATTCCATACATACATATGGGGAAGTACTTGCTCCAACTCGGTTTTACAGTGAAAACTGCAGGAACTTCAAACCGGCACTAGGAAAAAGACAGAGAATCCAGAGTAAAAGTTACTCCTACAACCCGTTCCCTTGGTGCTAGATGAACGATCGTCTCTCCACATGCTCAGTTCTGAGAGATAAGTGTGTGTGAAAGCCGTCCTTCACCTAGCTTGTTGGGAACACAAAGTTTCTTTTCAGTTGCAAACTCCACTCCATACATATATATGGGGAGGTACTAGCTCCAACTCGGTTTTACAGTGAAAACTGCAGGAACTTCAAACCGGCACTAGGAAACAGACTGAGAATCCAGAGTAAAAGTTTCTCCTGCAACCCGTTTCCTTTTTGATAGATGAACGAACGTCTCTCCACATGCTCACTTCTGAGAGGTAAGTGTGTGTGAAAGCCGTCCTTCACCTAGCTTGTGGGGAACAAAAAGTTTCTTTTCAGTTGCAAACTCCACTCCATACATATATATGGGGAGGTACTAGCTCCAACTCGGTTTTACAGTGAAAACTGCAGGAACTTCAAAACGGCACTAGGAAACAGACTGAGAAACCAGAGTAAAAGATTCTCCTGCAACCCGTTCCTTTGGTGCTACATGAACGAAAGTCTCTCCACATGCTCAGTTCTGAGAGATAAGTGTGTGTGAAAGCCGTCCTTCACCTAGCTTGTTGGGAACACAAAGTTTCTTTTAAGATGCCAACTCCACTCCATACATATATATGGGCAGGTACTAGCTCCAAATCGGTTTTACAGTGAAAACTGCAGGTACTTCAAAATGGCACTAGTAAACAGACTGAGAATCCAGAGTAAAAGTTTCTCCTGCAACCCGTTCCCTTGGTGCTAGATGAACGAACGTCTCTCCACATGCTCAGTTCTGAGAGATAAGTGTGTGGGAAAGCCGTCCTTCACCTAGCTTGTTGGGAACACAAAGTTTCTTTTCAGTTGCAAACTCCACTCCATACATATATATGGGGAGGTACAAGCTCCAACACGGTTTTACAGTGAAAACTGCAGGAACTTCAAACCGGCACTAGGAAACACACTGAGAAAGCAGAGGAAAAGTTTCTCCTGCAACCCGTTCCCTTGGTGCTAGATGAATGAACGTCTCTCCACATGCTCAGTTCTGATAGATTAGTGTGTGTGAAAGCCGTTCTTCACCTAGCTTGTTGGGAACACAAAGTTTCTTTTCATTGCCAACTCCACCCCATACATATATATGGGCAGGTACTAGCTCCAAATCGGTTTTACTGTGAAAACTGCAGGTACTTCAAAACGGCACTAGGAAACAGACTGAGAATCCAGAGTAAAAGTTTCTCCTGCAACCCGTTCCCATGGTGCTAGATGAACAAACGTCTCTCCACATGCTCAGTTCTGAGAGATAATTGTGTGTGAAAGCCGTCGTTCACCTAGCTTGTGGGGAACACAAAGTTTCTTTTCATTGCCAACTCCACTGCATACATATATATGGGCAGGTACTAGCTCCAAATCGGTTTTACAGTGAAAACTGCAGGTACTTCAAAACGGCACTAGGAAACAGACTGAGAATCCAGAGTAAAAATTTCTCCTGCAACCCGTTCCCTTGGTGCTAGATGAACGAACGTCTCTCCACATGCTCAGTTCTGAGAGATAAATGTGTGTGAAAGCCGTCCTTCACCTAGCTTTTGGGGAAAACAAAGTTTCTTTTCATTTGCAAACTCCACTCCATACATAAATATGGGAAGGTACCAGCTACAACTCGGTTTTACAGTGAAAACTGCAGGAACTTCTAAACCGGCACTAGGAAAAAGCCTGAGTATCCAGAGTAAAAGTTACTCCAACAACCCGTTCCCTTGGTGCTAGATGAACGATCGTCTCTCCACATGCTCAGTTCTGACAGATAAGTGTGTGTGAAAGCCGTCCTTCACCTAGCTTGTTGGGAACACAAAGTTTCTTTTCAGTTGCAAACTCCACTCCATACATATATATGGGGAGGTACTAGCTCCAACTCGGTTTTACAGTGAAAACTGCAGGAAATTCAAACCGGCACTAGGAAACACACTGAGAAAGCAGAGTAAAAGATTCTCCTGCAACCCGTTCCTTTGGTGCTAGATGAACGAACGTCTCTCCACATGCTCAGTTCTGATAGATTAGTGTGTGTGAAAGGCGTTCTTCACCTAGCTTGTTGGGAACACAAAGATTCTTTTCATTGCCAACTCCACTCCATACATATATATGGGCAGGTACTAGCTCCAAATCGGTTTTACAGTGAAAACTGCAGGTACTTAAAAATGGCACTAGTAAACAGACTGAGAATCCAGAGTAAAAGTTTCTCCTGCAACCCGTTCCCTTGGTGCTAGATGAACGAACGTCTCTCCACATGCTCAGTTCTGAGAGATAACTGTGTGGGAAAGCCGTCCTTCACCTAGCTTGTTGGGAACACAAAGTTTCTTTTCAGTTGCAAACTCCACTCCATACATATATATGGGGAGGTACAAGCTCCAACACGGTTTTACAGTGAAAACTGCAGGAACTTCAAACCGGCACTAGGAAACACACTGAGAAAGCAGAGGAAAAGTTTCTCCTGCAACCCGTTCCCTTGGTGCTAGATGAATGAACGTCTCTCCACATGCTCAGTTCTGATAGATTAGTGTGTGTGAAAGCCGTTCTTCACCTAGCTTGTTGGGAACACAAAGTTTCTTTTCATTGCCAACTCCACCCCATACATATATATGGGCAGGTACTAGCTCCAAATCGGTTTTACTGTGAAAACTGCAGGTACTTCAAAACGGCACTAGGAAACAGACTGAGAATCCAGAGTAAAAGTTTCTCCTGCAACCCGTTCCCATGGTGCTAGATG
Source organism: Camelus bactrianus (assembly GCF_048773025.1). Taxonomy (NCBI): domain Eukaryota; kingdom Metazoa; phylum Chordata; class Mammalia; order Artiodactyla; family Camelidae; genus Camelus; species Camelus bactrianus. The sequence goes on along the minus strand of NC_133561.1, from coordinate 37,023,770 downwards.
AACAAACGTCTCTCCACATGCTCAGTTCTGAGAGATAATTGTGTGTGAAAGCCGTCGTTCACCTAGCTTGTGGGGAACACAAAGTTTCTTTTCATTGCCAACTCCACTGCATACATATATATGGGCAGGTACTAGCTCCAAATCGGTTTTACAGTGAAAACTGCAGGTACTTCAAAACGGCACTAGGAAACAGACTGAGAATCCAGAGTAAAAATTTCTCCTGCAACCCGTTCCCTTGGTGCTAGATGAACGAACGTCTCTCCACATGCTCAGTTCTGAGAGATAAATGTGTGTGAAAGCCGTCCTTCACCTAGCTTTTGGGGAAAACAAAGTTTCTTTTCATTTGCAAACTCCACTCCATACATAAATATGGGAAGGTACCAGCTACAACTCGGTTTTACAGTGAAAACTGCAGGAACTTCTAAACCGGCACTAGGAAAAAGCCTGAGTATCCAGAGTAAAAGTTACTCCAACAACCCGTTCCCTTGGTGCTAGATGAACGATCGTCTCTCCACATGCTCAGTTCTGACAGATAAGTGTGTGTGAAAGCCGTCCTTCACCTAGCTTGTTGGGAACACAAAGTTTCTTTTCAGTTGCAAACTCCACTCCATACATATATATGGGGAGGTACTAGCTCCAACTCGGTTTTACAGTGAAAACTGCAGGAAATTCAAACCGGCACTAGGAAACACACTGAGAAAGCAGAGTAAAAGATTCTCCTGCAACCCGTTCCTTTGGTGCTAGATGAACGAACGTCTCTCCACATGCTCAGTTCTGATAGATTAGTGTGTGTGAAAGCCGTTCTTCACCTAGCTTGTTGGGAACACAAAGATTCTTTTCATTGCCAACTCCACTCCATACATATATATGGGCAGGTACTAGCTCCAAATCGGTTTTACAGTGAAAACTGCAGGTACTTCAAAACGACACTAGGAAACAAACTGAGAATCCAGAGTAAAAGTTTCTACTGCAACCCGTTCCCTTGGTGCTAGATGAACGAACGTCTCTCCACATCCTCAGTTCTGATAGATAAGTGTGTGTGAAAGCCGTCCTTCACCTAGCTTGTGGGGAACACAAGGTTTCTTTTCATTGCCAACTCCACTGCATACATATATATGGGCAGGTACTAGCTCCAAATCGGTTTTACAGTGAAAACTGCAGGAACTTCAAAACGGCACTAGGAAACAGACTGAGAATCCAGAGAAAAAGTTTCTCCTGCAACCCGTTCCCTTGGTGCTAGATGAACGAACGTCTCTCCACATGCTCAGTTCTGAGAGATAAATGTGTGTGAAAGCCGTCCTTCACCTAGCTTTTGGGGAAAACAAATTTTCTTTTCATTTGCAAACTCCACTCCATACATAATTATGGGAAGGTACTAGCTCCAACTCGGTTTTACAGTGAAAATTGCAGGAAATTCAAACCGGCACTAGGAAAAAGCCTGAGAATCCAGAGTAAAGTTACTCCAACAACCCGTTCCCTTGGTGCTAGATGAACGATCGTCTCTCCACATGCTCAGTTCTGACAGATAAGTGTGTGTGAAAGCCGTCCTTCACCTAGCTTGTGGGGAACACAAAGTTTGTTTTCAGTTGCAAACTCCACTCCATACATATATATGGGGAGGTACTAGCTCCAACTCGGTTTTACAGTGAAAACTGCAGGAACTTCAAACCGGCACTAGGAAACAGACTGAGAAATCAGAGTAAAAGATTCTCCTACAACCCGTTCCCTTGGTGCTAGATGAACGAACGTCTCTCCACATGCTCAGTTCTGATAGATAAGTGTGTGTGAAAGCCGTCCTTCACCTAGCTTGTGGGGAACACAAAGTTTCTTTTCAGTTGCAAACTCCACTCCATACATATATATGGGGAGGTACTAGCTCCAACTCGGTTTTACAGTGAAAACTGCAGGAACTTCAAAACGGCACTAGGAAACAGACTGAGAAAACAGAGTAAAAGATTCTCCTGCAACCCGTTCCTTTGGTGCTAGATGAACGAAAGTCTCTCCACATGCTCAGTTCTGAGAGATAAGTGTGTGTGAAAGCCGTCCTTCACCTAGCTTGTTGGGAACACAAAGTTTCTTTTAAGTTGCCAACTCCACTCCATACATATATATGGGCAGGTACTAGCTCCAAATCGGTTTTACAGTGAAAACTGCAGGTACTTCAAAATGGCACTAGTAAACAGACTGAGAATCCAGAGTAAAAGTTTCTCCTGCAACCCGTTCCATTGGTGCTAGTTGAACGAACGTCTCTCCACATGCTCAGTGCTGAGGGATAAGTGTGTGGGAAAGCCGTCCTTCACCTAGCTTGTGGGGAACACATAGTTTCTTTTCAGTTGCAATCTCCACTCCATACATATATATGGGGAGGTACTAGCTCCAACTCGTTTTACAGTGAAAACTGCAGGAACTTCAAACCGGCACTAGGAAAAAGCCTGAGAATCCAGAGTAAAAGTTAGTCCTATAATCCGTTCCCTTGGTTCTAGATGAACGATGGTCTCTCCACATGCTCAGTTCTGACAGATAAGTGTGTGTGAAAGCCGTCCTTCACCTAGCTTGTTGGGAACACAAAGTTTCTTTTCAGTTGCAAACTCCACTCCATACATATATATGGGGAGGTACAAGCTCCAACTCGGTTTTACAGTGAAAACTGCAGGAACTTCAAACCGGCACTAGGAAACACACTGAGAAAGCAGAGGAAAAGTTTCTCCTGCAACCCGTTCCCTTGGTGCTAGATGAATGAACGTCTCTCCACATGCTCAGTTCTGATAGATTAGTGTGTGTGAAAGCCGTTCTTCACCTAGCTTGTTGGGAACACAAAGTTTCTTTTCATTGCCAACTCCACTCCATACATATATATGGGCAGGTACTAGCTCAAAATCGGTTTTACTGTGAAAACTGCAGGTACTTCAAAACGGCACTAGGAAACAGACTGAGAATCCATAGTAAAAGTTTTTCCTGCAACCCGTTCCCATGGTGCTAGATGAACAAACGTCTCTCCACATGCTCAGTTCTGAGAGATAATTGTGTGTGAAAGCCGTCGTTCACCTAGCTTGTGGGGAACACAAAGTTTCTTTTCATTGCCAACTCCACTGCATACATATATATGGGCAGGTACTAGCTCCAAATCGGTTTTACAGTGAAAACTGCAGGTACTTCAAAACGGCACTAGGAAACAGACTGAGAATCCAGAGTAAAAGTTTCTCCTGCAACCCGTTCCCTTGGTGCTAGATGAACGAACGTCTCTCCACATGCTCAGTTCTGACAGATAAGTGTGTGTGAAAGCCGTCCTTCACCTAGCTTGTGGGGAACACAAAGTTTCTTTTCATTGCCAACTCCACTGCATACATATATATGGGCAGGTACTAGCTCCAAATCGGTTTTACAGTGAAAACTGCAGGTACTTCAAAACGGCACTAGGAAACAGACTGAGAATCCAGAGTAAAAGTTTCTCCTGCAACCCGTTCCCTTGGTGCTAGATGAACGAACCTCTCTCCACATGCTCAGTTCTGAGAGATAAATGTGTGTGAAAGCCGTACTTCACCTAGCTTTTGGGGAAAACAAATTTCTTTTCATTTGCAAACTCCACTCCATACATAAATATGGGAAGGTACTAGCTCCAACTCGGTTTTACAGTGAAAACTGCAGGAACTTCAAACCGGCACTAGGAAAAAGCCTGAGAATCCAGAGTAAAGTTACTCCAACAACCCGTTCCCTTGGTGCTAGATGAACGATCGTCTCTCCACATGCTCAGTTCTGACAGATAAGTGTGTGTGAAAGCCGTTCTTCACCTAGCTTGTGGGGAACACAAAGTTTCTTTTCAGTTGCAAACTCCACTCCATACATATATATGGGGAGGTACTAGCTCCAACTCGGTTTTGCAGTGAAAACTGCAGGAACTTCAAACCGGCACTAGGAAACAGACTGAGAAATCAGAGTAAAAGATTCTCCTACAACCCGTTCCCTTGGTGCTAGATGAACGAACGTCTCTCCACATGCTCAGTTCTGATAGATAAGTGTGTGTGAAAGCCGTCCTTCACCTAGCTTGTGGGGAACACAAAGTTTCTTTTCAGTTGCAAACTCCACTCCATACATATATATGGGGAGGTACTAGCTCCAACTCGGTTTTACAGTGAAAACTGCAGGAACTTCAAAACGGCACTAGGAAACAGACTGAGAATCCAGAGTAAAAGTTTCTCTTGCAACCCGTTCCCTTGGTGCTAGATGAACGAACGTCTCTCCACATGCTCAGTTCTGAGAGATAAGTGTGTGGGAAAGCCGTCCTTCACCTAGCTTGTGGGGAACACATAGTTTCTTTTCAGTTGCAAAATCCACTCCATACATATATATGGGGAGGTACTAGCTCCAACTCGTTTTACAGTGAAAACTGCAGGAACTTCAAACCGGCACTAGGAAAAAGCCTGAGAATCCAGAGTAAAAGTTACTCCTATAACCCGTTCCCTTGGTGCTAGATGAACGATCGTCTCTCCACATGCTCAGTTCTGACAGATAAGTGTGTGTGAAAGCCGTCCTTCACCTAGCTTGTTGGGAACACAAAGTTTCTTTTCAGTTGCAAACTCCACTCCATACATATATATGGGGAGGTACTAGCTCCAACTCGGTTTTACAGTGAAAACTGCAGGAACTTCAAACCGGCACTAGGAAACACACTGAGAAATCAGAGTAAAAGATTCTCCTGCAACCCGTTCCTTTCGTGCTAGATGAACGAACGTCTCTCCACATGCTCAGTTCTGATAGATTAGTGTGTGTGAAAGCAGTTCTTCACCTAGCTTGTTGGGAACACAAAGTTTCTTTTCATTGCCAACTCCACTCCATACATATATATGGGCAGGTACTAGCTCCAAATCGGTTTTACAGTGAAAACTGCAGGTACTTCAAAACGGCACTAGGAAACAGACTGAGAATCCAGAGTAAAAGTTTCTCCTGCAACCCGTTCCCTTGGTGCTAGATGAACGAACGTCTCTCCACATCCTCAGTTCTGATAGATAAGTGTGTGTGAAAGCCGTCCTTCACCTAGCTTGTGGGGAACACAAAGTTTCTTTTCATTGCCAACTCCACTGCATACATATATATGGGCAGGTACTAGCTCCAAATCGGTTTTACAGTGAAAACTGCAGGTACTTCAAAACGGCACTAGGAAACAGACTGAGAATCCAGAGTAAAAGTTTCTCCTGCAACCCGTTCCCTTGGTGCTAGATGAACGAACCTCTCTCCACATGCTCAGTTCTGAGAGATAAATGTGTGTGAAAGCCGTCCTTCACCTAGCTTTTGGGGAAAACAAATTTTCTTTTCATTTGCAAACTCCACTCCATACATAAATATGGGAAGGTACTAGCTCCAACTCGGTTTTACAGTGAAAACTGCAGGAACTTCAAACCGGCACTAGGAAAAAGCCTGAGAATCCAGAGTAAAGTTACTCCAACAACCCGTTCCCTTGGTGCTAGATGAACGATCGTCTCTCCACATGCTCAGTTCTGACAGATAAGTGTGTGTGAAAGCCGTCCTTCACCTAGCTTGTGGGGAACACAAAGTTTCTTTTCAGTTGCAAACTCCACTCCATACATATATATGGGGAGGTACTAGCTCCAACTCGGTTTTGCAGTGAAAACTGCAGGAACTTCAAACCGGCACTAGGAAACAGACTGAGAAATCAGAGTAAAAGATTCTCCTACAACCCGTTCCCTTGGTGCTAGATGAACGAACGTCTCTCCACATGCTCAGTTCTGATAGATAAGTGTGTGTGAAAGCCGTCCTTCACCTAGCTTGTGGGGAACACAAAGTTTCTTTTCAGTTGCAAACTCCACTCCATACATATATATGGGGAGGTACTAGCTCCAACTCGGTTTTACAGTGAAAACTGCAGGAACTTCAAAACGGCACTAGGAAACAGACTGAGAATCCAGAGTAAAAGTTTCTCTTGCAACCCGTTCCCTTGGTGCTAGATGAACGAACGTCTCTCCACATGCTCAGTTCTGAGAGATAAGTGTGTGGGAAAGCCGTCCTTCACCTAGCTTGTGGGGAACACATAGTTTCTTTTCAGTTGCAAAATCCACTCCATACATATATATGGGGAGGTACTAGCTCCAACTCGTTTTACAGTGAAAACTGCAGGAACTTCAAACCGGCACTAGGAAAAAGCCTGAGAATCCAGAGTAAAAGTTACTCCTATAACCCGTTCCCTTGGTGCTAGATGAACGATCGTCTCTCCACATGCTCAGTTCTGACAGATAAGTGTGTGTGAAAGCCGTCCTTCACCTAGCTTGTTGGGAACACAAAGTTTCTTTTCAGTTGCAAACTCCACTCCATACATATATATGGGGAGGTACAAGCTCCAACTCGGTTTTACAGTGAAAACTGCAGGAACTTCAAACCGGCACTAGGAAACACACTGAGAAAGCAGAGGAAACGTTTCTCCTGCAACCCGTTCCCTTGGTGCTAGATGAATGAACGTCTCTCCACATGCTCAGTTCTGATAGATTAGTGTGTGTGAAAGCCGTTCTTCAACTAGCTTGTTGGGAACACAAAGTTTCTTTTCATTGCCAACTCCACTCCATACATATATATGGGCAGGTACTAGCTCCAAATCGGTTTTACTGTGAAAACTGCAGGTACTTCAAAACGGCACTAGGAAACAGACTGAGAATTCAGAGTAAAAGTTTCTCCTGCAACCCGTTCCCATGGTGCTAGATGAACAAACGTCTCTCCACATGCTCAGTTCTGAGAGATAATTGTGTGTGAAAGCCGTCGTTCACCTAGCTTGTGGGGAACACAAAGTTTCTTTTCATTGCCAACTCCACTGCATACATATATATGGGCAGGTACTAGCTCCAAATCGGTTTTACAGTGAAAACTGCAGGAACTTCAAAACGGCACTAGGAAACAGACTGAGAATCCAGAGTAAAAGTTTCTCCTGCAACCCGTTCCCTTGGTGCTAGATGAACGAACGTCTCTCCACATGCTCAGTTCTGAGAGATAAATGTGTGTGAAAGCCGTCCTTCACCTAGCTTTTGGGGAAAACAAAGTTTCTTTTCATTTGCAAACTCCACTCCATACATAAATATGGAAAGGTACTAGCTCCAACTCGGTTTTACAGTGAAAACTGCAGGAACTTCAAACCGGCACTAGGAAAAAGCCTGAGAATCCAGAGTAAAAGTTACTCCAACAAACCGTTCCCTTGGTGCTAGATGAACGATCGTCTCTCCACATGCTCAGTTCTGACAGATAAGTGTGTGTGAAAGCCGTCCTTCACCTAGCTTGTTGGGAACACAAAGTTTCTTTTCAGTTGCAAACTCCACTCCATACATATATATGGGGAGGTACTAGCTCCAACTCGGTTTTACAGTGAAAACTGCAGGAACTTCAAACCGGCACTAGGAAACACACTGAGAAAGCAGAGTAAAAGATTCTCCTGCAACCCGTTCCCTTGGTGCTAGATGAACGAACGTCTCTCCACATGCTCAGTTCCGATAGATTAGTGTGTGTGAAAGCCGTTCTTCACCTAGCTTGTTGGGAACACAAAGTTTCTTTTCATTGCCAACTCCACTCCATACATATATATGGGCAGGTACTAGCTCCAAATCGGTTTTACAGTGAAAACTGCAGGTACTTCAAAACGGCACTAGGAAACAGACTGAGAATCCAGAGTAAAAGTTTCTCCTGCAACCCGTTCCCTTGGTGCTAGATGAACGAACGTCTCTCCACATCTTCAGTTCTGATAGATAAGTGTGTGTGAAAGCCGTCCTTCACCTAGCTTGTGGGGAACACAAAGTTTCTTTTCATTGCCAACTCCACTGCATACATATATATGGGCAGGTACTAGCTCCAAATCGGTTTTACAGTGAAAACTGCAGGTACTTCAAAACGGCACTAGGAAACAGACTGAGAATCCAGAGTAAAAGATTCTCCTGCAACCCGTTCCCTTGGTGCTAGATGAACGAACGTCTCTCCACGTGCTCAGTTCTGAGAGATAAATGTGTGTGAAAGCCGTCCTTCACCTAGCTTTTGGGGAAAACAAAGTTTGTTTTCAGTTGCAAACTCCACTCCATACATATATATGGGGAGGTACTAGCTCCAACTCGGATTTACAGTGAAAACTGCAGGAACTTCAAACCGGCACTAGGAAACAGATTGAGAAACCAGAGTTAAAGTTTCTCCTGCAACCCGTTCCCTTGGTTCTAGATGAACGAACGTCTCTCCACATGCTCAGTTCTGAGAGATAAGTGTGTGTGAAAGCCGTGCTTCAACTAGCATGTTGGGAACACAAAGTTTCTTTTCAGTTGCAAACTCCACTCCTTACATATATATGGGGAGGTACTAGCTCCAACTCGGTTTTACAGTGAAAACTGCAGGAACTTCAAACAAGCACTTTGAAACAGAATGACAAACCAGAGTAAAAGTTTCTCCTGCAACCCGTTCCCTTGGTGCTTTATGAACGAAAGTCTCTCCACATGTTAGTTTCTAAGAAATAAGTGTGTGTGGAAGCCGTCCTTCACCTAGCTTCTTGGGAACACAAAGTTTCTTTTCAGTTGCAAACTCCACTCCATACATATATATTGGGAGGTACTAGCTCCAACTCGGTTTTACAGTGAAATCTGCAGGAACTTCAAACCGGCACTAGGAAACAGACTGAGAATACAGAGTTATAGTTTCTCCTGCAACCCTTTCTCTTGGTGCTAAATGAACGAACGTCTCTCCACATGCTCAGTTCTGGGAGATAAGTGTGTGTGAAAGCCATTCTTCACCTAGCTTGTTGGGAACACAAAGTTTCTTTTCAGTTGCAAACTCCACACCATACATATATATGGGGAGGTACTAGCTCCAACTCGGTTTTACAGTGAAAACTTCAGGAACTTCAAACCGGCACTAGGAAACAGACTCAAAATCCAGAGAAAAAGTTTCCCCTGCAACCCGTTCCATTGGTGCTAGATGAACGAACGTCTCTCCACATGCTCAGATCTGAGAGATAACTGTGTGTGAAAGCCGTCCTTAACCTAGCTTGTAGGGAACACAAAGTTTCTTTTCAGTTGCAAACTCCACTCCATACATATATATGGGGAGGTACTAGCTCCAACTCGTTTTACAGTGAAAACTGCAGGAACTTCAAACCGGCACTAGGAAACAGACTGAGAAACCAGAGTTAAATTTTCTCCTGCAATCCGTTCCCTTTGTGCTAGATGAACGAACGTCTCTCCGCATGCTGTGTTCTTGGAGATATGTGAGTGTGAAAGCCGTACTTCACCTAGCTTGTTGGGAACACAAAGTTTCTTTTCAGTTGCAAACTCCACTCCATACATATATATGGGGAGGTACTAGCTCCAACTCGGTTTTACAGTGAAAACTGCAGGAATTTCAAACCGGCACTAGGAAACAAACTGAGAAACCAGAGTAAAAGTTTTTCCTGCAACCCGTTCCCTTTGTGCTAGATGAACGAACGTCTCTCCACATGCTCAGTTCTGAGAGATAAGTGTGTGTGAAAGCCGTCCTTCACCTAGCTTGTTGGGAACACAAAGATTCTTTTCAGATGCAAACTCCACTCCATACATATATATGGGGAGGTACTAGCTCCAACTCCGTTTTACAGTGAAGAATGCAGGAACTTCAAACCGGCACTAGGAAACAGACTGAGAATCCAGAGAAAAAGTTTCTCCTGCAACCCGTTCCCTTGGAGCTAGATGAACGATCGTCTCTCCACATGCTCAGTTCTGAGAGATAAGTGTGTGTGAAAGCCATCCTTCACTTAACTTGTTGGGAACACAAAGTTTTTTTTCAGTTGCAAACTCCAATCCATATATATATATGGGGAGGTACTAGCTCCAACTCGGTTTTACAGTGAAAACTGCAGGAACTTCAAACCGGCACTAGGAAACAGACTGAGAAACCAGAGTAAAAGTTTCTCCTGCAATCCGTTCCCTTGGTGCTAGATGAACGAACGTCTCTCCGCATGCTATGTTCTTAGAGATATGTGAGTGTGAAAGCCGTCCTTCACCTAGCTTGTTGGGAACACAAAGTTTCTTTTCAGTTGCAAACTCCACTCCATACATATATATGGGGAGGTACTAGCTCGAACTCGGTTTTACAGTGAAAACTGCAGGAACTTCAAGCCGGCACTAGGAAACAGACTGAGAAACCAGAGTAATAATTTCCCCTGCAAACCGTTCCCTTGGTGCTAGATGAACGAAAGTCTCTCCCCATGCTCAGTTCTGAGAGATAAGTGTGTGTGAAAACCATCCTTCACCTAGCTTGTTGTGAACACAAAGTTTCTTTTCAGTTGCAAACTCCACTCCATACATATATATGGGGAGGTACTAGCTCCAACTAGGTTTTACAGTGAAAACTGCAGGAACTTCAAACCGGCACTAGGAAACAGACAGAGAGACCAGAGTAAAAGTTTCTCCTGCAACCCTTTCCCTTGGTGCTAGATGAACGAACGTCTCTCCACATGCTCAGTTCTGAGAGATAAGTGTGTGTGAAAGCCTTCCTTCACCTAGCTTGTTGGGAACACAAAGTTTTTTTCAGTTGCAAACTCCATTCCATACATATAAATGGGGAGGTACAAGCTCCAACTCGGTTTTACAGTGAAAACTGCAGGAACTTCAAACCGGCACTAGGAAACAGACTGAGAAACCAGAGTAAAAGTTTCTCCTGCAACCCGTACCCTTGGTGCTAGATGAACGAACGTCTCTCCACACGCTAGGTTCTGAGAGATATATGTGTGAGAAAGCCGTCCTTAACCTAGCTTGTTGGGAACACAGAGTTTCTTTAAAGTTGCAAACTCCACTCCATACATATAAATGGGGAGGTACAAGCTCCAACCCGGTTTTACAGTGAAATCTGCAGGAACTTCAAAACGGCACTAGGAAACAGACTGAGAAACCAGAGTTAAAGTTTCTTCTGCAATGCGTCCCTTGGTGCTAGATGAACGAACGTCTCTCCGCATGCTATGTTCTTAGAGATATGTGAGTGTGAAAGCCGTCCTTCACTTAGCTTGTTGGGAACACAAAGTTTCTTTTCAGTTGCAAACTCCACTCCATACATATATATGGGGGGGTACTAGCTCCAACTCGGTTTTACAGTGAAAACTGCAGGAACTTCAAACCGGCACTAGGAAACAGACTGAGAAACCAGAGAAAAATTTCCCCTGCAACCCGTTCCCTTGGTGCTAGATGAACGAAAGTCTGTCCCCATGCTCAGTTCTGAGAGATAAGTGTGTGTGAAAACCATCCTTCACCTAGCTTGTTGGGAACACAAAGTTTCTTTTCATTTGCAAACTCCACTCCATACATATATATCTGGAGGTACTAGCTCCAACTCCGTTTTACACTGAAAACTGCAGGAACTTCAAACCGGCACTAGGAAACAGACTGAGAATCCAGAGAAAATTTCTCCTGCAAACCGTTCCCTTTGAGCTAGATGAACGAACGTCTCCCCACATGCTCAGTTCTGAGAGATAAGTGTGTGTGAAAGCCTTCCTTCACCTAGCTTGTTGGGAACACAAAGATTTTTTCAGTTGCAAACTCCATTTCATACATATAAATGGGGAGGTACTAGCTCCTACTCGGTTTTACAGTGAAAACTGCGGGAACTTCAAACCGGCACTAGGAAACAGACTGAGAAACCAGAATTAAAGTTTCTCCTGCAACCTGTTCCCTTGGTGCTAGATGAACGAACGTCTCTCCACATGCTCAGTTCTTAGAGATAAGTGTGTGTGAAAGCCGTCCTTCACCTAGCTTGTTGGGAACACAAAGTTTCTTTTCAGTTGCAAACTCCACTCCATACATATTTATGGGGAGGTACTAGCTCCAACTCGGTTTTACAGTGAAAACTGCAGGAACTTCAAACCGGCACTAGGAAACAGATTGAGAAACCAGAGTAAAAGTTTCTCCTGCAACCCGTTCCCTTGGTGCTAGATGAACGAACGTCTCTCCACATGCTCAGTTCTGAGAGATATGTGTGTGTGAAAGCCGTCCTTCACCTAACTTGTTGGGAACACAAAGATTCTTTTCAGTTGCAAACTCCAATCCATACATATATATGGGGAGGTACTAGCTCCAACTCGGTTTTACAGTTAAAACTGCAGGAACTTCAAACAAGCACTTTGAAACAGAATGACAAACCAGAGTAAAAGTTACACCTGCAACCCTTTCCCTTGGTGCTTGATGAACGAACGTCTCTCCACATTTTAGTTTCTAAGAAATAAGTGTGTGTGGAAGGCGTCCTTCATCTAGCTTGTTGGGAACACAAAGTTTTTTTCAGTTGCAAACTCCATCCATATATATATATGGGGAGGTTCTAGCTCCAACTCGGTTTTATAGTGAAAACTGCTGGAACTTCAAACCGGCACTAGGAAACAGACTGAGAAATCAGAGTAAAAGATTCCCCTGCAACCCTTTCCCTTGGTGCTAGATGAACGAACGTCTCTCCACATGCTCAGTTCTGAGAGATAAGTGTGTGTGAAAGCCGTACTTCACCTAGCTTGTTGGGAACACAAAGTTTCTTTTCAGTTGCAAACTCCACTCCATACATATATATGGGGAGGTACTAGCTCCAACTCGGTTTTACAGTGAAATCTGAAGGAACTTCAAACCGGCACTAGGAAACAGATTGAGAAACCAGAGTTAAAGTTTCTCCTGCAACCCGTTCCCTTGGTTCTAGATGAACGAACGTCTCTCCACATGCTCAGTTCTGAGAGATAAGTGTGTGTGAAAGCCGTGCTTCAACTAGCATGTTGGGAACACAAAGTTTCTTTTCAGTTGCAAACTCCACTCCTTACATATATATGGGGAGGTACTAGCTCCAACTCGGTTTTACAGTGAAAACTGCAGGAACTTCAAACAAGCACTTTGAAACAGAATGACAAACCAGAGTAAAAGTTTCTCCTGCAACCCGTTCCCTTGGTGCTTTATGAACGAAAGTCTCTCCACATGTTAGTTTCTAAGAAATAAGTGTGTGTGGAAGCCGTCCTTCACCTAGCTTCTTGGGAACACAAAGTTTCTTTTCAGTTGCAAACTCCACTCCATACATATATATTGGGAGGTACTAGCTCCAACTCGGTTTTACAGTGAAATCTGCAGGAACTTCAAACCGGCACTAGGAAACAGACTGAGAATCCAGAGTTATAGTTTCTCCTGCAACCCTTTCTCTTGGTGCTAAATGAACGAACGTCTCTCCACATGCTCAGTTCTGGGAGATAAGTGTGTGTGAAAGCCATTCTTCACCTAGCTTGTTGGGAACACAAAGTTTCTTTTCAGTTGCAAACTCCACACCATACATATATATGGGGAGGTACTAGCTCCAACTCGGTTTTACAGTGAAAACTTCAGGAACTTCAAACCGGCACTAGGAAACAGACTCAAAATCCAGAGAAACAGTTTCTCCTGCAACCCTTTCCCTTGGAGCTAGATGAACGAACGTCTCTCCACATGCTCAGTTCTGAAAGATAAGTGTGTGTGAAAGCCGTGCTTCACCTAGCATGTTGGGAACACAAAGTTTCTTTTCAGTTGCAAACTCCACTCCTTACATATATATGGGGAGGTACTAGCTCCAACTCGGTTTTACAGTGAAAACTGCAGGAACTTCAAACAAGCACTTTGAAACAGAATGACAAACCAGAGTAAAAGTTTCTCCTGCAACCCGTTCCCTTGGTGCTTTATGAACGAAAGTCTCTCCACATGTTAGTTTCTAAGAAATAAGTGTGTGTGGAAGCCGTCCTTCACCTAGCTTCTTGGGAACACAAAGTTTCTTTTCAGTTGCAAACTCCACTCCATACATATATATTGGGAGGTACTAGCTCCAACTCGGTTTTACAGTGAAATCTGCAGGAACTTCAAACCGGCACTAGGAAACAGACTGAGAATCCAGAGTTATAGTTTCTCCTGCAACCCTTTCTCTTGGTGCTAAATGAACGAACGTCTCTCCACATGCTCAGTTCTGGGAGATAAGTGTGTGTGAAAGCCATTCTTCACCTAGCTTGTTGGGAACACAAAGTTTCTTTTCAGTTGCAAACTCCACACCATACATATATATGGGGAGGTACTAGCTCCAACTCGGTTTTACAGTGAAAACTTCAGGAACTTCAAACCGGCACTAGGAAACAGACTCAAAATCCAGAGAAAAAGTTTCTCCTGCAACCCTTTCCCTTGGAGCTAGATGAACGAACGTCTCTCCACATGCTCAGTTCTGAGAGACATGTGTGTGTGGTAGCCGTCCTTCACCTAACTTGTTGGGAACACAAAGTTTCTTTTCAGTTGCAAACTCCAATCCATATATATATATGGGGAGGTACTAGCTCCAAGTCGGTTTTACAGTGAAAAGTGCAGGAACTTCAAACCGGCACTAGGAAACAGACTGAGAAACCAGAGTAAAATTTCTCCTGCAAACCGTTCCCTTTGTGCTAGATGAACGAACGTCTCTCCACATGCTCAGTTCTGAGAGATAAGTGGGTGTGAAAGCCGTCCTTCACCTAGTTTGTTGGGAACACAAAGTTACTTTTCAGATGCAAACTCCACTCCATACATATATATGGGGAGGTACTAGCTCCAACACAGTTTTACAGTGAAAACTGCAGGATCTTCAAACCGGCACTAGGAAACAGACTGAGAATCCAGAATAAAGTTTCCCCTGCAACCCGTTCCCTTGGTGCTTTATGAACGAATGTCTCTCCACATGTTAGTTTCTAAGAAATAAGTGTGTGTGGAAGCCGTCCTTCACCTAGCTTCTTGGGAACACAAAGTTTCTTTTCAGTTGCAAACTCCACTCCATACATATATATTGGGAGGTACTAGCTCCAACTCGGTTTTACAGTGAAATCTGCAGGAACTTCAAACCGGCACTAGGAAACAGACTGAGAATCCAGAGTTATAGTTTCTCCTGCAACCCTTTCTCTTGGTGCTAAATGAACGAACGTCTCTCCACATGCTCAGTTCTGGGAGATAAGTGTGTGTGAAAGCCATTCTTCACCTAGCTTGTTGGGAACACAAAGTTTCTTTTCAGTTGCAAACTCCACACCATACATATATATGGGGAGGTACTAGCTCCAACTCGGTTTTACAGTGAAAACTTCAGGAACTTCAAACCGGCACTAGGAAACAGACTCAAAATCCAGAGAAAAAGTTTCTCCTGCAACCTTTTCCCTTGGAGCTAGATGAACGAACGTCTCTCCACATGCTCAGTTCTGAGAGACATGTGTGTGTGGTAGCCGTCCTTCACCTAACTTGTTGGGAACACAAAGTTTCTTTTCAGTTGCAAACTCCAATCCATATATATATATGGGGAGGTACTAGCTCCAAGTCGGTTTTACAGTGAAAAGTGCAGGAATTTCAAACCGGCACTAGGAAACAGACTGAGAAACCAGAGTAAAAGTTTCTCCTGCAAACCGTTCCCTTTGTGCTAGATGAACGAACGTCTCTCCACATGCTCAGTTCTGAGAGATAAGTGGGTGTGAAAGCCGTCCTTCACCTAGTTTGTTGGGAACACAAAGTTACTTTTCAGATGCAAACACCACTCCATACATATATATGGGGAGGTACTAGCTCCAACACAGTTTTACAGTGAAAACTGCAGGATCTTCAAACCGGCACTAGGAAACAGACTGAGAATCCAGAATAAAGTTTCCCCGGCAACCCGTTCCATTGGTGCTAGATGAACGAACGTCTCTCCACATGCTCAGTTCTGATAGATAAGTGTGTGTGAAAGCCGTTCTTCACCAAGCTTGTTGGGAACACAAAGTTTCTTTTCAGTTGCCAACTCCACTCCATACATATATATGGAGAGGTACTAGCTCCAACTCGGTTTTACAGTGAAAACTGCAGGAACTTCAAACCGGCACTAGGAAACAGATTGAGAAACCAGAGTTAAAGTTTCTCCTGCAACCCGTTCCCTTGGTTCTAGATGAACGAACGTCTCTCCACATGCTCAGTTCTGAGAGATAAGTGTGTGTGAAAGCCGTGCTTCACCTAGCATGTTGGGAACACAAAGTTTCTTTTCAGTTGCAAACTCCACTCCTTACATATATATGGGGAGGTACTAGCTCCAACTCGGTTTTACAGTGAAAACTGCAGGAACTTCAAACAAGCACTTTGAAACAGAATGACAAACCAGAGTAAAAGTTTCTCCTGCAACCCGTTCCCTTGGTGCTTTATGAACGAAAGTCTCTCCACATGTTAGTTTCTTAGAAATAAGTGTGTGTGGAAGCCGTCCTTCACCTAGCTTCTTGGGAACACAAAGTTTCTTTTCAGTTGCAAACTCCACTCCATACATATATATTGGGAGGTACTAGCTCCAACTCGGTTTTACAGTGAAATCTGCAGGAACTTCAAACCGGCACTAGGAAACAGACTGAGAATCCAGAGTTATAGTTTCTCCTGCAACCCTTTCTCTTGGTGCTAAATGAACGAACGTCTCTCCACATGCTCAGTTCTGGGAGATAAGTGTGTGTGAAAGCCATTCTTCACCTAGCTTGTTGGGAACACAAAGTTTCTTTTCAGTTGCAAACTCCACACCATACATATATATGGGGAGGTACTAGCTCCAACTCGGTTTTACAGTGAAAACTTCAGGAACTTCAAACCGGCACTAGGAAACAGACTCAAAATCCAGAGAAAAAGTTTCCCCTGCAACCCGTTCCATTGGTGCTAGATGAACGAACGTCTCTCCACATGCTCAGATCTGAGAGATAACTGTGTGTGAAAGCCGTCCTTAACCTAGCTTGTAGGGAACACAAAGTTTCTTCTCAGTTGCAAACTCCACTCCATACATATATATGGGGAGGTACTAGCTCCAACTCGTTTTACAGTGAAAACTGCAGGAACTTCAAACCGGCACTAGGAAACAGACTGAGAAACCAGAGTTAAATTTTCTCCTGCAATCCGTTCCCTTTGTGCTAGATGAACGAACGTCTCTCCGCATGCTGTGTTCTTGGAGATATGTGAGTGTGAAAGCCGTACTTCACCTAGCTTGTTGGGAACACAAAGTTTCTTTTCAGTTGCAAACTCCACTCCATACATATATATGGGGAGGTACTAGCTCCAACTCGGTTTTACAGTGAAAACTGCAGGAATTTCAAACCGGCACTAGGAAACAAACTGAGAAACCAGAGTAAAAGTTTTTCCTGCAACCCGTTCCCTTTGTGCTAGATGAACGAACGTCTCTCCACATGCTCAGTTCTGAGAGATAAGTGTGTGTGAAAGCCGTCCTTCACCTAGCTTGTTGGGAACACAAAGATTCTTTTCAGATGCAAACTCCACTCCATACATATATATGGGGAGGTACTAGCTCCAACTCCGTTTTACAGTGAAGAATGCAGGAACTTCAAACCGGCACTAGGAAACAGACTGAGAATCCAGAGAAAAAGTTTCTCCTGCAACCCGTTCCCTTGGAGCTAGATGAACGATCGTCTCTCCACATGCTCAGTTCTGAGAGATAAGTGTGTGTGAAAGCCATCCTTCACCTAACTTGTTGGGAACACAAAGTTTTTTTTCAGTTGCAAACTCCAATCCATATATATATATGGGGAGGTACTAGCTCCAACTCGGTTTTACAGTGAAAACTGCAGGAACTTCAAACCGGCACTAGGAAACAGACTGAGAAACCAGAGTAAAAGTTTCTCCTGCAATCCGTTCCCTTGGTGCTAGATGAACGAACGTCTCTCCGCATGCTATGTTCTTAGAGATATGTGAGTGTGAAAGCCGTCCTTCACCTAGCTTGTTGGGAACACAAAGTTTCTTTTCAGTTGCAAACTCCACTCCATACATATATATGGGGTGGTACTAGCTCGAACTCGGTTTTACAGTGAAAACTGCAGGAACTTCAAGCCGGCACTAGGAAACAGACTGAGAAACCAGAGTAATAATTTCCCCTGCAAACCGTTCCCTTGGTGCTAGATGAACGAAAGTCTCTCCCCATGCTCAGTTCTGAGAGATAAGTGTGTGTGAAAACCATCCTTCACCTAGCTTGTTGTGAACACAAAGTTTCTTTTCAGTTGCAAACTCCACTCCATACATATATATGGGGAGGTACTAGCTCCAACTAGGTTTTACAGTGAAAACTGCAGGAAATTCAAACCGGCACTAGGAAACAGACAGAGAGACCAGAGTAAAAGTTTCTCCTGCAACCCTTTCCCTTGGTGCTAGATGAACGAACGTCTCTCCACATGCTCAGTTCTGAGAGATAAGTGTGTGTGAAAGCCTTCCTTCACCTAGCTTGTTGGGAACACAAAGTTTTTTTCAGTTGCAAACTCCATTCCATACATATAAATGGGGAGGTACAAGCTCCAACTCGGTTTTACAGTGAAAACTGCAGGAACTTCAAACCGGCACTAGGAAACAGACTGAGAAACCAGAGTAAAAGTTTCTCCTGCAACCCGTACCCTTGGTGCTAGATGAACGAACGTCTCTCCACACGCTAGGTTCTGAGAGATATATGTGTGAGAAAGCCGTCCTTAACCTAGCTTGTTGGGAACACAGAGTTTCTTTAAAGTTGCAAACTCCACTCCATACATATAAATGGGGAGGTACAAGCTCCAACCCGGTTTTACAGTGAAATCTGCAGGAACTTCAAAACGGCACTAGGAAACAGACTGAGAAACCAGAGTTAAAGTTTCTCCTGCAATGCGTCCCTTGGTGCTAGATGAACGAACGTCTCTCCGCATGCTATGTTCTTAGAGATATGTGAGTGTGAAAGCCGTCCTTCACTTAGCTTGTTGGGAACACAAAGTTTCTTTTCAGTTGCAAACTCCACTCCATACATATATATGGGGGGGTACTAGCTCCAACTCGGTTTTACAGTGAAAACTGCAGGAACTTCAAACCGGCACTAGGAAACAGACTGAGAAACCAGAGAAAAATTTCCCCTGCAACCCGTTCCCTTGGTGCTAGATGAACGAAAGTCTGTCCCCATGCTCAGTTCTGAGAGATAAGTGTGTGTGAAAACCATCCTTCACCTAGCTTGTTGGGAACACAAAGTTTCTTTTCATTTGCAAACTCCACTCCATACATATATATCTGGAGGTACTAGCTCCAACTCCGTTTTACACTGAAAACTGCAGGAACTTCAAACCGGCACTAGGAAACAGACTGAGAATCCAGAGAAAATTTCTCCTGCAAACCGTTCCCTTTGAGCTAGATGAACGAACGTCTCCCCACATGCTCAGTTCTGAGAGATAAGTGTGTGTGAAAGCCTTCCTTCACCTAGCTTGTTGGGAACACAAAGATTTTTTCAGTTGCAAACTCCATTTCATACATATAAATGGGGAGGTACTAGCTCCTACTCGGTTTTACAGTGAAAACTGCGGGAACTTCAAACCGGCACTAGGAAACAGACTGAGAAACCAGAATTAAAGTTTCTCCTGCAACCTGTTCCCTTGGTGCTAGATGAACGAACGTCTCTCCACATGCTCAGTTCTTAGAGATAAGTGTGTGTGAAAGCCGTCCTTCACCTAGCTTGTTGGGAACACAAAGTTTCTTTTCAGTTGCAAACTCCACTCCATACATATATATGGGGAGGTACTAGCTCCAACTCGGTTTTACAGTGAAAACTGCAGGAACTTCAAACCGGCACTAGGAAACAGATTGAGAAACCAGAGTAAAAGTTTCTCCTGCAACCCGTTCCCTTGGTGCTAGATGAACGAACGTCTCTCCACATGCTCAGTTCTGAGAGATATGTGTGTGTGAAAGCCGTCCTTCACCTAACTTGTTGGGAACACAAAGATTCTTTTCAGTTGCAAACTCCAATCCATACATATATATGGGGAGGTACTAGCTCCAACTCGGTTTTACAGTTAAAACTGCAGGAACTTCAAACAAGCACTTTGAAACAGAATGACAAACCAGAGTAAAAGTTACACCTGCAACCCTTTCCCTTGGTGCTTGATGAACGAACGTCTCTCCACATTTTAGTTTCTAAGAAATAAGTGTGTGTGGAAGGCGTCCTTCATCTAGCTTGTTGGGAACACAAAGTTTTTTTCAGTTGCAAACTCCATCCATATATATATATGGGGAGGTTCTAGCTCCAACTCGGTTTTATAGTGAAAACTGCTGGAACTTCAAACCGGCACTAGGAAACAGACTGAGAAATCAGAGTTAAAGATTCCCCTGCAACCCTTTCCCTTGGTGCTAGATGAACGAACGTCTCTCCACATGCTCAGTTCTGAGAGATAAGTGTGTGTGAAAGCCGTACTTCACCTAGCTTGTTGGGAACACAAAGTTTCTTTTCAGTTGCAAACTCCACTCCATACATATATATGGGGAGGTACTAGCTCCAACTCGGTTTTACAGTGAAATCTGAAGGAACTTCAAACCGGCACTAGGAAACAGATTGAGAAACCAGAGTTAAAGTTTCTCCTGCAACCCGTTCCCTTGGTTCTAGATGAACGAACGTCTCTCCACATGCTCAGTTCTGAGAGATAAGTGTGTGTGAAAGCCGTGCTTCAACTAGCATGTTGGGAACACAAAGTTTCTTTTCAGTTGCCAACTCCACTCCTTACATATATATGGGGAGGTACTAGCTCCAACTCGGTTTTACAGTGAAAACTGCAGGAACTTCAAACAAGCACTTTGAAACAGAATGACAAACCAGAGTAAAAGTTTCTCCTGCAACCCGTTCCCTTGGTGCTTTATGAACGAAAGTCTCTCCACATGTTAGTTTCTAAGAAATAAGTGTGTGTGGAAGCCGTCCTTCACCTAGCTTCTTGGGAACACAAAGTTTCTTTTCAGTTGCAAACTCCACTCCATACATATATATTGGGAGGTACTAGCTCCAACTCGGTTTTACAGTGAAATCTGCAGGAACTTCAAACCGGCACTAGGAAACAGACTGAGAATCCAGAGTTATAGTTTCTCCTGCAACCCTTTCTCTTGGTGCTAAATGAACGAACGTCTCTCCACATGCTCAGTTCTGGGAGATAAGTGTGTGTGAAAGCCATTCTTCACCTAGCTTGTTGGGAACACAAAGTTTCTTTTCAGTTGCAAACTCCACACCATACATATATATGGGGAGGTACTAGCTCCAACTCGGTTTTACAGTGAAAACTTCAGGAACTTCAAACCGGCACTAGGAAACAGACTCAAAATCCAGAGAAAAAGTTTCTCCTGCAACCCTTTCCCTTGGAGCTAGATGAACGAACGTCTCTCCACATGCTCAGTTCTGAGAGATAAGTGTGTGTGAAAGCCGTGCTTCACCTAGCATGTTGGGAACACAAAGTTTCTTTTCAGTTGCAAACTCCACTCCTTACATATATATGGGGAGGTACTAGCTCCAACTCGGTTTTACAGTGAAAACTGCAGGAACTTCAAACAAGCACTTTGAAACAGAATGACAAACCAGAGTAAAAGTTTCTCCTGCAACCCGTTCCCTTGGTGCTTTATGAACGAAAGTCTCTCCACATGTTAGTTTCTAAGAAATAAGTGTGTGTGGAAGCCGTCCTTCACCTAGCTTCTTGGGAACACAAAGTTTCTTTTCAGTTGCAAACTCCACTCCATACATATATATTGGGAGGTACTAGCTCCAACTCGGTTTTACAGTGAAATCTGCAGGAACTTCAAACCGGCACTAGGAAACAGACTGAGAATCCAGAGTTATAATTTCTCCTGCAACCCTTTCTCTTGGTGCTAAATGAACGAACGTCTCTCCACATGCTCAGTTCTGGGAGATAAGTGTGTGTGAAAGCCATTCTTCACCTAGCTTGTTGGGAACACAAAGTTTCTTTTCAGTTGCAAACTCCACACCATACATATATATGGGGAGGTACTAGCTCCAACTCGGTTTTACAGTGAAAACTTCAGGAACTTCAAACCGGCACTAGGAAACAGACTCAAAATCCAGAGAAAAAGTTTCTCCTGCAACCCTTTCCCTTGGAGCTAGATGAACGAACGTCTCTCCACATGCTCAGTTCTGAGAGACATGTGTGTGTGGTAGCCGTCCTTCACCTAACTTGTTGGGAACACAAAGTTTCTTTTCAGTTGCAAACTCCAATCCATATATATATATGGGGAGGTACTAGCTCCAAGTCGGTTTTACAGTGAAAAGTGCAGGAACTTCAAACCGGCACTAGGAAACAGACTGAGAAACCAGAGTAATATTTCTCCTGCAAACCGTTCCCTTTGTGCTAGATGAACGAACGTCTCTCCACATGCTCAGTTCTGAGAGATAAGTGGGTGTGAAAGCCGTCCTTCACCTAGTTTGTTGGGAACACAAAGTTACTTTTCAGATGCAAACTCCACTCCATACATATATATGGGGAGGTACTAGCTCCAACACAGTTTTACAGTGAAAACTGCAGGATCTTCAAACCGGCACTAGGAAACAGACTGAGAATCCAGAATAAAGTTTCCCCTGCAACCCGTTCCCTTGGTGCTTTATGAACGAAAGTCTCTCCACATGTTAGTTTCTAAGAAATAAGTGTGTGTGGAAGCCGTCCTTCACCTAGCTTCTTGGGAACACAAAGTTTCTTTTCAGTTGCAAACTCCACTCCATACATATATATTGGGAGGTACTAGCTCCAACTCGGTTTTACAGTGAAATCTGCAGGAACTTCAAACCGGCACTAGGAAACAGACTGAGAATCCAGAGTTATAGTTTCTCCTGCAACCCTTTCTCTTGGTGCTAAATGAACGAACGTCTCTCCACATGCTCAGTTCTGGGAGATAAGTGTGTGTGAAAGCCATTCTTCACCTAGCTTGTTGGTAACACAAAGTTTCTTTTCAGTTGCAAACTCCACACCATACATATATATGGGGAGGTACTAGCTCCAACTCGGTTTTACAGTGAAAACTTCAGGAACTTCAAACCGGCACTAGGAAACAGACTCAAAATCCAGAGAAAAAGTTTCTCCTGCAACCTTTTCCCTTGGAGCTAGATGAACGAACGTCTCTCCACATGCTCAGTTCTGAGAGACATGTGTGTGTGGTAGCCGTCCTTCACCTAACTTGTTGGGAACACAAAGTTTCTTTTCAGTTGCAAACTCCAATCCATATATATATATGGGGAGGTACTAGCTCCAAGTCGGTTTTACAGTGAAAAGTGCAGGAACTTCAAACCGGCACTAGGAAACAGACTGAGAAACCAGAGTAAAAGTTTCTCCTGCAAACCGTTCCCTTTGTGCTAGATGAACGAACGACTCTCCACATGCTCAGTTCTGAGAGATAAGTGGGTGTGAAAGCCGTCCTTCACCTAGTTTGTTGGGAACACAAAGTTACTTTTCAGATGCAAACACCACTCCATACATATATATGGGGAGGTACTAGCTCCAACACAGTTTTACAGTGAAAACTGCAGGATCTTCAAACCGGCACTAGGAAACAGACTGAGAATCCAGAATAAAGTTTCCCCGGCAACCCGTTCCATTGGTGCTAGATGAACGAACGTCTCTCCACATGCTCAGATCTGAGAGATAACTGTGTGTGAAAGCCGTCCTTAAACTAGCTTGTAGGGAACACAAAGTTTCTTTTCAGTTGCAAACTCCACTCCATACATATATATGGGGAGGTACTAGCTCCAACTCGTTTTACAGTGAAAACTGCAGGAACTTCAAACCGGCACTAGGAAACAGACTGAGAAACCAGAGTGAAATTTTCTCCTGCAATCCGTTCCCTTTGTGCTAGATGAACGAACGTCTCTCCGCATGCTGTGTTCTTGGAGATATGTGAGTGTGAAAGCCGTCCTTCACCTAGCTTGTTGGGAACACAAAGTTTCTTTTCAGTTGCAAACTCCACTCCATACATATATATGGGGAAGTACTAGCTCCAACTCGGTTTTACAGTGAAAACTGCAGGAATTTCAAACCGGCACAAGAAACAGACTGAGAAACCAGAGTAAAAATTTCCCCTGCAACCCGTTCCCTTGGTGCTAGATGAATGAACGTCTCTCCACATGCTCAGTTCTGAGAGACATGTGTGTGTGGTAGCCGTCCTTCACCTAACTTGTTGGGAACACAAAGTTTCTTTTCAGTTGCAAACTCCAATCCATATATATATATGGGGAGGTACTAGCTCCAAGTCGGTTTTACACTGAAAAGTGCAGGAACTTCAAACCGGCACTAGGAAACAAACTGAGAAACCAGAGTAAAAGTTTTTCCTGCAACCCGTTCCCTTTGTGCTAAATGAACGAACGTCTCTCCACATGCTCAGTTCTGAGAGATAAGTGTGTGTGAAAGCCGTCCTTCACCTAGCTTGTTGGGAACACAAAGATTCTTTTCAGATGCAAACTCCACTCCATACAAATATATGGGGAGGTACTAGCTCCAACTCCGTTTTACAGTGAAGAATGCAGGAACTTCAAACCGGCACTAGGAAACAGACTGAGAATCCAGAGAAAAAGTTTCTCCTGCAAACCGTTCCCTTGGAGCTAGATGAACGATCGTCTCTCCACATGCTCAGTTCTGAGAGATAAGTGTGTGTGAAAGCCATCCTTCACCTAACTTGTTGGGAACACAAAGTTTCTTTTCAGTTGCAAACTCCAATCCATATATATATATGGGGAGGTACTAGCTCCAACTCGGTTTTACAGTGAAAACTGCAGGAACTTCAAACCGGCACTAGGAAACAGACTGAGAAACCAGAGTAAAAGTTTCTCCTGCAATCCGTTCCCTTGGTGCTAGATGAACGAACGTCTCTCCGCATGCTATGTTCTTAGAGATATGTGAGTGTGAAAGCCGTCCTTCACCTAGCTTGTTGGGAACACAAAGTTTTTTTCAGTTGCAAACTCCACTCCATACATATATATGGGGAGGTACTAGCTCCAACTCGGTTTTACAGTGAAAACTGCAGGAACTTCAAGCCGGCACTAGGAAACAGACTGAGAAACCAGAGTAATAATTTCCCCTGCAAACCGTTCCCTTGGTGCTAGATGAACGAAAGTCTCTCCCCATGCTCAGTTCTGAGAGATAAGTGTGTGTGAAAGCCTTCCTTCACCTAGCTTGTTGGGAACACAAAGTTTTTTTCAGTTGCAAACTCCATTCCATACATATAAATGGGGAGGTACAAGCTCCAACTCGGTTTTACAGTGAAAACTGCAGGAACTTCAAACCGGCACTAGGAAACAGACTGAGAAACCAGAGTAAAAGTTTCTCCTGCAACCCGTACCCTTGGTGCTAGATGAACGAACGTCTCTCCACACGCTAGGTTCTGAGAGATATATGTGTGAGAAAGCCGTCCTTAACCTAGCTTGTTGGGAACACAGAGTTTTTTAAAGTTGCAAACTCCACTCCATACATATAAATGGGGAGGTACAAGCTCCAACCCGGTTTTACAGTGAAATCTGCAGGAACTTCAAAACGGCACTAGGAAACAGACTGAGAAACCAGAGTTAAAGTTTCTCCTGCAATGCGTCCCTTGGTGCTAGATGAACGAACGTCTCTCCGCTTGCTATGTTCTTAGAGATATGTGAGTGTGAAAGCCGTCCTTCACTTAGCTTGTTGGGAACACAAAGTTTCTTTTCATTTGCAAACTCCACTCCATACATATATATCTGGAGGTACTAGCTCCAACTCCGTTTTACACTGAAAACTGCAGGAACTTCAAACCGGCACTAGGAAACAGACTGAGAATCCAGAGAAAATTTCTCCTGCAAACAGTTCCCTTTGAGCTAGATGAACGAACGTCTCTCCACATGCTCAGTTCTGAGAGATAAGTGTGTGTGAAAGCCTTCCTTCACCTAGCTTGTTGGGAACACAAAGATTTTTTCAGTTGCAAACTCCATTTCATACATATAAATGGGGAGGTACTAGCTCCTACTCGGTTTTACAGTGAAAACTGCGGGAACTTCAAACCGGCACTAGGAAACAGACTGAGAAACCAGAATTAAAGTTTCTCCTGCAACCTGTTCCCTTGGTGCTAGATGAACGAACGTCTCTCCACATGCTCAGTTCTTAGAGATAAGTGTGTGTGAAAGCCGTCCTTCACCTAGCTTGTTGGGAACACAAAGTTTCTTTTCAGTTGCAAACTCCACTCCATACATATATATGGGGAGGTACTAGCTCCAACTCGGTTTTACAGTGAAAACTGCAGGAACTTCAAACCGGCACTAGGAAACAGATTGAGAAACCAGAGTAAAAGTTTCTCCTGCAACCCGTTCCCTTGGTGCTAGATGAACGAACGTCTCTCCACATGCTCAGTTCTGAGAGATATGTGTGTGTGAAAGCCGTCCTTCACCTAAATTGTTGGGAACACAAAGATTCTTTTCAGTTGCAAACTCCAATCCATACATATATATGGGGAGGTACTAGCTCCAACTCGGTTTTACAGTGAAAACTGCAGGAACTTCAAACAAGCACTTTGAAACAGAATGACAAACCAGAGTAAAAGTTACACCTGCAAACCTTTCCCTTGGTGCTTGATGAACGAACGTCTCTCCACATTTTAGTTTCTAAGAAATAAGTGTGTGTGGAAGCCGTCCTTCATCTAGCTTGTTGGGAACACAAAGTTTTTTTCAGTTGCAAACTCCATCCATATATATATATGGGGAGGTTCTAGCTCCAACTCGGTTTTACAGTGAAAACTGCTGGAACTTCAAACCGGCACTAGGAAACAGACTGAGAAATCAGAGTTAAAGTTTCTCCTGCAATCCGTCCCTTGGTGCTAGATGAACGAACGTCTCTCCGCATGCTATGTTCTTAGAGATATGTGAGTGTGAAAGCCGTCCTTCACCTAGCTAGTTGGGAACACAAAGTTTCTTTTCAGTTGCAAACTCCACTCCATACATATATATGGGGAGGTACTAGCTCCAACTCGGTTTTACAGTGAAGAATGCAGGAACTTCAAACCGGCACTAGGAAACAGACTGAGAATTCAGAGTAAAAGTTACTCTTGCAACCGTTCCCTTGGTGCTAAATGAACGAACGTCTCTCCACATGCTCAGTTCTGACAGATAAGTGTGTGTGAAAGCCATCCTTCACCTAACTTGTTGGGAACACAAAGTTTCTTTTCAGTTGCAAACTCCACTCCATACATATATATGGGGAGGTACTAGCTCCAACTCAGTTTTACACTGAAAACTGCAGGAACTTCAACCCGGCACTTGGAAACAGACTGAGAATCCAGAGTAAAAGTTTCTCCTGCAACCCGTTCCCTTGGAGCCAAATGAACGAACGTCTCTCCACATGCTCAGTTCTGAGAGATAAGTGTGTGTGAAAGCCTTCCTTCACCTAGCTTGTTGGGAACAGAAAGATTTTTTCAGTTGCAAACTCCATTCCATACATATATATGGGGAGGTACTAGCTCCATCTCCGTTTTACACTGAAAACTGCAGGAACTTCAACCCGGCACTAGGAAACAGATTGAGAAACCAGAGTAAAGTTTCTCCTGCAACCCGTTCCCTTGGTGCTCGATGAACGAACGTCTCTCCACATGCTCAGTTCTGAGAGATAAGTGTGTGTGAAAGCCGTCCTTCACCTAACTTGTTGGGAACACAAAGTTTCTTTTCAGTTGCAAACTCCACTCCATACATATATATGGGGAGGTACTAGCTCCAACTCGTTTTTACAGTGAAAACTGCAGGAACTTCAAACAAGCACTTTGAAACAGAATGACAAACCAGAGTAAAAGTTACTCCTGCAACCCGTTCCCTTGGTGCTTGATGAACGAACGTCTCTCCACATTTTAGTTTCTAAGAAATATGTGTGTGTGGAAGCCGTCCTTCACCTAGCTTGTTGGGAACACAAAGTTTCTTTTCAGTTGCAAACTCCACTCCATACATATATATGGGGAGGTACTAGCTCCAACTCGGTTTTACACTGAAAATTTCAGGAACTTCAAACCGGCACTAGGAAACAGACTCAAAATCCAGAGAAAAAGTTTCTCCTGCAACCCTTTCCCTTGGAGCTAGATGAACGAACGTCTCTCCACATGCTCAGTTCTGAGAGACATGTGTGTGTGGTAGCCGTCCTTCAGCTAACTTGTTGGGAACACAAAGTTTCTTTTCAGTTGCAAACTCCAATCCATATATATATATGGGGAGGTACTAGCTCCAAGTCGGTTTTACAGTGAAAAGTGCAGGAACTTCAAACCGGCACTAGGAAACAGACTGAGAAACCAGAGTAAATGTTTCTCCTGCAACCCGTTCCCTTTGTGCAAGATGAACGAACGTCTCTCCACATGCTCAGTTCTGAGAGATAAGTGGGTGTGAAAGCCGTCCTTCACCTAGCTTGTTGGGAACACAAAGTTTCTTTTCAGATGCAAACTCCACTCCATACATATATATGGGGAGGTACTAGCTCCAACTCAGTTTTACAGTGAAAACTGCAGGATCTTCAAACCGGCACTAGGAAACAGACTGAGAATCCAGAGTAAAAGTTTCCCCTGCAACCCGTTCCATTGGTGCTAGATGAACGAACGTCTCTCCACATGCTCAGATCTGAGAGGTAACTGTGTGTGAAAGCCGTCCTTAACCTAGCTTGTAGGGAACACAAAGTTTCTTTTCAGTTGCAAACTCCACTCCATACATATATATGGGGAGGTACTAGCTCCAACTCCGTTTTACACTGAAAACTGCAGGAACTTCAAACCGGCACTAGGAAACAGACTGAGAATCCAGAGAAAATTTCTCCTGCAACCCGTTCCCTTGGAGCTAGATGAACGAACGTCTCTCCACATGCTCAGTTCTGAGAGATAAGTGTGTGTGAAAGCCTTCCTTCACCTAGCTTGTTGGGAACACAAAGATTTTTTCAGTTGCAAACTCCATTTCATACATATAAATGGGGAGGTACTAGCTCCTACTCGGTTTTACAGTGAAAACTGCGGGAACTTCAAACCGGCACTAGGAAACAGACTGAGAAACCAGAATTAAAGTTTCTCCTGCAACCTGTTCCCTTGGTGCTAGATGAACGAACGTCTCTCCACATGCTCAGTTCTTAGAGATAAGTGTGTGTGAAAGCCGTCCTTCACCTAGCTTGTTGGGAACACAAAGTTTCTTTTCAGTTGCAAACTCCACTCCATACATATATATGGGGAGGTACTAGCTCCAACTCGGTTTTACAGTGAAAACTGCAGGAACTTCAAACAAGCACTTTGAAACAGAATGACAAACCAGAGTAAAAGTTACACCTGCAACACTTTCCCTTGGTGCTTGATGAACGAACGTCTCTCCACATTTTAGTTTCTAAGAAATAAGTGTGTGTGGAAGCCGTCCTTCATGTAGCTTGTTGGGAACACAAAGTTTTTTTCAGTTGCAAACTCCATCCATATATATATATGGGGAGGTTCTAGCTACAACTCGGTTTTACAGTGAAAACTGCTGGAACTTCAAACCGGCACTAGGAAACAGACTGAGAAATCAGAGTAAAAGTTTCCCCTGCAACCCTTTCCCTTGGTGCTAGATGAACGAACGTCTCTCCACATGCTCAGTTCTGAGAGATAAGTGTGTGTGAAAGCCGTACTTCACCTAGCTTGTTGGGAACACAAAGTTTCTTTTCAGTTGCAAACTCCACTCCATACATATATATGGGGAGGTACTAGCTCCAACTCGGTTTTACAGTGAAATCTGAAGGAACTTCAAACCGGCACTAGGAAACAGACTGAGAAACCAGAGTTAAAGTTTCTCCTGCAATCCGTCCCTTGGTGCTAGATGAACGAACGTCTCTCCGCATGCTATGTTCTTAGAGATATGTGAGTGTGAAAGCCGTACTTCACCTAGCTTGTTGGGAACACAAAGTTTCTTTTCAGTTGCAAACTCCACTCCATACATATATATGGGGAGGTACTATCTCCAACTCGGTTTTACAGTGAAGAATGCAGGAACTTCAAACCGGCACTAGGAAACAGACTGAGAATTCAGAGTAAAAGTTACTCTTGCAACCGTTCCCTTGGTGCTAAATGAACGAACGTCTCTCCACATGCTCAGTTCTGACAGATAAGTGTGTGTGAAAGCCATCCTTCACCTAACTTGTTGGGAACACAAAGTTTCTTTTCAGTTGCAAACTCCACTCCATACATATATATGTGGAGGTACTAGCTCCAACTCAGTTTTACACTGAAAACTGCAGGAATTTCAACCCGGCACTAGGAAACAGACTGAGAATCCAGAGTAATAGTTTCTCCTGCAACCCGTTCCCTTGGAGCTAGATGAACGAACGTCTCTCCACATGCTCAGTTCTGAGAGATAAGTGTGTGTGAAAGCCTTCCTTCACCTAGCTTGTTGGGAACAGAAAGATTTTTTCAGTTGCAAACTCCATTCCATACATATATATGGGGAGGTACTAGCTCCATCTCCGTTTTACACTGAAAACTGCAGGAACTTCAAACCGGCACTAGGAAACAGATTGAGAAACCAGAGTAAAGCTTCTCCTGCAACACGTTCCCTTGGTGCTAGATGAACGAACGTCTCTCCACATGCTCAGTTCTGAGAGATAAGTGTGTGTGAAAGCCGTCCTTCACCTAACTTGTTGGGAACACAAAGTTTCTTTTCAGTTGCAAACTCCACTCCATAAATATATATGGGGAGGTACTAGCTCCAACTCGTTTTTACAGTGAAAACTGCAGGAACTTCAAACAAGCACTTTGAAACAGAATGACAAACCAGAGTAAAAGTTACTCCTGCAAACCGTTCCCTTGGTGCTTGATGAACGAACGTCTCTCCACATTTTAGTTTCTAAGAAATATGTGTGTGTGGAAGCCGTCCTTCACCTAGCTTGTTGGGAACAGAAAGTTTATTTCAGTTGCAAACTTCATCCATATATATATATGGGGAGGTACTAGTTCCAACTCGGTTTTAAAGTGAAAACTGCAGGAACTTCAAACCGGCACTAGGAAACAGACTGAGAAACCAGAGTAAAAGTTTCCCCTGCAATCCGTTCTCTTGGAGCTAGATGAACGAACGACTCTCCACTTGCTCAGTTCTGAGAGATATGTGTGTGTGGAAGCCGTCCTTCACCTAGCTTGTTGGGAACACAAAGTTTCTTTTAAGTTGCAAACTCCACTCCATACATATATATGGGGAGGTACTAGCTCCAACTCGGTTTTACAGTGAAAACTGCTGGAACTTCAAACCGGCACTAGGAAACAGACTGAGAAATCAGAGTAAAAGTTTCCCCTGCAACCCGTTCCCTTGGTGCTAGATGAACGAAAGTCTCTCCACATGCTCAGTTCTGAGAGATAAGTGTGTGTGAAAACCGTCCTTCACATAGCTTGTTGGGAACACAAAGTTTCTTTTAAGTTGCAAACTCCACTCCATACATATATATGGGGAGGTACTAGTTCCAACTCGGTTTTACAGTGAAAACTGCTGGAACTTCAAACCGGCACTAGGAAACAGACTGAGAATCCAGAGTAAAAGTTTCCCCTGCAACCCGTTCCCTTGGTGCTAGATGAACGAACGTCTCTCCACATGCTCAGATCTGAGAGGTAACTGTGTGTGAAAGCCGTCCTTAACCTAGCTTGTAGGGAACACAAAGTTTCTTTTCAGTTGCAAACTCCACTCCATACATATATATGGGGAGGTACTAGCTCCAACTCGTTTTACAGTGAAAACTGCAGGAACTTCAAACCGGCACTAGGAAACAGACTGAGAAACCAGAGTTAAAGTTTCTCCTGCAATCTGTTCCCTTGGTGCTTGATGAACGAACGTCTCTCCACATGCTCAGTTCTGAGAGATAAGTGTGTGTGAAAGCCGTCCTTACCTAGCTTGTGGGGAACACAAAGTTTCTTTTCAGTTGCAAACTCCACTCCATACATATATATGGGGAGGTACAAACTCCAACTCTGTTTTATAGTGAAAAGTGCAGGAACTTCAATCCGTCACTAGGAAACAGACTGCGAAACCAGAGTATAATTTCTCCTGCAACCCGTTCCCTTGGTGCTAGGTGAACGAACGTCTCTCCACATGCTCAGTTCTGGGAAATAAGTGTGTTTGAAAGCCGTCCTTCACCTTGCTTGTTGGGAACACAAAGTTTCTTTTCAGTTGCAAACTCCACTCCATACATATATATGGGGAGGTACTAGCTCCAACTCGGTTTTACAGTGAAAACTGCAGGAACTTCAAACAAGCACTTTGAAACAATATGACAAACCAGAGTAAAAGTTACTAATGCAACCCGTTCCCTTGGTGCTTGATGAACGAACATCTCTCCACATGCTCAGTTCTGAGAGATAAGTGTGTGTGAAAGCCGTCCTTCACCTAGCTTGTGGGGAACACAAAGTTTCTTTTCAGTTGCAAACTCCACTCCATACATATATATGGGGAGGTACTACCTCCAACTCGGTTTTACAGTGAAAACTGCAGGAACTTCAAACCGGCACTAGGAAATAGACTGAGAATCCAGAGTAAAAGTTTCTCATGCAACCCGTTCCCTTGGGGCTAGATGAACGAACGTCTCTCCACATGCTAGATTCTGAGAGATATGTGTGTGTGAAAGCCGTCCTTCACCTAGCTTGTTGGGAACACAAAGTTTCTTTTCATTTGCAAACTCCACTCCATATATATATATGGGGAGGTACTAGCTCCAACTCTGTTTTACAGTGAAAACTGCAGGTACTTCAAAACGGCACTAGGAAACAGACTGAGAATCCAGAGTAAAAGATTCTCCTGCAACCCGTTCCCTTGGTGCTAGATGAACGAACGTCTCTCCACATGCTCAGTTCTGATAGATAAGTGTGTGTGAAAGCCGTTCTTCACCTAGATTGTTGGGAACACAAAGTTTCTTTTCAGTTGCCAACTCCACTCCATACATATATATGGGCAGGTACTAGCTCCAATTCGGTTTTACAGTGAAAACTGCAGGTACTTCAAAACGGCACTAGGAAACAGACTGAGAATCCAGAGTAAAAGTTTCTCCTGCAACCCTTTCCCTTGGTGCTAGATGAACGAACGTCTCTCCACATGATCAGTTCTGAGAAATAAGTGTGTGTGAAAGCCGTCTTTCACCTAGCTTGTGGGGAACACAAAGTTTCTTTTCAGTTGCAAACTCCACTCCATACATATATATGGGCAGGTACTAACTCCAAATGTGTTTTACAGTGAAAACTGCAGGAACTTCAATCCGTCACTAGGAAACAGTCTGCGAAACCAGAGTAAAAGTTTCTCCTGCAAACCGTTCCCTTGGTGCTAGATGAACGAACGTCTCTCCACATGCTCAGTTCTGAGAAATAAGTGTGTTTGAAAGCCGTCCTTCACCTAGATTTTTGGGAATACAAAGTTTCTTTTCAGTTGCAAACTCCACTCCATACATATATATGGGGAGGTACTAGCTCCAACTCGGTTTTACAGTGAAAACTGCAGGAACTTCAAACCGGCACTAGGAAACAGACTGAGAATCCAGAGTAAAAGTTTCTCCTGCAACCAGTTCCCTTGGTGTTAGAAAAATGAACGTCTCTCCACATACTCAGTTCTGAGAGATAAGTGTGTGTGAAAGCCGTCCTTCACCTAGCTTGTTGGGATCACAAAGTTTTTTTCAGTTGCAAACTCCATTCCATACATATATATGGGGAGGTACTAGCTCCAACTCGGTTTTACAGTGAAAACTGCAGGAACATCAAACCGGCACTAGGAAACAGACTGAGAAACTAGAGTAAAAGTTTCTCCTACAACCCGTTCCCTTGGTGCTAGATGAACGATAGTCTCTCCACATGCTCAGTTCTGAGAGATAAGTGTGTGTGAAAGCCGTCCTTCACCTAGCTTGTTGGGAACACAAAGTTTTTTTCAGTTGCAAACTCCACTCCATACATATATAGGGGAGGTACTAGCTCCAACTCGGTTTTACAGTGGAAACTTAAGGAACTTCAAACCGGCACTAGGAAACAGACTCAAAATCCAGAGAAAAAGTTTCTCTTGCAACCCTTTCCCTTGGAGCTAGATGAACGAACGTCTCTCCACATGCTCAGTTCTGAGAGACATGTGTGTGTGGTAGCCGTCCTTCAGCTAACTTGTTGGGAACACAAAGTTTCTTTTCAGTTGCAAACTCCAATCCATATATATATATGGGGAGGTACTAGCTCCAAGTCGGTTTTACAGTGAAAAGTGCAGGAACTTCAAACCGGCACTAGGAAACAGACTGAGAAACCAGAGTAAAAGTTTCTCCTGCAACCCGTTCCCTTTGTGCTAGATGAACGAAAGTCTCTCCACATGCTCAGTTCTGAGAGATAAGTGGGTGTGAAAGCCGTCCTTCACCTAGCTTGTTGGGAACACAAAGTTTCTTTTCAGATGCAAACTCCACTCCATACATATATATGGGGAGGTACTAGCTCCAACTCAGTTTTACAGTGAAAACGGCAGGATCTTCAAACCGGCACTAGGAAACAGACTGAGAATCCAGAGTAAAAGTTTCCCCTGCAACCCGTTCCATTGGTGCTAGATGAACGAACGTCTCTCCACATGCTCAGATCTGAGAGGTAACTGTGTGTGAAAGCCGTACTTAACCTAGCTTGTAGGGAACACAAAGTTTCTTTTCAGTTGCAAACTCCACTCCATACATATATATGGGGAGGTACTAGCTCCAACTCGTTTTACAGTGAAAACTGCAGGAACTTCAAACCGGCACTAGGAAACAGACTGAGAAACCAGAGTTAAAGTTTCTCCTGCAATCCGTTCCCTTGGTGCTTGATGAACGAACGTCTCTCCACATGCTCAGTTCTGAGAGATAAGTGTGTGTGAAAGCCGTCCTTCACCTAGCTTGTGGGGAACACAAAGTTTCTTTTCAGTTGCAAACTCCACTCCATACATATATATGGGGAGGTACAAACTCCAACTCTGTTTTATAGTGAAAAGTGCAGGAACTTCAATCCGTCACTAGGAAACAGACTGCGAAACCAGAGTATAATTTCTCCTGCAACGAGTACCCTTGGTGCTAGGTGAACGAACGTCTCTCCACATGCTCAGTTCTGGGAAATAAGTGTGTTTGAAAGCCGTCCTTCACCTAGCTTGTTGGGAATACAAAGTTTCTTTTCAGTTGCAAACTCCACTCCATACATATATATGGGGAGGTACTAGCTCCAACTCGGTTTTACAGTGAAAACTGCAGGAACTTCAAACAAGCACTTTGAAACAATATGACAAACCAGAGTAAAAGTTACTAATGCAACCCGTTCCCTTGGTGCTTGATGAACGAACATCTCTCCACATGCTCAGTTCTGAGAGATAAGTGTGTGTGAAAGCCGTCCTTCACCTAGCTTGTGGGGAACACAAAGTTTCTTTTCATTTGCAAACTCCACTCCATACTTATATATGGGGAGGTACTACCTCCAACTCGGTTTTACAGTGAAAACTGCAGGAACTTCAAACCGGCACTAGGAAATAGACTGAGAATCCAGAGTAAAAGTTTCTCCTGCAACCCGTTCCCTTGGGGATAGATGAACGAACTTCTCTCCACATGCTAGATTCTGAGAGATATGTGTGTGTGAAAGCCGTCCTTCACCTAGCTTGTTGGGAACACAAAGTTTCTTTTCATTTGCAAACTCCACTCCATATATATATATGGGGAGGTACTAGCTCCAACTCTGTTTTACAGTGAAAACTGCAGGTACTTCAAAACGGCACTAGGAAACAGACTGAGAATCCAGAGTAAAAGATTCTCCTGCAACCCGTTCCCTTGGTGCTAGATGAACGAACGTCTCTCCACATGCTCAGTTCTGATAGATAAGTGTGTGTGAAAGCCGTTCTTCACCTAGCTTGTTGGGAACACAAAGTTTCTTTTCAGTTGCCAACTCCACTCCATACATATATATGGGCAGGTACTAGCTCCAATTCGGTTTTACAGTGAAAACTGCAGGTACTTCAAAACGGCACTAGGAAACAGACTGAGAATCCAGAGTAAAAGTTTCTCCTGCAACCCGTTCCCTTGGTGCTAGATGAACGAACGTCTCTCCACATGATCAGTTCTGAGAAATAAGTGTGTGTGAAAGCCGTCTTTCAACTAGCTTGTGGGGAACACAAAGTTTCTTTTCAGTTGCAAACTCCACTCCATACATATATATGGGCAGGTACTAACTCCAAATGTGTTTTACAGTGAAAACTGCAGGAACTTCAATCCGTCACTAGGAAACAGACTGCGAAACCAGAGTAAAAGTTTCTCCTGCAAACCGTTCCCTTGGTGCTAGATGAACGAACGTCTCTCCACATGCTCAGTTCTGAGAAATAAGTTTGTTTTAAAGCCGTCCTTCACCTAGATTTTTGGGAATACAAAGTTTCTTTTCAGTTGCAAACTCCACTCCATACATATATATGGGGAGGTACTAGCTCCAACTCGGTTTTACAGTGAAAACTGCAGGAACTTCAAACCGGCACTAGGAAACAGACTGAGAATCCAGAGTAAAAGTTTCTCCTGCAACCAGTTCCATTGGTGTTAGAAAAATGAACGTCTCTCCACATACTCAGTTCTGAGAGATAAGTGTGTGTGAAAGCCGTCCTTCACGTAGCTTGTTGGGATCACAAAGTTTTTTTCAGTTGCAAACTCCATTCCATACATATATATGGGGAGGTACTAGCTCCAACTCGGTTTTACAGTGAAAACTGCAGGAACATCAAACCGGCACTAGGAAACAGACTGAGAAACTAGAGTAAAAGTTTCTCCTACAACCCGTTCCCTTGGTGCTAGATGAACGATAGTCTCTCCACATGCTCAGTTCTGAGAGATAAGTGTGTGTGAAAGCAGTCCTTCACCTAGCTTGTTGGGAACACAAAGTTTCTTTTCAGTTGCAACCTCCACTCCCTACATATATATGGGGAGGTACTAGCTCCAACTCGGTTTTACAGTGAAAACTGCAGGAACTTCAAACCGGCACTAGGAAACAGACTGAGAAACCAGAGTAAAAGATTCTCCTGCAACCCGTTCCCTTGGTGCTAGATGAACGAACTACTCTCCACATGCTCAGTTCTGATAGATAAGTGTGTGTGAAAGCCGTTTTTCACCTAGCTTGTTGGGAACACAAAGTTTCTTTTCAGTTGCAAACTCCACTCCATACATATATATGGGCAGGTACTAGCTCCAAATTGGTTTTACAGTGAAAACTGCAGGTACTTCAAAACGGCACTAGGAAACAGACTGAGAATCCAGAGTAAAAGATTCTCCTGCAACCCGTTCCCTTGGTGCTAGATGAACGAACGTCTCTCCACATGCTCAGTTCTGATAGATAAGGTTGTGTGAAAGCCGTTCTTCACATAGCTTGTTGGGAACACAAAGTTCCTTTTCAGTTGCCAACTCCACTCCATACATATATATGGGGAGGTACTAGCTCCAACTCGGTTTTACAGTGAAAACTGCAGGAACTTCAAACCGGCACTAGGAAACAGACTGAGAATCCAGAGTAAAAGTTTCTCCTGCAACCAGTTCCCTTGGTGTTAGAAAAATGAACGTCTCTCCACATACTCAGTTCTGAGAGATAAGTGTGTGTGAAAGCCGTCCTTCACCTAGCTTGTTGGGATCACAAAGTTTTTTTCAGTTGCAAACTCCATTCCATACATATATATGGGGAGGTACTAGCTCCAACTCGGTTTTACAGTGAAAACTGCAGGAACATCAAACCGGCACTAGGAAACAGACTGAGAAACTAGAGTAAAAGTTTCTCCTACAACCCGTTCCCTTGGTGCTAGATGAACGATAGTCTCTCCACATGCTCAGTTCTGAGAGATAAGTGTGTGTGAAAGCCGTCCTTCACCTAGCTTGTTGGGAACACAAAGTTTTTTTCAGTTGCAAACTCCACTCCATACATATATAGGGGAGGTACTAGCTCCAAATCGGTTTTACAGTGAAAACTTAAGGAACTTCAAACCGGCACTAGGAAACAGACTCAAAATCCAGAGAAAAAGTTTCTCCTGCAACCCTTTCCCTTGGAGCTAGATGAACGAACGTCTCTCCACATGCTCAGTTCTGAGAGATATGTGTGTGTGGTAGCCGTCCTTCAGCTAACTTGTTGGGAACACAAAGTTTCTTTTCAGTTGCAAACTCCAATCCATATATATATATGGGGTGGTACTAGCTCCAAGTCGGTTTTACAGTGAAAAGTGCAGGAACTTCAAACCGGCACTAGGAAACAGACTGAGAAACCAGAGTAAAAGTTTCTCCTGCAACCCGTTCCCTTTGTGCTAGATGAACGAAAGTCTCTCCACATGCTCAGTTCTGAGAGATAAGTGGGTGTGAAAGCCGTCCTTCACCTAGCTTGTTGGGAACACAAAGTTTCTTTTCAGATGCAAACTCCACTCCATACATATATATGGGGAGGTACTAGCTCCAACTCAGTTTTACAGTGAAAACGGCAGGATCTTCAAACCGGCACTAGGAAACAGACTGAGAATCCAGAGTAAAAGTTTCCCCTGCAACCCGTTCCATTGGTGCTAGATGAACGAACGTCTCTCCACATGCTCAGATCTGAGAGGTAACTGTGTGTGAAAGCCGTACTTAACCTAGCTTGTAGGGAACACAAAGTTTCTTTTCAGTTGCAAACTCCACTCCATACATATATATGGGGAGGTACTAGCTCCAACTCGTTTTACAGTGAAAACTGCAGGAACTTCAAACCGGCACTAGGAAACAGACTGAGAAACCAGAGTTAAAGTTTCTCCTGCAATCCGTTCCCTTGGTGCTTGATGAACGAACGTCTCTCCACATGCTCAGTTCTGAGAGATAAGTGTGTGTGAAAGCCGTCCTTCACCTAGCTTTTGGGGAACACAAAGTTTCTTTTCAGTTGCAAACTCCACTCCATACATATATATGGGGAGGTACAAACTCCAACTCTGTTTTATAGTGAAAAGTGCAGGAACTTCAATCCGTCACTAGGAAACAGACTGCGAAACCAGAGTATAATTTCTCCTGCAACGAGTTCCCTTGGTGTTAGGTGAACGAACGTCTCTCCACATGCTCAGTTCTGGGAAATAAGTGTGTTTGAAAGCCGTCCTTCACCTAGCTTGTTGGGAATACAAAG
Source organism: Camelus bactrianus (assembly GCF_048773025.1). NCBI lineage: Eukaryota > Metazoa > Chordata > Mammalia > Artiodactyla > Camelidae > Camelus > Camelus bactrianus. The sequence continues at coordinate 36,984,924 of NC_133561.1, read as the reverse complement.
TTTCTTTTCAGTTGCAAACTCCACTCCATACATATATATGGGGAGGTACTAGCTCCAACTCGGTTTTACAGTGAAAACTGCAGGAACTTCAAACAAGCACTTTGAAACAATATGACAAACCAGAGTAAAAGTTACTAATGCAACCCGTTCCCTTGGTGCTTGATGAACGAACATCTCTCCACATGCTCAGTTCTGAGAGATAAGTGTGTGTGAAAGCCGTCCTTCACCTAGCTTGTGGGGAACACAAAGTTTCTTTTCAGTTGCAAACTCCACTCCATACTTATATATGGGGAGGTACTACCTCCAACTCGGTTTTACAGTGAAAACTGCAGGAACTTCAAACCGGCACTAGGAAATAGACTGAGAATCCAGAGTAAAAGTTTCTCCTGCAACCCGTTCCCTTGGGGATAGATGAACGAACGTATCTCCACATGCTAGATTCTGAGAGATATGTGTGTGTGAAAGCCGTCCTTCACCTAGCTTGTTGGGAACACAAAGTTTCTTTTCATTTGCAAACTCCACTCCATATATATATATGGGGAGGTACTAGCTCCAACTCTGTTTTACAGTGAAAACTGCAGGTACTTCAAAACGGCACTAGGAAACAGACTGAGAATCCAGAGTAAAAGATTCTCCTGCAACCCGTTCCCTTGGTGCTAGATGAACGAACGTCTCTCCACATGCTCAGTTCTGATAGATAAGTGTGTGTGAAAGCCGTTCTTCACCTAGCTTGTTGGGAACACAAAGTTTCTTTTCAGTTGCCAACTCCACTCCATACATATATATGGGCAGGTACTAGCTCCAATTCGGTTTTACAGTGAAAACTGCAGGTACTTCAAAACGGCACTAGGAAACAGACTGAGAATCCAGAGTAAAAGTTTCTCCTGCAACCCGTTCCCTTGGTGCTAGATGAACGAACGTCTCTCCACATGATCAGTTCTGAGAAATAAGTGTGTGTGAAAGCCGTCTTTCAACTAGCTTGTGGGGAACACAAAGTTTCTTTTCAGTTGCAAACTCCACTCCATACATATATATGGGCAGGTACTAACTCCAAATGTGTTTTACAGTGAAAACTGCAGGAACTTCAATCCGTCACTAGGAAACAGACTGCGAAACCAGAGTAAAAGTTTCTCCTGCAAACCGTTCCCTTGGTGCTAGATGAACGAACGTCTCTCCACATGCTCAGTTCTGAGAAATAAGTGTGTTTGAAAGCCGTCCTTCACCTAGATTTTTGGGAATACAAAGTTTCTTTTCAGTTGCAAACTCCACTCCATACATATATATGGGGAGGTACTAGCTCCAACTCGGTTTTACAGTGAAAACTGCAGGAACTTCAAACCGGCACTAGGAAACAGACTGAGAATCCAGAGTAAAAGTTTCTCCTGCAACCAGTTCCCTTGGTGTTAGAAAAATGAACGTCTCTCCACATACTCAGTTCTGAGAGATAAGTGTGTGTGAAAGCCGTCCTTCACCTAGCTTGTTGGGATCACAAAGTTTTTTTCAGTTGCAAACTCCATTCCATACATATATATGGGGAGGTACTAGCTCCAACTCGGTTTTACAGTGAAAACTGCAGGAACATCAAACCGGCACTAGGAAACAGACTGAGAAACTAGAGTAAAAGTTTCTCCTACAACCCGTTCCCTTGGTGCTAGATGAACGATAGTCTCTCCACATGCTCTGTTCTGAGAGATAAGTGTGTGTGAAAGCAGTCCTTCACCTAGCTTGTTGGGAACACCAAGTTTCTTTTCAGTTGCAACCTCCACTCCCTACATATATATGGGGAGGTACTAGCTCCAACTCGGTTTTACAGTGAAAACTGCAGGAACTTCAAACCGGCACTAGGAAACAGACTGAGAAACCAGAGTAAAAGATTCTCCTGCAACCCGTTCCCTTGGTGCTAGATGAACGAACTACTCTCCACATGCTCAGTTCTGATAGATAAGTGTGTGTGAAAGCCGTTTTTCACCTAGCTTGTTGGGAACACAAAGTTTCTTTTCAGTTGCAAACTCCACTCCATACATATATATGGGCAGGTACTAGCTCCAAATTGGTTTTACAGTGAAAACTGCAGGTACTTCAAAACGGCACTAGGAAACAGACTGAGAATCCAGAGTAAAAGATTCTCCTGCAACCCGTTCCCTTGGTGCTAGATGAACGAACGTCTCTCCACATGCTCAGTTCTGATAGATAAGGTTGTGTGAAAGCCGTTCTTCACATAGCTTGTTGGGAACACAAAGTTCCTTTTCAGTTGCCAACTCCACTCCATACATATATATGGGCAGGTACTAGCTCCAATTCGGTTTTACAGTGAAAACTGCAGGTACTTCAAAACGGCACTAGGAAACAGACTGAGAATCCAGAGTAAAATTTTCTCCTGCAACCCGTTCCCTTGGTGCTAGATGAACGAACGTCTCTCCACATGCTCAGTTCTGAGAGATAAGTGTGTGAGAAAGCCGTCCTTCACCTAGCTTGTGGGGAACACAAAGTTTCTTTTCAGTTGGAAACTCCACTCCATACATATATATTGGGAGGTACTAGCTCTAACTCGGTTTTACAGTGAAATCTGCAGGAACTTCAAACCGGCACTAGGAAACAGACTGAGAAACCAGAGTAAAACTTTCCCCTACAAACCGTTCCCTTGGTGCTAGATGAACGAACGTCTCTCCACATGCTCAGTTCTGAGAGATAAGTGTGTTTGAAAGCCATCCTTCACCTAGCTTGTTGGGAACACAAAGTTTCTTTTCAGTTGCAAACTCCACTCCATACATATATATGGGGAGGTACTAGCTCCAACTCGCTTTTACAGTGAAGACTGCAGGAACTTCAAACCGGCACTAGGAAACAGACTGAGAATCCAGAGTAAAAGTTTCTCCTGCAACCATTTCCCTTGGTGCTAGATGAATGAACGTCTCTCCACATGCTCAGTTCTGAGATATAAGTGTGTGTGAAAGCCGTCCTTCACCTAGCTTGTTGGGAACACAAAGTTTTTTTCAGTTTCAAACTCCATTCCATATATATATATGGGGAGGTACTAGTTCCAACTCGGTTTTAAAGTGAAAAGTGCAGGAACTTCAAACCGGCACTAGGAAACAGACTGAGAAACCAGAGTAAAAGTTTCTCCTGCAATCCGTTCTCTTGGTGCTAAATGAACGAACGACTCTCCACTTGCTCAGTTCTGAGAGATAAGTGTGTGTGGAAGCCGTCCTTCACCTAGCTTGTTGGGAACACAAAGTTTCTTTAAAGATGCAAACTCCACTCCATACATATATATGGGGAGGTACTAGCTCCAACTGGGTTTTACAGTGAAAACTACTGGAACTTCAAACCGGCACTAGGAAACAGACTGAGAAATCAGAGTAAAAGTTTCCCCTGCAACCCGTTCCCTTGGTGCTAGATGAACGAACGTCTCTCCACATGCTCAGTTCTGAGAGATAAGTGTGTGTGAAAGCCATCCTTCACCTAGCTTGTTGGGAACACAAAGTTTCTTTTCAGTTGCAAACTCCACTCCATACATATATATGGGGAGGTAGTAGCTCCAACTCGGTTTTACAGTGAAAACTGCAGGAACTTCAAACCGGCACTAGGAAACAGACTCAAAATCCAGAGAAAAAGTTTCTCCTGCAACCCTTTCCCTTGGAGCTAGATGAACGAACGTCTCTCCACATGCTCAGTTCTGAGAGACATGTGTGTGTGGTAGCCGTCCTTCACCTAACTTGTTGGGAACACAAAGTTTCTTTTCAGTTGCAAACTCCAATCCATATATATATATGGGGAGGTACTAGCTCCAAGTCGGTTTTACAGTGAAATGTGCAGGAACTTCAAACCGGCACTAGGAAACAGACTGAGAAACCAGAGTAAAAGTTTCTCCTGCAAACCGTTCCCTTTGTGCTAGATGAACGAACGTCTCTCCTCATGCTCAGTTCTGAGAGATAAGTGTGTGTGAAAGCCGTCCTTCACCTAGCTTGTTGTTAACACAAAGTTTCTTTTCAGATGCTAACTCCACTCCATACATATATATGGGGAGGTACTAGCTCCAACTCAGTTTTACAGTGAAAACTGCAGGATCTTCAAACCGGCACTAGGAAACAGACTGAGTATCCAGAGTAAAAGTTTCCTCTGCAACCCGTTCCATTGGTGCTAGATGAACGAACGTCTCTCCACATGCTCAGATCTGAGAGATAACTGTGTGTGAAAGCCGTCCTTAACCTAGCTTGTAGGGAACACAAAGTTTCTTTTCAGTTGCAAACTCCACTCCATACATATATATGGGGAGGTACTAGCTCCAACTCGTTTTACAGTGAAAACTGCAGGAACTTCAAACCGGCACTAGGAAACAGACTGAGAATGCAGAGTTAAAGTTTCTCCTGCAATCCGTTCCCTTGGTGCTTTATGAAAGAACGTCTCTCCACATGCTCAGTTCTGAGAAATAAGTGTGTTTGAAAGCCGTCCTTCACCTAGCTTGTTGGGAACACAAAGTTTTTTTCAGTTGCAAACTCCACTCCATACATATATATGGGGAGGTACTAGCTCCAACTCGGTTTTACAGTGAAAACTGCAGGAACTTCAAACCGGCAGTAGGAAATAGACTGAGAAACCAGAGTAAAAGTTTCTCCTGCAACCCGTTCCCTTGGTGCTAGATGAACGAACGTCTCTCCACATGCTAGGTTCTGAGAGATATGTGTGTGTGAAAGCCATCCTTCACCTAGCTTTTTGGGAACACAAAGTTTCTTTTCAGTTGCAAACTCCACTCCATACATATATATGGGGAGGTACTAAATCCAACTCTGTTTTACAGTGAAAACTGCAGGAACTTCAATCCGTCACTAGGAAACAGACTGCGAAACCAGAGTAAAAGTTACTCCTGCAAACCGTTCCCTTGGTGCTAGATGAACGAACGTCTCTCCACATGCTCAGGTCTGAGAAATAAGTGTGTTTGAAAGCCGTCCTTCACCTAGCTTGTTGGGAATACAAAGTTTCTTTTCAGTAGCAAACTCCACTCCATACATATATATGGGGAGGTACTGGCTCCAATTCGGTTTTACAGTGAAAACTGCAGGAACTTCAAACCGGCACTAGGATACAGACTGAGAATCCAGAGTAAAAGTTTCTCCTGCAACCAGTTCCCTTGGTGCTAGAAGAATGAACGTCTCTCCACATGCTCAGTTCTGAGAGATAATTGTGTGTGAAAGCCGTCCTTCACCTAGCTTGTTGGGAACACAAAGTTTTTTTCAGTTGCAAACTCCATTCCATACATATATATGGGGAGGTACTAGCTCCAACTCGGTTTTACAGTGAAAACTGCAGGAACTTCAAACCGGCACTAGGAAACAGACTGAGAAACTAGAGTAAAAGTTTCTCCTACAACCCGTTCCCTTGGTGCTAGATGAACGATAGTCTCTCCACATATTCAGTTCTGAGAGATAAGTGTGTGTGAAAGCCGTCCTTCACCTAGCTTGTTGGGAACCCAAAGTTTCTTTTCAGTTGCAACCTCCACTCCATACATATATAAGGGGAGGTACTAGCTCCAACTCGGTTTTACAGTGAAAACTGCAGGAACTTCAAACCGGCACTAGGAAACAGACTGAGAAACCAGAGTAAAAGATTCTCCTGCAACCCGTTCCCTTGGTGCTAGATGAACGAACGTCTCTCCACATGCTCAGTTCTGATAGATAATTGTGTGTGAAAGCCGTTCTTCACCTAGCTTGTTGGGAACACAATGTTTCTTTTCAGTTGCCAACTCCACTCCATACATATATATGGGCAGGTACTAGCTCCAATTCGATTTTACAGTGAAAACTGCAGGTACTTCAAAACGGCACTAGGAAACAGACTGAGAATCCAGAGTAAAAGTTTCTCCTGCAACCCGTTCCCTTGGTGCTAGATGAACGAACGTCTCTCCACATGCTCAGTTCTGAGAGATATGTGTGTGTGAAAGCCGTCCTTCACCTAGCTTGTGGGGAACACAAAGTTTCTTTTCATTTGCAAACTCCACTCCATACATATAAATGGGGAGGTACTAGCTCCAACTCGGTTTTACAGTGAAATCTGCAGGAACTTCAAACCGGCACTAGGAAACAGACTGAGAAACCAGATTAAAACTTTCCCCTACAAACCGTTCCCTTGGTGCTAGATGAACGAACGTCTCTCCACATGCTCAGTTCTGAGAGATAAGTGTGTTTGAAAGCCATCCTTCACCTAGCTTGTTGGGAACACAATGTTTCTTTTCAGTTGCAAACTCCACTCCATACATATATATGGGGAGGTACTAGCTCCAACTCGCTTTTACAGTGAAGACTGCAGGAACTTCAAACCGGCACTAGGAAATAGACTGAGAAACCAGAGTAAAAGTTTCTCCTGCAACACGTTCCCTTGGTGCTAGATGAACGAACGTCTCTCCACATGCTAGGTTCTGAGAGATATGTGTGTGTGGTAGCCGTCCTTCACCTAGCTTTTTGGGAACACAAAGTTTCTTTTCAGTTGCAAACTCCACTCCATACATATATATGGGGAGGTACTAACTCCAACTCTGTTTTACAGTGAAAACTGCAGGAACTTCAATTCGTCACTAGGAAACAGACTGAGAAACCAGAGTAAAAGTTTCTCCTGCAACCCGTTCCCTTGGTGCTAGATGAACGAACGTCTCTCCACATGCTCAGTTCTGGGAAATAAGTGTGTTTGAAAGCCGTCCTTCGCCTAGCTTGTTGGGAATACAAAGTTTCTTTTCAGTTGCAAACTCCACTCCATACATATATATGGGGAGGTACTAGCTCCAACTCGGTTTTACAGTGAAAACTGCAGGAACTTCAAACCGGCACTAGGAAACAGACTGAGAATCCAGAGTAAAAGTTTCTCCTGCAACCAGTTCCCTTGGTGCTAGAAGAATGAACTCTCTCCACATGCTCAGTTCTGAGAGATAATTGTGTGTGAAAGCCGTCCTTCACCTAGCTTGTTGGGAACACAAAGTTTTTTTCAGTTGCAAACTCCATTCCATACATATATATGGGGAGGTACTAGCTCCAACTCGGTTTTACAGTGAAAACTGCAGGAACTTCAAACCGGCACTAGGAAACAGACTGAGAAACTAGAGTAAAAGTTTCTCCTACAACCCGTTCCCTTGGTGCTAGATGAACGATAGTCTCTCCACATGCTCAGTTCTGAGAGATAAGTGTGTGTGAAAGCCATCCTTCACCTAGCTTGTTGGTAACACAAAGTTTCTTTTCAGTTGCAACCTCCACTCCATACATATATATGGGGAGGTAATAGCTCCAACTCGGTTTTACAGTGAAAACTGCAGGAACTTCAAACCGGCACTAGGAAACAGACTGAGAAACCAGAGTAAAAGATTCTCCTGCAACCCGTTCCCTTGGTGCTAGATGAACGATAGTCTCTCCACATGGTCAGTTCTGATAGATAAGTGTGTGTGAAAGCCGTTCTTCACCTAGCTTGTTGGGAACACAAAGTTTCTTTTCAGTTGCAAACTCCACTCCATACATATATATGGGCTGGTACTAGCTCCAAATCGGTTTTACAGTGAAAACTGCAGGTACTTCAAAACGGCACTAGGAAACAGACTGAGAATCCAGAGTAAAAGTTTCTCCTGCAACCCGTTCCCTTCGTGCTAGATGAACGATAGTCTCTCCACATGCTCAGTTCTGAGAGATAAGTGTGTGTGAAAGCCGTCCTTCAAATATGCTTGTAGGGAACACAAAGTTTCTTTTCAGTTGCAAACTCCACTCCATACATATATATTGGGAGGTACTAGCTCCAACTCGGTTTTACAGTGAAATCTGCAGGAACTCCAAACCGGCACTAGGAAACAGACTGAGAAACTAGAGTAAAACTTTCCCCTACAAACCGTTCCCTTGGTGCTAGATGAACGAACGTCTCTCCTCATGCTCAGTTCTGAAAGATAAGTGTGTTTGAAAGCCATCCTTCACCTAGCTTGTTGGGAACACAAAGTTTCTTTTCAGTTGCAAACTCCACTCCATACATATATATGGGGAGGTACTAGCTCCAACTCGATTTTACAGTGAAGACTGCAGGAACTTCAAACCGGCACTAGGAAACAGACTGAGAAACCAGAGTAAAAGATTCTCCTGCAACCCTTTCCCTTGGTGCTAGATGAATGAACGTGTCTCCACATGCTCAGTTCTGAGAGATAAGTGTGTGTGAAAGCCGTCCTTCACCTAACTTGTTGGGAACACAAAGTTTCTTTTCAGTTGCAAACTCCACTCCATACATATATATGGGGAGGTACTAGCTCCAACTCGGTTTTACAGTGAAAACTGCAGGAACTTCAAACCGGCACTAGGAAACAGACTGAGAAACCAGAGTAAAAGATTCCCCTGCAACCCGTTCCCTTGGTGCTAGATGAACGAACGTCTCTCCACATTCTCAGTTCTGATAGATAAGTGTGTGTGAAAGCCGTTCTTCACCTAGCTTGTTGGGAACACAAAGTTTCTTTTCAGTTGCAAACTCCACTCCATACATATATATGGGCAGGTACTAGCTCCAAATCGGTTTTACAGTGAAAACTGCAGGTACTTCAAAACGGCACTAGGAAACAGACTGAGAATCCAGAGTAAAAGATTCTCCTGCAACCCGTTCCCTTGGTGCTAGATGAACGAACGTCTCTCCAAATGCTCAATTCTGATAGATAAGGGTGTGTGAAAGCCTTTCTTCACCTAGCTTGTTGGGAACACAAAGTTTTTTTCAGTTGCAAACTCCACTCCATACATATATATGGGGAGGTACTAGCTCCAACTCGGTTTTACAGTGAAAACTGCAGGAACTTCAAACCGGCACTTGGAAACAGACTGAGAAACTAGAGTAAAAGTTTCTCCTACAACCCGTTCCATTGGTGCTAGATGAACGATAGTCTCTCCACATGCTCAGTTCTGAGAGATAAGTGTGTGTGAAAGCCGTCCTTCACCTAGCTTGTTGGGAACACAAAGTTTCTTTTCAGTTGCAACCTCCACTCCATACATATGTATGGGGAGGTACTAGCTCCAACTCGGTTTTATAGTGAAAACTGCAGGAACTTCAAACTGGCACTAGGAAACAGACTGAGAAACCAGATTAAAAGATTCTCCTGCAACCCGTTCCCTTGGTGCTAGATGAACGAACGTCTCTCCACATGGTCAGTTCTGATAGATAAGTGTGTGTGAAAGCCGTTCTTCACCTAGCTTGTTGGGAACACAAAGTTTTTTTTCAGTTGCAAACTCCACTCCATACATATATATGGGCAGGTACTAGCTCCAAATCGGTTTTACAGTGAAAACTGCAGGTACTTCAAAACGGCACTAGGAAACTGACTGAGAATCCAGAGTAAAAGATTCTCCTGCAACCCGTTCCCTTGGTGCTAGATGAACGAACGTCTCTCCACATGCTCAGTTCTGATAGATAAGGGTGTGTGAAAGCCGTTCTTCACATAACTTGTTGGGAACACAAAGTTTCTTTTCAGTTGCCAACTCCACTCCATACATATATATGGGGTGGTACTAGCTCCAATTCGGTTTTACAGTGAAAACTGCAGGTACTTCAAAACGGCACTAGGAAACAGACTGAGAATCCAGAGTAAAAGTTTCCCCTGCAACCCGTTCCCTTGGTGCTAGATGAACGAACGTCTCTCCACATGCTCAGTTCTGAGAGATAAGTGTGTGTGAAAGCCGTCCTTCACCTAGCTTGTGGGGAACACAAAGTTTCTTTTCAGTTGCAAACTCCACTCCATACATATATATGGGGAGGTACTAGCTCCAACTCGATTTTACAGTGAAATCTGCAGGAACTTCAAACCGGCACTAGGAAACAGACTGAGAAACCAGAGTAAAACTTTCCCCTACAAACCGTTCCCTTGGTGCTAGATGAACGAAAGTCTCTCCACATGCTCAGTTCTGAGAGATAAGTGTGTTTGAATGCCATCCTTCGCCTAGCTTGTTGGGAACACAAAGTTTCTTTTCAGTTGCAAACTCCACTCCATACATATATATGGGGAGGTACTAGCTCCAACTCGCTATTACAGTGAAGACTGCAGGAACTTCAAACCGGCACTAGGAAACAGACTGAGAAACCAGAGTAAAAGTTTCTCCTGCAACCCTTTCCCTTGGTGCTAGATGAATGAACGTCTCTCCACATGCTCAGTTCTGAGAGATAAGTGTGTGTGAAAGCCGTCCTTCACCTAGCTTGTTGGGAACACAAAGTTTTTTTCAGTTGCAAACTCCATTCCATATATATATATGGGGAGGTACTAGTTCCAACTCGGTTTTAAAGTGAAAACTGCAGGAAATTCAAACCGGCACTAGGAAACAGACTGAGAAACCAGAGTAAAAGTTTCTCCTGCAATCCGTTCTCTTGGTTCTAGATGAACGAACGCCTCTCCACTTGCTCAGTTCTGAGAGATATGTGTGTGTGGAAGCCGTCCTTCACCTAGCTTGTTGGGAACACAAAGTTTCTTTAAAGTTGCAAACTCCACTCCATACATATATATGGGGAGGTACTAGCTCCAACTCGGTTTTACAGTGAAAACTACTGGAACTTCAAACCGGCACTAGGAAACAGAATGAGAAATCAGAGTAAAAGTTTCCCCTGCAACCCGTTCCCTTGTTGCTAGATGAACGAACGTCTCTCCACATGCTCAGTTCTGAGAGATAAGTGTGTGTGAAAGCCATCCTTCACCTAGCTTGTTGGGAACACAAAGTTTCTTTTCAGTTGCAAACTCCACTCCATACATATATATGGGGAGGTACTAGCTCCAACTCGGTTTTACAGTGAAAACTTCAGGAACTTCAAACCGGCACTAGGAAACAGACTCAAAATCCAGAGAAAAAGTTTCTCCTGCAACCCTTTCCCTTGGAGCTAGATGAACGAACGTCTCTCCACATGCTCAGTTCTGAGAGACATGTGTGTGTGGTAGCCGTCCTTCACCTAACTTGTTGGGAACACAAAGTTTCTTTTCAGTTGCAAACTCCAAACCATATATATATATGGGGATGTACTAGCTCCAAGTTGGTTTTACAGAGAAAAGTGCAGGAACTTCAAACCGGCACTAGGAAACAGACTGAGAAACCAGAGTAAAAGTTTCTCCTGCAACCCGTTCCCTTTGTGCTAGATGAACGAAAGTCTCTCCACATGCTCAGTTCTGAGAGATATGTGGGTGTGAAAGCCGTCCTTCACATAGCTTGTTGGGAACACAAAGTTTCTTTTCAGATGCAAACTCCAATCCATACATATATATGGGGAGGTACTAGCTCCAACTAGGTTTTAGAGTGAAAACTGCAGGATCCTCAAACCGGCACTAGGAAACAGACTGAGAATCCAGAGTAAAAGTTTCCCCTGCAACCCGTTCCATTGGTGCTAGATGAACGAACGTCTCTCCACATGCTCAGTTCTAAGATATAACTGTGTGTGAAAGCCGTCCTTAACCTAGCTTGTAGGGAACACAAAGTTTCTTTTAGGTTGCAAACTCCACTCCATACATATATATGGGGAGGTACTAGATCCAACTCGTTTTACAGTGAAAACTGCAGGAACTTCAAACCGGCACTAGGAAACAGACTGTGAAACCAGAGTTAAAGTTTCTCCTGCAATCCGTTCCCTTGGTGCTTGATGAACGAACGTCTCTCCACATGCTCAGTTCTGAGAGATAAGTGTGTGTGAAAGCCGTCCTTCACCTAGCTTGTGGGGAACACAAAGTTTCTTTTCAGTTGCAAACTCCACTCCATACATATATATGGGGAGGTACTAACTCCAACTCTGTTTTACAGTGAAAAGTGCAGGAACTTCAATCCGTCACTAGGAAACAGACTGCGAAACCAGAGTATAATTTCTCCTGCAACCCGTTCCCTTGGTGCTAGATGAACGAACGTCTCTCCACATGCTCAGTTCTGAGAAATAAGTGTGTTTGAAAGCCGTCCTTCACCTAGCTTGTTGGGAATACAAAGTTTATTTTCAGCTGCAAACTCCACTCCATACATATATATGGGGAGGTACTAGCTCCAACTCGGTTTTACAGTGAAAACTGCAGGAACTTCAAACCGGCACTAGGAAACAGACTGAGAATCCAGAGTAAAAGTTTCTCCTGCAACCAGTTCCCTTGGTGCTAGAAGAATGAACGTCTCTCCACATGCTCAGTTCTGAGAGATAAGTGTGTGTGAAAGCCGTCCTTCAACTAGCTTGTTGGGAACACAAAGTTTCTTTTCAGTTGCCAACTCCACTCCATACATATATATGGGCAGGTACTAGCTCCAAATCGGTTTTACAGTGAAAACTGCAGGTACTTCAAAATGGCACTAGTAAACATACTGAGAATCCAGAGTAAAAGTTTCTCCTGCAACCCGTTCCCTTGGTGCTAGATGAACGAACGTCTCTCCACATGCTCAGTTCTGAGAGATAAGTGTGTGTGAAAGCCGTCCTTCACCTAGCTTGTGGGGAACACAAAGTTTCTTTTCAGTTGCAAACTCCACTCCATACTTATATATGGGGAGGTACAAGCTCCAACTCGGTTTTACAGTGAAAACTGCAGGAACTTCAAACCGGCAGTAGGAAATAGACTGAGAAACCAGAGTAAAAGTTTCTCCTGCAACCCGTTCCCTTGGTGCTAGATGAACGAACGTCTCTCCACATGCTAGGTTCTGAGAGATATGTGTGTGTGAAAGCCGTCCTTCACCTTGCTTGTTGGGAACACAAAGTTTTTTTTCAGTTGCAAACTCCACTCCATACATATATATGGGCAGGTACTAGCTCCAAATCGGTTTTACAGTGAAAACTGCAGGTACTTCAAAACGGCACTAGGAAACTGACTGAGAATCCAGAGTAAAAGATTCTCCTGCAACCCGTTCCCTTGGTGCTAGATGAACGAACGTCTCTCCACATGCTCAGTTCTGATAGATAAGGGTGTGTGAAAGCCGTTCTTCACATAACTTGTTGGGAACACAAAGTTTCTTTTCAGTTGCCAACACCACTCCATACATATATATGGGGTGGTACTAGCTCCAATTCGGTTTTACAGTGAAAACTGCAGGTACTTCAAAACGGCACTAGGAAACAGACTGAGAATCCAGAGTAAAAGTTTCCCCTGCAACCCGTTCCCTTGGTGCTAGATGAACGAACGTCTCTCCACATGCTCAGTTCTGAGAGATAAGTGTGTGTGAAAGCCGTCCTTCACCTAGCTTGTGGGGAACACAAAGTTTCTTTTCAGTTGCAAACTCCACTCCATACATATATATGGGGAGGTACTAGCTCCAACTCGATTTTACAGTGAAATCTGCAGGAACTTCAAACCGGCACTAGGAAACAGACTGAGAAACCAGAGTAAAACTTTCCCCTACAAACCGTTCCCTTGGTGCTAGATGAACGAACGTCTCTCCACATGCTCAGTTCTGAGAGATAAGTGTGTTTGATTGCCATCCTTCGCCTAGCTTGTTGGGAACACAAAGTTTATTTTCAGCTGCAAACTCCACTCCATACATATATATGGGGAGGTACTAGCTCCAACTCGGTTTTACAGTGAAAACTGCAGGAACTTCAAACCGGCACTAGGAAACAGACTGAGAATCCAGAGTAAAAGTTTCTCCTGCAACCAGTTCCCTTGGTGCTAGAAGAATGAACGTCTCTCCACATGCTCAGTTCTGAGGGATAAGTGTGTGTGAAAGCCGTCCTTCAACTAGCTTGTTGGGAACACAAAGTTTCTTTTCAGTTGCCAACTCCACTCCATACATATATATGGGCAGGTACTAGCTCCAAATCGGTTTTACAGTGAAAACTGCAGGTACTTCAAAATGGCACTAGTAAACATACTGAGAATCCAGAGTAAAAGTTTCTCCTGCAACCCGTTCCCTTGGTGCTAGATGAACGAACGTCTCTCCACATGCTCAGTTCTGAGAGATAAGTGTGTGTGAAAGCCGTCCTTCACCTAGCTTGTGGGGAACACAAAGTTTCTTTTCAGTTGCAAACTCCACTCCATACTTATATATGGGGAGGTACAAGCTCCAACTCGGTTTTACAGTGAAAACTGCAGGAACTTCAAACCGGCAGTAGGAAATAGACTGAGAAACCAGAGTAAAAGTTTCTCCTGCAACCCGTTCCCTTGGTGCTAGATGAACGAACGTCTCTCCACATGCTAGGTTCTGAGAGATATGTGTGTGTGAAAGCCGTCCTTCACCTTGCTTGTTGGGAACACAAAGTTTTTTTTCAGTTGCAAACTCCACTCCATACATATATATGGGCAGGTACTAGCTCCAAATCGGTTTTACAGTGAAAACTGCAGGTACTTCAAAACGGCACTAGGAAACTGACTGAGAATCCAGAGTAAAAGATTCTCCTGCAACCCGTTCCCTTGGTGCTAGATGAACGAACGTCTCTCTACATGCTCAGTTCTGATAGATAAGGGTGTGTAAAAAGCCGTTCTTCACATAACTTGTTGGGAACACAAAGTTTCTTTTCAGTTGCCAACTCCACTCCATACATATATATGGGGTGGTACTAGCTCCAATTCGGTTTTACAGTGAAAACTGCAGGTACTTCAAAACGGCACTAGGAAACAGACTGAGAATCCAGAGTAAAAGTTTCCCCTGCAACCCGTTCCCTTGGTGCTAGATGAACGAACGTCTCTCCACATGCTCAGTTCTGAGAGATAAGTGTGTGTGAAAGCCGTCCTTCACCTAGCTTGTGGGGAACACAAAGTTTCTTTTCAGTTGCAAACTCCACTCCATACATATATATGGGGAGGTACTAGCTCCAACTCGATTTTACAGTGAAATCTGCAGGAACTTGAAAACCGGCACTAGGAAACAGACTGAGAAACCAGAGTAAAACTTTCCCCTACAAACCGTTCCCTTGGTGCTAGATGAACGAACGTCTCTCCACATGCTCAGTTCTGAGAGATATGTGTGTTTGAATGCCATCCTTCGCCTAGCTTGTTGGGAACACAAAGTTTCTTTTCAGTTGCAAACTCCACTCCATACATATATATGGGGAGGTACTAGCTCCAACTCGCTATTACAGTGAAGACTGCAGGAACTTCAAACCGGCACTAGGAAACAGACTGAGAAACCAGAGTAAAAGTTTCTCCTGCAACCCTTTCCCTTGGTGCTAGATGAATGAACGTCTCTCCACATGCTCAGTTCTGAGAGATAAGTGTGTGTGAAAGCCGTCCTTCACCTAGCTTGTTGGGAACACAAAGTTTTTTTCAGTTGCAAACTCCATTCCATATATATATATGGGGAGGTACTAGTTCCAACTCGGTTTTAAAGTGAAAACTGCAGGAACTTCAAACCGGCACTAGGAAACAGACTGAGAAACCAGAGTAAAACTTTCCCCTACAAACCGTTCCCTTGGTGCTAGATGAACGAACGTCTCTCCACTTGCTCAGTTCTGAGAGATATGTGTGTGTGGAAGCCGTCCTTCACCTAGCTTGTTGGGAACACAAAGTTTCTTTAAAGTTGCAAACTCCACTCCATACATATATATGGGGAGGTACTAGCTCCAAATCGGTTTTACAGTGAAAACTACTGGAACTTCAAACCGGCACTAGGAAACAGAATGAGAAATCAGAGTAAAAGTTTCCCCTGCAACCCGTTCCCTTGTTGCTAGATGAACGAACGTCTCTCCACATGCTCAGTTCTGAGAGATAAGTGTGTGTGAAAGCCATCCTTCACCTAGCTTGTTGGGAACACAAAGTTTCTTTTCAGTTGCAAACTCCACTCCATACATATATATGGGGAGGTACTAGCTCCAACTCGGTTTTACAGTGAAAACTTCAGGAACTTCAAACCGGCACTAGGAAACAGACTCAAAATCCAGAGAAAAAGTTTCTCCTGCAACCCTTTCCCTTGGAGCTAGATGAACGAACGTCTCTCCACATGCTCAGTTCTGAGAGACATGTGTGTGTGGTAGCCGTCCTTCACCTAACTTGTTGGGAACACAAAGTTTCTTTTCAGTTGCAAACTCCAAACCATATATATATATGGGGATGTACTAGCTCCAAGTTGGTTTTACAGAGAAAAGTGCAGGAACTTCAAACCGGCACTAGGAAACAGACTGAGAAACCAGAGTAAAAGTTTCTCCTGCAACCCGTTCCCTTTGTGCTAGATGAACGAAAGTCTCTCCACATGCTCAGTTCTGAGAGATATGTGGGTGTGAAAGCCGTCCTTCACCTAGCTTGTTGGGAACACAAAGTTTCTTTTCAGATGCAAACTCCAATCCATACATATATATGGGGAGGTACTAGCTCCAACTCAGTTTTACAGTGAAAACTGCAGGATCCTCAAACCGGCACTAGGAAACAGACTGAGAATCCAGAGTAAAAGTTTCCCCTGCAACCCGTTCCATTGGTGCTAGATGAACGAACGTCTCTCCACATGCTCAGTTCTAAGATATAACTGTGTGTGAAAGCCGTCCTTAACCTAGCTTGTAGGGAACACAAAGTTTCTTTTAGGTTGCAAACTCCACTCCATACATATATATGGGGAGGTACTAGATCCAACTCGTTTTACAGTGAAAACTGCAGGAACTTCAAACCGGCACTAGGAAACAGACTGAGAAACCAGAGTTAAAGTTTCTCCTGCAATCCGTTCCCTTGGTGCTTGATGAACGAACGTCTCTCCACATGCTCAGTTCTGAGAGATAAGTGTGTGTGAAAGCCGTCCTTCACCTAGCTTGTGGGGAACACAAAGTTTCTTTTCAGTTGCAAACTCCACTCCATACATATATATGGGGAGGTACTAACTCCAACTCTGTTTTACAGTGAAAAGTGCAGGAACTTCAATCCGTCACTAGGAAACAGACTGCGAAACCAGAGTATAATTTCTCCTGCAACCCGTTCCCTTGGTGCTAGATGAACGAACGTCTCTCCACATGCTCAGTTCTGAGAAATAAGTGTGTTTGAAAGCCGTTCTTCACCTAGCTTGTTGGGAATACAAAGTTTATTTTCAGCTGCAAACTCCACTCCATACATATATATGGGGAGGTACTAGCTCCAACTCGGTTTTACAGTGAAAACTGCAGGAACTTCAAACCGGCACTAGGAAACAGACTGAGAATCCAGAGTAAAAGTTTCTCCTGCAACCAGTTCCCTTGGTGCTAGAAGAATGAACGTCTCTCCACATGCTCAGTTCTGAGAGATAAGTGTGTGTGAAAGCCGTCCTTCAACTAGCTTGTTGGGAACACAAAGTTTCTTTTCAGTTGCCAACTCCACTCCATACATATATATGGGCAGGTACTAGCTCCAAATCGGATTTACAGTGAAAACTGCAGGTACTTCAAAATGGCACTAGTAAACAGACTGAGAATCCAGAGTAAAAGTTTCTCCTGCAACCCGTTCCCTTGGTGCTAGATGAACGAACGTCTCTCCACATGCTCAGTTCTGAGAGATAAGTGTGTGTGAAAGCCGTCCTTCACCTAGCTTGTGGGGAACACAAAGTTTCTTTTCAGTTGCAAACTCCACTCCATACTTATATATGGGGAGGTACAAGCTCCAACTCGGTTTTACAGTGAAAACTGCAGGAACTTCAAACCGGCAGTAGGAAATAGACTGAGAAACCAGAGTAAAAGTTTCTCCTGCAACCCGTTCCCTTGGTGCTAGATGAACGAACGTCTCTCCACATGCTAGGTTCTGAGAGATATGTGTGTGTGAAAGCCGTCCTTCACCTTGCTTGTTGGGAACACAAAGTTTCTTTTCAGTTGCAAACTCCACTCCATACATATATATGGGTAGGTACTAACTCCAAATCTGTTTTACAGTGAAAACTGCAGGAACTTCAATCCGTCACTAGGAAACAGACTGCTAAACCAGAGTAAAAGTTTCTCCTGCAAACCGTTCCCTTGTTGCTAGAAGAATGAACGTCTCTCCACATGCTCAGTTCTGAGAGATAATTGTGTGTGAAAGCCGTCCTTCACCTAGCTTGTTGGGAACACAAAGTTTTTTTCAGTTGCATACTCCATTCCATACATATATATGGGGAAATACTAGCTCCAACTCGGTTTTACAGTGAAAACTGCAGGAATTTCAAACCGGCACTAGGAAACAGACTGAGAATCCAGAGTAAAAGTTTCTCCTACAACCCGTTCCCTTGGTGCTAGATGAACGATAGTCTCTCCACATGCTCAGTTCTGAGAGAAAAGTGTGTGTGAAAGTCGTCCTTCACCTAACTTGTTGGGAACACAAAGTTTCTTTTCAGTAGCTACCTCCACTCCATACATATATATGGGGAGGTACTAGCTCCAACTCGGTTTTACAGTGAAAACTGCAGGAAATTCAAACCGGCACTAGGAAACAGACTGAGAAACCAGAGTAAAAGATTCCCCTTCAACCCGTTCCCTTGGTGCTAGATGAACGAACGTCTCTCCACATGCTCAGTTCTGATAGATAAGTGTGTGTGAAAGCCGTTCTTCACCTAGCTTGTTGGGAACACAAAGTTTCTTTTCAGTTGCAAACTCCACTCCATACATATATATGGGCAGGTACTAGCTCCAACTCGGTTTTAAAGTGAAAACTGCAGGAACTTCAAACCGGCACTAGGAAACAGACTGAGAATCCAGAGTAAAAGTTTCTCCTGCAACCAGTTCCCTTGGTGCTAGAAGAATGAACGTCTCTCCACATGCTCAGTTCTGAGAGATAAGTGTGTGTGAAAGCCGTCCTTAACCTAGCTTGTTGGGAACACAAAGTTTTTTTCAGTTGCAAAATCCATTCCATACATATATATGGGGAGGTACTAGCTCCAACTCGGTTTTACAGTGAAAACTGCAGGAACTTCAAACCGGCACTAGGAAAAAGACTGAGAAACTAGAGTAAAAGTTGCTCCTACAACCCGTTCCCTTGGTTCTAGATGAACGATAGTCTCTCCACATGCTCAGTTCTGAGAGAAAAGTGTGTGTGAAAGCCGTCCTTCACCTAGCTTCTTCGGAACACAAAGTTTCTTTTCAGTTGCAACCTCCACTCCATACATATATATGGGGAGGTACTAGCTCCAACTCGGTTTTACAGTGAAAACTGCAGGAACTTCAAACCGGCACTAGGAAACAGACTGAGAAACCAGAGTATAAGATTCCCCTGCAACCCGTTCCCTTGGTGCTAGATGAACGAACGTCTCTCCACATGCTCAGTTCTGATAGATACGTGTGTGTGAAAGCCGTTCTTCACCTAGCTTGTTGGGAACACAAAGTTTCTTTTCAGTTGCAAACTCCACTCCATACATATATATGGGCAGGTACTAGCTCCAAATCGGTTTTACAGTGAAAACTGCAGGTACTTCAAAACGGCACTAGGAAACAGACTGAGAATCCAGAGTAAAAGTTTCTCCTGCAACCCGTTCCCTTGGTGCTAGATGAACGAACGTCTCTCCACATGCTCAGTTCTGATAGATAATGGTGTGTGAAAGCCGTTCTTCACATAGCTTGTTGGGAACACAAAGTTTCTTTTCAGTTGCCAAATCCACTCCATACATATATATGGGCAGGTACTAGCTCCAATTCGGTTTTACAGTGAAAACTGCAGGTACTTCAAAACGGCACTAGGAAACAGACTGAGAATCCAGAGTAAAAGTTTCTCCTGCAACCCGTTCCCTTGGTGCTAGATGAACGAACGTCTCTCCACATGCTCAGTTCTGAGAGATAAGTGTGTGTGAAAGCCGTCCTTCACCTAGCTTGTGGGGAACACAAAGTTTCTTTTCAGTTGCAAACTCCATTCCATATATATATATGGGGAGGTACTAGTTCCAACTCGGTTTTAAAGTGAAAACTGCAGGAACTTCAAACCGGCACTAGGAAACAGACTGAGAATCCAGAGTAAAAGATTCTCCTGCAACCAGTTCCCTTGGTGCCAGAAGAATGAACGTCTCTCCACATGCTCAGTTCTGAGAGATAATTGTGTGTGAAAGCCTTCCTTCACCTAGCTTGTTGGGACACAAAGTTTTTTTCAGTTGCAAACTCCATTCCATACATATATATGGGGAGGTACTAACTCCAACTCGGTTTTACAGTGAAAACTGCAGGAACTTCAAACCGGCACTAGGAAACAGACTGAGAAACTAGAGTAAAAGTTTCTCCTACAACCCGTTCCCTTGGTTCTAGATGAACGATAGTCTCTCCACATGCTCAGTTCTGAGAGATAAGTGTGTGTGAAAGCCGTCCTTCACCTAGCTTGTTCGGAACACAAAGTTTCTTTTCAGTTGCAACATCCACTCCATACATATATATGGGGAGGTACTAGCTCCAACTCGGTTTTACTGTGAAAACTGCAGGAACTTCAAACCGGCACTAGGAAACAGACTGAGAAACCAGAGTAAAAGATTCCCCTGCAACCCGTTCCCTTGGTTCTAGATGAACGAACGTCTCTCCACATGCTCAGTTCTGATAGATAAGTGTGTGTGAAAGCCGTTCTTCACCTAGCTTGTTGGGAACACAAAGTTTCTTTTCAGTTGCAAACTCCACTCCATACATATATATGGGCAGGTACTAGCTCCAAATCGGTTTTACAGTGAAAACTGCAGGTACTTCAAAACGGCACTAGGAAACAGAATGAGAATCCAGAGTAAAAGATTCTCCTGCAATCCGTTCCCTTGGTGCTAGATGAACGAACGTCTCTCCACATGCTAAGTTCTGATAGATAAGGGTGTGTGAAAGCCGTTCTTCACATAGCTTGTTGGGAACACAAAGGTTCTTTTCAGTTGCCAAATCCACTCCATACATATATATGGGCAGGTACTAGCTCCAATTCGGTTTTACAGTGAAAACTGCAGGTACTTCAAAACGGCACTAGGAAACAGACTGAGAATCCAGAGTAAAAGTTTCTCCTGCAACCCGTTCCCTTGGTGCTAGATGAACGAACGTCTCTCCAAATGCTCAGTTCTGAGAGATAAGTGTGTGTGAAAGCCGTCCTTCACCTAGCTTGTGGGGAACACAAAGTTTCTTTTCAGTTGCAAACTCCACTCCATACATATATATTGGGAGGTACTAGCTCTACCTCGGTTTTACAGTGAAATCTGCAGGAACTTCAAACAGGCACTAGGAAACAGACTGAGAAACCAGAGTAAAACTTTCCCCTACAAACCTTTCCCTTGGTGCTAGATGAACGAACGTCTCTCCACATGCTCAGTTCTGAGAGATAAGTGTGTTTGAAAGCCATTATTCACCTAGCTTGTTGGGAACACAAAGTTTCTTTTCAGTTGCAAAGTCCACTCCATACATATATATGGGGAGGTACTAGCTCCAACTCGCTTTTACAGTGAAGACTGCAGGAACTTCAAACCGGCACTAGGAAACAGACTGAGAATCCAGAGTAAAAGTTCCACCTGCAACCCGTTCCCTTGGTGCTAGATGAACGAACGTCTCTCCACTTGCTCAGTTCTGAGAGATAAGTGTGTGTGAAAGCCGTCCTTCACCTAGCTTGTTGGGAACACAAAGTTTTTTTCAGTTGCAAACTCCATTCCATATATATATATGGGGAGGTACTAGTTCCAACTCGGTTTTACAGTGAAAACTTCAGGAACTTCAAGCCGGCACTAGGAAACAGACTCAAAATCCAGAGAAAAAGTTTCTCCTGCAACCCTTTCCCTTGGAGCTAGATGAACGAACGTCCCTCCACATGCTCAATTCTGAGAGACATGTGTGTGTGGTAGCCGTCCTTCACCTAACTTGTTGGGAACACAAAGTTTCTTTTCAGTTGCAAACTCCAATCCATATATATATATGGGGAGGTACTAGCTCCAAGTCGGTTTTACAGTGAAAAGTGCAGGAACTTCAAAACGGCACTAGGAAACAGACTGAGAAACCAGAGTAAAAGTTTGTCCTGCAAACCGTTCCCTTTGTGCTAGATGAACGAACGTCTCTCCACATGCTCAGTTCTGAGTGAAAAGTGTGTGTGAAAATCGTCCTTCACCTAGCTTGTTGGGAACACAAAGTTTCTTTTCAGTTGCTACCTCCACTCCATACATATATATGGGGAGGTACTAGCTCCAACTCGGTTTTACAGTGAAAACTGCAGGAAATTCAAACCGGCACTAGGAAACAGACTGAGAAACCAGAGTAAAAGATTCCCCTTCAACCCGTTCCCTTGGTGCTAGATGAACGAACGTCTCTCCACATGCTCAGTTCTGATAGATAAGTGTGTGTGAAAGCCGTTCTTCACCTAGCTTTTTGGGAACACAAAGTTTCTTTTCAGTTGCAAACTCCACTCCATACATATATATGGGCAGGTACTACCTCCAAATCGGTTTTACAGTGAAAACTGCAGGTACTTCAAAACGGCACTAGGAAACAGACTGAGAATCCAGAGTAAAAGATTCTCCTGCAACCCGTTCCCTTGGTGCTAGATGAACGAACGTCTCTCCACATGCTCAGTTCTGATAGATAAGGGTGTGTGAAAGCCGTTCTTCACATAGCTTGTTGGGAACACAAAGTTTCTTTTCAGTTGCAAACTCCACTCCATACATATATATTGGGAGGTACTAGCTCTACCTCCGTTTTACAGTGAAATCTGCAGGAACTTCAAACCGGCACTAGGAAACAGACTGAGAAACCAGAGTAAAACTTTCCCCTACAAACCGTTCCCTTGGTGCTAGATGAACGAACGTCTCTCCACATGCTCAGTTCTGAGAGATAAGTGTGTTTGAAAGCCATCCTTCACCTAGCTTGTTGGGAACACAAAGTTTTTTTCAGTTGCAAACTCCATTCCATACATATATATGGGGAGGTACTAGCTCCAACTCGGTTTTACAGTGAAAACTGCAGGAACTTCAAACCGGCACTAGGAAACAGACTGAGAATCTAGAGTAAAAGTTTCTCCTACAACCCGTTCCCTTGGTTCTAGATGAACGATAGTCTCTCCACATGCTCAGTTCTGAGAGAAATGTGTGTGTGAAAGCCGTCCTTCACCTAGCTTGTTGGGAACACAAAGTTTCTTTTCAGTTGCAAACTCCACTCCATACATATATATGGGCAGGTACTAGCTCCAAATCGGTTTTACAGTGAAAACTGCAGGTACTTCAAAACGGCACTAGGAAACAGAATGAGAATCCAGAGTAAAAGATTCTCCTGCAACCCGTTCTCTTGGTGCTAGATGAACGAACGTCTCTCCACATGCTCAGTTCTGATAGATAAGGGTGTGTGAAAGCCGTTCTTCACATAGCTTGTTGGGAACACAAAGTTTCTTTTCAGTTGCCAAATCCACTCCATACATATATATGGGCAGGTACTAGCTCCAATTCGGTTTTACAGTGAAAACTGCAGGTACTTCAAAACGGCACTAGGAAACAGACTGAGAATCCAGAGTAAAAGTTTCTCCTGAAACCCGTTCCCTTGGTGCTAGATGAACGAACGTCTCTCCAAATGCTCAGTTCTGAGAGATAAGTGTGTGTGAAAGCCGTCCTTCACCTAGCTTGTGGGGAACACAAAGTTTCTTTTCAGTTGCAAACTCCACTCCATACATATATATTGGGAGGTACTAGCTCTACCTCGGTTTTACAGTGAAATCTGCTGGAACTTCAAACCGGCACTAGGAAACAGACTGAGAAACCAGAGTAAAACTTTCCCCTACAAACCTTTCCCTTGGTACTAGATGAACGAACGTCTCTCCACATGCTCAGTTCTGAGAGATATGTGTGTTTGAAAGCCATCCTTCACCTAGCTTGTTGGGAACACAAAGTTTCTTTTCAGTTGCAAACTCCACTCCATACATATATATGGGGAGGTACTAGCTCCAACTCGCTTTTACAGTGAAGACTGCAGGAACTTCAAACTGGCACTAGGAAACAGACTGAGAAACCAGAGTAAAAGTTTCTCCTGCAACCCTTTCCCTTGGTGCTAGATGAATGAACGTCTCTCCACATGCTCAGTTCTGAGAGATAAGTGTGTGTGAAAGCCGTCCTTCACCTAGATTGTTGGGAACACAAAGTTTTTTTCAGTTGCAAACTCCATTCCATATATATATATGGGGAGGTACTAGTTACAACTCGGTTTTACAGTGAAAACTTCAGGAACTTCAAACCGGCACTAGGAAACAGACTCAAAATCCAGAGAAAAAGTTTCTCCTGCAACCCTTTCCCTTGGAGCTAGATGAACGAACGTCTCTCCACATGCTCAATTCTGAGAGACATGTGTGTGTGGTAGCCGTCCTTCACCTAACTTGTTGGGAACACAAAGTTTCTTTTCAGTTGCAAACTCCAATCCATATATATATATGGGGAGGTACTAGCTCCAAGTCGGTTTTACAGTGAAAAGTGCAGGAACATCAAACCGGCACTAGGAAACAGACTGAGAAACCAGAGTAAAAGTTTCTCCTGCAATCCGTTCCCTTTGTGCTAGATGAACGAACGTCTCTCCACATGCTCAGTTCTGAGAGATAAGTGTGTGTGAAAGCCGTCCTTCACCTAGCTTGTTGGGAACACAAAGTTTCTTTTCAGTTGCAAACTCCACTCCATACATATATATGGGGAGGTACTAGCTCCAACTCGGTTTTACAGTGAAAACTTCAGGAACTTCAAGCCGGCACTAGGAAACAGACTCAAAATCCAGAGAAAAAGTTTCTCCTGCAAACCTTTCCCTTGGAGCTAGATGAACGAACGTCTGTCCACATGCTCAGTTCTGAGAGACATGTGTGTGTGGTAGCCGTCCTTCACCTAACCTGTTGGGAACACAAAGTTTCTTTTCAGTTGCAAACTCCAATCCATATATATATATGGGGAGGTACTAGCTCCAATTCGGTTTTACAGTGAAAAGTGCAGGATCTTCAAACCGGCACTAGGAAACAGACTGAGAATCCAGAGTAAAAGTTTCCCCTGCAAACCGTTCCATTGGTGCTAGATGAACGAACGTCTCTCCACATGCTCAGATCTGAGAGATAACTGTGTGTGAAAGCCGTCCTTAACCTAGCTTGTAGGGAACACAAAGTTTATTTTCAGTTGCAAACTCCACTCCATACATATATATGGGGAGGTACTATCTCCAACTCGTTTTACAGTGAAAACTGCAGTAACTTCAAACCGGCACTAGGAAACAGACTGAGAAACAAGAGTTAAAATTTCTCCTGCAATCCGTTCCCTTGGTGCTAGATGAACGAACGTCTCTCCGCATGCTATGTTCTTAGAGATATGTGAGTGTGAAAGCCGTCCTTCACCTAGCTTGTTGGGAACACAAAGTTTCTTTTCAGTTGCAAACTCCACTCCATACATATATATGGGCAGGTACTAGCTCCAAATCGGTTTTACAGTGAAAACTGCAGGTACTTCAAAACGGCACTAGGAAACAGACTGAGAATCCAGAGTAAAAGTTTCTCCTGCAACCCGTTCCCTTGGTGCTAGATGAACGAACGTCTCTCCACATGCTCAGTTCTGATAGATAAGGGTGTGTGAAAGCCGTTCTTCACATAGCTTGTTGGGAACACAAAGTTTCTTTTCAGTTGCCAAATCCACTCCATACATATATATGGGCAGGTACTAGCTCCAATTCGGTTTTACAGTGAAAACTGCAGGTACTTCAAAACGGCACTAGGAAACAGACTGAGAATCCAGAGTAATAGTTTCTCCTGCAACCCGTTCCCTTGGTGCTAGATGAACGAACGTCTCTCCAAATGCTCAGTTCTGAGAGATAAGTGAGTGTGAAAGCCGCCCTTCACCTAGCTTGTGGGGAACACAAAGTTTCTTTTCAGTTGCAAACTCCACTCCATACATATATATTGGGAGGTACTAGCTCTACCACGGTTTTACAGTGAAATCTGCAGGAAATTCAAACCGGCACTAGGAAACAGACTGAGAAACCAGATTAAAACTTTCCCCTACAAACCGTTCCCTTGGTGCTAGATGAACGAACGTCTCTCCTCATGCTCAGTTCTGAGAGATAAGTGTGTTTGAAAGCCATCCTTCACCTAGCTTGTTGGGAACACAATGTTTCTTTTCAGTTGCAAACTCCACTCCATACATATATATGGGGAGGTACTAGCTCCAACTAGCTTTTACAGTGAAGACTGCAGGAACTTCAAACCGGCACTAGGAAACAGACTGAGAAACCAGAGTAAAAGTTTCTCCTGCAACCCTTTCCCTTGGTGCTAGATGAATGAACGTCTCTCCACATGCTCAGTTCTGAGAGATAAGTGTGTGTGAAAGCCGTCCTTCACCTAGCTTGTTGGGAACACAAAGTTTTTTTCAGTTGCAAACTCCATTCCATATATATATATGGGGAGGTACTAGTTCCAACTCGGTTTTAAAGTGAAAACTGCAGGAACTTCAAACCGGCACTAGGAAACAGACTGAGAATCCAGAGTAAAAGATTCTCCTGCAACCAGTTCCCTTGGTGCCAGAAGAATGAACGTCTCTCCACATGCTCAGTTCTGAGAGATAATTGTGTGTGAAAGCCGTCCTTCACCTAGCTTGTTGGGAACACAAAGTTTTTTTCAGTTGCAAACTCCATTCCATACATATATATGGGGAAGTACTAGCTCCAACTCGGTTTTACAGTGAAAACTGCAGGAACTTCAAAATGGCACTAGGAAACAGACTGAGAAACTAGAGTAAAAGTTTCTCCTACAACCCGTTCCCTTGGTTCTAGATGAACGATAGTCTCTCCACATGCTCAGTTCTGAGAGAAAAGTGTGTGTGAAAGCCGTCCTTCACCTAGCTTGTTCGGAACACAAAGTTTCTTTTCAGTTGCAACCTCCACTCCATACATATATATGGGGAGGTACTAGCTCCAACTCGGTTTTACAGTGAAAGCTGCAGGAACTTCAAACCGGCACTAGGAAACAGACTGAGAAACCAGAGTAAAAGATTCCCCTGCAACCCGTTCCCTTGGTTCTAGATGAACGAACGTCTCTCCACATGCTCAGTTCTGATAGATAAGTGTGTGTGAAAGCCGTTCTTCACCTAGCTTGTTTGGAACACAAAGTTTCTTTTCAGTTGCAAACTCCACTCCATACATATATATGGGCAGGTACTAGCTCCAAATCGGTTTTACTGTGAAAACTGCAGGTACTTCAAAACGGCACTAGGAAACAGAATGAGAATCCAGAGTAAAAGATTCTCCTGCAATCCGTTCCCTTGGTGCTAGATGAACGAACGTCTCTCCACATGCTCAGTTCTGATAGATAAGGGTGTGTGAAAGCCGTTCTTCAAATAGCTTGTTGGGAACACAAAGGTTCTTTTCAGTTGTCAAATCCACTCCATACATATATATGGGCAGGTACTAGCTCCAATTCGGTTTTACAGTGAAAACTGCAGGTACTTCAAAACGGCACTAGGAAACAGACTGAGAATCCAGAGTAAAAGTTTCTCCTGCAACCCGTTCCCTTGGTGCTAGATGAACGAACGTCTCTCCAAATGCTCAGTTCTGAGAGATAAGTGTGTGTGAAAGCCGTCCTTCACCTAGCTTGTGGGGAACACAAAGTTTCTTTTCAGTTGCAAACTCCACTCCATACATATATATTGGGATGTACTAGCTCTACCTCGGTTTTACAGTGAAATCTGCAGGAACTTCAAACAGGCACTAGGAAACAGACTGAGAAACCAGAGTAAAACTTTCCCCTACAAACCGTTCCCTTGGTGCTAGATGAACGAACGTCTCTCCACATGCTCAGTTCTGAGAGTTAAGTGTGTTTGAAAGCCATCCTTCACCTAGCTTGTGGGGAACACAAAGTTTCTTTTCAGTTGCAAACTCCACTCCATACATATATATGGGGAGGTACTAGCTCCAACTCGCTTTTACAGTGAAGACTGCAGGAACTTCAAACCGGCACTAGGAAACAGACTGAGAAACCAGAGTAAAAGTTTCTCCTGCAACCCTTTCCCTTGGTGCTAGATGAATGAACGTCTCTCCACATGCTCAGTTCTGAGAGATAAGTGTGTGTGAAAGCCGTCCTTCACCTAGCTTGTTGGGAACACAAAGTTTTTTTCAGTTGCAAACTCCATTCCATATATATATATGGGGAGGTACTAGTTCCAACTCGGTTTTACAGTGAAAACTTCAGGAACTTCAAACCGGCACTAGGAAACAGACTCAAAATCCAGAGAAAAAGTTTCTCCTGCAACCCTTTCCCTTGGAGCTAGATGAACGAACGTCTCTCCACATGCTCAATTCTGAGAGAAATGTGTGTGTGGTAGCCGTCCTTCACCTAACTTGTTGGGAACACAAAGTTTCTTTTCAGTTGCAAACTCCAATCCATATATATATATGGGGAGGTACTAGCTCCAAGTCGGTTTTACAGTGAAAAGTGCAGGAACTTCAAACCGGCACTAGGAAACAGACTGAGAAACCAGAGTAAAAGTTTCTCCTGCAAACCGTTCCCTTTGTGCTAGATGAACGAACGTCTCTCCACATGCTCAGTTCTGAGAGAAAAGTGTGTGTGAAAGTCGTCCTTCACCTAGCTTGTTGGGAACACAAAGTTTCTTTTCAGTTGCAAACTCCACTCCATACATATATATGGGGAGGTACTAGCTCCAACTCGGTTTTACAGTGAAAGCTGCAGGAACTTCAAACCGGCACTAGGAAACAGACTGAGAAACCAGAGTAAAAGATTCCCCTGCAACCCGTTCCCTTGGTTCTAGATGAACGAACGTCTCTCCACATGCTCAGTTCTGATAGATAAGTGTGTGTGAAAGCCGTTCTTCACCTAGCTTGTTGGGAACACAAAGTTTCTTTTCAGTTGCAAACTCCACTCCATACATATATATGGGCAGGTACTAGCTCCAAATCGGTTTTACTGTGAAAACTGCAGGTACTTCAAAACGGCACTAGGAAACAGAATGAGAATCCAGAGTAAAAGATTCTCCTGCAATCCGTTCCCTTGGTGCTAGATGAACGAACGTCTCTCCACATGCTCAGTTCTGATAGATAAGGGTGTGTGAAAGCCGTTCTTCAAATAGCTTGTTGGGAACACAAAGGTTCTTTTCAGTTGTCAAATCCACTCCATACATATATATGGGCAGGTACTAGCTCCAATTCGGTTTTACAGTGAAAACTGCAGGTACTTCAAAACGGCACTAGGAAACAGACTGAGAATCCAGAGTAAAAGTTTCTCCTGCAACCCGTTCCCTTGGTGCTAGATGAACGAACGTCTCTCCAAATGCTCAGTTCTGAGAGATAAGTGTGTGTGAAAGCCGTCCTTCACCTAGCTTGTGGGGAACACAAAGTTTCTTTTCAGTTGCAAACTCCACTCCATACATATATATTGGGATGTACTAGCTCTACCTCGGTTTTACAGTGAAATCTGCAGGAACTTCAAACAGGCACTAGGAAACAGACTGAGAAACCAGAGTAAAACTTTCCCCTACAAACCGTTCCCTTGGTGCTAGATGAACGAACGTCTCTCCACATGCTCAGTTCTGAGAGTTAAGTGTGTTTGAAAGCCATCCTTCACCTAGCTTGTGGGGAACACAAAGTTTCTTTTCAGTTGCAAACTCCACTCCATACATATATATGGGGAGGTACTAGCTCCAACTCGCTTTTACAGTGAAGACTGCAGGAACTTCAAACCGGCACTAGGAAACAGACTGAGAAACCAGAGTAAAAGTTTCTCCTGCAACCCTTTCCCTTGGTGCTAGATGAATGAACGTCTCTCCACATGCTCAGTTCTGAGAGATAAGTGTGTGTGAAAGCCGTCCTTCACCTAGCTTGTTGGGAACACAAAGTTTTTTTCAGTTGCAAACTCCATTCCATATATATATATGGGGAGGTACTAGTTCCAACTCGGTTTTACAGTGAAAACTTCAGGAACTTCAAACCGGCACTAGGAAACAGACTCAAAATCCAGAGAAAAAGTTTCTCCTGCAACCCTTTCCCTTGGAGCTAGATGAACGAACGTCTCTCCACATGCTCAATTCTGAGAGAAATGTGTGTGTGGTAGCCGTCCTTCACCTAACTTGTTGGGAACACAAAGTTTCTTTTCAGTTGCAAACTCCAATCCATATATATATATGGGGAGGTACTAGCTCCAAGTCGGTTTTACAGTGAAAAGTGCAGGAACTTCAAACCGGCACTAGGAAACAGACTGAGAAACCAGAGTAAAAGTTACTCCTGCAAACCGTTCCCTTTGTGCTAGATGAACGAACGTCTCTCCACATGCTCAGTTCTGAGAGAAAAGTGTGTGTGAAAGTCGTCCTTCACCTAGCTTGTTGGGAACACAAAGTTTCTTTTCAGTTGCTACCTCCACTCCATACATATATATGGGGAGGTACTAGCTCCAACTCGGTTTTACAGTGAAAACTGCAGGAAATTCAAACCGGCACTAGGAAACAGACTGAGAAACCAGAGTAAAAGATTCCCCTTCAACCCGTTCCCTTGGTGCTAGATGAACGAACGTCTCTCCACATGCTCAGTTCTGATAGATAAGTGTGTGTGAAAGCCGTTCTTCACCTAGCTTGTTGGGAACACAAAGTTTCTTTTCAGTTGCAAACTCCACTCCATACATATATATGGGCAGGTACTACCTCCAAATCGGTTTTACAGTGAAAACTGCAGGTACTTCAAAACGGCACTAGGAAACAGACTGAGAATCCAGAGTAAAAGTTTCTCCTGCAACCCGTTCCCTTGGTGCTAGATGAACGAACGTCTCTCCACATGCTCAGTTCTGATAGATAAGGGTGTGTGAAAGCCGTTCTTCACATAGCTTGTTGGGAACACAAAGTTTCTTTTCAGTTGCCAAATCCACTCCATACATATATATGGGCAGGTACTAGCTCCAATTCGGTTTTACAGTGAAAAATGCAGGAACTTCAAAACGGCACTAGGAAACAGACTGAGAATCCAGAGTAAAAGTTTCTCCTGCAACCCGTTCCCTTGGTGCTAGATGAACGAACGTCTCTCCAAATGCTCAGTTCTGAGAGATAAGTGTGTGTGAAAGCCGTCCTTCACCTAGCTTGTGGGGAACACAAAGTTTCTTTTCAGTTGCAAACTCCACTCCATACATATATATTGGGAGGTACTAGCTCTACCACGGTTTTACAGTGAAATCTGCAGGAACTTCAAACCGGCACTAGGAAACAGACTGAGAAACCAGATTAAAACTTTCCCCTACAAACCGTTCCCTTGGTGCTAGATGAACGAACGTCTCTCCTCATGTTCAGTTCTGAGGGATAAGTGTGTTTGAAAGCCATCCTTCACCTAGCTTGTTGGGAACACAATGTTTCTTTTCAGTTGCAAACTCCACTCCATACATATATATGGGGAGGTACTAGCTCCAACTAGCTTTTACAGTGAAGACTGCAGGAACTTCAAACCGGCACTAGGAAACAGACTGAGAAACCAGAGTAAAAGTTTCTCCTGCAACCCTTTCCCTTGGTGCTAGATGAATGAACGTCTCTCCACATGCTCAGTTCTGAGAGATAAGTGTGTGTGAAAGCCGTCCTTCACCTAGCTTGTTGGGAACACAAAGTTTTTTTCAGTTGCAAACTCCATTCCATATATATATATGGGGAGGTACTAGTTCCAACTCGGTTTTAAAGTGAAAACTGCAGGAACTTCAAACCGGCACTAGGAAACAGACTGAGAATCCAGAGTAAAAGATTCTCCTGCAACCAGTTCCCTTGGTGCCAGAAGAATGAACGTCTCTCCACATGCTCAGTTCTGAGAGATAATTGTGTGTGAAAGCCGTCCTTCACCTAGCTTGTTGGGAACACAAAGTTTTTTTCAGTTGCAAACTCCATTCCATACATATATATGGGGAGGTACTAGCTCCAACTCGGTTTTACAGTGAAAACTGCAGGAACTTCAAACCGGCACTAGGAAACAGACTGAGAAACTAGAGTAAAAGTTTCTCCTACAACCCGTTCCCTTGGTTCTAGATGAACGATAGTCTCTCCACATGCTCAGTTCTGAGAGAAAAGTGTGTGTGAAAGCCGTCCTTCACCTAGCTTGTTCGGAACACAAAGTTTCTTTTCAGTTGCAACCTCCACTCCATACATATATATGGGGAGGTACTAGCTCCAACTCGGTTTTACAGTGAAAACTGCAGGAACTTCAAACCGGCACTAGGAAACAGACTGAGAAACCAGAGTAAAAGATTCCCCTGCAACCCGTTCCCTTGGTTCTAGATGAACGAATGTCTCTCCACATGCTCAGTTCTGATAGATAAGTGTGTGTGAAAGCCGTTCTTCACCTAGCTTGTTGGGAACACAAAGTTTCTTTTCAGTTGCAAACTCCACTCCATACATATATATGGGCAGGTACTAGCTCCAAATCGGTTTTACTGTGAAAACTGCAGGTACTTCAAAACGGCACTAGGAAACAGAATGAGAATCCAGAGTAAAAGATTCTCCTGCAATCCGTTCCCTTGGTGCTAGATGAACGAACGTCTCTCCAAATGCTCAGTTCTGAGAGATAAGTGTGTGTGAAAGCCGTCCTTCACCTAGCTTGTGGGGAACACAAAGTTTCTTTTCAGTTGCAAACTCCACTCCATACATATATATTGGGATGTACTAGCTCTACCTCGGTTTTACAGTGAAATCTGCAGGAACTTCAAACAGGCACTAGGAAACAGACTGAGAAACCAGAGTAAAACTTTCCCCTACAAACCGTTCCCTTGGTGCTAGATGAACGAACGTCTCTCCACATGCTCAGTTCTGAGAGTTAAGTGTGTTTGAAAGCCATCCTTCACCTAGCTTGTTGGGAACACAAAGTTTCTTTTCAGTTGCAAACTCCACTCCATACATATATATGGGGAGGTACTAGCTCCAACTCGCTTTTACAGTGAAGACTGCAGGAACTTCAAACCGGCACTAGGAAACAGACTGAGAAACCAGAGTAAAAGTTTCTCCTGCAACCCTTTCCCTTGGTGCTAGATGAATGAACGTCTCTCCACATGCTCAGTTCTGAGAGATAAGTGTGTGTGAAAGCCGTCCTTCACCTAGCTTGTTGGGAACACAAAGTTTTTTTCAGTTGCAAACTCCATTCCATATATATATATGGGGAGGTACTAGTTCCAACTCGGTTTTACAGTGAAAACTGCAGGAACTTCAAACCGGCACTAGGAAACAGACTGAGAAACTAGAGTAAAAGTTTCTCCTACAACCCGTTCCCTTGGTTCTAGATGAACGATAGTCTCTCCACATGCTCAGTTCTGAGAGAAAAGTGTGTGTGAAATCCGTCCTTCACCTAGCTTGTTCGGAACACAAAGTTTCTTTTCAGTTGCAACCTCCACTCCATACATATATATGGGGAGGTACTAGCTCCAACTCGGTTTTACAGTGAAAACTGCAGGAACTTCAAACCGGCACTAGGAAACAGACTGAGAAACCAGAGTAAAAGATTCCCCTGCAACCCGTTCCCTTGGTTCTAGATGAACGAACGTCTCTCCACATGCTCAGTTCTGATAGATAAGTGTGTGTGAAAGCCGTTCTTCACCTAGCTTGTTGGGAACACAAAGTTTCTTTTCAGTTGCAAACTCCACTCCATACATATATATGGGCAGGTACTAGCTCCAAATCGGTTTTACTGTGAAAACTGCAGGTACTTCAAAACGGCACTAGGAAACAGAATGAGAATCCAGAGTAAAAGATTCTCCTGCAATCCGTTCCCTTGGTGCTAGATGAACGAACGTCTCTCCAAATGCTCAGTTCTGAGAGATAAGTGTGTGTGAAAGCCGTCCTTCACCTAGCTTGTGGGGAACACAAAGTTTCTTTTCAGTTGCAAACTCCACTCCATACATATATATTGGGATGTACTAGCTCTACCTCGGTTTTACAGTGAAATCTGCAGGAACTTCAAACAGGCACTAGGAAACAGACTGAGAAACCAGAGTAAAACTTTCCCCTACAAACCGTTCCCTTGGTGCTAGATGAACGAACGTCTCTCCACATGCTCAGTTCTGAGAGTTAAGTGTGTTTGAAAGCCATCCTTCACCTAGCTTGTTGGGAACACAAAGTTTCTTTTCAGTTGCAAACTCCACTCCATACATATATATGGGGAGGTACTAGCTCCAACTCGCTTTTACAGTGAAGACTGCAGGAACTTCAAACCGGCACTAGGAAACAGACTGAGAAACCAGAGTAAAAGTTTCTCCTGCAACCCTTTCCCTTGGTGCTAGATGAATGAACGTCTCTCCACATGCTCAGTTCTGAGAGATAAGTGTGTGTGAAAGCCGTCCTTCACCTAGCTTGTTGGGAACACAAAGTTTTTTTCAGTTGCAAACTCCATTCCATATATATATATGGGGAGGTACTAGTTCCAACTCGGTTTTACAGTGAAAACTTCAGGAACTTCAAACCGGCACTAGGAAACAGACTCAAAATCCAGAGAAAAAGTTTCTCCTGCAACCCTTTCCCTTGGAGCTAGATGAACGAACGTCTCTCCACATGCTCAATTCTGAGAGAAATGTGTGTGTGGTAGCCGTCCTTCACCTAACTTTTGGGAACACAAAGTTTCTTTTCAGTTGCAAACTCCAATCCATATATATATATGGGGAGGTACTAGCTCCAAGTCGGTTTTACAGTGAAAAGTGCAGGAACTTCAAACCGGCACTAGGAAACAGACTGAGAAACCAGAGTAAAAGTTTCTCCTGCAAACCGTTCCCTTTGTGCTAGATGAACGAACGTCTCCCCACATGCTCAGTTCTGAGAGAAAAGTGTGTGTGAAAGTCGTCCTTCACCTAGCTTGTTGGGAACACAAAGTTTCTTTTCAGTTGCTACCTCCACTCCATACATATATATGGGGAGGTACTAGCTCCAACTCGGTTTTACAGTGAAAACTGCAGGAAATTCAAACCGGCACTAGGAAACAGACTGAGAAACCAGAGTAAAAGATTCCCCTTCAACCCGTTCCCTTGGTGCTAGATGAACGAACGTCTCTCCACATGCTCAGTTCTGATAGATAAGTGTGTGTGAAAGCCGTTCTTCACCTAGCTTGTTGGGAACACAAAGTTTCTTTTCAGTTGCAAACTCCACTCCATACATATATATGGGCAGGTACTACCTCCAAATCGGTTTTACAGTGAAAACTGCAGGTACTTCAAAACGGCACTAGGAAACAGACTGAGAATCCAGAGTAAAAGTTTCTCCTGCAACCCGTTCCCTTGGTGCTAGATGAACGAACGTCTCTCCACATGCTCAGTTCTGATAGATAAGGGTGTGTGAAAGCCGTTCTTCACATAGCTTGTTGGGAACACAAAGTTTCTTTTCAGTTGCCAAATCCACTCCATACATATATATGGGCAGGTACTAGCTCCAATTCGGTTTTACAGTGAAAAATGCAGGTACTTCAAAACGGCACTAGGAAACAGACTGAGAATCCAGAGTAAAAGTTTCTCCTGCAACCCGTTCCCTTGGTGCTAGATGAACGAACGTCTCTCCAAATGCTCAGTTCTGAGAGATAAGTGTGTGTGAAAGCCGTCCTTCACCTAGCTTGTGGGGAACACAAAGTTTCTTTTCAGTTGCAAACTCCACTCCATACATATATATTGGGAGGTACTAGCTCTACCTCGGTTTTACAGTGAAATCTGCAGGAACTTCAAACCGGCACTAGGAAACAGACTGAGAAACCAGAGTAAAACTTTCCCCTACAAACCGTTCCCTTGGTGCTAGATGAACGAACGTCTCTCCAAATGCTCAGTTCTGAGAGATAAGTGTGTGTGAAAGCCGTCCTTCACCTAGCTTGTGGGGAACACAAAGTTTCTTTTCAGTTGCTACCTCCACTCCATACATATATATGGGGAGGTACTAGCTCCAACTCGGTTTTACAGTGAAAACTGCAGGAACTTCAAACCGGCACTAGGAAACAGACTGAGAATCTAGAGTAAAAGTTTTTCCTACAACCCGTTCCCTTGGTTCTAGATGAACGATAGCCTCTCCACATGCTCAGTTCTGAGAGAAATGTGTGTGTGAAAGCCGTCCTTCACCTAGCTTGTTGGGAACACAAAGTTTCTTTTCAGTTGCAAACTCCACTCCATACATATATATGGGCAGGTACAAGCTCCAAATCGGTTTTACAGTGAAAACTGCAGGTACTTCAAAACGGCACTAGGAAACAGAATGAGAATCCAGAGTAAAAGATTCTCCTGCAACCCGTTCCCTTGGTGCTAGATGAACGAACGTCTCTCCACATGCTCAGTTCTGATAGATAAGGGTGTGTGAAAGCCGTTCTTCACATAGCTTGTTGGGAACACAAAGTTTCTTTTCAGTTGCCAAATCCACTCCATACATATATATGGGCAGGTACTAGCTCCAACTCCGTTTTACAGTGAAAACTGCAGGATCTTCAAACCGGCACTAGGAAACAGACTGAGAATCCAGAGTAAAAGTTTCCCCTGCAAACCGTTCCATTGGTGCTAGATGAACGAACGTCTCTCCACATGCTCAGATCTGAGAGATAACTGTGTGTGAAAGCCATCCTTAACCTAGCTTGTAGGGAACACAAAGTTTCTTTTCAGTTGCAAACTCCACTCCATATATATATATGGGGAGGTACTATCTCCAACTCGTTTTACAGTGAAAACTGCAGTAACTTCAAACCGGCACTAGGAAACAGACTGAGAAACCAGAGTTAAAATTTCTCCTGCAATCCGTTCCCTTGGTGCTAGATGAACGAAAGTCTCTCCGCATGCTATGTTCTTAGAGATATGTGAGTGTGAAAGCCGTCCTTCACCTAGCTTGTTGGGAACACAAAGTTTCTTTTCAGTTGCAAACTACACTCCTTTCATATATATGGGGTGGTACTAGCTCCAACTCGGTTTTACAGTGAAAACTGCAGGAACTTCATACCGGGTCTAGGAAACAGACTGAGAATCCAGAGTAAAAGTTTCCCCTGCAACCCGTTCCCTTGGTGCTAGATGAACGAAATTCTCTCGCCGGGCTCAGTTCTGAGAGATAATTGTGTGTGAAAACCATTCTTCACCTAGCTTGTTTGGAACACAAAGTTTCTTTTAATTTGCCAACTCCACTCCATACATATATATGGGGAGGTACTAGCTCAAACTCGGTTTTACAGTGAAGAATGCAGGAACTTCAAACCGGCACTAGGAAACAGACTGAGAATCCAGAGAAAAAGTTTCTCCCGCAACCCGTTCCCTTGGAGCTAGATGAACGAACGTCTCTCCACATGCTCAGTTCTGAGAGATAAGTGTGTGTGAAAGCCATCCTTCACCTAACTTGTAGGGAACACAAAGTTTCTTTTCATTTGCAAACTCCACTCCATACATATATATGGGGAGGTACTATCTCCAACTCGTTTTACAGTGAAAACTGCAGTAACTTCAAACCGGCACTAGGAAACAGACTGAGAAACCAGAGTTAAAATTTCTCCTGCAATCCGTTCCCTTGGTGCTAGATGAACGAACGTCTCTCCGCATGCTATGTTCTTAGAGATATGTGAGTGTGAAAGCCGTCCTTCACCTAGCTTGTTGGGAACACAAAGTTTCTTTTCAGTTGCAAACTAAACTCCTTACATATATATGGGGAGGTACTAGCTCCAACTCGGTTTTACAGTGAAAACTGCAGGAACTTCAAACCGGGACTAGGAAACAGACTGAGAATACAGAGTAAAAGTTTCCCCTGCAACACGTTCCCTTGGTGCTAGATGAACGAAATTCTCTCGCCGGGCTCAGTTCTGAGAGATAATTGTGTGTGAAAACCATTCTTCACCTAGCTTGTTTGGAACACAAAGTTTCTTTTAAGTTGCCAACTCCACTCCATACATATATATGGGGAGGTACTAGCTCAAACTCGGTTTTACAGTGAAGAATGCAGGAACTTCAAACCGGCACTAGGAAACAGACTGAGAATCCAGAGAAAAAGTTTCTCCCGCAACCCGTTCCCTTGGAGCTAGATGAACGAATGTCTCTCCACATGCTCAGTTCTGAGAGATAAGTGTGTGTGAAAGCCGTCCTTCACCTAACTTGTTGGGAACACAAAGTTTCTTTTCAGTTGCAAACTCCACTCCATACATATATATGGGGAGGTACTAGCTCCAACTCGGTTTTACAGTGAAAAATGCAGGAACTTCAAACCGGCACTAGGAAACAGACTGAGAAACCAGGGTAAAAGTTTCTCCTGCAATCCGTTCCCTTGGTGCTAGATGAACGAACGTCTCTCCGCATGCTATGTTCTTAGAGATATGTGAGTGTGAAAGCCGTTCTTCACCTAGCTTGTTGGGA
This sequence comes from Camelus bactrianus, assembly GCF_048773025.1. Classification (NCBI taxonomy): domain Eukaryota; kingdom Metazoa; phylum Chordata; class Mammalia; order Artiodactyla; family Camelidae; genus Camelus; species Camelus bactrianus. The sequence goes on along the minus strand of NC_133561.1, from coordinate 36,946,865 downwards.
ACACAAAGTTTCTTTTCAGTTGCAAACTCCACTCCATACATATATATGGGGAGGTACTAGCTCCAACTCGGTTTTACAGTGAAAACTGCAGGAACTTCAAGCCGGCACTAGGAAACAGACTGAGAAACCAGAGTAAATATTTCCCCTGCAAACCGTTCCCTTGGTGCTAGATGAACGAAAGTCTCTCCCCATGCTCAGTTCTGAGAGATAAGTGTGTGTGAAAACCATCCTTCACCTAGCTTGTTGTGAACACAAAGTTTCTTTTCAGTTGCAAACTCCACTCCATACATATATATGGGGAGGTACAAGCTCCAACTAGGTTTTACAGTGAAAACTGCAGGAACTTCAAACCGGCACTAGGAAACAGACTGAGAAACCAGAGTAAAAGTTTCTCCTGCAACCCTTTCCCTTGGTGCTAGATGAACGAACGTCTCTCCACATGCTCAGTTCTGAGAAATATGTGTGTGTGAAAGCCGTCCTTCACCTAGCTTGTTGGGAACACAAAGTTTCTTTTCAGTTGCAAACTCCACTCCTTACATATATATGGGGAGGTACTAGCTCCAACTCGGTTTTACAGTGAAGACTGCAGGAACTTCAAACAGGCAGTAGGAAACAGACTGAGGATCCAGAGTACAAGTTATTCCTGCAGCCGTTCCGTTGGTGCTAAATGAACGAACGTCTCTCCACATGCTCAGTTCTGGGAGATAAGTGTGTGTGAAAGCCATCGTTCACCTTGCTTGTTGGGAAAACAAAGTTTCTTTTCAGTTGCAATCTCCACTCCATACATATATATTGTTAGGTACTAGCTCCAACTCGGTTTTACAGTGAAAACTGCAGGATCTTCAAACCGGCACTAGGAAACAGACTGAGAATCCAGAGAAAAAGATTCTCCTGCAACCCGTTCCCTAGGAGCTAGATGAAGGAACGTCTCTAAACATGCTCAGTTCTGAGAGATAATTGTGTGTGAAAGCCTTCCTTCACCTAGCTTGTTGGGAACACAAAGTTTTTTTCAGTTGCAAACTCCATTCCATACATATAAATGGGTAGGTACTAGCTCCAACTCGGTTTTACAGTGAAAACTTCAGGAACTTCAAACCGGCACTAGGAAACAGACTGAGAAACCAGAGTAAAAGTTTCTCCTGCAACCCGTACCCTTGGTGCTAGATGAACGAACGTCTCTCCACACGCTAGATTCTGAGAGATATATGTGTGTGAAAGCCGTCCTTCACCTAGCTTGTTGGGAACACAAAGTTTCTTTTCAGTTGCAAACTCCACTCCATACATATATATGGGGACTACTAGCTCCAACACGGTTTTACAGTGAAAACTGCAAGAACTTCAAACCGGCACTAGGAAACAGACTGAGAAACCAGAGTTAAAGTTTCTCCTGCAATCCGTTCCCTTGGTGCTAGATGAACGAACGTCTCTCCGCATGCTAGGTTCTTAGATATATGTGAGTGTGAAAGCCGTCCTTCACCTAGCTTGTTGGGAACAGAATGTTCCTTTTCATTTGCAAACTCCACTCCATACATATATATGGGGAGGTACTAGCTCCAAATCGGTTTTACAGTGAAAACTGCAGGAACTTCAAACCGGCACTAGGAAACAGACTGAGAAACCAGAGTAAAAGTTTCTCCTGCAACCCTTTCCTTTGTGCTAGATGAACGAACGTCTCTCCACATGCTCAGATCTGAGAGATAAGTGTGTGTGAAAGCCGTCCTTCACCTATCTTGTTGGGAACACAAACTTTTTTTCAGTTGCAAACTCCAGTCCATACATATATATGGGGAAGTACTAGCTCCAACTCCGTTTTACAGTGAAAACTGCAGGATCTTCAAACCGGCACTAGGAAACAGACTGAGAAT